>NC_141000.1:16033270-16633270 GCF_052327205.1 Somniosus microcephalus | reverse complement strand
TAATTGTGAATGAATGTCAAGACACTGGGCTCGATTTTGCCAGGCCCGAGGAGGCAGGTTTGGAGGCGTGTGAGGTGTTAAAATCGCAAAAAAATGGCGGGCGGCTCAGATCCCGCCTCCAGCCCACCTCTGAGCAATTTTCCCAAAAGCGGCTTTTCAGACCCGGTCTCGATCCCACCTCCAAGAGGCGGGATAGGCCCTTATGGCCCTTAACAAGCACTTAATTGCCTCGATAATGCAATTTTGAGAGGCCTTTCTAACTTTAACACATTTCCCCTATGCTGGACATCCCCTCTGGATCACGCCAGTTAATCCTGGCGGCCTCACAAGTGGATGACTTACTAACAGCTGCAGCTCCACCATTAAAAAGGACTTTTCAACACTGATTATTTGCAGGTGGCAGAACTTTGTTTTCTCAGGTCTGGGAGAACTTTTAGCAGGCCTACTCATTGTGGAAGTTTTGAGGCTGAGATCCATCTGCAGTGTGACCTCCTGGGAAACCCCTCTCCCCACCTTGACTGAGCGCTTCCTCAACTGAGGTATATACCAGAAGCATGGGAACCATTTATTTCCTTACCTCCTGGACATCAGATTCGGACGAAGACCAGCCGTGGCAGCAGCAACGCCCGGAACAACAGCAGCACCAACTGCAGGAGCTCCAAGCTGCTGCTCACCCACCTGATGCTGCACAGGGCAGAAGGCGCCAGCGCATGGAAGCACGTCGCCGCAGGAGATACCCCCAGAACAGGGTCTACAGACAGAGGATCAGCTACCTCAACATAACTGAGCAGCAGTGCCAAAGGCGGCTCCGACTTTCGCAAGAGGTAGCGGGTGACATCTGCGCAATGCTGCAGCAAGACCTGGAGCCCAGAGGAGTGGGTAGACACACCTTACCAGTGGCCGTCAAAGTCACTAACGCACTCATCTTTTTTGCTTCAGGCTCATTCCAGGGATCATCAGCAGACATCAGCGGCATCTCCCAGGCGGCTGCATACACTTGCATCATGTAGGTAACCGATGCCCTCTTTGCCATCGCGCACAATTACATCAACTTCTCCAAGGATCAAGCAAGTGTAACCGCACGTACGGTTGGATTTGCTAATCTGGCAGGCTTTCCAAGGGTGCAGGGCATCGTTGACTGCACACATGTGGCACTTAAGGCACCCCATCACAATCCAGGTATTTTTGGCAACTGCAAGGGCTTCCACTCCTTCAACGTGCAGCTGGTGTGTTAGCACAAGAAGGAAATTTTGCATGTTTGCGCCAAGTACCCTGGAAGTTGCCATGACTCCTTCATCCTGCGCCAGTCTTCTGTGCCTCCGCTCTTCAGTCCGCCAGACCAATTTTCCGGATGGCTACTTGGAGACAAGGGCTATCCCCTGAAGACGTGGCTAATGATGCCGTCGAGAAGGCCATCCAATGAAGCTGAGGAGCACTACAACTCCAGCCACATTTCCACCAGATCCATAATTGAGCAAACCATCGGCTTGCTGAAGATGCCATTCAGATGCCTTGACAGATCAAGTGGAGCCCTGCAGTACTCAGCAGCCAGGGTCTCCAGAATCATTGTGGTCTGCTGTGCACTTTACAACATGGCACAGCATTGTGGCTTGCAGATGCCTGAAGTAGAAGTGACTCATCGCATAGCCTCTTCAGATGAGGAGGAAGAGGAGGAGGAGGAGGAGAGCGATAACGAACAGCTTGTGGAGGCGCATTAACCAGCGACAGCAGCACGCAAGCAAATTGCTGCCCGGGATGCAAGGGACGCACTCATCTTGGCCAGATCTGCTTAGCCTGCCCAATCAAACACTTTTGCCTCGCACCTTCTTACCAGAGCATCAACTATCACTCTGACCACCATACTGACAATTGCAAGTCGCCCTAAACCCTCAATGTGGAAGTCCCATTTGCAAAATGACACAGCCCACAACTTCAACAGTTTGCCATCAAGTTTTTTTATCGCACAAAGTCACGGATGGCTTTTCAAAAATAAACACAACAGAACACCCAAGTGACTACCCTTGTGACTACTTGTGCTTTATCTCCCTCTTGTGCGTGCTCCTATGTGGTGCTTCCCCTGTGGCTTCAGCAGATGTGGAGGCCCCTTGCTCACTTTCTTGCTGCTCCTGCCTCGACACCTTTGGCGGCCATCCTCTGGGGTTGCGAGCCTGCGGCTGTGCAGGGGCTGAGATGCCAATCTCAGTTGGATGAGGACTCTGGTGGGGCTCTGACCGAGGGCTCTGCAGTGGCATGGTGGTGTGAGTGCTTGGAGAGGAGCCCCCACTTCCTTGTTCTCTGCCACCAACATCCCTCTCATGGGTCAGCCCCACTTCAGAGCTAGCAAGTGGCTTGACAGCACCTTGATGCACTTCAGGGGGGCCATGAGGACCTGTTTCTGCACTGGAAATCCTACTCCAGAGGACTTCCATGAAGGTCTGGTTTCTCTGCTCAATAGCTGACCATCACTCCTCAAGAGATGTCAGTCTATTCTGAACAATGACCATGTTTTCAGTACCCTGGCGGCTAAGCTCCTCCATGGCTGTGGCCATCCTCTCCTCTACCGTGGCCATCCTCTCCTCTACAGTAGCCAGCCTTGCCACTGAGGTAGCCATCCTTTCCGTGGTGATGCATTCATGCGCCAATGCCTCATCAAAGACTCTGTCTCATGTTCGCGATGGACTCCTCCATTCGCTCCACACTCGCAGCGACCCTGGAGACAAAACCTGCCAGAGACTCCTGCACCTGTTCCTGGAGTTCCAGCACCGCTCTCCTTCTGGATGGACCCGGAGGCACAGGGTCGACATGCAGCTGAGCCGAGCTGGGAGAGTCCTGCGCCCTCTGACGAGGACTGTCCACTGCTATCCCTGTCTCCACCATCTGCTGATGCTCACTTGTGAGCTGTGATACACCAGGTGATAACACTACTCTATCTCCCGAAGGTCCCACTGAGGTGTGAGTGTCTGCGCTGGTGCTGGGTGCGCTTAATTCTGCTGACGCTGCGCCCTCAGAGGTTGCAGCTTCCTCTGAGGAGTCTGGGGGCTCAGGCTGTTCCTCCTGGACAGTGGGGAGGGGGGCTGTCGATGGTCCTGTGGGGGAGTAAAGGAAAGAGTTAGACATGTGAAATAAACATTGCATGCACATTGAATTGTGCAGATGATCATAAGTCAATCTGTTAGAACATTAGCATCAATATCAGTCACTCATGCAATGTCAATGGGAAAGATGAAAAACCATTCAGTCACCAGCTTGCTCTCATGCGTCCGTCTGTCCGTTCCCCACTTGCACATCCTACTTGACTCCCACGATCTCCAGGGCCGCCTCCTCTGCAGTGGTGAGCTGGGCTATTGAGAGTGGGCCTCCTCCTATCCTTGCCCTCTCCCTCTTATTGTGGGCTCTTTTCCTGCAATGAGGGACACAAGTGGAGTTTGAGTGAGAATGAAGGAGTGGGTGTAGAGACTCCATAGCATAGATGATTAGAAGGACACAAACATGGAGTGAGGTGCCAATACCAAGGGCCCTCCCTGTGTGTTGTAAGTTGTTGTCATTGCATCACAGTGATAGGGAGTGTGAGGGCTGCATAGTCAAATAGTTAAGTGAATGTGAACATAGAGAGAGAGAGGGAGGGTGCAGGGATGTCATGGTCAAGTGGGATGTGGAGGAGGAGGTTGACAAAGCAGAGTGCTGGTGATGAGAGGTGATGGGGATCAGATTGAGGGTCATGGGGATGGAATACTCACTTTTCCTGTGTGGAGAAGGTCATGAAACCTCTTTCTACACTGCAGCCAGGTTCTGCTGCACATTGA
The DNA here is from genome assembly GCF_052327205.1 of Somniosus microcephalus. Taxonomy (NCBI): domain Eukaryota; kingdom Metazoa; phylum Chordata; class Chondrichthyes; order Squaliformes; family Somniosidae; genus Somniosus; species Somniosus microcephalus. Next base: position 16,629,467 of record NC_141000.1, on the reverse strand, counting down.
TATGGCATTCACCTCCTGTGCCACTTGCAGCCACACAGCTTTGGTCTGCTGGGGAGGCTTTTTCCTCCCTGAAGAAGGAAACAGCACTTCCATATTTGCTCTTGCTCCCTCCACCAGAGCTTGGAGGGAGTTCTAATCGAATCGAGGTGCACACTTTGGTCTGCTGCTTGACATGGTTGGAGCACGAATCCCTCAGAAGTATAATGCAAAAGTTCTAAGGCAGAACATGAACCAAGGCTGCTTGCAGGCCTTAAATGCAGCTGCATAGATGACGTCATCAGAGCTGAGTTTCAGCACCAAAATACCCATTGGGCCAGGGGTTCCCACACGCTGGAAATCAAGGGCCCAATTAGGGGAAAATTGCTCAATTATCCCACCTCATATCGGAGGCGGGGTCGTGACCCGCCGACCACCTGACACGCCCCAGCCCACCCCCAATGACAAAATCCAGCCCTCTAACTCAGTTTAAGCAGGGACCAACAATCTTGAGATTGTTTGAGGTTCCAGTTATGAAATAAATGTAAAATAAATTGAATTCAAACCAATTAAAAATAATAAATATTATTTACATTAAAATAAATCAAAATTTCAAACACCAAGAAACCTCTACAACAACAACAACACCTTGTATTTATATAGCGCCTTTAACATAGTAAAACGTCCCTTGGCACTTCACAGGAGTATTTTAAGACAAAAAAAATTGACACTGAGCCACATAAGGACAAATTAGGGCAGGTGACCGAAAGCTTGGTCAAAGAGGTAGGTTTTAAGGAGCGTCTTAAAGGAGGACAGAGAGGTAAGCGAGGCGGAGAGGTTTAGGCAGGGAATTCCAGAGCATAGTGCCTAGACAACAGAAGGCACGGCCACCAAAGGTTGAGCGATTATAGTCAGGGATGCTCAAGAGGGCAGAATAAGAGGAGCACAGATATCTCAGGAGGTTGTGGGGCTGAAGGAGATTACAGAGATAGGAAGGGGCGAGGCCATGGAGGGATTTGAAAACAAGGATGAGAATTTTGAAATCGAGGCGCTGCTTAACCGGGAGCCAATGTAGGTCAGCGAGCACAGGGGAGATGGGCGAACGGGACTTGGTGCGAGTTAGGACATGGCAGCTGAGTTTTGGATGACCTCAAGTTTATGTAGGGTGGAATGTGGGAGGCCAGCCAGGAGTGCGTTGGAATAGTCAAGTCTAGAGGTAACAAAGGCATTGTGAAAGTTATTACATTTAGGGCTGAACATATTTATGACCAGTAACTCAGTTTGTGTTTTCCCCATGATATCAATACTGCATTGAAATAACTGCCCAAGGATATTACCTTTGGGCAATTACTACTAGTCCCCTTTAACATTTCACCCTTGCATCATCTGCACAGCAGGGTATTCCAATTAACAGTCATATCCAAATAAGGCTAGCACCAGTAAGCTTCTATTGGTTGACATCCTACACACTAGGCAACTATTCAAATCTTATAATGATCCAGTAATTGTTTTTTCCCAGAGAGGAGATACTTGGTATACACAATAGACTTGTAAATTGGTTTGTTCGCCAATAAGGAACTCATAAAATCCTTACAATGCACTGAAGGTGGGAAATGTACTGTAAACGATCTGCTGAGAATTATAAAATAGCTTCCAATTTGAATCCAGAGCTTAATAACAGCAGGTGTTGTAGTGGGAGAAATCCTTGCCATCTGGAGACTGCAATTCCAAACAAGTAATTTTGCTACCATTGATTTGCTCACGCTACTCAGAGTGTGTTAGAAGCAGTGGAGCAAATATAACAATGCCTTATAGATTCACACAGCTCAAGCCTGGAGCTGTTCAAGGCATTTGGGGGATATTGCTCTGGCTTTCAGGAAATATATATATCCTTTCCGCAGAAAAAAAATGTACTGGACAAGAAATGTTCAACCACCTTTTCAGCTGGCTCTGTTGGCAGTGATCTCCGGGTGCAGGAGATTGCGACAGATACAAGCACCACCTTCAGAAAGGGATGGCTCCCTAAAGCTGAGCTGAATTCCATATCTGGCACTGATCTCTGTACACTCAAATCCTGCTCAGTTTAGATCACTTCAGATTGGGAGCTGCTGGGCTTATTCCTTCAAATGGGCGAGCAAACAGGCAGAGGATCATGGAGCATTGTTGTCCGGCAGATAATTGGTCTCAAATCTGATTTATGCTGCTGGTCGCAGATTTCCCGTTGGCCATGACAAATGATGCTCTTGCACAGAACTCTGCCCACCTGCGTCTGAGTGCTGGTTACATTATAATAATAGCAATTGGACAACTGGCCCATTGGCTTTTTGCTTATATTATAAAACATGAAAATTGAGCTTCAGAAAGTTCCCTCGCCTTCCCGGTGGGTAGTTTTTTTAAGGTTGATTTCACATGGCTGCAGTTATTCTCCGGTGAATGTGAAGCTGAAGCAGAGTAATGTCGATAGAGAGACACTGGGCTGGATTTTCATTGAGGAGTCGGGTAGGAGGCGGGACTACAACTTTCGGGGTTGTAGTCCCGCCTCCATCGAGTTGTAGCCAACCCATGCGATTTTTACTTGATTGACCTTGTTGAGCCCACCCAGCGGGCTCAGCAGGCCAATTAAGGGCCACCCGGCAACAGGTGACGTCACAGATTGATATTTCATCTGTCAAGACCTTTTGACAGATGAAATATCAGCGTTTGACAGCTGTTTGAAGCTGTCAAACATTGACAATCTGTACTCTAAGTTAATTCCTTCCTCTCAGGATGATATAGAGATCTCTCCGGAACAGAAAGCTGAATGCTGCAATTTTTGACAGTTCGGGGCCATTCTGCTTTCTGTGTCGGTGAGATGAGGGACTCCCGAGACCTGAAGGAAGGAAGGCTGTAAAGGGAAGTAAAACTTCTTTAAACACTTTAAATACACCAAACACACTTACCTCTGCACTCATGCACCCATCACTCACCTGAACACCAGACATCTCGACGCCTCCAAGCCCTTCAGCCCGACGGCCCGCCTCGCTAACTTGGTGTGGTTTGGAGCCGTCGGGAATCCCGCACTTCAGGGCTAAAAATAGGGATTAGCCCAAAAACTGCCTGTTAACTACCTGTTAATAGGCAGTTAATTGGCACTAATCCTCTTCCCGCCTCGGGGAGGCGGGTCCCAGCGCGGGTCGGGTATCCGTCTCCTTTGAAACTGGCATGGAGGCGGGTTGGGCGTGGGATGGGTTCGTGCCCCTCAATTTCGGGATTTTAACCCCCCACACGCCTCCAATCCTGCCTCCACGGCCCAATGAAAATCCTGCCCACTATTTCTTCTGGTGGAGGAGTCAAGAACGAGGGGACATAATCTTAAAATTAGAGCTAGGCTATTTAGGAGTGAAATCAGGGTAGTGCACATCTGGAATTCTCTTCCCCAAAGGGCCTTAGATGCAGGGGTCAATTGCAGCTTTCAAGATTAAGATCGATAGATTTTTGTTAGGTAATAGTATCAAGGGATACGGAACAAAGTAACTGGGGTTGGGGTACAGATCAGCCATGATCTAACTGAATGGCGGAGCAGGCTCGAGGGGCTGAATGGCTCACTCCTGTTGTTATCTTCCTAGAGTGAAACTGCCTCCTGGAAGCAGCCTCACAACACTTGGCTAAATACAATGGCCCAGAAATTCGGTCAGGGGCTTCCCGCGGGTGCAAGCCCCCGATCTGCACTTACCTTGCGCGCTGGCCGTTGAGCTGTGGGCCCCCGTGGAATTCCGATCCGGGGCCTGGTCCAGCTGCCGGCGCGCAATGCTTGCGTATCCCAGGGGCGCATTAGTTCGATGGGCCATGGGAAGCCAATCGGAGCAGGGAATGCTCCATTCATAAGATTGACAGGAAGAGCTGTCAAAACTTATAAATACTACGGCCCCAAAACAGCACTAAATCTTCAAATAAATTTTTTTTAAATCACATTTTTTAAATAAACTATAAATTACATGAAATTGTGGCGGAGCCACTAAGGGACTCCGATCAATTGTGTATAATTCCTTTTAATAATAGGTTAGCTACAGCCTGAGTCTGTATCTTTGTTTTCACTGTTTACATGTACAGAGCGCGATCACTTTAAAAGCGCGGGTAAACGCGATGACGTCACGCCGTTCATCATGTGATCCCCCACCAGCGGGAAAAACGTGATGACGTCATGACGTCAGTCACGGGACCGCCCAAGCAGTCCTCGTGGAGCCTCCGAACTGACTAGACCTATATTCGATGTTCTCCTGTAATTATCCGTTAAACTCTGTTACTTTTCATTAAACCTCGTTTGTTTGATCGCCTGAGTGGACCTCAGTCTTTTGGATAGGAACTAGACATTCCTACATTGGTGACCCCGACTTTTGCGAACGGTTTTCGCAGAAGTTACTGAACATGGAATCGAACGCCATTGCTTTGAAGCTACCACAGTTCTGGGAGCAACAGCCAGCCGCGTGGTTCATCCAGGCTGAAGCCCAGTTCGCAATCAGGAACATCGTTGCGGATCAGACCCGTTACTATTACATGGTCTCCGCCCTCGACAGCACCACAGCCTCGCGGATCGTCAGCCTGCTTGGTAATCCACCAGAAGATCGTAAGTATGAAACGATAAAGGCGCGGTTGTTACAGGTCTTCGGGCTCACGAAGTCGTAGCGCACCCACCGGCTGCTCGCTATGCCCGGCCTTGGGGACTCCAAGCTGTCCGAGCTCATGAGCCAAATGCTCACGCTCCTGGGCTCCGAACCGGAATGCTTCCTCTTCAGGGAACTATTCCTCAGTCAGCTACCGGAGCAAGTTCAAGCTGCCCTAGCCAGGTCGGAAGTCACAGACTGCGCAGAGCTGGCTGTCGAAGTGGACAAGATCTTCGCGGTGACACAGCAGTACTGCGCTGCCACGAGGCGCCCATCCCCCACAGACGCTGCTCCAGCCCCTCAACCTGTGGGGTTGTGCTTCTACCACGCCTGTTTTGGTGCGAAAGCAAGATGCTGCCGCCCTCCCTGCAGCTTTTCGCTCAAAAAAAAAACCCAGCAGCAACCCTGTCGAAAGAGGACCGGTTATAACGAGCGCCCCGCGGCTGCGATGGCAATCGGTAATTCGGGAAAACTACTCTTCATCACCGACTCCCTATCTGGTCGACGTTTCCTCTGCGACACCGGGGCACAGTGTAGCATCCTACCCGCGTCAAATCTTGATCTACAAGCCGGGGGGCACGGCCCCTCCCTCGAGGCGGCTAATGGCGGGGCCATTAGGACCTTCGGAAGACGACGGGTCCAGGTGTGCTTCGGCGGCTAGCAGTTTTACTGGGATTTCATCACGGCCAAAGTCTCTCAAGCCATCCTCGAGGCGGATTTTTTGTGCGCCAGCAGCCTCCTGGTGGATGTAAGGCACCGCCGGTTGTTCAATGCGGCCACTTTTCACTCCATCCCGTGCCACCGCGGTAGCGCCGTGTCGCGCACTGTCTCCTGTGCGTTCCCACCTCCGGATGACTTCACTCGCCTCCTCGGAGATTTCCCAGACCTGACCAGACCCACTTTCTCTTCCACGGCCATGAAACATGGTGTCAAACATCACATCACCATTACTGGCTCCCCGGTCTACGCACGGGCCCGACGCCTCGAACCTGGCAAGCTCGCAGCTGCGAAATCGGAGTTCGACACGATGGAGCAGCTAGGGATTATTCGCCGGTCGAATAGTCCCTGGTCTTCGCCTCTCCACATTGTTCCGAAACCTGGCGGCGGATGGCGGCCTTGCGGCGACTACCGACGCCTTAACGACGCCACTACTCCTGATCGGTACCCGATCCCTCACATTCAGGATTTCTCTGCCAATTTGGAGGGAAATACCATATTTTCAAAAGTCAACCTTTACGTGGCTACCACCAGGTCCCCGTACACCCGCAAGACGTCCCGAAAACTACAGTCATCACCCCATTCGGCCTGTTTGAATTTCTGCGGATGCCGTTTGGATTGAAGAACGCTGCACAGGCTTTCCAGCGCTTGATGGACTCCGTGCTTCGGGACCTCAAGTTTCTATTCGTCTACCTTGACGACATCCTCATCACCAGCCCTAATAAAGAGGAGCACATCTGCCATTTGCGCACCCTCTTTAGCCGCCTCAGTCAACACGGCTTGATCATCAACCTGGCCAAGTGCCAGTTCGGCCTGCAGCAGATTGATTTCTTAGGCCATCGCATCACATCGGATGGTGCAATTCCCCTGTAAACGAAGGTGGAGGCTGTTACTTCATTCCCACGCCTGCAGACCATCAAGGCCCTGCAAGAGTTCCTCGGGATGGTAAATTTTTATCACCAGTTTGTCCCTAATGCAGCTCTGCTCATGCAGCCCCTGTGCGAGGCCCTCAAGGGCAAGTCCGGCAAGGATCCGATTAGCTGGACGGTCGACATGGACCGGGCGTTCATCGATACAAAAAGCGCCTTAGCCAACGCAACCATGCTGGCGCACACGCTGCCAGGTGCCACCATCGCCCTTACCACCAACGCATCAGACTATGTCATCGGCGCAGTACAGGAACAGTGGGTGCATGGGACGTGGCAACCGCTGGCGTTTTTCAGCCGTCAACTACGGCGAAATGAACAGAAGTACAGCACGTTTGACCGGGAGTTGCTGGCCCTTTTTCTGGCCATCCGCCATTTCTGGTTCTTGCTAGAGGGACGTCCGTTCACGCCTTTTGTGGACCATAAGCCACTAACGTTTGCTATGGCCAAGACCGCCGAACCGTGGTCAGCTCAGCAACAACGTCAGTTGACGTTTATCTCAGAATTCACCACTGACATTCAGCATGTGTCCGGTAAAGACAACCTGGTGGCGGATTGCCTCTCCCATGTGACCATTCATGCAGTCCAGCTCGGCATCGACTATGCCCTCATGGCTGCGGATCAAGCCTCGGATCCGGAAGTCCAATCTTACAGAACCAACCCCTCTAGCCTCCAAGCGGCCGACATCAAATTCCATGCCGCAGGCACTATGCTACTCTGCGACGTCTCCGTAGAAGATCCTCGCCCTATCGTGCCGGTCGCCTGGCGCCGAAAAGTTTTTGACGCCATACACGGGTTGTCGCACCCTGGCATGAAGGCCTCGCAACGGCTGATGTCGTCCAAATTCGTGTGGCGGGGCATGCACATGGATGTTCGCGACTGGGCCAACACCTGCGTGGTCTGCCAAAAGGCCAAGGTGCAGCATCACGTCAAGGCTCCATTGGCCACTTTCGCTGTTCCGGAACGTAGGTTTGATCATGTGCATGTGGACCTGGTGGGGCCACTTCCGCCTTCGCATGGGTTTACTCATCTTCTTACAATGGTGGACCGCACCACTCGATAGTCGGAGGCGGTTCCTTTGTCATCCACCACTTCCGCTGACGTCGCCAGGGCATTCATCTCCTCTTGGGTCGCCCGTTTCGGGGTACCGGCAGACATCTCGTCTGATCGTGGGCCGCAGTTTTCTTCTGAGCTCTGGAACGCTGTGGCTCAGGGGCTCGGCGTCAAGCTACATCGCACCACTGCCTACCATCCACAGGCGAACGGCCTGTGCGAACGATTCCACAGGTCGCTCAAAGCTGCACTGCGAGCCAGCCTTCAAGGCACGGGCTGGGTGGACAGGCTTCCATGGGTCCTTTTGGGTCTTCGTACGGCGCCTAAAGAAGATCTTCAATCGTCCTCGGCGGAGCTCGTATATGGCCAGCCGCTACGCGTACCAGGGGATTTCCTTCCGACTCCAACAGAGCCATGGTCAGCATCCCAGCAGCTCATCAGCCACCAGGAGGCGGCCAGAAGTTTTGCTCCAGTGCCTACGTCACATCTTGGCTTGCAGAGCTCCCACGTCCCAGCTGAGCTGAAGAACACCGACTATGTGTTTATCCGCCACGACGCTCATCGGGATCCGCTCAAACCCCCTTACACTGGTCCTTTCCGCGTGATAGAGCTGGGAGACAAAACTTTTTCGGTCGATATCGGAGGTAAACCAGACCACATTTCGGTTGACCGGTTGAAGCCGGCTCACTTGGACCTTGACCGCCCAGTCGAGATCACACAACCGCCGAAACGTGGCCGACCGCCCACAGTCGCCGTGCCAGATCAAACGCAACCACCCGCCAGCTCGCTCGCCGTCCATCAGCTTCCACTTCAAGGCTACAGAAGTCGATCTGACAGGCTTGTCAGGCCTCCTCGCCGTTTTGCTTTTGCTATTAAAGATCATTCTGGGGGGGCGCATGTGGCAGAGCCACTAAGGGACTCCGATCAATTGTATATAATTCCCTTTAATAATAGGTTAGCTACAGCCTGAGTCTGTACCTTTGTTTTCACTGTTTACATGTACAGAGCGCGATCACTTTAATAGCGCGGGTAAACGCGATGACGTCACGCCGTTCATCACGTGATCCCCCACCGGCGGGAAAAATGTGATGACGTCATGACGTCAGCCACGGGACCGCCCAAGCTGTCCTCGTGGAGCCTCCGAACTGACTAGACCTATATTCGATGTTCTCCTGTAATTATCCGTTAAACTCTGTTAGTTTTCATTAAACCTCGTTTGTTTGATCGCCTGAGTGGACCTCAGTCTTTTGGATAGGAACTAGACATTCCTACAAAATAACTATTTTAAACAATAATTTAAATTTTTGACAAAAATAATTTTATTTTCTAACGGGGCTAAAAATAAACTTACCTTGCTTTAAAGTATGTAAAAATAATAAACCTATGGAAAAAATGTTTTAATTTTAATTAATTCACCACTTACCTTGTAAAAACCAAGCCTTACGCCTGCTTTTTAAATGTGTAAATTCTGGCGACTTACCCTCCCAGGAAAACCTGCAAAAAAAACCTAAGTTCGATGCGCACGTGCTGCCTCTCCCGCGCACACATTCGACCTCTGAACCCCTTCGTTCAGGGGATCGGAAGTGCCGGTTTCCCGCGCATGCGCAGTGCATGCAGGAAACCGGCACTTCCATTGGGCTTACGGGTGAGTACCCAGCGCGTACTCACCCGTGGAGACCCGAATTTCTGGGCCATTGTAAGTGACGTCACACCCGTAAAATAAAGGGGTTCACACGGGCTTTAAAATAATGCTTTGCGCATTCAACAACAACTTGCATTTATATAGTGCCTTTAAAGTAGCAAAACATCCCAAGGTGCTTTACAGGAGCGTTATCAGACAAAATATTACACTGAGCCACATAAGAGATATTAGGACAGCTTGATCAACAGAGGTAGGTTTTAAGGAGCGCCTTAAAATTCATGCCAAATGATCCCCCATCAGAAAACTTCCCCAGCTTGCCCCAAGGCAAAACCAAAACTGATGTTTGCTGAGGCAAACTGTATTATATAACAACAACTTGGATTTATACAGCACCTTTAATGTAGAAAAAACATCGCAAGGAGATTAATCAGACGCAGCATTGACACAGAGCCAAAGGAGGAGATATTCGGGGGTGCGGGTGGGGGTGAATGACAGGTTGGTCAAAGAGGTAGGTTTTAAGGAGAGTCTTAAAGGTGGAGAGAAAGGTTGAGAAATTTAGGAAAGGATTTCCGGTGTTTAGGGCCCAAACGGCTGAAGGCTTGGCTGCCGATGGTGGGGCGAAGGGAGTGGGCAGAGTTGGAGGAACGCAGGGTTCTTGAAGGGTTGTAATGGTGGAGGATTTTACAGAGATAGAGAGGGGTGAGGCCATGGAGGTATTTGAACACTGGGATGAACATGTTAAAGGTTTTGATGGACCAGGAGCCAATATAGGTCAGCGAGAACAAGAGTGTTGGGTGAGGGCGCTTGGTGCGGGTACATAGGATGTGAGCAACAGGGTTTTGGATGAGTTCATGTTTATGGAGGGCGGAAGTTGAGAGGCCGACCAGGAGAGCGTTGAAGTAATTGCATCTGTAGGCAGCAAAAGTGTGGATGAGAGTTTTACAGCAGATGGGGGGAAGCATATCATCTATGGCAATGTCATTAAAGGAGTGCCATCTTTACTGGACAAATGGGAAGGAATAATGCATCTTTTATTCTTGCTGCCTAGGGAGGCTTTTAGAATTACTTTTTGACATTGTTTTCAGGAATACATAAATCTTTGAAGTTACGATGATAAATGTTTAACCCTAAAACCAACCATTTCCCGTGTCAGGGGATACTGTATAAATAGAGTCACTATCTGGTAATATTAATCCATTAATATGTACCCGATCAAATGGATTAATCAATGAGGCAACCAATGTAAATAACACAATGTAAATGGATGGACTTCACAGGACTAGAAGCCAAGGGTGTTGGAGAATTGCTTCAAATGGTTTTGTAAGTGAAACACAAGTGCCTCCGTGTCAGAAGGTTTTGGGTTGAAGTCCCACTCCAGAGACTTGAGCCTATGATCTAAGCTGGTACTAAGGAAATGCTGCACCATCAGCGATGTCGTCTTTCAGATGAGACATTAAACTGAAGCCCCGTCTTCCCTCTCAGGTGGATGTAAAAGATCCGGCGACACAGTTCCAAGAAGAGCAGGGGAGTTCTCCTGGTGTCCTGGCCAACATTTATCTCTCAACCAACACCTAAAACTGATGAGCGGGTCATTTATCTCATTAGTACGATAGCAAAATACTGCAGATGTTGGAAATCCGAAATAACAACAGAAAATGCTGGAAAAACTCAGCAGGTCAGGCAACATCCGTGGAGAGAAATTTGAGTTGACGTTTCGGGTCGACCCGAAACATCAACTCAAATTTCTCTCCACGGATGTTGCCTGACCTGCTGAGTTTTTCCAGCATTTTCTGTTGTTTTTTCATTTATCTCATTGCTGTTTGTGGGACCTTACTGTGTGAAAATTAGCTGCCATGCTTCCTACATTACAATAGTGACTAAACTTCTAAAGTACTTCATTAGTCGAAAAGCACTTTGGGACGTCCTGAGCTGCCAAAGGCGTTATAGACATGCAACCTCTTTCCTTTTTCTTTACATGATTGGCTGTATCAATATAGCTACTCATACATGAGCACTGGGAAATTTTCAATTTCCAGTTTACCACTTATTGATTATAAGTAAGAGGAATAACTGAAGCATTCTAGCTTGTAGTCATAAAACGATATTGATTATAATCCCATAACCACTAACTAGGTGAGAGCCTGAAATTGATTTGCAGTTCCTCCATTCTCTGATTACAAGTGGTTAGCTTGGAGAGAGTCACATGGCTGCAATACAATCAATCACCATGAACCAGGAGAGATTTATTTTCACCAGACCGCCAATAACCCCCTCCGAGGCCCGATTTCTGCTCTTTAAGAACCTACCTTACCCTATCACGGAGGGAGGACCAGCAGGCAGAAAATAAAGTCATAAATCATGAGCAAGACGACTGCATAAATCAAGTTCCATTACTGCTACGTGGGATTCCAGGATTTTTCCCGACGTTTGGTGATTGCATTCCCTGCTCCTGTCAATTTATAATTGGATGTACGATGTGCATGGCTTACGATGATGGTATAAGTCAAAGTCCATTTTTATCGATATGAGATTTTCCAGGAATTCTGTCAGTGTTCTGGGGATCATTTCTGCCAATTTTACTTTTAAAATCACAAATCAGTGGCTTTGATTGCGAGTTAAAAAAAAAATGCTATTGTCTGATTGTTGCTGCCAGTTTTGTGGCATCTGCCCTGCAATGTAAATGAAGTCAATCCCATAGTTCTGTAAAGCTTGCCATATTACAGAATCATTTCTACTTCAAACGGTCCTGGAGCGTGAACACAGCACCAGAGTCCTGCTCTTGCGTGAGGTACTAAAATGAATCATCTGTCTCCCGAAGAGGCAGATCTCCAGCACAAACACATGCACATTAACTGAGTCACTGAAGCTATGAGTTACGCCAGCAACTGCTGCTGCTCCCGCCATTACTCTCGTCCTATTTTACATCGATTTACAACTTTACCCTTTAATTTAAGTAAGGTGATAGATACAATGAGGAACTGTCTGAATACAGTGCCAGGTTGTATTCTGCTTTTCCTACAATGAGTGCTCATGTAAGAAAGAAAAAAAGACTTGCATTAAATACAGCGCCTTTCACAACCACAGGACGTCCCAAAGCGCTTTACAGCCAATGAAGTACTTTTGAATAATCTGTTGGTTAACCTAAAGACACATTTTCAACTTCCTGTTCTGGCTGTGGACCTTTCCCAATATTGAGGGGAAACCTGTACAGGTGAGTATGCCAACAACAACAACTTGCATTTATATAGCGCCTTTAATGCAGAAGAATGTCCCACTGCACAGTTGTGTAATAAGATAAAAGTGAACTACAAGCCAAAGAAGGGGATATTAGCTTGGTTAAAGAGATGTGTTTTAAGAAAGAAAGACTTGCATTTATATAGCGCCTTTCATGACCTCGGGACGTCCCAAAGCTTTACAGTTAATGAAGTACTTTTGAAGTATAGTCACTGTTATAGGAAACGCGGCAGTCAATTTTGTGCGCAGCAAGTTCGCACAAACAGCAATGTGATAATGACACATAATCTGTTTTATGATGTTGATTGAGGGATAAATATTGGCCAGGGCACCAGGGGTAACTCCCCTGCTATTCTTTGAAAAATAGTGCCATTGAATCTTTTTTACGTCCACCTGAGAGGGCAGACGTAGCCTCGGTTTAACGTCTCATCCGAAAGATGGCACCTCTGACAGGGCAGCACTCCCTCAGTACTGCACTGGAGTGTCAGCCTAGATTTTTGTGGGGGGGAGTGGGATTAGCTGAAGTGCTCTTGCAGAGAGCCGGCACGGGTTCGACAGGCTGAACGCCACCTCCTGTGCTGTAACCATGCTATGATTTTGTGGCAGAGCCACTGAATGACTCTGGGCAACAGTATATAATTCCCTTTACTGATGTTCTAACACCAGCCTAAGCCTGTACCATTGCGTTAGACATTACTGTGTTTTGTATATAGTGTTTGTATGTACGGGCCGTGGCCCCTTTAAGAGCATGGGAAAACGTGGGCAAACGCGATGACGTCACGTCGCAAACCACGTGACTGTCCGGGCAGTCCTCGTGGAATCTCCATCTTGTAAGACCTGTTTTCGTGGTTCTCCTGTATCGATCTCAACAAACTGTTTGAACTCGTTTAGTCTTACATTAAAGATCTGTTTGATTGATCTCCTGAGTCGACCTCAGTGATTGGTTAGGAATTCGTTAATTCCCACATTGGTGACCCCGTTTTTTGTGAGCGTTTTTCGCAAAAAGAACACAGCATGGAGGCCAACGCCGTTTCGCTGAAGCTACCGCAGTTCTGGGAGCAGCAAGCGACCTCGTGGTTCATTCAGGTCGAGGCACAGTTTGCCCTGAGGGACATCGTTGCAGATCAGACCAAATATCTCTATGTGGTCTCCGCACTCGACAGCTCTACCGCCTCGCGGATCGTCAGCTTCCTCGAGAACCCTCCAACGGAGCGCAAGTATGAAACCCTGAAGGCGCGGTTGCTGCAAGTTTTCAGGCTCACTAAATCGGAGCGCGCCCTTCGATTGCTCGCTATGCCCAGGCTCGGCGACTCCAAGCCTTCGGAGTTGATGAGCCAAATGCTCACACTCCTGGGCTCAGAACCGGAATGCTTCCTATTCCGTGAACTATTCCTCAGCCAGCTGCCTGAGCAGGTGCAAGCTGCCCTGGCCAGATCCGAGGTGGAAGACTGCGTGGCACTCGCGGCAGAAGCGGACAAAATTTTTGCGGTAACGCAGCAGTACTGCACCGCCACAAGGCACCCATCCCCCACAGATGCCACCCCAGCTCGTCAGCCTGCTGGGCTGTGTTTTTACCACGCGCAGCTTGGCGCGAAGGCGCGACGTTGCCACCCTCCCTGCAGCTTTCCCCCCAAAAAAACAACTGAGACTACTGAGGAACAGGCCTCTGCACTCATGCACCCATCACTCACCTGAACACCGGACATCTCGAACCCGCCAAGTCCTTCAGCCCGAAGGTCCACCTCGCTAAATTGGCATGGCTTGGAGCCATCGGGAATCTCACACTTCAGGAATAAAAATAGGGATTAGGCTAAAAACTGCCTGTTAACTACCTGTTAACAGGCAGTTAATTGGCACTAATCCCTTCCTGCCTCGGGGAGGCGGCTCCCAGCACAGGTCAGGTATCCGCCTCCTTTGAAACTGGCATGGAGGCGGGTTGGGGGCGGGATGGGGTCGTGCCCCCCGATTTCGCGATTTTAACCCCCCACACGCCTCCAATCCCGCCTCCATGGCCCAATGAAAATCCTGCCCAAGGACTCATCAAACTACACAGAATGTCAGTGATTGACAGCTTCACAGAGCTGTCAAACGATGACATTTCTTCTTTCACAAATTCTTGACAGATAACAAGTCATACATTGACATGCTCTGCAACCGGCTTCACCCTAATTGGCCTGCTAAGCCCGCCAGGCATCCCCCTGGTTGGCCAGAAGCTGATGGAGGCGGGACTGAAACCCGACAAGTGGGAGTCCCACCTCCAAAAGCTTCCCATTGAGAAAATCACCCCCAAAGATTCAAGTCTCTGGAGTGGGACTTGAACCCACAAAGTTCTGACTCAGAGGCAAGTACTTCCTACTTTGCAGGTAATTTATTTTGCAATGCTATCTCTGGAGGTAGGGATCCGCCAAAGGAAGTACTGCTGCCAACAGAGCCGCGGCTGACACTTAAGGAGAGTCATAAAGGAAGAGAGGGAGGTTGAGAGGTTTAGGGAGAGAGGGAGGCGGAGGGCCTACACGGCTGAAGGCATGCGGCCAATGGTGGGTAAAGGGGGATGCACAAGAGTTGGAGGAAGGTGGAGTTCTGGGGAAGTTGTAGGGCTGGCGGAGATCACAGAGATAGGAAGGGGTTTAAACCCAAGGATTACAAATTTAAACTGGAGGTGTTGGGAGACCTAGAGCCAATGTAGGTCGGCAAGGACAAGGGTGATGGGTGAGCGGGACGTGGTGTGGGATAGGATAGGGGTAGCAGCGTTTTGGATGAGCTTAAGCTTATGGAGGGTGGAGAATGGGAGGCCGGGCAGAAGAGAATTAGAATAATGTAAGAAGTGAGAGCTCAGCCCAGTCGCAGCCACAACACCTGCCACCATAGGTGCTTTGACCCTGCCCCTCCCCATTAAGCAGTGAATTCAACCAACTTGGGAAGTGGTGTTCCCTTCCTCTGGGGGAACGTACGCAGCGTAATTTATTTCGCAGTGCTATCTCTGACGACAGGGATCCTCTAAAGGAAGTATTGCAATTGAAATGAGTGCCATTTTAGATACAGCTCTTCCCTCTGTCACAGAGAGAGTGAGAGAGAACAAACTTTCATCCCATCAGTCTGGGCTGAATTAGAACTCAGACCACATTGCTGCAAGGATAATGTTCAAACCCATTCTTCACCAAAGCTCAGAAAATGTTATTCACTATTTTGATTAGAGGTTGCTGGATATCAAAGACTTTTTATTCTGAACTTCAATATGCATGAATTTTAAGTGAGATGTTCTCTGAGAGAACCCTTCAACATCCAAAGCATTGTGATCCCAAGAGAACTGATGTTCCTTTACAGTATGTGTGGAATCTCACATAGCATATGCATTTCACAATACATTTTATAGGTTTTCATCAGTTGACATATTCATCTACATGATTTAGAATCATAGAATGGTTACAGCACAGAAGGAGGCCATTCAGCCCGTCGAGCCCGTGCCACCTCTCTGCAAGAGCACCTCAGCTAGTTCCACTCCCTCGTACTTTCCCCGTAGCCCTGCAAATTTTTTTCTTTCAGCTACTTATCCAATTCCCTTTCAAAAGCCATGATTGAGTCTGCCTCCACCACCCTTTCAGGCAGTGCATTCCAGATCCTAACCACTCGCTGCATAAAAAAGTTTTTTCTTATGTCGCCTTTGGTTCTTTTGCCGATCATCTTAAATCTGTATCCTCTGGTTCTTGACCCTTCCGCCAATGGGAACAGCTTCTCTCTGTCTACTCCATCCAGACCCCTCATGATTTTGAACACCTCTATCAAATCTCCTCTCAATCATCTCTGCTCCAAGGAGAACAACCCCAGCTTCTCCAGTCTACCCACGTAACTGAAGTCCCTCATCCCTGGAATCATTCTCGTAAATAATTTCTGCACCCTTTCTAAGGCCTTCACATCCTTCCTAAAGTGCGGTGCCCAGAATTGGATACAGTACTCCAGCTGAGGCCGAACTAGTATTTTATACAGGTTCTTCATAATTTCCACGCTTTTGTACTCTATGGCCGCGATTTTATTGGCACTGAGAGGGCGGGTTTGGAGGCGGGTCAAAGGTTAAAATCATTTTGATTGACGGCGGGGTCTGATCCCGCCATCAACCTGCCTCCAAACAATTTTCCCAAGTGTCGGGTCCCCAATTTGCGCATGGACCCAACACCTAGCGGTGGGAAGAGGATTAAAGCCAGTTACCTGTCTGTTAACAGGTAGTTGAGAAGAGTTGACAAGCTATTTTTTAATTTTTTCGCTTCTGCCTCGGGCTTCCCGATGTCCGGACACCACGTAAGTGTGGCGTGTTGTGAGTCTGCTGTAATGTTACTGCATTGATGACAGTTGCAGAAGTGGTGTGAAGGATCCAGTGGTGCACTGGTGAGTCTCAGAGGTAAGAAAATGTTGGGAAAATCATTTTTAATGCATTTACAGATTTCTTTAGGTAACAAGTTTTGAAAACAATGTCTAGTGCCACCTCATTGGGAGAACCTCTCTCACCAGTGTCAGATCGCTCCTGTCACCTCACCTGCAGCTGCCATCTGTTTCAGCCTTTGGAGGGATTCACTGGAGAGCCTGCGTGCAAGAGCTCACCTTTGTACAGTGACTGTCAGTGTTTGCAGCACCTCAATGCTGTAAAACACTGAGAAATGGGCTGTCAAAAAAAAATTGTGCGTGGAACCTTTAAGAAAACGGGCAGCTGACGTGTCATCAAATGACGTCATCTGACCGGCTTCCTCTTAATTGGCCGGCAAGCCTGCAGGGCGGGCTTAACAAGGTCAATCAACATCCATGGGCCGGATGCAGTTGGGGGCGGGACTGGAAGTCAGAAACCACCCAAGGTGGCACTCGCTCCCAACCCGCATCCATTGAAGAAAACGCGGCCATATCTCTATTCATGAAGCCCAGGATCCCGTATGCTTTTTTAACTGCTGTCTCAACCTGCCCTGCCACCTTCAATGATTTGTGGACACATAACCCCAGGTCTCTCTGTTCAGGCACCCACTTTAGGATTGTACCCTTTAGTTTATATTTCCTCTCCTCATTCTTTCTACCAAAATGAGAATTATCTGAATAAAGACAGGGGCGATAGGCAATGTTCCTCAAATTTTTTTGGGTGCGCGGCCCACTCAAATTTCCGCGCATGCGCGGTTTTTCCATTTAAAAGCTGCTGAGCGGCCTGCGCGGGACCTCCAGACCATTGCACCGCCATGCAGCTTAACAGGAACATTGGTGACAGGTGAGTGCAGCTTAGTGTGGGATAGACATAGGCAGCATCGTTTCCGATGAGCTTATGTATATGGAGGGCGAAGGATGGGAGGCTGACCAGGGGAGCATTAGAATAGCTGAGGATAGAAGTGACAACAGCATGGATGAAGGTTTCAGCCGCAGATGGGCAGAGGTAGGGGAGGAGGCGGGCGATGTTACGGAGGTAGGTCTTTGCGATGAAGGGTATATAGGGTCAGGAGCTGTAAGACTTTTTTAAATTCCTTCTCGGAATATGCACGTCACTGACAAAGCTGGCATTTATTACCTATCCCTAGTTGCCTGAGAAGGTGGCGGTGGAATACCTTCCTGAACCACTGCAGTCCATGTGGTGAAGGTGCTCCCGCAGCGCTACTTGTTATACTTCTTTGCAGCAGCTTAATGCAGCTGAGTGGCTTGCGAGTCCACTTCAGAGGGTAGTTAAGAGTCAACCACGTTGATGTGGGGCTGGAGCCACATATAGGCCCAGACTGGGTAAGGACGGGATAACAACAGAAAATGCTGGAAAACTCAGCAGGCCAGGGCAGCATCCGTGGAGAGAGAAACAGAGTTAACGTTTCAGGTCGAAGACCCTTCGTGAGAACTGGAAAAAAAAGCAGGAAAAGGGATAGATTTTAAAGCAAGTGGGGGCTGGGAAAAGGGGGAGGGGATGAAAGAACAAAAGGGAAGGTCAGAGATAGGATAGAAAGCAGGAGAGATTAAGAGACATTGAGAGACATTAAGAGATATTCAAGGAACAAAGGCTGGCTCTAGATGAAGTGTGAATGGCCCCGGCAGAATGTAGGACAGCTGCCGTGTGGGAGGGAAGAAAAAGCCCAAACGAAAGTGCGGATTAAAAAAAGAAGGGAAAATATATACATATGTGATAGGGGCCGAGGTTATGATCTGAAATTGTTGAACTCTATCTTGAGTCCAGAGAGCTGCAGAGTGCCTAATCGAAAGATGAGGTGCTGTTCCTCGAGCTTACGCTGAGCTTCCAGGGAACAATGCAAGAGACCGAGGACGGTGAGGTCTGAGTGGGAATGGGGCGGTGAATTAAAGTGACAGGCCACCGGGAGCTCGGGGTCCCCCTTACGGATTGAACTGAGGTGTTCCGCAAAGCGATCACCCACTCTACGTTTGGTCTCCCCAATGTAGAGGAGACCACATCGTGAGCAGCGAATACAGTATACTAAAATGCAGGAAGTACAAGTAAATCGCTGTTTCACCTGGAAGGGGTGATTGGGGCCCTGGACAGTGGGATGCGGGGTGGTATAAGGGCATGTGTTGCATCTCCTGCGCTTGCACGCGAAGGTGCCGGGCGAAGAGGAAGGGGTGCTGGGGGTGGTAGAGGAGTGGACCAGGGTGTCGCGGAGGGAGCGGTCCCTACGGAATGCTGAAAGGGGAGGTGAGGGGAAGATGCGTTTGGTGGTGGGATCACGCTGGAGGTGGCGGAAATGGTGGAGGATGATCCATTGAATGTGAAGGCTGATGTGAAAGGTGAGGACAAGGGGAACTCTATCGTGGTTCCGGGAGGGAGGGGCAGGGGTGCGGGCAGAAGTGTGGGAGATAGAACGGACGCGGTCGAGGGCCGTGTCAACCACAGTAGAGGGTAAGGATGGGGTAAGTTTCTTTCCCTCTCTTCTTCTTAGGCAGTCCCTCGGAAGCGAGGATGACTTGCTTCCACATTAAAAATGAGTTCGCAGGTGACTGATGAGGCCAATGCGGGACCTACAGTCTCTGTCACAGGTGGGGCAGACAGTGGTTGAAGGGGCGGGTGGGTGGGGTGCTTGGGTTGACGTGCGCTCTTTGTGCTGCCTGCGCTTGACTTCCACTTGCTCCCGGCGAAGAGACTCGAGGTGTTCGGTATTACGTCCGTGAATGATTGAGACACGGACAGCAGGAGTTGAACAAAACAAGTCTTTACTGATGGAAGTCAATAGTGAAACTGAAAACAACAGAGGCTCACTAGCGCCTTTTATGCAGGGGTGGTCACTGCCGGTACTGCAGTCCGAGACCAGTTATTCTCTTAAAGGTACATACACAACATTCGGCGCCTTCCCGGATGCTTCGCTATAGGACATTTGTGAATCAGCTGGTGTCCTACAACAATTATAAAAGTCTCGAATGGGCTGTCACACTTTTCCCTCAATTGCCAGCCTTGCAGATAGTTTAGAGGAACAAGTAAAAACATCAGAAGCTATTTTCACGCAGGCCTGTTATTTTCAGGAGGAAAAAAACCTAGTCTGGAAACCCTGAGCTATGACCAACAGCTGATAAAATGCCTAAAGAGTCGCAGAAATATAACGCTGCACCTTTCTTTCCCTGCAAACGCCACAATTCCAACAACTACTTGAAATAAGAGGACTATGATTCAAATCAAAAGTGAGAAACTGAGAGGATGGAACTGCAGTCATGGGAAATTGCAAAGAGGACAAGTAAAAATACCAAGAGAAAAGAAAAACTGAGGCCTGCGAAGGCAGGCTTCAATTTGAACTGACGTTACTTCTGCTTATTTATAATTATTGTTATTGTTTATAAAACATGTAAAATCTCTAGCAGGAGTTCAACCTGTGACGGTGCACAGCAAGCTTTTCATGACCCTTTTACAGTACTACTGCTGCTACTGTCAGTCCTACAATCAGTACCAGTGCTGCAATATAAATCAGGCAATTTTGCTTTTTCAAAAGTGCTGAGATTCACTAAAGGCGATAGTGTTCCCAATAGTGAATAAGATATATTTTAAGAATGTGATATAACAAAATAGGTGACATCTTAAAACCAAAATGAGCCACTCCAAATGATATAGCAGAAGGTGAGGATGTTACTAAATTGCACTCCATGCATGTGTTTGTTTGCAACTGTATGAAGCTTTATCACCATTCCTACACCAGTGCAAAGAGCCAGTATAACTGAGTGCTCCTCACTCAGTGCTGCACAGGTGACAAGCATTGCCGATATAACAGGAGTATTATTAATTACAAAGTGCAGATTAACTCGGGAATTAGAAATTCCCACTTCTCCAGTTGCTCAGAGTTATTAATTACATTAAGTAAGCAAATAAATCTTAGGGTAAGCCAAATATATATTAAAGAATGGTGCAATTTGAGGACAAATGAATTTACCTGAAGAATCTAGGGCAGAAAGGCACACATCTTTACTGAATGGACTCTAACATGCCAGGCCATTGATGGGGAGGAGCAAAAGATCAAACATACTTCTGTATGTATATATATCCTAGAATGTATATATATATATATAGTTTTAAGCAGAAGAATCATATGGTTGCATCTTTACTTACAGTTATTTGTATCACAAATGGTATTTTGGATTAACCGCTGATAAAAGAATATATATTGGCCCAGAAATTTGGGTCGGGGGCTTCCCGTGGGTGCAAGCCCCCGATCTGCACTTACCTAGCGCACCGGCCGTTGAGCTGTGGGACCCCGTGGAATTCCGATCCGGGGCCTGGTCCAGCTGCCAGCGCGCAGTGCTTGCATATCCCAGGGGTGCAGTTAGTTCGATGCGTCCCCTGGGATCACGTGGGTCATGGGCAGCCAATCGGAGCAGGGAATGCTCCATTCATAAGTCTGACAGGAAGTGCTCTCAAGACTTATAAATACTACGGCCCCAAAATAGCAGTAAATCTTCAAATAAATTTTTTAAAAACATCACATTTTTTAAATAAACAATAAATTACATGAAATAACTATTCTAAACAATAATTAAAATTTTTGAAAAAATAATTTTATATTCTAACGGGGCTAAAAATAAACTTACCTTGCTTTAAAGTATTTAAAAATAATAAACCTGTGGAAAAAATGTTTTAATTTTAATTAATTCACCACTTACCTTGTAAAAAGCAGGCCTTACGCCTGCTTTTTATATTTCTAACTTCTGCAGGCTTACCCTTGTGTGAAAACCTGTAAAAAAAACTTAAGTTCGATGCGCACGCGCAGCCTCTCCCGCGCACGCGTTCGACCTCTGAACCCCTTCTTTCAAGGGAACGGAAGTGCCGGTTTCCCGCGCATGCGCAGTGCATGCAGGAAACCGGCACTTCCATCGGGCCTACGGGTGAGTACCCCGTGTGTACTCACCCGTGGAGACCCGAATTTCTGGGCCATTACTGTATTACTGTATCTCTTCTGCTGTTGAAGTTCCCCTGGCTCTAATAGTGGATGCATTTTATCCCTAACTGCAAGTTCAAGCTACAAGGTTGACGTTACCTGAGCCCACTGCCCATCCCCCGACCATGCCTGTTCTTTGTTCTCAGTGAGCACTGGCACTTCATTTAAACTTAGCTTCCAAATTCCCAGGCCTCTCTGCCATCAAGACTACTCTCCTCCACTGAACTGGTGATCTAGTGACTAGTGGATCGCGAGTGGAGCTTGGGGCCAGGGATCGCGAGAATATCAGTGCTAATTTGATCCTGTGAGAGACAACATCGTTCATGTCCGAGGCCGAGACCCAAGAGCGAGGACAAGCCCAGCAGTGAGGTCAAGGCCCAGGAGTGGCACAGCGTGAACCAGCAGTTGGGACGGGGCCCAGGGAAGGTGCGGCACGGGCCAACAGCGAGGTCGGGAGGACCACAATGCATCCTACGAAACCCAGGCAGAGAGGACCTGCGGGAAGGAGGGAGGAGGACAGTAGCAGTATGTTTGTGTGTGTGTGCTAGGCCGTTGTAGCAGAGCCTGGTCTCCAATCGTCTTGGATCCCCTTGCCATTGGACCAAGACCTTGCTCTGTCAAGCCCGTGTGGTAGCTGGTGTGCAACGGCCACCCCACGTTAAAAGAATTCACACACAGGCATTTTCCACCCTTTAAAATGAAGTTCGGGACCTGGAACGTCAGGACCCTCATGGAAAACCCCAACAGAGGCAGACTGGAATGCCGTACTGCTATCGTTGCCCAGGAGCTCAGACGTTTCGACATAGACATCGCCGCCCTAAGTGAGACTAGGCGGGCAGGAGAAGGCCAGCTCAAGGAGCAAGGCGGTGGTTACACCTTCTTCTGGAAAGGCAAACCTGAAGAAGAACGCCGCCTCCATGGGGTCAGCTTCACCATAAAAAATGAGCGAGTTGAACGTCTCAGAGACTCCCCTTGTGGAATAAACAAACGCCTCATGACTCTACGGCTCACCCTAGCCCGGAACCAGTGCGCTACAGTCATCAGTGCATACGCCCCAACACTGGAAACCACAGATGAGACCAAAGAGGAATTGTATTCCAGCCTCGAACAATCCCTGTCCCGAGTCCCAACGGGCGACAAGCTGATCCTCCTTGGTGACTTCAACGCCAGAGTTGCAAAGGACACAGACCTCTGGGGAGGTGTGATTGGCAGAGAGGGGGTGTAGGGAAAGCCAACTCCAATGGTACCCTCCTCCTGTCGAAATGCTTAGAACATGGCCTTGTCATAACCAACATCTTGTTCCATCAGAGAGACAAGTACAAGGCTTCATGGCAACACCCTCGCTCCAAGCATTGGCATCTGCTGGACTACGTCATCGTCCGAGCGAGGGACCGCAAGGACGTCCGCATCCCCCACGCCATGACAGGAGCTGACGACTGCTGGACAGACCACCGCCTAAGACGTTCTGTCATCTCCATCAAAGTAGCCCCAAAACAGCGGTGGTAGCAGAAGCAATGCCGCAGGAAAATTAACACTGGAGCACTCAAAGACCCCGCTAAGAAAGCCCTATTCAGCCTACGCCTCACAAACAACCTGACAACTTCCAGTGATGCAGAGTCACAGAGTGCCCACAGTGCCTGGTCTGCACTCGAGGCCTCCATAATCAGCACCTGTAAAGAGACGCTCGGTCACTCGACCAGGAAACACCAAGACTGGTTCGACGAGAACGACCAGGAGATCCAGGAGCTAATAAGCCGCAAGCACAAGGCATTCCTGATCTGGAAACAGCAACACAACTCGAGAGCAAGAAAGCAGCTCTACAGACACCTGAAGGCCGAGGTCCAACAAAAAACTCGCGACCTAAAGAACAGATGGTGGGTGGAGAAATCGCAGGAGATCCAGCAGCTAGCCGACAACCACGATGTGCGTGGATTCTTTAGCGCAGTCAAGCCCAACTACGGCCCAAGCACCCAAGGTCCTACCCCACTGCGGGCCAAGAATGGAGCGGTACTCATCAAGGACAGAGACGCAGTCAGTGCCCGCTGGAAGGTGCACTTCGAAGATCTCCTTAACCGAGACTCTGTCTTCAACATGAGTGTCCTCAACTCCATCCCGCAGCATGCTACCCGCCACCATCTCAGCACAACCCCAGCCCGGCATGAGGTTAAAAAGGCCATCTGACAACTAAAGAACAACAAGGCCTCAGAGCAGATGGAATCCCTGCCGCGGCACTAAAGCATGGCGGAGAAGCATTACTGGCGCAAATTCATGAACTCATTTCTCTTATCTGGAAGGAGTAGAGCATACCAGGGGATCTTAGAGATGCCTTAATTGTGACCATCTTCAAGAAAGGTGACAAGTCCGATTGCGGTAATTACAGAGGAGTTTCCCTGCTGTCTGCCACAGGGAAAGTCATCACGAGAATCCTCCTCAATTGCCTTCTCCCAGTGGCCGAAGAGCTCCTCCCAGAGTCGCAATGCGGATTCCTCCCACTAAGGAGCACAATGGACATGATCTTCACAGCATGTCAATTACAAGAGAAATGCAGGGAACAGCACACGGCCTTCTTTGATCTCACAAAGGCCTTCGACACTGTCAACCGTGAGGGATTATGGAGTGTCCTCCTCAAATTCGGCTGCCCTCAAAAGTTTTTCAACATCCTCCGCCTGCTTCAGGACAACATGCAAGCCATGCTCCTGACCAATGGTTCCACCACAGACCCAATTCATGTACGGACCGGGGTCAAGCAAGGCTGTGTCATTGCACCAACGATCTTCTCGATCTTCCTTGCTGCAATGCTCCATCTCACCCTCAGAAAGCTCCCCGCTGGAGTGGAGCTAATTTATAGAACAAAAGGGAAACTGTTCAACCTCCATCGCCTCCAGTCCAGATCCAAGGTCATCCCATCCTCTGTCGTCGAATTACAGTATGCAGACGACGCTTGCGTCTGCGCTCACTTGGAGGTCGAACTCCGAACCATCATCAACACCTTCACCGAAGCGTACGAGAGCACGGGCCTTACACTGAACATCTGGAAGACAACGGTCCTCTACCAACCTGCCCCCACCACACAGTACTGCCCCCCGATTATCAAAATCCACGACAAGGCCATGGACAAGGTGAACCACTTTCCATACCTCGGGAGCTTACTGTCAACAAGGGCAGACGTCCATGACGAAGTCCAACACCCCCTTCAATGGCCCAGTACAGCCTTCGGTCACCTGAGGAAGAGAGTGTTTGAAGACCAGGACCTCAAACCCGGCACTAAGCTCATGGTCTACAGAGCAGCAGTGATACCCACCCTGCTGTATGCCTCAGAGACATGGACCATGTACAGCAGGTACCTCAAAGCACTGGAGAGGTACCACCAATGCTGCCTCCGCAAGATCCTGCAAATCCATTGGCAGGATAGGCGCACCAACATCAGTGTTCTCGCTCAGGCCAACATCCCCAGCATCGAAGCTTTGACCACGCTCGATCAGCTCCGATGGACGGGTCACATTGTCCGTGACATGAATCAGTCATTCATGAAAGAAAGGCTTATGAAATAATACTGAGTGGCCTGCGGGTGGCGCTGTCCAGGGAGAGTATAAATACTTGGTCACGGGTCCAGCTTGCGCAGGACATTCTTAACAGGAACTAGTGAAGGACACAACTAGACCTCCATGTTGTAAAACAGTTGATTAAAGCTTTGTTTAATGCTTAGACCAAGTATCTAGTAGTTTTCTTACATCAGTCCGCATGCCCGATACGAGACTCCCAAAACAAGCGCTCTACTCGAAGCTCCAACACGGCAAGGGAGCCCCAGGTGGGCAGAGGAAACACTTCAAGGACACCCTCAAAGCCTCCTTGAAAAAGTGCAACATCCCCACTGACACCTGGGAATCCTTGGCCCAAGACCGCACAAAGTGGAGGAGAAGCATCCGGGAAGGCGCCGAACACCTCGAGTTGCTTCGCTGGGAGCAAGCGGAAGCCAAGCACAAGCAGCGCAAGGAGCGCACGTCAACCCAAGCACCTCACCCACCCGCCCCTTCAACCACCGTCTGCCCCACCTGTGACAGAGATTGTAGGTCCGGCATTGGACTCACCTAAGAACTCATTTTTAATGTAGAAGCAAGTCTTCCTCGGTTCCGAGGGACTGCCTAAGATTACTGCATTAGGAAAGCAAATTAACAAGTGTGAACCGTTTTTAGTGAAATCTTGTTTGTACAACAGCATTTCACCAGATCAGCAGTCATCTTTGTTCCAGGGACACTTACAGTAAAGAATCAACTCAACTTGAAATTCTTATTTTTCATTTGTATCATTTCACTTTTCCCAAGGCTCGAGCAGAGTGTTTCCTAGTTGCTGTAACAAAGGGGAGTGGAGCTATGACCCCAGAACGTGGAGTCAACATGCACCGTAGCCAAACAGAAAACAGCAGGGAAGCACAAATTTCTCAGGCTTCATCTGCACAGGGAATATCTCTTGCTTCTGTGGCTCTGGCTGAAAAGGACATCGCTGTCCTGCTAAAGTGACCTGCAGTCTGTACTGTACTGGGTCTCTGCAGCAGAAGTGGCTACTAATGGAATTGGTGGAGTCATGACAGAGGCATCCGTTGACAGACACTGAACCAATCTTTTGTTAACCAATTATTGCAGATGGAAAAAGCAAGTGAATATCAATTTCTTGTTGAGCTGCTGATAAAGGGAGAGGCAACCCTACAGGTATATAGCATCACCGATAAATACTTTTCCACAGCGCACCTCACTGCTCTTAATTTATTCCTTTTTGAACTTGGTTTTTAGCTAAATAACTTCCTTTGATTCATTCCTTCATAGAGCACACATCTATTTGCTGCAGCATTAAATGGAGTGGACACAGTGGAGTGACATAAGGCAAGCAGATGCTCATGTCTGCTCCATAGTATTGGTTTCCATAGTTCCTGCTGCCAGTGGACCAGCACACTCAGCATCCCACCGGTCCGATACTTCAGGCATTGATGTTGCAGGGGTTGCAGCGCAGATTCACCAGAATGATATTTGGGCAAAAATTACGAGAACAGGCTGCACAAAGTAGGCTGGTATTCCCCCGCGTATAGAAGATTAAGCTGTGATTTAATTGAGGTGTTTAAGGTGATTAGCAGATTTGATAGGGTAAATAGAGAGAGAAACTATTTCCTCTGGTGGGGGAGTCCAGAACAAGAGGGCATAACCTTAAAATTAGAGCTAGGCCGTTCAGGGGTGATGTCAGGAAGCACTTCTTCACACAAAGGGTAGCGGAAATCTGGAACTCTCTTCCCCAAAAAAGCTGTTGAGGCTGGGGGGTCAATGGAAAATTCAAAACTGAGATTGATAGATTTTTGTTAGGCGAGGGTAATAAGGGTTGCAGAACCAAGGCAGGAAGATGGAGTTAAGATTCAGATCAGCCATGATCTAATTGAATGCACAGCAGGCCCAAGGAGCTGAATGGCCGACTCCTGTTCCTATGTTTCAGTGTGCTGCCAGTGCTGAAGGTTTTAACCTTGTGGCCAGCTCCAAACCAAACAGGCAGCAGGGCAGGAATGAGGTGGAATACTTCAATTATAGAATTGAAGTGGGTGGATAGCATCATACTCAATCATTCTTGACAGCATTATTGATTTAGTGTAATCAGTATGGTAGGTAATAGACCATTTATCCACCCATTGTAAAATCTATCTTTATCTAAAGCAGCTTGCTTGTTCCTTGGCTTCTGAATGGGGAATTATTCCCAATCTAACACCTCACTTCTGACATATCGCACGCAAGACAGAGTAGTATTTTTCCATTTCTGTCACTAGACTAGAGCTCCATTTGCACTCTGGACCACAGGCTTACTAACATCTCCAGTTAATGGATATCCAGTCATTGAGTAGCCACGGGTCAGACCATTGGGATAATGCATCTGTATTGAATTTGAGATTGTTCTGACCTCAGGAAATTACAAAATAAAACCCACAGCATGTGAGTCAGCATTATTCAATATGGTCTAATATGGTCTAAGCTTGATCAGCTCATTTTATACACAGATTATGCAATCTCTTGGCTATTTTTGCCAAATTGATACAGGGTGATTAACTAAAGCAACATTTCATAATATCAGAAGCAGTTGAAAAGCTAGTAAATTAGTTCTATATACTTCACGTTTGTATATTCTCCTGAAACAGTAAAGTGTACATTATGCTGATGGATTATGGATGCTAAGGTTAATTTGACAGTGCAGCTAGAATTAAACTAAATTGAGAAGTGGCCTGAAATCTGAAGCAGTTTGAGCTAGGCTACTTTGGTTTGACAGCACCAAAAATGCTTTGACACTTTCATGTTTGGCTATTCGTTTCTTACCATGGTAGCAGTTTATGGATCAGCCTGGAGGCACACAGCAAGAATATATTTTAAAAACTATTTTAGTTTTTGTCTTTGATTATTATCAGCAGTGTATGGCTCTGGCACCTGGCAGTGTTGTAGTGGTACAGGAAACTTTGGTTTATCCGGAAGTTAACTGTCCGGAATGCTCGATCCACCGGCAAAATTCAGGAGTCGGTTCAGTAAGTTTTTTTTCTTTTCGTTGCTTTTTTTTCACCAGTCAGGCTCTGCAAGGTCTAGCTAAAGCTGTTGCTTAGCTACAGAGACGCTTGCAAGCTACGGCCGACTGTTTAGAAGCTGTTGCTAAAGGGTTTGTTGCTAGATACGGAGCTCAAAAGCTCCGTATGTTTTAACATTAGCACTGGTTTGTCCGGCAGTTTTGATGGGACGGCAACAGCTCGGTCCCGTCGGTGCCGGATAGCACAAAGTTTCCTGTATTGAGGTGTTTGAGCACTGACAGTCTAATTGTGATATATGAGTCAAGGCCTATCAGTCTAGTAGTGGTTTATGGCTCTGACCTCTACAAGGGTACTATTGGTATATAGGTCGAATCCATGGCAATCTAGTAGAATCATATGGATTTTGATCTCTGTTGTCTAATGGGGGGGACAGGGGGAACCTGAATTCTAGTATCCATCTGTTAATTGGGGTACTAGAACTGTAGCAGTCTTGTGACAATGGCCCTGAAATTAGGATCGGGTGCTTGCCGCGCGTGCAAGCCTCCGATCTGCACTCACCCTGCGCGCCAACATCTGAAGCCCGGGCCTGCTTGCATTTCCTGTCACTGGCCCGGTTCAGATGTCGGCGCGATGTGCTTACCTGATCCAGCGGCGTAGTTAGTGTGATGTGCCGGCTGGGATCAGGTGAGCACTGTGCAGCCAATCAAGGGAGGGGAAACTCATTCATGAGTTTGACAGAAAGAGCTGTCAAAACTCATGAAAACTCCTGGCCCCAAAACACTACTTAAACCTGAAAGAAAATTTAAAAAAACATTGCACTACTTAAATGAACAATAAAGAACTCTGAAAAACTATTTTAAACAATAATTTTAAAATTTGAAAAAATTTTTTTTTTTTTTTTAAATCGGGGCTAAAACTAAACTTTAAAACTAAACTAAATTCTTTAAAAATAACAAACCTGTGGAAAAAAAAGTCTCAATTGTACTAAAAGCCCACTTACCTGAAAAACTAAGTACTTACGTGTGGTTTTTCAATGCGTAAAGACCGGAGGCCTTTACACACGCGCAACTCTGGAAAAAAAAAAGGAATTTCACTGCGCACGCGCTGCCTGTGCAGTCACACGCGTTCTGCCTCTTAACCCCTTGGGTCAGAGGACAGGAAATGCCGGTTTTCAGCGCATGCGCTGTGCATGCTGAAAACCGGCAATTCCTCCGGGCACACGCGTGAGTACCCCGTCCGTACTCACGTGTTGTGCCCGGAATTACTGGGCCAATATGACTTTAAGCTTAACTTTGTAATGGGCAGGATTTTAAAAATATGAATAATTGTCCTTTTCTGGGATGTAGTCAGACACTTATCATTAAATTTATCACTTTGATCATTTCAGTTCATATGAAAATACATGGGTTTCAATTTAAATTCTGAATTCGGCCTTTGGATCCCGGGCCAGCCAATGTTCAACCAGCACTACACTGACTTGAAAATATTTGGTGCCTGGGCTTTCATTAATGGAACAGCTATAATGGGGTATGCTGCCTTGATAAAGAAACTTGCAACTTAACTAATGGTGCAATAACATTACTTTATCACTGATTAGATATACCCAGACAAAGAAACACCGTCTTAATTAGAATTAGCCCTTAGTCTCAGTTCCATTATCCCTCTCTGCATTGTTATCAGGAATATGTGACTCGCACAACAAAAATTCTGTAGACAATTATTAACCAACTGTCGAGAATTATCAACAATACCAACTGTGGGAGGTTTTTTAGCCCAAGTTACAGCTCAACGCCTGGAATTTCCACAGGGATTCTCCCAATCGTCTACTGAAACTTCAGTGGAAGAATGACAGAATCCCCCCCCGAGAAATGGGGTAAAGGGTTGTTTTTAGGCAGGGGGGATGCCAGCGGAAATTCTACCTCCAGATCTTCATAGACGAGCATAATTTTGAGAGCATACCTTTTCGAAATGTTGAAAGACATTTGTAAGCATGACAGCAGGCTTGCATGTCCGCTGCCACCTTTTACCTCGTTCACGCTGCCAGCACCACATGACTGCGTTCAATTTGGGTCACGATGAGTTGAACTGAAGACAATCCCTCAGGGTTACCACTGCAGGCAGCCCCCAAATCAGTTGGTGCAATGAGAGATACCACATTTACCTGCTGTTGTCAGTGTTATGCGCCGACTGCCTTCTTTAATTAAACCCAGCCAGAGTCGCATCAGGCTGCTTGTACTCACCTAATGCAGACTTCCAGCCCTGTGCTCATATTTAAACCAAGTGAAAGATGCTGGTGGTATTTCTTCAATGTGCAATTGGAGTAAATAACTGTTGACTTTTTAAAATCCTGAAACGTGCTAATTGCAAATTTTAAACAAAAGTGCATACTTGCAATTATCTATCTATATATATAAAATGGTATGTCTTTCCCTCTGTCTTTCCGTCTTTCCGTCTGTCTTTCCGTCTTTCTGTCTGTCCGGCTATACAACCAAAAGTTATAGAGCGTACCTACACATATGATATATTAAAAGAAAGCTTATCATTAGGGGACTCTCATAGGCATATTTACTTTTTGGTCAGACAAAAATTGTTCCGACAGTATACAAAAAAGGTTCAAAAAACGGCAACATTCTGCTCATTAGCGTTGAGTGACGTGATGGTTGACCAATCGTACAGGTGATTAACCTGATGGTTGACCAATCAGTGCGTCAAGGGGGGGAGGTTCATTGCGTGTGTGGGCGGGCCATCCTACAGGGGATAGCGTTGAGTGACATGATGGTTGATCAATCCTACAGTTGAGTGACCTGATGGTTGACCAATCGCTGCATCACTTTGCGTGTGTGGGCGGGCCTAATCCTTCTGACCTGAGGTAAGTGGCCGCCATCTTGATTCCTAACTATTCATTTCTTTTTCCCACTTTCTGCGTGTTTCTTTTGAAATATAGATTTGCAGCAAAAAAAAAATTGGTTTTAAAAGAAAAAAAAATCCTTTTCCAAAGGGGACTCAGGCTTCCACCCCCCACCCCCCCCCCACGGCGGTGGATGAGCTGCCTGCAGGCCTCAGGCCTCGAAGCCTCAGCCTCTCCTCGCAAGCCATTCCCAAGCTAGGCACCGCCCGTCCCGCCCCGCGATCGCCGCCATCTTGGTAAAGGCTGGCGACGCGGAACTGAGCCGAGCGTAGCCATCGCCGCCATCTTAGTAAAGGCGGGCGGGGTGGGAGTCAGCACGCGCGTCAACGTCGGCCCGGAGCGCGACCTGAACTAAGGTGAGTCCCGCCAGGCCTCACGCGCTAGGTCGCGCACCGGCCGGCTCTGAGGCGCTGATCCGCGGAGGGGGAGGGAGAGGAGAGGAGGGGGAGGGAGAGGAGGACGAGGGAGAGGAGAGGGAGAGGAGAGGAGAGGGGGAGGGAGGGAGAGAGCTAACGTGAGTCCGGCCGGGCCTCACGCGCTAGGCCACGCACCGGCCGGCCCTGAGGCGCTGATCCGTGGAGGTGGAGGGAGGGAGAGGAGAAAGAGAGGGAGAGGAGAGAGGGAGGGAGAGAGGGAGGGAAAGGAGAGAGGGAGGGAGAGGAGAGACAGGGAGGGAGAGGAGAGAGGGAGGGAGAGGAGAGGGGGAGGGAGAGAGGGGGAGGGAGAGGGGGAGTGATGGGGGGAGGGTGGGGGGAGACGGGGGGAGGGATAGGGGAGACGGGGGGCGGGAGAGGGGGAGGGGGAGGGAGGGGGAGGGGGAGGGAGAGGGGGAGGGAGAGTGAGGAGAGGGGGAGGGAGGGAGAGGAGAGGGGGAGGGAGAGTGAGGAGAGGGGCAGGGAGGGAGAGGGGAGCGAGGGAAAGAGTGAGGGGGTGGGACAGGGAGGGAGAGCTCACCTTCTTCCTTCCTTCCTTCCTTCGCAGGGGTCGATCGGGCCAGGCCTGAGGTGCTCCTTCCCCCCCTCTCTCTCCAGGCTAATCCCGAACTCAATCCAGCAGTCTCTCTCTCTCTCTTCCCCCCCAGTCTCTCTCTTCTCCCCCCAGTCTCTCTCTTCTCCCCCCAGTCTCTCTCTCTCTCTCTCTTCCAACAACAACATGCCCTCAAAAACCCCTCAGCACCGCCGGGCACTCCCGCTAGTCTATATATATAGAGTTTGTCTGTCTGTTTGTCTGTCTGTTTGTCTGTCTGTCTGTCCAGCTATACAATCAAAAGTTATAGAGCGTACCTACACGCATGTTATATCAAAACAAAGCTTATCATTAGGGCAGTCTCATAGGTGTATTTACTTTTTGGTCAGACAAAAATTGTTCGGACAGTATACAAAAAACGTTCAAAAATCCTCAAAACTCCGCTCATTAGCAGTTGACCAATCCTACCTCTCATTAGCGTTGAGTAACATGCTGGTTGACCAATCCTACAGTTCAGTGACCTGATGGTTGACCAATCGCTGTGTCACAGGCGGGACCTAATCCTCCAGTCTCCTGAAACTTCGCCGCCATTTTTTTCATCCCCACAGCCACAGCACCAGCCAAACAAACCCCCGCATTGCGGCTGCGGGAGCGGCAGGTCAGTTTACACACAGCGGGCGGGAGAGCAGCAGCGGCCGGCCGTCAACCGTGCCATCCACAGGGGAGCTCAGCTGGGGTCCGTCTCGGCCTGAGAGCCCGGCCGGGCCTGAAGTGCTAGGCCCCGCATAGCCGGTATCACAACGGCACCGGACCTCAGGCGCTAGGCAGCGAGAGGGGACGGAGGACAGACAGGGGCAGGGAGACCGCGCGGCCCAAAATTGCCCTGGCAACGCCGGGCACCCCTAGCTAGTTAAAATATAAATGAGACTCACAGCAGCTACAGATTATTAGAGGAATTCCTGGTTGAAAGTGAAACAATCTTCTCAATAATGCCCCTTGCAAACTCCCTTGGGAGAACAACATTTTTCCCTTCCAATTCCAATTCCATGATGAAATCATTAATAGCTTCCAACTGCAGCTAGCAATATTACAATTTCTCCTCCTTATTAGGGGAACAATTACTTTAACTGGCTCCCTGGGGAGAATAATATTTCCCTTCCCTTGCTTGACAGCAGGAATGATTGCTTTAACTGGCTACACAGTTCAGAAGTGAGTAACACACTCTTTCTACCTTCAGCAAAAACATATAGACATGAGTTATAGGAAGAGATAAATGTGCCCTTAGAGAGTAAAATTTCTTTAATATTTCTTGCAATCAGAGAACAAACCTGAAGCTAATTATAACTGATCAGAATTCATTAGAGCAGAGAAGCCACGAACAGAGCTTTCTAATTGAGCATAAAAAGCAATGTAAAATTTCATGAGGAGCATTTGGAAGAATCTGGAACAATGTTGCTGCTGCTCTTTCAATAGACTAGTGGGGATGATTTTTTCAAGTTAATATTGTAAACAAATCAATAACATTTCCTCTTTTTGGTATTTTTAGTGAAATCATAAATGAACTCATAAGAAATACAGACCTGCTACATATAGCAACCGAAGGAAATCCTCCCGCCATAGCAAACGAAGGAAATCCTACCGCCATAGCAACCGAAGGAAATCCTCCCGCCATAGCAACCGAAGGAAATCCGCCCGCCATAGCAACCAGAGGAAATCCCCCCTCCATAGCAACCGAAGGACATCCCCCCGCCATAGCAACCAGAGGAAATCCTCCCGCCATAGCAACCGGAGGAAATCCCCCCGCCATAGCAACCGGAGGAAATCCCCCCGCCATAGCAACCGGAGGAAATCCCCCCGCCATAGCAACCGGAGGAAATCCCCCCGCCATAGCAACCGGAGGAAATCCTCCCGCCATAGCAACCAGAGGAAATACTCCCGCCATAGCAACCGGAGGAAATCCCCCCGCCATAGCAACCGGAGGAAATCCCCCCGCCATAGCAACCAGAGGAAATCCTCCCACCATAGCAACTGGAGGAAGTCCCCCCGCCATAGCAACCGGAGGAAATCCTCTTGCCATAGCAACCGGAGGAAATCCTCCCGCCATAGCAACCGGAGGAAATCCTCCCGCCATAGCAACCGGAAGAAATCCTCCCGCCATAGCAACCGAAGGAAATCCTCCCGCCATAGCAACCAGAGGAAATCCTTCCGCCATAGCAACCGGAGGAAATCCTTCCGCCATAGCAACCGGAGGAAATCCTTCCGCCATAGCAACCGGAGGAAATCCTTCCGCCATAGCAACTGGAGGAAATCCTCCCACCATAGCAACCGGAGGAAATCCTTCCGCCATAGCAACTGGAGGAAATCCTCTCGCCATAGCAACTGGAGGAAATCCTCCCGCCATAGCAACCGGAGGAAATCCCCCTGCCATAGCAACCGGAGGAAATCCCCCCACCATAACAACCGGAGGAAATCCCCCCGCCATAGCAACCAGAGGAAATCCTCCCGCCATAGCAACCGGAGGAAATCCTCCCGCCATAGCAACCGGAGGAAATCCTTGCCACTGGAATGAAAATCTAGGTAAATTTAGGCTTCAGATTGTGCTTTGGATGGTCTGAAATTTAAATTTTATAAAAACTAATGCCAAATTTCTAATTTTGAACCTTTAGTTGACTGTTCAGGAAGCCCAGTACAAAATGTCACAGTAAGATTATGGGACAATATCACCTATTGCAAGGATCAGAAGTAACAGGTCGAGCCATTTTAACCTCTATCCATGATTTGCAAGGATGGACCATTGCTACAAGTGCCCTACTTTCCCCACCTCAACTAGGATGCCAGCGACTGGCCAGTCTCCTGTTGTGTTCCACCTTCCACCACCCTCCTGTTGTGTTATCATGAATCAGTAGAGATGGCAATAGTACAATGCCACATAAAAATCCAGCTCATAAAATCAGCAACTTGTCAATGGCCTCTCCCTTTTTGTCTTGTGGCCTTTTCCTGATATATCTAAAAATTATTGTGTTTTTCACTAAAGTGAGCATAAAGTAGAGTATGTATGTTTGGTTGAGTCAACTAGGCTCATCTGCTTGCTTTGATCCACTCCATCATATATTTAACATTTTTACACATATGTAGTCAAGGACGAGTCTCAATATTGTCTTTCCTTGCCTTTTCTGCCAATGTTATCTTCTCTCCTGAGGGCATTGACTCCTCATTGGGATTTGATCTCGCAGGTTCCTGTCCCGTACCTTGCCCAAAGTGAATGTTCTCATGTGTGAGCCCAGGCAGTGTATGTTGGCAAGCTGTCCAACCTCATGAGGCATTATAACCGAACCAGATCCTGCCTTTCCCAACCTATACACACACAGTTCTAGCATGGGTCACTAGATAGCAATCAAGAACAGGAAAGCTGGTTGATTTCCTCACCCTAATCTGATAGAAGATATGCTTCCTAGTATGCGTGCTTGAAACTTTACCAAAAAAAATCAACTAAAATGGTTTAATTTACAGCGTTGGAGAAATAGGGGGCTGGGGTCGATTCTGTTGAGGGGGGCAGATCGGTGACCAGGACATCCGCTCTGCCCACCCCATGACAATTGCTGGAGGCCAGAACCATGTTCATGGCCGCGCCTCGTTAGAATAAAATCGGCCAGCTACCAGCGCTAAACGAGGGAGGGGGAAATCTGGCGGCACTGTACGTGGAGCTGAGCCAGCAGAGGACCCTTAAAGGGTCAGTGACAGGCCAATTGTGGGGGAAGGTGGCAGAAAGTGCAGCAGCGGTCGGGAGGATTTTTCCGGGGAGGGGGGCAGGAAGAACATTCAAGCTCCTGCTGCACCCACCAAAAAAAACCACTTACCTGAATTCTGGACTTTTCTGAGCTGCCTCCATCGATCCATTTAAGGGATGCTTGTTTGGCTACTTGCCACACAGTGTAAGTGGTCGGGACTAGTGCAGCATGGGAGCCACGCCTTTTAACTTTAAACTTGCTTCAGGGTCCTATGTACATCACAGAAAGCCAACCTACATAGAGTAATGAGACCAATCTGTTTCTCTTTCTTTCTCTCTATACCTCTCACATATTTTCTCTTGTGGTCATCTCTGTATATCCCAATCTCCAAATATTACTGTTACCAATATTACCATTAATATTAACACTTAGTGCATTTGCAGAACAGCCCTTAGTCTGTTATTTTAATACAGGTGCTAAGCCATTTTATTGTAAATAATCCTCTACAATGATGGACAAAGGAATGTCATATGAACACGTTAAGCGTTTGTCCACTAATATCTTTCTGATTCTTTCTCTTTCTGTTAGTGTCTCCTTCCCTCTGTTTCCCCCTCTGTTTTGTTTGGCTCCCACTATGGTAGCATGGTAGTTATGTTACTGGACTAATAATCCAGAGGCCTGGATGTATGATCCAGGGACATGAGTTCATAATCCCACCACAGGCAGCTAGGGAATTTAAATTCAGTTAATTAAATAAATCTGGAATTTAAAAAAAAGCTACCATCAGTAATGGTGACCATGAAACTACTGGATTGTCATAAAAACCCATCTGGTTCACTAATGTCCTTTAGGGAAGGAAATCTGCCGTCCTTACCCGGTCTGGCCTGTATGTGACTCCAGACTACACAGCAGTGTGGTTGACTCTTAACTGCCCTCTGAAACGGCCTAGCAAGCCACTCAGTTGTATAGGATGGGCAATAAATGCAGGGCTTGCCAGCGACACCCACATCCCATGAATTAATTTTTTAAAACTCTCTGGATCTCTCTCACACGTTCCTTTACTGACTTACTCATTTTAGTATCTGTTATCTTTTTATGCTGTAAAATGTCAGTCACCTTGTAACAATAGGTGGGACAGGGATAGGCCTGGGCAGGAGGAGGCATGTAGACATCATCCAGGAGATGCTGCATGTGAAGGTGAAGCGGAAGGAGAAATTTGTGGCCAAGCCTGGACTGGTATAGGTGGGGGATGGCGGGGTGGAGTGTGGGGGGGGGACTCTGTCTGAAGCGATAGTCGTCAGCTGAGGCTTAGTCTGGGATGCATTAGGAGATTAGAGACTAGGGATTGGAGGAAGTGGAAGGCCAAGGGCTGAGGAAGAAGGTAGCTTTCCTTTAGCAGAGAAGAGCAGGGGAGGTGCTTGCGAACTCTGTGCCCATCAAGATGGAGGACAACACAACTTCTCAAGGTTTATTCAGGGTAGGATACAGTTTAATTTTACACTTTACGGGTAAGTACAAGGAGATTAGCTAATAACACAGTGGATGGAACTTAGGCTTTTTTAAACTAGAGGGCAGATTTTATGAATACGCGTTCCCAGCGGGGAATCGTGTATGATGTGAACACATATTAGGAAATCACTAGCAAGGACCCTGAGCTAAAAAAGATGGGCAAAGAAATCGATGAATAATTGAGGTTTTCTACAAACTCTCTTGGGCAGGTAAAGGAAGATGACAGAATCTTGTATGATGAGATTCGATGTGTTTGTACTAATAATAATATAGTAACAATCAGCTTCTTCAGCCAACTCAATATTAACTGGGAAAATGGGTATGTGGTGACAGAATATGAACTAGTAAATGCAGTACCAGGTGAGGTCAATATATCCTGGACCCCATTAGTAGGAACTCACATCTAGAAAGGGTTCATGCAAGCCATCAGGATAGCCTCTTCAATTTAGACATAATGCAACCTTTGGAGTTGATTGACCATAGTAGGATTAAATTTCAGACCAATCAACGCCACCAAGAAGTACATAAAAGGAAAGTCAATAGAATGGAGGATGAACTAATATAAATTAATTGGGATGCACTCATGATAGGGAGATCACAATAATGGAAAATGTTTCAAATTATAATGTTAAATATGCAAGGCAAGTATATGCCAATGAGAAATAAAATGGAGAGAGGGAGAAAAACATAGGCCCGGTTTATGGTCAGCAGTGAAGCGAAGACGTTGGCTGCTGGCCCCGAAGTACGCTTCGCACAAGGGTCTTGCAATCCCCGTGTCGAGAACTTCAGGTTTTCCGACCTTCAATTCAATTCAACGGACTGTAGTGGGGATTCCCTTGTGTGAACTGCTGTGACATCAACATGCTGTTGAAGCAGAATTCTCACAGAGAGCCAACAAGGAGCTCTTAAAGTTCTGACTTTTAAAAATAGTTAGAGAGAGCAAAAGAAAGATTGGGGTGCTCACATGGGGAAAAGGCAAACCTGAAATAAAGATGGACAAACTTTTTTAAAAATTAAAATTTTTATTTGGAAAAGTTTCTTAAAAAATGCAATTTTTATTAAAATGGACAAATTTCACACTGCACAAAATTAAAATTAGTTTTCCAGGCCCTTAATATTTGTTTAGCAGTCAATACACTGTCAAAACCCCAGTTACAGCTAATTACTTTCGGGTCGATTTTCCTGAAGCTGTCGGGCAGAAGGCGGGACTACAACTTTCGGGTTTTAGACCCGCCGACATCGATGTCCGGCCAATCCGCGCGATTTTCCCTTGATTGACCTTGTTGAGCCCGCCCAGCGGGCTCAGCAGGCCAATTAAGGGCCACCCGGCAACAGGTGATGTCACAGACTGCAATTTCATCTGTCAAGAGTTCTTGACAGATGAAATATCAGTGTTTCACAGCTGTTTGAAGCTGCCAAACACTGACAGTCTGAGTTCTAACATGAGTCCTTCTGCACAGACTCAGTTAGAACTCTCAGCAGCACTCAAAGCTGAAGGCTGCCACTTTTCACAGATCGCAGCCATTCAGCTTTAAGTGCCGGCTGAGTGATGCGCTCCCGACGCTTACAGGAAGAAAGGCTGTTAAGGTAAGTACAGGTAAGTAAAAGTTCTTTACACACTTTAGACACATCAAACACACTTACCTTTGCACTCATGCACCCATCACTCACCTGAACACCGACATCGCGACCCCTCCAAGTCCTTCAACCCGACGGCCCGCCTGCTCTAACCTGGCGTGGTTTGGAGCCGTCGGGAATCCCACACGAAACCCCTCAAAATAGGGATTAGGCTAAAAACTGCCTGTTAACTACCTGTTAGCAGGCAGTTAATTGGCACTAATCCCTTCCCGCCTGGGGTCGGCGGGTCCCAATGCGGGGCGGGTACCCGCCGCCTCTGAAACTTGCGTGGAGCGGGGTTTTGGGCGGGATGATGTCGGGACCCCTGAATTCGGGATTTTCCCCCCCCACACGCCTGAAACCCCGCCTGACGGCTCCAGGAAAATCGACCCCCTTAGGTCTAACTTTTAGTGGGGAATTTACCAGCGTACTTACTGCAGAAGAACCATAGATTTCGTCAATTTCAATGATTTGGCTGATTACAAAGATTGTTGGCTCTGTGGGGGTGGGTGGGGGGTGTCATAGCACAGCCTGTTTCAGTGCTGTCAATGACTGATCACAACTTTGGGATTTCCGCATGCACCTGTACATGTGCTAAATTGGGAGTGCTGTCCCACAGAATATCAAGCCACAGCCTGACATAGTCATACTCACAGAATCATACCTTTCAGCCAATGTCCCAGACTCCTCCATCACCATCCCTGGGTATGTCCTGTCCCACTGGCAGGACAGATCCACCAGGGGTGGTGGCACAGTGGTATACAGTCAGGAAGGAGTGGCCCTGGGAGTCCTCAACATTGACTCCGGACCCCATACAGTCTCATGGCTTCAGGTCAAGCATGGGCAAGGAAACTTCCTGCTGGTTACCACCTACTGCCCTCCCTCAGCTGATGAATCAGTACTCCTCCATGTTGAACTTGGAAGAAACACTGAGAGTAGCATGGGCACAGAATATACTCTGGGTAGGGGACTTCAATGTCCATCACCAAGAGTGGCTCAGTAGCACCACTACTGACCGAGCTGGCCGAGTCCTGAAGGACATAGCTGCCAGTCTGGGCCTGCGACTAGTGGTGAGAGAACCAACACGAGGGGAAAACCTACTTGACTTAGTCCTCACCAACCTACCTGTCACAGATGCATCTATCCATGACAGTATTAATAGCAGTGACCACCGCACAGTCATTGTGGAGACAAAGTCCCATCTTCACACTGAAGACACCCACCATCATGCTGTGTGGCACTACCGCCGTGCTAAATGGGATAGATTCAGAACAGATCTAGCAGCTCAAAACTGGGCATCCATGAGGTGCTGTGGGCCATCAGCAGCAGCAGAATTGTATTCCACCACAATCTGTAACCTCATGGCCCAGCATATCCCTCACTCTACTACTACCATCAAGCTAGGGGACCAGCCCTGGTTCAATAAGGAGTGTATAAGAGCATGCCAGCAGCAAAACCAGGCATAGCTAAAAATGAGGTGACAACCTGGGGAAGCTGCAACATAAGACTACATGCATGTTAAAAAGCAGAAGCAGCATGCTATCGACAGGGCTAAGCGATCCCACAATCAACGGATCAGATCAAAGCACTGCAATCTTGCCAGATCCAGTTGTGAATGGTGGTGGACCATTAAACAACTAATGGCAAGAGGAGGCTCCATGAAAATCCCCATCCTCAATAATGGTGGAGCTCAGCACATGAGTGCAAAAGACAAGGCTGAAGCATTTGCAACCATCTTCAGCCAGAAGTGCCGAGTGGATGATTCATATCAGCCTACTCCTGAGGTCCCCACCATCACAGAAGCCAGTCTTCAGCCAATCCATGTGATATCAAGAAACTGAGTGCACTGGATACAGCAAAGGCTGAAGACTTGTGCTCCAGAACTAGCCGTGCCTCTAGCCAAGCTGTTCCAGTACAGCTACAACACTGGCATCTATCTGACAATGTGGAAAATGGCCAATTACCGCCCCATCAGTCTATTCTCAATCGTCAGCAAAGTGATGGACGATGTCATTGCCAGTGCTATCAAGCGGTACGTACTCACCAATAACCTGTTCACTGATGCCCAGTTTGGGTTCCACCAAGTCAACTCGGCTCCCGACCGCATTACAGCCTTGGTCTAAACATGGACAAAGAAGCTGAATTCCAGAAGTGAGGTGAGAGTGACTGCCCTGACATCAAGGCAGCATTTGACCGAGTGTGGCATCAAGGAGCCTGAAGTTAATGGGAATCGGGGGGAAACTCTCCACAAGTGGAGTCATATCTAGCACAAAGGAAGATGGTTGTGGTGGTTGAAGGTCAATCATCACAACCCTAGGACATCACTGCAAAAGTTCTTCAGGGCAGTGTCCTAGGCCCAACCATCTTCAGCTGCTTCATCAATGACCTTCCCTCCAACATAAGGTCAGAAATGGGGATGTTCGCTGATGACTGCACAGTGTTCAGTGCCATTCACAACTCCTCAGATAATGAAGCAGTCCATGCCCGCATGCAACAAGACCTGGACGACATTCAGGCTTGGGCTGATAAGTGGCAGGTAATATTCGCGCCAAACAAGTGCCCAAGTGCCAGGCAATGACTATCTTCAACAAGCGAGAGTCTAACCACCATCCTTTGACATTCAACGGCATTACCATCACCGAATCCCCCCACCTCAACATCTTGGGGGTCACCATTGACCAGAAACTTAACTGGACCAGCCACATAAATACAGTGGCAACAAGAGCAGGTCAGAGGCTAGGTATTCTGCAGCGAGTGTCTCACCTCCTCACTCCCCAAAGCCTTGCCACCATTTACAAGGCACAAGTCAGGAGTGTGATGGAATACTCTCCACTTGCCTGGATGAGTGCAACTCCAACAACACTCAAGAAGCTTGACACCATCCAGGACAAAACAGCCCGCTTGATTGGCACCCAATCCACCACCTTAAACATTCACTCCCTCCACCACCGGCGTACCGTGGCTGCAGTGTGTACCGTCTACAAGAAGCACTGAAGCAACTCACCAAGGCTTCGTCAGCAGCACCTCCCAAACCCGCAACCTCTTCCACTTAATAGGACAAGGGCAGCAGGCGCATGGGGACACCACCACCTCCAAGTTCCCCTCCAAGTCACACACCATCCTGACTTAGAAGTATATCGTCGATCCTTCATCGTCGCTGGGTCAAAATCCTGGAACTCGCTCCCTAACAGCACTGTGGTAGTACCTTCACCACACGGACTGCAGCGGTTCAAGAAGGCGGCTCACCACTGTGGTGTATGTAACCTGTTCCACCTTAAGAGAACTTAAGCCTGTTCCACCTTAAGAGATGTACTACTTTCTCTGGCTGCTGTATACGTAATACCGGTGGTGACCACCGGTATATAAGTACTGTGTAGTGATATTGTATTTAGTATAGTCCTGACCTCCAACTAGTAAAGACCTGTTGAACTTTATTCTTGTAGTCTGTGTCAGTAATTAATCTTAATACAACTGGAACACACAGACTTAACAGTGGCGACGAGTCCGATTCTTACCCTGCGGCAGTTTATATCCACGGCGGCTTCGTCCACAGAACGGGCGTCGAAGAGAGGCATCCACCCTCATCACCCTGCTGGAAGACACGTCGCGCGGCAGGCATCGAGAACCCGGAGTGCAGAAGACATCCTGAACTCGAAGCCTTCATCAGCGGCAGTCAGCTATCTTCTTTCCACCTCGGTGGTGGGTAAACCGGTCAGCGATGCGAGCAGAAAGTCGGCCGCGTTGGCTGTACAGACGGGGGGAGGAAGACGGAGGAATAAGGGCGGTGAGATCGATCGCGACCGGAGATAAGGGCCGGGCCGCATTCGGGCTGAAAGGCGCAGCGCGGGGACATCAATCGCGGCTGGTGATAAGGGCCGGGCCGCTTTCGGGAAAAAAAAAAGGCGCAGCGTCTGGGGCGACTGAAGGCGCGAGAGCCGCGGTGAAGGCGAACGCAGCCAGTGCTAATAACCAGGCTGCAAGAAGGGCTGCGAGGCGCGACATCGGGGAAGCGCGAATGCCCAAGGGAGCCGCGGTGAAGCGGAGACAGCGTCGGGGGAGTTACTAATCGCTGGGAAAGGGGAGCAGCAGCGGCACGCCAAACGCCATTGCAGCCAGTGGGTGAAGACCGCCAAGCGCGGGAAAACCGCCATTTTGTAGGTGGAGGACGAAGACAAGAGCGGGAAGCCGCCATCTTGGGATAAAATAAATTGCAACGATGCCTAAACATGGGAACATTGATACCTTTGATGGCGACATCGAAGATTGGGCCATGTATGTAGAATGCATACAAAATTATTGTAAAGCAAATAAAATCCCAGATGCAGAGAAAGCACTTACTTTATTGAACTTAATGGGTGCGAAGACATACGGGCAATTGAAACACCTTTTATCACCAGATGAACCGGCGGATAAGACGTTCGAGGAGATTGTTACTGTCCTGAAAAATCATCTAAACCCCACGCCGCTGATGCTAGCGGAACGATTTAAATTTTACAGCAGAAGGCAGCTGAAGGATGAAAGCAATGCTGAATATTTAATGGAATTGCGTAAGCTGGCAAAGTACTGTCAGTTTGGAACGGGACTGACAGACGCGCTAAGGGATAGATTTGTATGTGGATTATTAAAAGAAGATACACAAAAGCGACTGCTCGAGGAGAATGAGCTGATGCTTGAGAAAGCGGTCACTATGGCAGCAGCGCACGAGGCCGCAGCGAGAGGCACGGCAGTAATGCAGCTACGGTCACCGGAACTCAGTACAAATAAATTGGGTTTGAGTACTGTAAAATGTTATCGTTGTGGAAAGACAACACACGATCAGAACCAGTGTTGGTTTAAAAACCAAGAATGCAGAACGTGTGGCAGGCTTGGCCACATAGCTAAAGTATGCCGGTCAGGAAAGAAGACCAGCAACAAAAAGTCACCGCAAGGAAAATATATAAAGGTGCACAAGGTGACAAAGACCAGTTCGAACGAACAGAAGTCAGATTCAGACGCTAGCAGTAATGAACTGGGTAGCTTAAGAGTACACAACGTTGGTAAGGATGCAGATCTCCAGACAATTTGGGTCACTCTTCAGATAGCAGGAGTCCAAGTAAAGATGGAATTGGACACTGGATCGGCATTGACGGTCATGAATAAGAAAGATTACAAAAGGTTATTCCAACATATTCCCCTACGGGATACGGAGATTATAT
This sequence comes from Somniosus microcephalus, assembly GCF_052327205.1. Taxonomy (NCBI): domain Eukaryota; kingdom Metazoa; phylum Chordata; class Chondrichthyes; order Squaliformes; family Somniosidae; genus Somniosus; species Somniosus microcephalus. The sequence goes on along the minus strand of NC_141000.1, from coordinate 16,585,444 downwards.
TGAAAACATACACGGGGCAAAGAGTGTACCCCATCGGAAAGATAGAGGTAAAAGTGGTCCACAAGGGCGAAGAAAGCCAAGTAATGGACTTATATGTGCTACCTGAAGGAGGTCCATCACTACTGGGACGGGAGTGGATTAGGAAAATGAATATGGACTGGCACTCCTTAAAAGCACTAACGGTAGATTCCGGGGAAACAGGTGTCAAACCTAAACAATTGCCAAAATATTGGATGATGCTAAAGAGGTGTTCCAGCAAGGACTGGGAACACTGAAAGGAATTACGGCAAACATCAAGATTGATGAACATGCACAACCAAAATTTTTCAAAGCCAGACCGGTACCCTATGCAATACGACCTACTGTAGAAGCGGAACTGGAAGCGCTAGAACATTCAGGTGTACTGTCTAAGGTAGATTGGAGTGAGTGGGCTATGCCCATTGTTCCCGTTATGAAACGTCCTTCGAGCAACAAGCCAGGAGAACCAGGGAAGGTTCGCATCTGTGGAGATTTCAAGATCACCGTTAATCCGGTGCTTCACACGGTGCAGTATCCGCTTCCGCGGATTGAGGATATTTTTGCTTCGTTGTCTGGCGGGAAACACTTCACCAAGATAGACCTGGCGCAGGCGTACTTGCAGATGGAGGTTGAAGAAGAGTCACGCCAGTACCTCACGATCAACACGCATAGAGGTTTGTACCGGTATAATAGGCTGGTTTTTGGAGTGGCATCGGCTCCGGCAATTTGGCAGAGGGCCATGGAGCAGGTATTACAGGGAATTCTAGGCACACAATGTTACCTGGACGATATTTTGATTACAGCTGATGGTGATGAAGAACACCTCGCAAACTTGGAACTGGTGCTCAACAGACTGAAAGAATATGGACTTAGAGTTAATCGGCAGAAATGTGAGTTCTTTCAGAAGCGGATCTCGTACTGTGGTCATGTCATTGACCGGGAGGGGCTTCATAAGTCTCCTGACAAGATAGAGGCAGTTGTAAAGGCTCCCGCTCCGGATAATGTCTCTCAGTTGAGGTCGTTTCTGGGATTGATTAACTATTACCATAAGTTTCTACCGAATCTATCCACGGTACTGCACCCGCTGAACGCTCTTTTACAGAAGGGGGTACCATGGGAATGGAGCGAAAACTGTAAGAAGCATTTCGCAAAAGCAAAGAATTGATCACCTCAGAGGAAGTGTTGGCTCACTTCAACCCGACACTGCCTATTTGGTTGGCTTGTGATGCTTCTCCATATGGTATTGGGGCAGTACTCTCACACAAGTTGCCAAATGGCACAGAAAGGCCAGTCGCGTTTGCATCCAGATCATTGACCTCCGCTGAGTGCAAATATGCACAGATCGATAGGGAGGCTCTCAGCCTTGTATGGGGAGTGAAGAAGTTTAATCATTACCTGCAGGGCCAAAAATTCACACTTCTGACAGACCATCAGCCGTTGGTATCCATTTTTAACCCTAAGAAGGGTGTTTCGGTGATGACAGCACAGCGACTCCAGAGATGGTCCCTTTTCCTAGGGGCACATCAATATCAAATAGAATTCAAAGGTACAAAGCAGCATGGCAATGCTGATGGGCTGTCGCGCCTGCCACTACCTGAAGCAGAAGAGACGACGAAAGTTGACCCTGTTGAGTTATTTCATTCGACCATCATCGAGTGTTTACCAGTCACCAATGCAAGTATTGAAAGAGAAACCAGGAACGACCCGACACTGTCCCGAGTTTACGAGGTGACAGTGAAGGGATGGCCAACACATGGTGATCCTCTGTTACCGGCATTCTCGGCAAGGCGAGACCAGCTGTCCGTCTGCCATGGTACTTTGATGTACGGGACAAGAGTGATTATTCCTCCCAAGTTACGGGAAAGAGTTCTAAAGGAACTGCATGAAGGTCATCTGGGGGGAGTTAAGATGAAAAGTCTTGCTAGGGCTTATGTATGGTGGCCGGGCATTGACCAACAGATAGAGGAGTTGACAAAAAGCTGCGCTGGGTGCCAAAAAGTGCAAAATGTACCTCCGATCGCACCGCTACACCCATGGGAATGGCCTTCAGCCCCATGGCAACACGTACATATTGACTTTGCTGGTCCATTCATGGACTCCATGTTCCTAATTGCGGTGGACGCACATTCCAAATGGCCAGAAGTGATCAAGATGAATACCACTACTTCAGAAAAGACAATTGCGGTGTTAAGAACAATATTCGCAAGGAATGGATTGCCAGAACAGATATGTTCGGACAACGGACCACAGTTCGTGTCGGAAGAATTCCAAAAATTCTTAAAGAAGAATGGGGTGAAACATTATACCTCTGCCCCATATCATCCGGCGACAAACGGGTTGGCCGAGAGATTTGTCCAAACATTCAAAAAGGCAATAAAGGCCATGAACGATGATCAGGTTCCGTTACAACACAAGGTGGACAATTTCCTAATGGCATATCGAAATGCCGCTCATGCAGTGACTAACCAAAGTCCTGCCATGATGTTTTATAACAGGAGGTTGCGGTCCAGGTTGGACTTGTTAAAACCAAATGTGCGCAGGGAAGTGGAAAACAAACAGTTCCGGCATATTAATAACAAGTCCACTCGAAGTTTCGACGTAGGACAACCAGTGTTGGCAAGGGGCTATGGAAACGAAAAATGGCAGTCCGGAACAATTCGGGCCAGACAAGGACCTCTGATGTACACAGTAGATATTGGTAACAATGTGATAAGGCGTCATGCGGATCAACTGGTAGAATCAAGAGCAAGGGTCGAACCCATGGTTGCGACAGAGACAACTGTGGAAGATGTTAATGAACCTGAAGCATCTACCTCGGCAGGGACTGTACCTGATGATGACGTCCAATACATAGGAAACCAACAAGAAGAGTCACCTCAGCAACAAGAATCAGAGACCACTGAAAGGCGTTATCCAAACCGAATCAGAAGGCCTCCTGAGAGACTGAACCTTTGAACTGTTTATACCTGAAGTTATATATGTATATATGTTATGATGTTATGTTAAATGGGGATATGACTGTTAAGCTAAAAAGGGAGGATTGTGGTGTATGTAACCTGTTCCACCTTAAGAGAACTTAAGCCTGTTCCACCTTAAGAGGTGTACTACTTTCTCTGGCTGCTGTATACGTAATACCGGTGGTGACCACCGGTATATAAGTACTGTGTAGTGATATTGTATTTAGTATAGTCCTGACCTCCAACTAGTAAAGACCTGTTGAACTTTATTCTTGTAGTCTGTGTCAGTAATTAATCTTAATACAACTGGAACACACAGACTTAACAACCACCACCTTTTCGAGGGTACTTAGGGATGGGCAATAAATGCTGGCCTTGCCAGTGACGCCCACAACACTTTAACGATTAAAAAAAAATCTCGAAGTTGCGGCCTGTTTCAAAGGCAGAATGACGACGAACGCTGCCAGCTCACTGTCATCCCGACCACAAATTCCAGGCCATACTATACAAACCCCTCAGAGAAAAGAGTGGCTGAAGAACTTTGCAATGATTCCAAACCATATTAAAATGGATTTAAAAAGGTATTTAGGGAGCAAGAAAAAAAACACTGGAGAAAAATATAGCAAAGAGTATGAACCGAATCCCCCCAATCATAATTGTAAAAGAGTGCTTAGGGAGAAAGTTAATCTTAAAAGCTAAATTTAGTGGATTAATTGAAGATGAAGAGAAAATAGTTGAATTACTTAATGATCATTTTCTAAGACATGTTAATCAGCGTTGAAAATATGTTTGCTGTCAAATTACTGCGTTACAACTAACATCATACATTACATTGAAATTAGTGAGGAGGAGATACTTGATAAATTAAAAAGACACAAGATCCCTTGGGCTAGTTGGCATATGTCGTAGGAATGTGAAGGATTGCTCTAGCAAAGTGCCAGCATAGGCCCAATGGGCCAAATGGCCTCCTTCTGTACTGTATGCTAAAGAAAATTAAAATTTATTGCTGACAAAGGCAAAATATTGCATATTGGAAGAATGAACAGGTTTACAATGAAGGGAACAGAATTATCAGAGGGAGGGTTTCAAAGGGAGCAAGGAATGATAATAGATTCATTACTTTCAATGTCAGTATAATGTGGAGAAAAAATTAAAATGCTAAATGCACATTGGGATATCTAGTCAGAACAGTGGATTGTAAAAATGCAGAGCTTACGTTGATGCTTTGAGGCTGCACTGGTCACACCTCGCTGGGAATACTGGGGTAGAATTTGCACAGGGAATTTCAAATCTCCTTCCATTCATAGACTCATAGGGGGTGATTTTCTCAATGGAGTGCTTTTGGAGGCGGAACTCCCACTTGTCGGGTTTCAGTCCCGCCTCCATCAACTTCTGGCCAACCCACGCTATTTTCCCTTGATTGACCTTGTTAAGCTCGCCCAGTGGGCTTAGCAGGCCAATTAAGGGAAAGCCGGTTGCAGAGAACGTCAACGTATGACGTTTCATCTGTCAAACATTTTTGACTGATGAATTGTCATCGTTTAAACACTGACATTCTATGTAGTTTGATGAGGTCTTAAATTCAAGACCTCATCAAACTTCTTTCTTTTGCAGAATTGAGATGGTTGTTGCATTGGAGAATGCAACGGCCATCTGTCATCTCCAACACGGAGGTCCGAGACTCTCTGCATACCCACCGACTGAAGCCTGCAGGAAGAAACAAAGGTAAGTACACTTTTACTAACACTTTGCACTTACCTCAGATACTCACCTCTCCACACTTGCACCCATCACTTACCTTCACAGCACACTTTTGCACCCCCCCCCGCCCCCGACCCCCGCAGACCCAGTACTCGCCTAGCTGACCTGGCGGGTTTCGGAGCCTTCGGGAAGCCCGCACTTGTGAGGGCAAAAAGGGGATAATCCTATTTTCTGCCTGTTAACAGGCAGTTAATAGGCTTTAATCCCTTCCCGCCTCCAAGGAGACGCGATCCGGCGTGGGACGGCTACCTGCCTCCTGGCAAGATGGCATGGAGGTGGGTTGGGCACCCACCCCCAAATTCTGCCATTTTCCCGGCAGTCCCGCCTCCATACCTGCCTCCCCAGGGCTGGCAAGATCGCGCCCATAGAATGGGTACAGCACAGAAGGAGGCCATTCGGCCTGTTGAGCCCATGAAGATTATAAAAGGCCAACTTGACATCCAACTTTGGTGGAAGGTCGGCAGAAGCACTGGAGAAACATCTTAAATATCTGGATATGCAACCTGACTGATCTTTGCCCTCTTCTGCTTCTTGGCTATCTCCTTTCACTCAGTCTTCCTGATTCTCTCTATCTCTCATTCTAGATGCACAGGTAGTAATGTAATGTAACCTGCAATGTAATTATGCAAACTGTAAGAATATATTGTTTGAAATGTTTGCCTATAATGGGGTTGAACTGTAAGATTTTGGTTAACGTACTGAATGAGCTCTGCTCTGCTCTGTGTGCCGAATAGAGTCATTACACTGTGTTGTGTTACTCTTGCTGAGCTGTAATAAATAGCTTTCATTTTACTTACCATGTCCAACCCTCCATACCAAGTTAAGAAATATGACCAACATGGTCCAGTTGTGTTCTGAGAGGGAGGAACTCGGGTATCTGAGTCCCAGTTTATCTGTGACTTAAATGTATTTCAAATTAATCTGAAGAGAGAATTTCACTTCTCCATTTTAATGGCCTTTCAGACCAAGACTATAAAATGGAAGCCCAACTTGCTTCCCAATTTAGGTAGTTGCTGCTTCTGCAACTTGTGTGCATTGGGAATGGGGCTGAGATGGAATTAATTTCACTTTTATCCATTAAGAAGCATTATAAATTACTAGGTCATTTCTAACTAAGAAAATGTCTCTATGGATACCACAAAGCAGAGCTAAAGCACCATACAAATCCTACCACACGAGTAATTCTACACAAAGTACAAACAACACCTTATTTCAATGCACTCCAAATAGCTTCCGCACATCGCCTCAAACTATTTTTGAAGCACAGTTTGGAAAACTCATTAAAAACGAAAGTACAAAATGTTTGGGAGCAACAGAAAAATTACATTTGAAATTCTGGGGCCAATTACATAATTTTTGATGGCAATAAGTTGTTTTGTAACACATATAGCGTAAAAACATCATGTGCTGGTCTTAAAAATAATCATAGTTATTTTGGAAGTAATTTTCGCAGCAGCATTGGGATGCAGCACTCAGACACTTTGGGGAGGTGGTGGCAACTTTGGACTGCTGTGTTTTCTGAAGTGCACTTAAGCAGCAGGAACTGTGAGCTACATTGCAGTGGTATGTCAGTGATATGATCTAAGGTACTTAAAGGCATTTGAGTCTTCTTTCTTCACAATTTGGGTTTTTTTTTTTTTTTAAAAGGAAAGGATATCACCATGGGTTGGCGATGGCGTAACAATGCTGCAGCATGCTCTGCCAAAAGCTTGACCATCAGACGTAAAAAAGAGTCAAGATATATAGGTGGAGAAATTGAGAAATTGGGCCTCATTGTGCCCGTGTTCTGTGCAAAAGCAACAAATTTCACAGGGCTATGTCACACGCTCCCAAGGCTGACTGAAGGACGGTCAATCCCATATTGGGTCAGGCAATTTTTGGATGTCACTGGCGGCTACCTTAAACAGGCGTTAGGCCCTTGGCATATGTTAATATGCTTTTGGCTTGAAGGGAGCATGAGGCAGAGCAATGATGCTGCAGCATTGTTACGCCATCGGCAACCCATGCTCCCTTTGAGCATAGCTCCTTGCTGGGATCACTGGCTCACTGAATTTATCCTATCCTCACAGCTTTCTAATTGGGAGCTGGGGGGGTGAGGGGGGTGGCAGTTAACCATGAGTTTGTGAAATAGTCAACTAGAGACACCTTTCAAACACATATATAATAATCAGTTATAAGAAAAAAATTCAAAATAAATGGATCCAAAAATGAAGAAACGACATGTGGGAAAACAAATTACACAGATTTGCAAAGTTCTCTATGGGTTGCATTAATAAGGTGTAATGGTACTATAGAGTTAATCTTAATATTTTAGGTTTGGATTTTTAAATAGTTATGGTGAAAATGCTTAAGTCCACTTAAGGTAAGAAAACAAGGGAAGAAGAAAGACTTGGACTTATTTATGAGGAAATTCTACAATGTAGCGCTCCTCGTGCAGAACTTCACATGGTGGGAGCACATTACAGGAAATGAGGTGTGGAGGCCAGCATTGCCTAATTCATGGTCCACACAATTCGCTGCACATTTCCACATAAGACTCTAAACCAGGAATGCTAAATCATAAACGTTACCCTCGAGTGCCTTATCAGGTCTCTCAAAAATGTCTCAGAAGTGTGTCACGTACAATGAGTTACCTGGAAAGGCAGTGACTGTTGTTGCATAGGTTAAAGGCAGAAGAACAGTATCTTTTGGCTGCGATGTATTTATTCTAAAGGTGAAATGCTCATGCGGGGATGTTCGTCCAATTTTACAGCGTCTTCATTTACCTTATTTTGTCTTCTCTGTCTTCTTCTCAGGCGCAAAAACTCTTTGTGCTGGCGTGATACGAAGTTTACAGCGGCATACTCCAACAAGGCAGAAAACACGAAGAGGAGACACACTGCCATCCAAATATCAATAGCTTTGACGTATGAAACCTAGATGAAACATAATAATGCTTTAGCAAAAGGTAATATTACCAATTAAATTGACTTTTTTTTCTTAAATCGATCTACCAACCCCAATTCTATATTTTGTCATCACCATGTTCGCTTGGGAGTGCATGCTGGGAGAAAATTTGTTATGTGGCTTGAAATGAAAATAAGTGCAGCCAGCAATTGATGTCATTAAATATTTATTATTACTAGTATCTGTCTGTGTGGGATTTGGGCCACACATGGAATCATTGCTAGGTTTCTCAGACCACTGAAAATCAGTGTGTCCAGTACGTGGCTCTGAACATGGTCACGACAACAGATAGCGATGGGCAGGGCCGACAACGCTGGGGCAAAATAGGGCCTAAATTCATCAGCGCCCAAAACCGTCCATGATCCTTGCCAAGAAGCGCCAGAATGGAGAAGTTCATGAACCATCCTAAATTTATCCTCGGGCCTCATCGTCATAATTGCAGTGAGCTGCGGGCGCCAATCGGACACCCAGTGCAGGCCCTTGGAATTTGATGAGCCCAGTGAGGGCAAGGTGATCAGGAGGCGGGTAAGCACAAACCAGCAGTGGCCACAGTATTAATGTGGAAGCAGAAGGAGCATTCCTACTTCTCCTGGTACCACTTTAAGGTAATTTAAAAAGTCATACCTGCGGCCTTTTTCCACGGTCACCAGCGCGCCCTTCAAGGACCGCTGGTTAAGCCACTGTAGAGCCTGAAAAAGTAGTGCGCTTTCTACTTTTCACCAATTTTAGAACTGGGTGCACGAGCCTCATTTCAAGCAGCCACCTAAAAAAAAATGCCCTCCTCAGTTTAGCAATGGCCTGGGTGCATGCACAATCTAGGAACAAGCCTTCCCACTGCAATTTGTCATTGCTACGTCTGTTTTATGCTCATAAAATGGGCGCAACAATGTGGAATTTAGATACCAAACGTGTCAGGAGAGAGTGTTGAAATGATCTCAATCAGACAAAAATCGTTCCAAATGTAAACTCTATTGATAATGGCCAGAAAATCGGGTGCATGTGAATCAGAATGGCTGAATTCCCAAAAGGGATCATTCCGTGATCTGACTGTCCCAGTGGGCAGTGATGCCTGCAGGGAACACTGGATTATGGAATAACTCCTGATATCCGCTCCAGGTGTGTATAACTCTGCACCAGGTGTGCATAACTCTGCTCCAGGTGTGTATAACTCTGCACCAGGTGTGCATAACTCTGCACCAGGTGTGCATAACTCTGCAGCAGGTGTGCATAACTCTGCAGCAGGTGTGTATAACTCTGCACCAGGTGTGTATAACTCTGCACCAGGTGTGCATAACTCTGCACCAGGTGTGCATAACTCTGCACCTGGTGTGTATAACTCTGCACCAGGTGTGCATAACTCCGCTCCAGGTGTGCATAACTCTGCTCCAGGCGTGCATAACTCTGCACCAGGTGTGTATAACTCTGCACCAGGTGTGTATAACTCCGCATCAGGTGTGTATAACTCTGCACCAGGTGTGCATAACTCTGCACCAGGTGTGCATAACTCTGCACCAGGTGTGTATAACTCTGCACCAGGTGTGTATAACTCTGCACCAGGTGTGCATAACTCTGCACCAGGTGTGCATAACTCTGCACCAGGTGTGTATAACTCTGCACCAGGTGTGCATAACTCCGCTCCAGGTGTGCATAACTCTGCTCCAGGCGTGCATAACTCTGCACCAGGTGTGTATAACTCTGCACCAGGTGTGTATAACTCCGCATCAGGTGTGTATAACTCTGCACCAGGTGTGCATAACTCCACACCAGGTGTGTATAACTCTGCACCAGGTGTGCATAACTCCGCACCAGGTGTGTATAACTCTGCACCAGGTGTGCATAACTCCGCTCCAGGTGTGCATAACTCTGCACCAGGTGTGTATAACTCTGCACCAGGTGTGTATAACTCTGCTCCAGGTGTGTATAACTCTGCACCAGGTGTGTATAACTCTGCACCAGGAGCACTAAAGATAAAACTATACCTCAATCCTTTCACCATTAGCATTATATAATTGGGATTTTTCCTTCCAGATTAAAAATAATCAGTGCCGTTAATACATGCTTAACTCCTGCTTGATTAATACATTCTTGTGGTGTTTGATGAATTTGAATCTTTAAAGAAAACCTACAGTATTTATTGGTTTTGAGGTTACAGAGGAAATGAAATACAGCAGCTGATGAATATACTAGGGAGTTGCCATATTATAGTTTCATAGATTATATATTGGATGACAGAACTCATTCTGTTGACCAATATCTGAGGTAAGTTACTGTCGGTTGTATATTCCAGAGTGAGTGACATTCATTTTAATCCACAGAAATATAGCTTTTTGTACCTGTTGCATTTTGTTTTCTCTTGCCAATGGCAGACAGTAATGGATGGCTGTCTTTTCCTAGTGTACTGTCTGACTAGTCAGAAACAAAAACAACAACTTGCATTTATATAGCGCCTTTAACGCAGTAAAAGTCCCAAGTGCAAACGGTATTGCTCTGTACACATTAATTAGTTGCTAAAATTCTTCAGACTCAGGCATTCACCATTTAAATGGAAATCCCAAGAGAAACTTTTCAAGCCTGTGTCTGCTCAGTAGGATTCACAGAGATTTAGGCCACAAATTAATCACGCTCAGAGGGTGGGTTTGGAGGCGGGTCCGCTGTCAAAATAGCAAAGATTGACAGTGGGTAGGAAACCCGCGGTCAACCCGCCTCCACGCGAGCCTCCCAGGTGTCAGGTCCGTCAGCCAATGAAACAATCAGACCTTGGTCCTCCGAATTCTTCCATGATCAGCCCCAACACCAACATCACCAACCTTCTCCGCTATCGCCTGATGCTGCACAGGACACAGGGCATCAGCCTCTGACGACATTGCTGCCTGGGAGGCCAGCAATGGCATCACCATGGCCAGATTTTCTTCACTTGACGCTGTAAACCCTGGCTGCCACATGATGCGCCAGGTTGACACCATCCCACACCAGCACCGTGAAGCATCCCTTTAATGTCCAAGCCTTTCCATGCACACTCATCACTATAGCAGGAGGGTGGGGGGGGGGGGGGTGAAGTTATGACTGGACATTCACTGGAACTCAGTAAGACACTTCTCAAGGTGTGCTCAGATCTGTCCAATAAAGACTTTTGAAAAAGAGATTTCACTGTATTTTTTTTATTCATTTATATAAATTGACCCTTAGTGCTAGGGGGATTAAATACGTGGGGTTACGGGGATAGGGTGGGATATGTGTTGGTGTAGGGGTTACGGGGATCGGGTGGGATATGTGTCGGTGCAGGCTCGATGGGCCGAAATGGCCTCTATCTGCACTGTGGGGTTTCTGTGATTTCTGTGATATGATGTGGGCATCGCTGGCAAGGCCAGCATTTATTGCCCATCCCTAATTGCCCTTGAGAAGGTGGTGGTGAGCTGCCTTCTTGAACCGCTGCAGTCCTTGTGCTGAAGGTACTCCCACAGCGCTGTTAGATAGGGAGTTCCAGGATTTTGACCCAGCGATGATGAAGGATCGGCGATATACTTCTAAGTCAGGATGATGTGTGACTTCGAGGGGAACTTGGAGGTGGTGGTGTTCTCATGCACCTGCTGCCCTTGTCCTTCTAAGTGGAAGAGGTCGCTGGTTTGGGAGGTGCTGCCGAAGAAGCCTTGGTGAGTTGCTGCAGTGCATCTTGTAGATGGTACACATGACAACACATTACCAGAAACTTCACATGGACATTGGCTAAACCTCTCAAGTGCCTACCCTTGTCTGTTGTTAGTTGGTATGCTTGCTGTAGGATGAGGGTGAGTGTGAGGGGTGGCTAGTGAGATGGGGAAATGATAAAGTAGATAGAGAGGGTTGGGTGGAGGTACAAGGTAAGTTGGTTTCCTGGGGGGATCTCTTCCGCCCTTAGAAGGGAAGGGAACCTCCCTGCGTGCTGTGACTCCCTCCATAAGCATATGGAGGGAGTCATCAGAGAGCCTGGGTGCAAGCGTTCTACTTTGTACAATGATCGTCAGTATTTGCTGTACCTCAATGCTGTCAAACACTGACAGAACAACTGTCAAACTCCATGTGGCCGTAGTCCCTTTAAGGAAACCAGCTGATGACACGTCATCAAATGATGTCATCAGACCCGCTTCCTGTTAATTGGCCGGCGGGCTTAACAAGGCCAATCAAGGTAAAATCACGTCTGCAGAGTTGATGCAGCTGGGAGCAGGACCGGAACCCCGAAACCAGCTGTTCCACCCCCCCATCCCGCCTCCTCCATTAAATTTGCGGCCTTAGTCTGGCGCAGGGATCAGAGGTCAACTATTGGATTTCTATGAATTAGTAAAAGTTGCCCGTCCGAATTGCCTTAAAATACAGGCAGAGAGACGTTAAATGAATCGCTCCTTACTTGAGTTTTATAGAACCTCACATTATTGATGTAAAGTGAGAAGGATGCGCGCACAGCAAGGTGCAGGAGAATTCAGTGCAACTGGCTTAAGGCGAGTTTGACCAACACCAGTAACCTGGTTACATTGCATGATTTGTGCTCCAATAATGGTTGGATCATCCTAAAGCATCTGCATACATGCCAGCCAAACCAAGCTACATAGAAACATAGAAGATAGGAGCAGGAGTAGGCCATTCGGCCCCTCGAGCCTGCTCCGCCATTCATTGAGATCATGGCTGATCATCCAAATTCAGTACCCTGTGTGGTAAACCACTGTTTGTATTCCTGTTTGTCCTGTTTGTATTCCACTGTGTACATGCCTGGACATGCCTCGGCTGACTCCTCCCACAGGTCCTAGTATAAAGGTGACTGCTCCCCAGCCCTTGGTATCATGGACCGGTCGACCACTCGAGGCAGACCTCCATTCTGTTGTTAATAAAAGCCTTTAGTTACTCTTCTAACTCTCAGTCTTTTATGAGTAATTGATAGCGCATCAATTTTATTAACAACATTTTTATAATGGAGAAGATCCTCACACCAGCATGCCTGGACTTAGATCATCGGGAGGCGGACTCATCCACCAAGTTTACTCACTGGCTTAAGTGTTTCGAAAAATTCCTGACCGCCTCCGAAGCAATCAAATCGGACGAGGACAAACTGGATGTCCTGACCTCCAAAGTGAACCACCGAGTGTACTCGGTCATCCAAGACGCGACCTCGTACGCGGATGCTATCAAGCTCCTCAAGGACCAGTACACGCGCCCAGTGAACGAAGTGTACGCCAGGCACCTCCTGGGGAGTCGTAAACAACAACCTGGGGAATCGACCGTGGAATACCTTCAGGCACTGTCTGTGCTTGGCCGGGCCTGTGGTTGTAAGGATGTAAAGGCCACCGTGTACACAGAGGAACTTATCCGGGACGCTTTTGTAGCGGGCCACAGATCCAATTACACACGACAGCGACTGTTGGAGCAGAGTAACCTTGACCTCAACAAGGCCTCTGAACTCGCACTATCGTTGGATGCAGCCTACCAGGGCATGGATGCCTACTCCTCTGCACCGTGGACGCCGCGGGGAATGACAGCCTGGGACACGGTAGGACCGCCTCATAGCGCCGTGCCACCCCAGCCACACCCCAACAACGGCCCAACTACCGCAGCAGTGTCCCAAGGCCAGACAGCAGTGCCCCAAGGCCAGAAATGCTACTTCTGTGGCCAGGCAAAACACCCCAGAGCGCGCTGCCCGGCGAAAAACGCGATCTGCTCGGGCTGCGGGAAGAAGGGACACTACGCTAGCGTCTGCAGGGCCAAATCCACCCCGAACCCCAGCAGCGCCGCGTGTGGGCCATGCGGGCCGCCATTTTGGACCTCCCCGGCCGTGTGCGAATCACCGGTACAGCAGCCATTTTGGACGCCTCCAGCCACATGGGGATCATGGACGCCGCCATCTTGGACGACAGCCGGGACGCAGCAGGCCCCCGACACCGCCTCATCTGATACCCGCAGCGACACACCGACCCCTACGCTGGCATCCGTTACACTGGACCAAGCGAGACCGCACCAACTGGCCAGTTCCACAATGGACATTAAGGTAAATGGTCACGATACAATCTGCCTTTTTGACTCTGGGAGCACGGAGAGCTTCATCCACCCCGACACGGTGCGGCGTTGCTCTCTCCCAGTCCTGCCTGCGCACCAGCGGATTTCTATGGCCTCCGAGTCCCAGTCGGCGGACATCGGCGGCTACTGCGTGGTGACACTCGTAGTAGACGGGACCGTGTACGATCATTTTAAACTTCTGGTCCTGCCTGACCTCTGCGCTGCCGTCCTGCTGGGGTTAGATTTTCAGTGCCACCTTAAAAGTGTTACGATGGCGTACGGTGGACCCCTACCCCCACTCACAGTCCGCAGCCAGCAGCTTCCAAATTGCCCGCCGCGCACCAGGTGCAACCTCTCCACACTCAGAGTCACCCCCCCACCACTGTTTGCTAACCTCACCCCCGACTGTAAGCCCATCGCCACAAAGAGCAGGCGATACAGTGCCGGGGACAGGGTTTTCATTAAAACCGAAGTGGAGCGGCTCCTGAAAGAAGGGATTATTGAGGGCAGCACCAGCCCCTGGCGAGCCCAGGTTGTGGTCGTTAAGACCAGCGAGAAGCAGCGCCTGGTCATCGACTACAGCCAGACAATAAATCGCTACACCCTGCTGGACGCCTACCCACTCCCCCGTATAGCTGATATGGTCAACCAGATCGCGCAGTACCGCGTCTTCTCGACCATTGACCTGAAATCAGCGTACCACCAGCTCCCCATCCGCCCGGAGGACCGCCAGTACACTGCCTTTGAGGCAAACGGCCGCCTCTATCACTTCCTTAGGGTTCCCTTTGGCGTCACAAACGGGGTCTCCATCTTCCAAAGGGAGATGGACCGGATGGTAGATCAAAATGCGTTGCAGGCCACTTTCCCATATCTGGACAATGTGACCATCTGCGGCCGTGACTTGCAGGACCATGACGCAAACCTCGAAAAATTCCTCCGCACCGCCCAACTCCTAAACCTGACATATAACAAGGAGAAGTGCATATTCCGCACAAACCGCCTCGCCATCCTTGGCTGTGTTGTGGAACACGGAGTCATCAGCCCCGACCCCGACCGGATGCGTCCCCTTATGGAACTTCCACTGCCCCACTGCCTCAAGGCCCTGAAGAGGTGCCTAGGGTTTTTCTCCTATTACGCCCAGTGGGTCCCCTACTATGCGGACAAGGCCCGTCCGCTGATCAAGTCCACCTCTTTTCCCTTGACGGCAGAGGCCCGCTTAGCCTTCCACCGTATCAAGGAGGACATTGCCAAAGCCACCATGCACGCAGTGGACGAATCCATCCCCTTCCAGGTGAAAAGCGACGCGTCCGACTTTGCCCTGGCCGCTACCCTCAATCAGGCGGGGAGACCCGTGGCCTTCTTTTCACGAACCCTCCAAGGCCCGGAGACCAGACACTCCGCTGTTGAGAAGGAGGCCCAGGCGATTGTGGAGGCTGTGCGTCATTGGAGGCACTACCTGGCCGGAAAACGATTTACCCTGCTCACTGACCAGCGTTCAGTTGCTTTTATGTTTAACAACAAGCAGAGGGGCAAAATCAAAAATGACAAGATCTTGAGGTGGAGAATCGAACTTTCCACCTACAACTACGAGATCTTGTACCGGCCAGGGAAGCTAAATGAACCCCCGGATGCGCTATCGCGTGGCACCTGCGCCAGCGCGCAGATCGATAGACTACGGGTCCTCCACAATGACCTCTGCCACCCGGGGGTCACCAGGTTCTTCCACCTCATCAAGGCCCGCAACCTGCCTTACTCTATTGAGGAGGTCAGGACCATGACCAGGAACTGCCAAGTCTGCGCTGAGTGCAAACCACACTTTTATAGACCAGACAGGGCCCACCTGATAAAAGCCACTCGCCCCTTCGAGCGCCTGAGCGTTGATTTTAAAGGGCCTCTCCCCTCCTCCGACCGCAATGTGTACTTCCTCAATATTATTGATGAGTACTCCCGTTTCCCGTTCGCCTTCCCCTGCCCGGACATGACCAGTGCCACGGTCATTGAATGTCTGAACAACCTCTTCACCCTGTTCGGCTTCCCCAGCTATATCCATAGCGACCGGGGCTCATCGTTTATGAGCGACGAACTCCGTCAGTACCTGCTAACTAGGGGTATTGCCACAAGCAGGACCACCAGTTACAACCCCCGGGGGAACGGACAGGTGGAAAGAGAAAATGCGACAGTTTGGAAGGCCGTCCTGCTAGCCTTAAAGTCTAGGGGCCTTCCAACCTCCCGCTGGCAGGATGTGCTCCCCGATGCGCTCCACTCTATTCGGTCACTGCTCTGCACTGCCACTAACGCCACCCCTCATGAGAAAATGTTTGTCTTCCCAAGGAAGTCCACATCAGGGACATCGCTACCGCCATGGCTGACGTCCCCAGGGCCGGTCCTACTGAGAAGACACGTGAGGACCCATAAAACGGACCCCCTGGTCGAGAGGGTCGACCTCCTCCACGCCAACCCCCAGTATGCTTACATCGCATACCCGGACGGGCGGGAGGACACAGTCTCCATAAGAGACCTTGCACCCTCGGGGACCACAGTAACCCACTACCCACTACCACCCCCCCCCACGATCCGATATCCAGCCCCAGCAGACGGCAGGCCTGGGCCCTGCGACCCGCTCGACATCTACGAGGACGACACGCCTGTGCCACAGCCTACGCTGGACTCGACGCCGGAAGCGTCACTACCCCTGCCGTCGCCACGCCGATCACAGCGGCAGACAAGACCTCCGGAGAGACTCCAATACACTAACTTTTAATACACTTCACCCCGCCGGACTCAATTTTAAACAAGGGGTGAATGTGGTAAACCACTGTTTGTATTCCTGTTTGTCCTGTTTGTATTCCACTGTGTACATGCCTGGACATGCCTCGGCTGACTCCTCCCACAGGTCCTAGTATAAAGGTGACTGCTCCCCAGCCCTTGGTATCCTGGACCGGTCGACCACTCGAGGCAGACCTCCATTCTGTTGTTAATAAAAGCCTTTAGTTACTCTTCTAACTCTCAGTCTTTTATGAGTAATTGATAGCGCATCACCCTGTCCCTGCTTTCTCCCCATACCCCTTGATCCCTTTAGCCTTAAGAAATATATCCAACTCCTTCTTGAATATATTTAATGAATTGGCCTCTACTGCCTTCTGTGGTAGAGAATTCCACAGGTTCACCACTTCTGGGTGAAGAAATTCCTCCTCATTTCTGTCCTAAATGGCCTACCCCTTATCCTTAGACTGTGACCCCTGGTTCTGGACTCCCCGACCATCGGGAACATTCTTCCTGCATCTAGTCTGTCCAGTCCTGTCAGAATTTTATAAGTTTCTACGGTGGCTAGGCAGAGACGTGACAGCTATTTCACGTATAATCTCCAGCAGAGGGAGAACATATAAAGAAGAAAGAGATCAGATAAGAATTAAGAAACAAAGGAAAGATGGAGACAGAGGGAGGCCTTTAGGGCAGAGTGGAAAGTAGTTGCTGGTCATTCCAGAACATGAGGACGTTGTCTGAGGTAACGGTCTAAAAATGTAACACCAGCATCTCAATGAGCAGAGCAGATAAAATACTGAATTTCACCCAAGAACACAGGGGCGGGTGGGTGGGATGCTTGGGTTGACGTGTGCTCCTTGCGCTGCCTGCGCTTGGCTTCCGCTTGCTCCCGGCGAAGAGACTCGAGGTGTTCGGCGCCTTCCCGGATGCTTCTCCTCCACTTTGTGCGGTCTTGGGCCGGGGATTCCCAGGTGTCGGTGAGGATGTTGCGCTTTTTCAAGGAGGCTTTGACGGTGTCCTTGAAGTGTTTCCTCTGCCCACCTGGGGCTCTCTTGCCGTGCCGGAGCTTCGAGTAGAGCGCTTGTTTTGGGAGTTTCGTATCGGGCATGCGGACAATGTGGCCCGTCCATCGGAGCTGATTGAGCGTGGTCAAAGCTTCGATGCTGGGGATGTTGGCCTGAGCAAGAACACTGATGTTGGTGCGCCTATCCTGCCAATGGATTTGCAGGATCTTGCGGAGGCAGCGTTGGTGGTACCTCTCCAGTGCTTTGAGGGCAATCACAAAGGGCTCCAGCTCCTTTCTTCAAAGCACTCAGAAATAACTAGCAATCGAAATCACCACCCCTGGGTTGAGGGTGCACCCTTTGATGTGTGACCAGGAGATTTCCAAAAAACTGCTCTGTTAGGCACCCGCTATTCAAATTGAATCGAAAGACAGCACAATCAACCAGGCCCCACAACGGTACTCCTGTGGGACAATGGAGCTATCTCTAACAATATCATGAGATGTTTGAGTTTGTAAATAACAGCCTCCCTCAGGATGATAAGCTAGTTAACATTAAAATCTTAAATTTGGAACTCGCTCCCCCAAAAAGCTGTCGAGGCTAGGTTAATTGAAAATTTCAAAACTGAGATTGATAGTTTTGTTCGGCAAGGGTATAAAGGGATTTGGAACCAAGGCGGGTAGATGGAGCTAAGATACAGATCAGCCATGGTCCAATTGAATGGCGGAACTGGCTCAAGGGGCTGAGTGACCTATTCCTGTTCCTATGTTCCTTCTACAAATCACTATTTATGAGTCTAAACAAACTTATATCTTGAGCAAAATCTAATATACAATCAGACTGCTTCAGGCTGATGCCTTCCTATTAAAAGGAATACTTTGTGGAGCCTTGGGAATTATCCATTTACATGCTGAAACTGGGATTGCAAGGATTCAAGTTAAGAAATTCAACACATGCATAAAACCTTCTTTTTCTCTGCAATTACAAACAAGGTGGAAGGAAATAACAATGGTGGAAGAGTTTGTCTATGAATCGTCTGCATTGCTGTGAATAATAATGAACCCTTACACGATGAAACGACAATAAAGATCATGATTTACATAGTAAACCTTAATTTAAAAGACTATCACCGTCATTGGTCCATCTGTATAAGAATCAAGCTGCCACCTGAATGTGTCTTCCCAGTATAGAATCATAGAATCATAGAAAGTTCCGGCCAACAAAGAGCTATCCAGCCTAATCCCACTTCCCAGCTCTTGGTCCATAGCCCTGCAGGTTACAGCATCCCAAGTGCCTATCCAAGTACTTTTTAAATGTGGTTAGGGTTTCTGCCTCTACCACCCTTTCAGGCAGTGAGTTCCAGACCTCCACAACTCTCTGGGTGAAGAAATTTCTCCTCAAATCCCCTCTAAACCTTCCACCAATTACTTTAAATCAGTGCCCCCTGGTTTTTGACCCCTCTGCTAAGGGAAATAGGTCCTTTCTATCCACTTTACCTAGGCCCCTCATAATTTTATACACCTCAGTAAGGTCTCCCCTCAGCCTCCTCTGTTCCAAGAAAAACAAACCCAG
This sequence comes from Somniosus microcephalus, assembly GCF_052327205.1. Classification (NCBI taxonomy): domain Eukaryota; kingdom Metazoa; phylum Chordata; class Chondrichthyes; order Squaliformes; family Somniosidae; genus Somniosus; species Somniosus microcephalus. The sequence goes on along the minus strand of NC_141000.1, from coordinate 16,566,405 downwards.
CCTATCCAGTCTTTCCTCATAGCTAAGATTCTCTACTCCCAGCAACAGCCTTCTAAATCTCCTCTGTACCCTCTCTATTGCAATCACATCTTTCCTGTAATGTGGTGACCAGAACTGCACGCAGTACTCTAGCTGTGGTCTGTTACGGCACTGTTCTGATGGACCAGCCAGGACAGCACCTCCACACCGTATTAACTTAGGCAGTTCGGACACTATCAGCAGATAGGGAGTACCAAATCATTCCCAAAAAGTTACATTTCAGTGGCATGAGAGAGCTCCACTCCCAAAGCCTTGGGAACACCATGTAGCTTCAGAGATCAGGAAAAAAGTAGGGGATTAGGAAATTTAAAAAGATTCAATAACTAGGAATTTGTTTAAAGTACAGAACAGTCCTAAATAAGTTTAAAGGGAGAGCAGGTAAGAGAAGTTAAAGTTAAAGGGGCACTGTGGCGAGGATCTCAGGTGAAAGGGAACACCTGTGAGAATTGGAAGACAAAGGGGCCATCCAAAACAAGCCATAATGAAAAAAGATACCCTGATGGATGCAAAAATCACAAGGGGGGCACCACATAGGAGCATCTGAGATTATTAAAAAGTAAAACTTAAAGCGGGCAAAGGAAGGAATAATATAACTAAGATGGAGGCAATGTGACCTCTTGGTGCTAGGCCTTGTCTAGTAGTGCAGAAGGAAACAAGGTTCCAGAAGAAGAGGCAGTTTAAAAAGCAGAGAGAACAGCCTGGACTAAGGTGCAGTTCGCAGGTAGCACAGAGATTGTCGTTGTAGGGCATTCATGACATCAGTGGAAATGAAAATAGGGCGGGTGCAAAATAGACGGCTGATTCACTATCACCTATTTTCCGCCAGGCGGTAAAAGTGAAAATTCTCCCCGATGTCTTCAATATGAATGAAATAGAAATCCTAAAACAGTGAAAAGGGCTGAAAATACATAAATCATTAGGGATCGATGGTATTTATCCCAGGCTGCTAAGAGAGACTAAGGAGGAGATTTATAAGACACTGACAATCATTACAAAGAACTCAATAGACACTGGAAAATTGCCAATGGATTGGAAACACACTCGCATGGTTCCCATATTCAAAAAGGGTAACAAAACCAATGCATTTGTCTCATTTCAATTCCACGTAAAATAATGGAGTAGAGGATTATCTCTACAATATTGGCCAGTATTTTCCGATGCCTACGGGTGGGTACGCGCTGTGTACACACCCATAGGGACATCGGAAATGCCGGTTTCATGTGCTGAAAACCAGCATTTCTGATCTGTCACGAATGCTCCCGACAGATCGGACGCCTGCCCTGGAGAAGGGCCTCTGCGGGTGGAGAGTTCTACTTTCTGGAGAACCTCTGCCCACTGAAAACACTTAAAAATTGTATGCCTGTTTTTTTCCCCACTCATTTATAATTTAAAAATACTTTTAAAAAGGTAAGTTTATTTTTAGCCCCATAAAAAACTTTAATTATTTTTGTCAAAAAATTAAATTTTTGTTTAAAATATTTAATTTAATGTAATTTTAACTCATTTTAAAAAACGTGATTTAAAAAATATATATTTGATGTTTTATTGTGTTTTTGGGGTGATCCCCATTCATACTTTTGACAGATCTATCTGTCAAAAGTAAGAAGGGGGATTCCCTTCTCCGATTGGCTGGCCTGGCCCACGCGATCCCAGGGATGCTTGCGAACCGCCTGCGCCCCTGGGATACGTGGGCCCTGCACATTTCGACTGTGGAGAGGCCCAGGAGCGGGAGTGTCTGGACCTCGGGAGCCCTCAGGTATGGGCGTAGATTTCTTTCCGATAGGAGGTATCCGCACGCAGGAAGCCTCCTGTCGGAAATTACAGGCTAATATCAATGTGGATTCAAAAGGGGGAGATCCTACCCAGCCAACCTGCTCGACTACTTTGAGGAAGAGACAACAATGTGAATTGTGGAAAGCCCCATGACGCATTGCATCTAGACTTCAAGAGGTTTTTGACAACAGCTCCACAGAAATGGCTATTAGTTAAACTGAAAACTTGCAAGAATCAAGGTAAATCTTGTGAATGGATAAGACGTTGGCTAAGGGTAGAAAGCAATTGGGAAAAATTTGTGTTCGTGCCAACAGAATTGTCGGTGTCACCAGCAACTCGAGTTAATGGCCACCAAAAATGGCCGCAGCGCTACCATTGAAAAATTGGTAATGGAGGTTGGCGATGTCGAGCACAGCGCTAACTTACAATGCAACACCCTCCTGGTGGCGTTAATCGAGGCCTCTGACCCAAAGTTCCTGTCGACAGTCAGCGTTGCTGCTTCTTACAGCTGTGGGAGCGAGGCTGTGGAGTTCGCAAGGCATTGTGGGCCATTAAAGGGGCTATGAATTAAAGGGGCAATGCATTCAAAACTAATAAAAAGTAAAATCAAGTGAAAAAATGCATTTTTCAGTCCTTACTGCCTTACGCATAAACATTAAAAAATAATTCACAAATGGCAGTCTACAGCTCTTAAAGCTGAATTGTCGAACACACCAAAAAAAAGTGCTTCAGCACTAACACAACTGGCTCAGCAAGCATGGGAAGGGGCACCCAGGGTCTCGCACGCAGCACTCCAGCTTTGTGCAGGGGGTCAACACTGCAAGGGAGGTCCTCTACCCACAGGGGCCAGGAGGCCCTCCAGAAAGAACAATGTGGGACCAGATCACCGAGGCCATCACTGCCAGCAGTGTCGCCCCCACCGCCTGGCTCCAGTGCCCAAAGAAGTTTCATGACCTCAGATCTTAGCCAGCGGCAGGGCTGAAAGGATGCAAGATGCTGGTATCCTCACACGTAATCCTCCTTCTCCCATGCACCTCCTGCTTTCCCACCCTTCCCTCACCACAACTGCACCCTTGTGCCTTTCTCATTTCACACACTCAAGAAATGCAGCCTGTCCAGCCAGTGGTTGACCAAGAAGAGGGAGAGGAGAAAAAAAGGAGGAGGAGGGGGAGGAGGAGTTGTTCTCGAGGTCGACCAGCCAGGCCATTTGCAATGTCCCGCACTGAATGTCAACAGCTTTCCACCAGCCATGTTGCAGCCACTGATGTGGCACTGTGTGACATCAGTAGGATAGGCTAAGACACACACAAGGCAGTCACTAAGAGAATACATAAGGGTGAGGAGTTGGTTTCTTGATGTCATATTGGATGGATAGATGTATAATGTTGGATTGGAAGGTTTGCTTTGTGGTGGCTTTTATTTTAGCATTGTGGCCAAGAGGATGCTGTGATGGTCAGTAACAGAGAGAAGGTAAGGTGTGGGACAAATATTGAAAGGGGAATTGGGGTTGTGGTTACAGGGACCACAGACGGATTATTTCATCCCAGATATCCTGGCCAGAAAGTGACTGTCTGGGTTGCATCCTTCCTTCAGCTTCCTCCTCTTCTGCTTCTTTCTCTTCTGTGTCTTCCTCTTTCCTCTGCGAGTGATGCTGTAAATCTGAAATGACACCATAAAATGTTGGAAATACTCAGCTGGCTAGGCAGCATCTCGATCTGAGAAATGAACTCTGTTTCTCTCTCCATGGATGTTGCCTGACCTGCTGAGTTTTTCCTGCATTTTCTGTCTTCTCAGAGGCCTTCCTTTACCATCCGAGGTCTTGCAAGCATCCAGCAGCACTCCCTGCACACTTAAAAAACTTTTAACATCTATTGCAGCAAGCCCCTACTTCAATAAAATCCAAAAAAAACAGTCCAAAAGCTTAAATCCAAACTTACCTGAAAGATGTGTGTGTACCAAAGGATAAGGGGTAAGCCATTTAGGACAGAGATGAGGAGGAATTTCTTCATCCAGAGAGTGGTGAACCTGTGGAATTCTCTACCACAGAAGGCAGTTGAGGCCAACTCATTAAATATATTCAAGAAGGAGTTAGATATATTTCTTAAGGCTAAGGGGATCAAGGGATATGGGGAGAAAGCAGGGACAGGGTACTGAATTTGGATGATCAGCCATGATCGCATTGAATGGCGGAGCAGGCTCGAGGGGCCAAATGGCCTACTCCTGTTCCTATCTTCTATGTTACCTTTAAGAGGTACTGACATCGCCACTATCAGCCTGCTTGCACACTAGGATTACCTGGCATGCTTAGGCCCCAGCGCTGTCAAAGTTCGGAATGGTGACTGACATGAATCAGTCATTCATGAAAGAAAGACTTATGAAATAATACTGAACGGCCTGCGGGTGGCGCTGTCCGGGGAGAGTATAAATACTCGGGCACGGGCCCAGCTTGTGCAGGACACTCTTAACAGGAACTAGTGAAGGACACAACTAGACCTCCATGTTGTAAAACAGTTGATTAAAGCTTTGTTTAATGCTTAGACCATGTGCCTAGTAGTTTTCTTACGTCAGTGACCTTAAGCCGATGTTGCACGCCGATTGACGTCATCGTGCTGCCATTTTTTCCCCCCAGCGCGCTGCCAGTTACCAACAGCGTAAAGGGGGGAGGAAAATGACGGCCGCCACGGGACCCGCCGCCAGCTGGTGACAGAACAGCAGCCGGCATTTTTTCACCATTTCACGGCGCTACAGAGTGGCGGTAAATAGATGAATTTCTAACCCAGTGAGTCTTCATTATAGGAATAACGTCAGATTGAGTGGAAGTGCTGAGTGGGGTGCGCCGGGGCTTGCTATTGGGACCACAATTGTTTCTAATTTACATAAATGACCTGGATTGAGAGGCTCAATGCAAGGTGGTCAAATTTATTACCAAATTAGAAGGGGCGGTGGAATCAGAAGGCGTAGTTCAGCAATTACGAATAATTTAGATAAAACATCTAAGTAGGTAGAGCAATGGCCCTTGAAATTTAATGCTAACAAGTGTAAAATACTAGACATAGGAAGGAAAAATAGGTGACAGGCGTACTTGATGAATGTTGTTGAAATAGCTAAGGAGGAAACTGATATAGAGCTCGGAGTCTTAATAGACCAAGGACCAAGCTCGTCCAACCAGTGCAAAGCAGCAATTGCCAAAAGCCAATAAAATGGTGAGCTATGGTCGCCGAGGCAGAAGGGAGTTATTCAAGAGCTAGAGGCAGTGCAGAGGTTTAAATTAGGAGGAGAGACTGGAGAAACGTGGGGGGTGAAATTATGCTAGGTAGCGCCCGTTTTTGGGCACTACGAGGCCCCTTAAGCATCCAAAATGGTGTCAGCGGCATGCACGCACACTTCCGATTGGATGTGCACTGGTGGCGTATTTGCAAAGGGGTTAGCGCGCGCACCTCGCGTCTGTTGTCAGCGTGCAGAGCAGGCAGATCATGGTGTCAATCAGCGCTGCATGCTGACTTCATGCCAGCGCTGTCATTTCGGAGCTCCACGCTCCAGCCAACGCCCCCTCTTAACCTCGCACAGCTGAACACAACATTAAACAGCATGAGTGACCCCCCCGCCAGCGCTATTTAAAGGGATCATCAACTACTTACAGGTTAGTTGCTGGTTTATTTCTTCTGGCTGTTGCTGCATTCTACACATTTTAGGTGCTTTCTACAGTTGGTTAAAGTTTCAATAGTCTACAGTGAGTGGTGTGGCAGGTGCTGAAGTACTTTTTTGCTTACGTCAAGGCTTCTGCACAAACTGTTGCTTCTAGACATGGGTGCACGAGTCGGCCTTCCTCTTGGAATCGAGTATGACTGGGACAATGAGCAGAGGCCACACAGAGCAGGACAAGCTGCTAGAAGAGGGAGGAGGAGGAGGAGGGAGAAGGGCTCGCAGCAGAAGGCCATATCATAGAAACATAGAAACATAGAGATAGGAACAGGAGTAGGCCATTCGGCCCTTCGAGCCTGCTCCGCCATTCAATGAGATCATGGCTGATCTTCGTCTGAGGGTGTTTCGGAAGCAATTCTCCTACCTGAACTTCAGCCACAACCAATGCTCGAGATGTCTGCACTTCACTAAAGAGGTTGTTACTGGAATCTGCCACCTGCTGCAGCCACAACTCCAACCTCAGAGCAAAGCGAGGACCGCATTGCCTGTGGTTGTCAAGGTGACTGTAGCTCTGAAATGCTATGTGCCTTGCTCCTTCCAGGCTGCTGCTGAAGATATAAGCAACACCTCGCACTTTGCAGTGAACTGAGGCTCTCGATACAAAGAGAGGCAGCTTCATCTCATTCCCTCTTGCAAGAGAGAAGCAGGCGAAGCGAGCACGAGGGTCTGCAAGGATTGCAGGTTTCTCCATGGCGCAGGGTGCCATTGACTGCACGCACATTGCTTTGCGTGCGCCTCATGTCAACTCTATCATGTACCTGAACCGAAAGGGATTCCACTCCCTGAATGTGCAGCTGGTGTGTGACCATAGGCAGCGTTCATTCTGCAGCAGTCCTCTGTGCCAGCTGCACTTCAACCACTATGGCATACCATAGGATGGCTACTGGGCGACAAGGGTTATCTGCTCACAAAATGGCTCGTGACTCTGCTGCACAACCCACGTACATGTGCACAGCAGGCATACAACTGCCACAAGAAATCTGACAGAGCAGATCACTGGCGTCCTGAAGCAACGATTCCGCTGCCTGGACCGCTCTGGAGGAGCCCTGCTGTACTCGGCTGAGCGGGCCTCAAGATTTGTGGTGGTATGCTGCATGCTGCACAACCTTGCCATCATGAGGGAGCAGCCCTTGCCACCACCTATCAGGCGAGAAGCCGAGGAGCAGGAGCACAAAGAGGAGGAGGAGGAGGCAGAGGAGGAAGAGGAGAAGGCAGAAGAGGAGGAAGAGGAAGGGAGGCTGCAACCTAGACAGCCCCTTTCTGCCCGGTCTCTACAGGAACAAATAATTAAGGAGCGATAATTACTGGCTGCAGCATGGCTGGTGGAAGGTTTTGGGCTTTCAGTGGAGGAGACTGCAGATGGCCTTGCAGGACGCTCTCGAGGAGCTGATGGCTGGGAGTGTGAAATCGAGTGAAAGTGTTTTTTCTTCTTCTTCACTCTCCTAGTCCTCTTCTTGTTCAACCACTGGCTGGGCGGGCTGCATTTCTTAGGTATCTGAAATGAGGAAGGCACAAGGGTGGAGTTGTGGTGAGGGGAAGGATGTAAGGTAGGAAGTGCATGCTTACATCATGTGCAGCTTGTAAATCAGAAGATATTGTGGGATGAGGGGGAAGTGGGATGTGAGAAGGAGGATAATGTATGAGGATACCGGCATCTTGTATTCTTTCAGCCCCGCCACTGACCAAGGGCTCAGCCATGCCCCTGCCAAGAATGGGCAGCACCGCCTCCTCCAAGGGGGTGAGGTGAAGCTAGGAATGGGAGGTGTGCCTCGTGTTTGGTAGAGATTGTTGGTAGGTGAGTGATTGTGGGTCCTGCATTGAGCAGTGTGTGAGGCTAGTGGTGCAGTTGGTAGGAGACGGCTTTTGAAGATGCATTCACTGACCTTGACCACTCATCTGAGGCCATGAAACTTCTTTGGGCACTGGAGCCAAGTCCTGGGGTGACACTGCTGGCAGTGACCGCCTCAGCAATCTGGTCCCACATCCTTCTTTCTGGAGGGCCTCCTGGTCCCCTGTGAGTAGTGAACCTCTCTTCCAGTGTTCACCCCCTGCACAAAGCCTGAGTGCTGCGTCCGAGACCCTGGGTGCCCTGTGTGGGACAAATGTTGAAAGGGGAATTGGAGTTGTGTTCACTGGTACCACAGGCGGATGATTCGATCCTGGATATCCCAGCCAGAAAGGGGCTGTCTGTGTTGCCTCCTTCCTTCCGCTTCCTCTTCTTGACCCAAATGGTCTGTTGAGCCATTTGGATCAGTGCTAAAGCACTTTTAATCTTTTTGATCACCAGTTGCGGACTGCTACATCTCGGCATGGGCGGCAGCAGTCTGGGCTGGCTGGCTGACAGGCAAAAGCAAGGGCACTGGCGGAGTGGGAGGGGTGGGAGGATGAATGCTGCCATCCGGAGAGAGGACAGCAGGTTCATACTCCACGAAGCCACTGCCACTCCCGGGGTGGCGCCTCAGCAATCCTAGTACTCTGTTGACGAGCAGTGCTGTGATGCCCTGGAAGCCCTTTTGAACAGTGGTTTCCAGAGCCATGATGGCAGCAGTCCGAGCTTGCATGGCAGCAAGCTGAGATAGTATGACAGCAAGCTGAGATTGCAGGACACCAGTCTGAGCTTCCACTGCATCACTCAGACGTTGGGTGGATGCTGCTTGTGCTGCAATAGAAGCTGAGACTTCGGTTATCAAAAGCTGCATCATGATTGGTCCCACAGGTGTGCTGCTGGAGGTTGCCACCCGTTCCATGTTGGAAAGAATGGGCTCCGTGCTCTGCGCAAAGCCCTGTGCCAAATTGGTGCTGGACTCCTCCATGCTCCTTGACATTGAGCGCAGGCTTTCTGGCAGGCTTTCCAGTGCACCAAGCATTTGGGTGTGTGCACCCGTCAGCCTTCTGCTGTAGCCTGGCCCATCAACCACATCATCTGATTCCTCTGCAGCAGATCTCGTGTGCAGCCTCGCACTCCGGTGAGCTGGCACCTGCACTATCCTGTCCCCCTGTCCTGGTTGCAGTGCACTCGTGCCCGCAGATCCCGCCTCTATGCTATCCTCTAAATTACGTGCAGTGTCAGTATCTGAGCTGGTGGCTGCATCTGTGAAATCGAGTGACGGTGTTTCTTCATCTTCACTGTCTTCTTGCTTTTCCTGCACTGCCTGGGCAGGTTGTAGGTTTTAGGTGTCTGAAAGGAAAAAGGGAGAAGGGTAGGGTTGTGGTGGGGGTCAAACTGCCAGCTATTCAACCATGACAGCCACAGATATGAGTACAGGAGCAAGGAAGTCATGCTGCAGTTGTACAGGGCCTTGGTGAGACCACACCTTGAGTATTGTGTGCAGTTTTGGTCACCTTATCTGAGGAAGGATGTTCTTGTCATGGAGAGAGTGCAGCGAAGATTCACCAGACTGATACCTGGGATGGCAGGAATGACGTATGAGGAGAGATTGGGTGGATTAGGCTTATATTTGCTAGAGTTTCGAAGAATGAGAGGGGATCTCATTGAAACTTATAAAATTCTAACAGGACTAGACCGACTAGCTGCAGGAAGGATATTCCTGATGGCGGGGGAGTCCAGAACCAGGGGTCACAGTCTAAGGATAAGGGGTAAGCCATTTAGGACAGAGATGAGGAGGAATTTCTTCACCCAGAGAGTGGTGAACCTGTGGAATTCTCTGCCACACAAGGCAGTTGAGGCCAATTCATTAAATATATTCAAGAAGGAGTTAGATATATTTCTTGAGGCTAAAGGGATCAAGGGATATGGGGAGAAGGCAGGGACAGGGGACTGAATTTGGATGATCAGCCATGATCTTATTAAATGGTGGAGCGGGCTCGAGGGGCCGAATGGCCTACTCCTGCTCCTATCTTCAATGTTTCTATCACCCACACAGATTGCACGACACTCACTCACACACTTCCCTCGGTATTGCGGGAGAAGGTGGCGCACAACCAAAGGCAGCAGAGACTAACCGGAGGGGGAGAGGTGCGCCTGCATGTTCTAACCCACATGGGGGAAGACGGTGCTGGCCATTATGGGAAGGGCCATTGCTGAGGCCGTGGCCAGCGGTGGGGCTGAAGCCACTGAAGATGAGGGAATCCGCATACCTAATCCTCCTTCTCTCATCCCACTTCTCCCTCATCCCACAATCTCTTCTGACAGAGAGGTTGCTGATGGTCTACCTTTTCATTGTAGTAGAGACATTTTTGTCAACTGTAATTTTTTAACTCATATTTTAGTGTTAATGCTCAATTCTACAGAGATGGATCAGTGCCAAACACTGTCCCATGTTAGGACTGATGCTAAGGTAACCTGTTGAGATTCTTTCTGCCTCTGTGAAATGTGATATCACAGAGCCATTTCCACTGTTTATAATGTACCCATATCATCAGCTAGTCACTGTGGGCAGCTTTCTGATTGTCTTCTGCCCAACATAGTGCCCTGTACAATGTAAAAAATGTGCTTTATAGTATATTAGCAAGATTAGTTTTTTCATTAAAATCTGGAGAGAACACTAAAATGCTGAGAGCAAACGTATCTGCAGAATTCATTTAAAGTAATGAAAAATATGATGGATCCAACATTTTTAATTGCCTATCTCCTCAAATGACTTGATTATGTTCAATAATTCTATAATTTAAAGCAACTCATTATGACATTTCTCAATAACCCAAGTTAGCTGGGGAACTGGAAATCTGCTGCAATCTTCTCCATAATACTTCTGTTGAAGTGTTTTAATGAAATACTCTGGGGAAGGTTCAGCAATATAAATTTCACAGAGTGTTCACTCAGTTATTTCGCAGTTCCGAAATCAAAACTTAAATTCAAATTTACCCGGAGACTGGTAGAATAATGAGGCAGTACATTGCCCTTCCAGCTTTAATAAGAACATAAGAATTAGGAGCAGAAGTAGTCCATATGTCCCTTCGAGCCTGCTCCGCCATTCAATAAGATCATGGCTGATCTTCGACCTCAACTGCACTTTCCCGCCCGATCTCCATATCCCTCGATTCCCCTTGAGTCCAAAAATCTATCTAGCCTTGGGACCTGTGTTCAAATGTAGCCAAAACGGATGTAATGAAAGTCTCCTTTTTTAGAAATCGTAACCCAGTATCTTGTGGGAGTTCACCAACACCTCAAAACATCTCTCAGGTCAGCACTAGCATTAAGCTGGAAATCACATTTAGAAAGGCCATTAAATGGCTGATCTGAGTCTAGTACAGTGGTGGATATCTTTCTCAGGTTATTGTTAAGATATTTTTGCTGGGAGAGTGTAGTGGGGGCTTTACTCTGAGATAGGTGTGCTTGAAGCTGATACTGGGTGACGTAACTGAAAAACTGGCCCACTTCCAGCATTGACATCCTTCACCTTGATGAATGAAAACAGCTTCAAAAAAACTTATCTCTATGGGGACGATTTTGCCAGCCCTGGGGAGGCGGGTTTGGAGGCTGGACTGCCGGGAAAATGGCAGAATCTGGGGGCATGTGCCCATCCCGCCCCCAACCCGCCTCCGAGCCATCTTCCCAGGAGGTGGGTACCCGACCGGCGCCGGGTCCCATCTCCTGGAGGCGGGAAGGGGATTACAGCCACTTAACTGCCTGTTAACAGGTAGTTAACAGGCAGTTAAGAGAATTAGCCCCATTTTTCCAACAGAGGTGCGGGCTTCCTGATATCGGGAAACCCCGCCACAGTCAGCGAGGTGAGCAGTGGGTCTGCAGGGCTGAGAGGGGTCCAAAAGTGCGCTGTGAAGGTAAGTGATGGGTGCAAGTGTGCAGAGGTAGGTATGTGAGGTGAGTGAAAAGTGATAGAAAAAGTTTCCTTACCTTTGTTTCTTCCTGCAGGCTTCAATCGTTGGGGTGGGCTTAACAAGGTCAATCAAGGGAAAATAGCGTGGGTTGGCCACAAGTCGATGGAGGCGGGACTAAAACCCGACAAGCTGCAGTCCGGCCACCAACGTGCCCCCATTGGCAAAATCACCCCCTATAAGTTTGTTCGGTTTTTAAAGTCTGATTACAGCTGTCTCATGCTTCTGCATATTTATGGCCATCAGATAACCTGTGCCCAGTGATTCTCCAGCTTCTAAATTGTGCACTGAATGCAAATACAATTTATTATAAGTGTTTACAGTAATTTAGACAGCAATCTTCTACACTCTTCACAAAAGCTCTTCTGAACGCTTCCAAAGCATTTCACATCACTTTTGAGTGCTGGAGTGCTTTGAAATGAATGCAAGAAGCAGCTAGTGATAGAATGAGGCAGTTGCTGGAGAATGAAAAAGAAACCACTTAATGTAGATCGGTTTCAATTCCATTCTCGATATTAGGTACAACCATAAATTAAGACAGTGTTCAAAAATATGGATTTTGCTGAGTTTTCCCTGGAGTATTCATTAACAGTCTGATCTTTATCTGTAGACGTCTGCATAAAAATTATGTTGTTCAAACTCTTGAAAACACCAAATAATGCGACGCTTCTAAAATTGAAATGTGTTGCTATTGGTTACAGTGTTGGCTGATTGAAGCTGTTACAGCGATTGCTCAGCCACGTGCCCTTCCTGGGAATATGGCACGAACTTTATAAATCATTAAAAATTGCTTTGCATTTGACTCTTTAGAGAGTTTTTATCCTGCATCAAAAGTAGACCGGTGACGAGGAGGACGAATGGGACTTAACTCGATCATATTAACGGAATAGGCATTCCTACGTTTCCGAAGGGTACCGGAGGTGCTTGTAGAGATTTTTGATTTTATGGCATAGCCTTATTCCATTTTAATTTCAAGTGGCGAAAGAACTGCTATCAGGAGCCAAGTTTTCCACAAGACTGCTGTATTATTGATAGGAGTGACAAAAGTGAAGTGTTTGGAGCGATCAGAATCTGTTGCTTAGTAACCTGCTACAGACCTGAACAGCCCATTGCAATATGTGCCCAGAATGTCTCATAAAGTGTTTTTTGTTTTTTTTGATGATCTGGTGAGTCTTGCTGCACAAGAATGGAAGGAGGTGATCGAGACAGTAGTGTTTTACTCAGTTACTAATCAATCAGGTTTAATGTCTCCCACTGGTAGCCTCATAACTGGAGCCATCTCGAAATCTATGTGATAAACTTATCGATCACATCATTTGCAGCCATTCTGAAATCTCTTCTGCCCCAGTTAGTCTGCAATTTAGCCTGGCTTACTCCAAACTGCCGTTATTTGTTGAATATTTAAGAAATGCCCTTGAAAATAAAGACAACAGAATTGTCACTGTTTATGACCGGTAAAAAAAAACCCATTGCATTCTGTGCTGAGCGTCTGTATAAGAGAAGAACAGTGGGTTCTGCATAAACAGTGACAAGCTCTCCCACCTACCCACACTGGAGCTGAAGTTAACAACAAATCAGCAGGGAAATTCTGATTTGTGGGGAATGCCAGGAAGATAATACTTTGCCCCAATGTTTACAGTTAGAGGTTTGAGCTGATAACTTTTATGCTAATCAGGATTCTTGTTATTTGAGAAAAAGAAAAGGAAAGAAAGCAGCAAGCCGTAGTGGGAGTGTGCATGGTGGGTTTTTTTCAAATACGTGACAGGAAAATCAACCACTGAGAGAGTGGGAGGGGACTGTCTCGTGTTGCTCGCTTGTAATGAAGCCCCAGGTAGTTAAATAGCATTTATCCACAGCTTCACTCCACATCACAACAAAGAACAGGCGTAGCAGTTTATTCAATTGTAAAAACATTTGAGTCAAGTGCTTTGTTGCGACTGATCTAAGGAAACGCTTATACAACCTTCATTTGTCTTGTTGACCTTTTCTTTCATTGTCCCAAATTTTCTTCCCTCTTCTGAAGATGCTGGCTGATTTCCCCAATCTCCCCCCCCCCACTAGTTGTACACTGAGCATTAAACAGAGTAAAATTGACCCATCAGCACATTCTGGGACACAGATTCACAGATGCGAGCACTCTCCAGTACCTAGCCCAAGTGAGCATTTTTCAGGGTTCGGCCTATATAGTCACTGCTCGTAAGGGAGGAGAGGGGGCACTATAGCCAAGTCCAATCCTTTCATCAATTAATGGGAACACATTTGCACCTTCCATCAGGGTAATTAAATGGGAATTAGGAGTGGGAACATTTCCCTAATCTTTCCTCTCCCTTTCCCAGGGCTTCTGATGTTTACTATAGGGCTCCCTCTGCCTCTTGGTTAACTTAGCATAGATAAGGAAGCACACCTAGGACCTTTCTGCACTGTATGGGGGATACATTTCAGAGATACTGTCCTGCAGGTGAGACATTAAATTGAGGCTCCATCTGCCTGTTCCTGTGATTCGCTTTGGTAACATCCCATTGCAGAATTGGAAGAACAGCAGGGAATTCTCCCAGTATCCTGGCCAACATTCCTCCCTCAACCAATACCACCAAGAATGATGATTCATCCAATTGCTATTTGTATGATCTTGCTCTCATAAATTGGCTGCTTTATTTTCCTGCATAACAAGAACATCATTTATAGCATATGAAGTGCTTTGGGACATTTTTGACAGATGTGATAAGGTACTACTTTAAACGTAAGTCTTTATTTTCTTACCTTTTCCACTTTGAAGCATTGACTTTTAATGCAGACTAAAGTTGCTGTATATGTATAATTAGAAGTCTTGCATATACACTTTTTATGTCGCCATTTTATATTAAAACTGCCTATAAATATTTTATAATGGAATTCCAAAAGTAACATTTTCAATGACAAGCAATATGTAAACTGCTACCTGTCACAAAGTGATTGCAGGCTGCAGCCACTAGGTGACGCTGTGGCAGGAGTCTCTCAACTCTGTCTCCTAACTTTGGCCGCCATTTCGTTTTTATTCAATTTTTCCTTCTCTGCAGGTTAAGCATTTTTAAAATTTTATTATCTATTTATTTTAATTAAAAAAAATAGATTTACTAATTTTCATTGTTTTCAACTTTGACTCCCCTAACTTTCTACTACCATCTCTGCCCCACCAGCTCCAAAATCTCTGCTTCCCATTCCAACCCGCTTACATTCTCTCGTGTTGTTTATTTCCTGTTGACTGGCTTAAAAAAAAATGTCAACTTCAGTCTCGTGCCTGCCTCCACTCCTCACTGGCTGGCTCAAAGAAATAGTGACACATCAGGCCTGCAGCCTATCTCTGCTGGTTGGCAGATCCCTAAAAATATTTGGACTTCAGGCCTATGGCCCATCCCTGATTTGCTGGATGAAAATTAAAGTAAACTTTGGCCTGCAGCCCTGCTCCCCACTGGCTAACTGACCCTAAATAAAATAACATTTCAGGCCTGTGGCACCTGTTCCCACTCCATGGCCTTCGTAGTGAGAGGGTTCGTGTACAGGAACAGGGATGTCTTGCTGCAGTTGTACAGGGCCTTGGTGAGACCACACCTTGAGTACTGTGTGCAGTTTTGGTCGCCTTATCTGAGGAAGGATGTTCTTGCCATGGAGGGAGTGCAGCGAAGATTCACCAGACTGATACCTGGGATGGCAGGAATGACGTAGGAGGAGAGATTGGGTCGATTGGGCTTATATTCGCTGGAGTTTCGAAGAATGAGAGGGCATCTCATTGAAACTTATAAAATTCTAACAGGACTAGACAGACTAGATGCAGGAAGGGTGTTCCCGATGGCGGGGGAGTCCAGAACCAGGGGTCACAGTCTAAAGATAAGGGGTAAGCCATTTAGGAGAGAGATGAGGAGGAATTTCTTCACCCAGAGAGTGGTGAACCTGTGGAATTCTCTACCACAGAAGGCAGTTGAGGCCAATTCATTAAATATATTCAAGAAGGAGTTAGATATATTTCTTAAGGCTAAAGGGATCAAGGGATATGGGGAAAAAGCAGGGACAGGGTACTGAATTTGGATGATCAGCCATGATCTCATTGAATGGCGGAGCAGGCTCGAGGGGCCAAACGGCCTACTCCTGCTCCTATCTTCTATGTTTCTATGGTGGCTCAAAAAAATGTATAATGTCTTTGGATCTTCAGTCCAAAACCTTGCTGGCTGCCCAATGCCTGGGTAAGAAAAATGAAAAATCCAGCACCTGCATCCTCAATCTCTGTATTGCCCTCCAAAACGTAAAATTTAAGGCCTGTGCTATGGCCCCATTTATCTCTCGCTGTTGACTCTCAGAATTTTTTTTCATTCATGTTTTTGGCCCCAACTACCTGACACTTGTTCCCTTTACCCGCTGAATTTTCTTTTAATATTCAGCCATGGTCCCCACCATTTGGCCTGATGCCCTGGTACCAACTGTTCCAGCTCTTTCTGAGGTATGGCTTGGCCCCTCCCCACGCCTTATTCGCCCCAGCTCTGCAGTGTCGCCCTTAAAGATGAAGCGATGGTTCTGCTCTCAGATCTGCTGCCAACAGTAAAAAAAAAACAGTTTGAACACTCCGTTCCCATTCCATGCTTTTCGCACCTCAGTAACGTGGCTCCATTAATTGCAACAACTGTTCCAAACCGTTTAAAAATAAAAATTCTGGCCCTGTTTCCCAGGCTTCCTGGCTCTGCAATACAGCCTCATTAATTGTAATAAAAAAAACTATTATCTGGCTCCCAGCTGTTTAAAAATAAGACTGTGGCCCTGGTCCCAGCTGTTTACCCTGCCAGAATAAATTGGCACAGTAACCTTACTGATATAAAACAGCACATCCTCTGACTCATGATGAGCAACATCACGGGACATCCACTAGTATTCTCTCCAGCAGGTGGAATAGAATCAGTGCACAGTGACTTAAAAAGGGCCCTGACATAATTGCAAACTTGTCACTTTCAATGTCAAGGCAATGTAGCAAAACAATTAAAAGTGCAAATAGAATGGAATATGAAATCAGATCAGTAAACTATAAGCATACAGAGTTATGCCAAGACTTTGCAATGCACTTGTATATAACAACAACTTTCATTTATATAGTGGGCCGTATTTTCCGATCGGAGGCTTCCCGCGTGCGGAGGCCTCCGATCTGGAAAAAATCTACGGACTTACCTGAGGGCTCCCGAGGTGCGTATGCTTCCGTTCCTGGGCCTCTCCAACTTGAAATGCGCAGGGCCCATGTATCCCAGAGGCGCATGCAGTTCGCAAGCGTCCCTGGGATCACGTAGGCCACGGAGAGCAAATAGGAGAAGGGAATCTCCCTTCATACACTTGACAGATAGACCTGTCAAATATATGAATGGAGATCAATGAAAAAACATAGTAAAACATTAAATAAATGTTTTTTAAAAATCACATTTTTAAAATGAGTTGAAATTACAATACTGTAGATTAAATATTTTAAACAAAAAATTAATTTTTTGAAAAAATAGTTAAAGTTTTTTACAGAGCTAAAAATAAACTTACCTTTTTTTAAAAGTATTTATAAATGATAAATGAGTGAAAAAATTTATTTTTTTACTTTTGTCAAATCGTATGCTGGTAGAAGCAGGCCTTACGCCGGCTTTTACCAGGCGTAAGATTTCTAAAGGTTTTCAGCAGGCGGAGGTTCTGCAGAAAGCGGAACTCTCCCCCCGCAGAGGCCCTTCTCCAGGGCAGGCGTCCGATCTGTCAAGAGCATTCTTGACAGATCGGAAATGCTGGTTTTCAGCACATGTGCTTCGCATGCCTCAAACCGGCATTTGCGATGTCCCTACGGGTGTGCACACAACGCGTACCCACCCGTAAGCATCGGAAAATACGGTCCAGTGCCGTTAACGTAGTAAAACGTCCCAAGGTGCTTCACAGGAGCGTATTCAGAGTGCTGTGTTTAATACTAGTCACCATGCTAAAAAAGGACATGGAATGGTAATTCAATTATCCCGCACTCCCAATGTTCACAGGCAGGATAAGTCAGAGGTCAGGCTATCACACTGCTGCTTCCTGTGAGCGAGGACTAGAGGATACAGGGAAAATGATCACAAGTGTGAAGGGGACATGAGGAAAGATTCGAGAAGCTCAGTCTCTGCGCACCTCTGCTCAGTCCCTTTTTTATCCACACCTTTGGTTTGTGCCTTTTCCTTTTTCTCTCTCCCACATGGCAGCTGTCTCTCATTCTGCCAGCGCATTTCACACTTCATCTAGAGCCATCTTTTGTCTCTTTACCTGTCCTATTACCATCTCGTCTCATCTTGAATATCTCTTAATGTCTCTTCACCTCTCTTCACTTCCCTTTTGTTCTTTCATCCCCTCCCCCATTTCCCAGCCCCCAAACTGGCCTTTTAATCTGTTTCATTTCCTGCTTTTTTCTCAGTTCTGAAGAAGGGTTTCGACCTGAAACGTTAACTCTGTTTCTCTCGCCACGGATGTTGCCTGGCCTGCTGAGTTTTTCCAGCGTTTTCTGTTGTTATTTCAGTCTCTGCAGCTCAGGGAGAAGAAGATTATTGTGTACCCTCATCAAAGTAATATAAAATAGTAAATGGTGCAGATATGATAATCCCAATATTATTATGGAACAGAATAGTAGGATCAGAAGGGATCAATTGAACTTGGTAAAATAAAATACATTTAAAATGGATATATTGGGAAGTATTTCTTTATTCAAAGGGTGGTAAATGTTTGGAATAAACGGTCAGACAAGATGGCGGAGACAAAGATATTGGCCCCGATTTTAAAATCAGGGAGCGGGATCGTTGTGCGATAGGAAGCCTTACCTGCTGGCTACAAAAATCAGGGAATCATGTGCGATACCTGTGGCCGGCGGGTGACAGTCCCCCATCAGTAGCACACACTTAGAGATTAACCCCAAATTTGATGTTAGCAGTGTGGTATTCAGTTTCTATTTCAATTGAATCTGCCTCTCAATAAGTCACTAGCAGAATGCTCTGGGGTGATTTCTAAGTTCTTAAAAGTAAAACAAATGATTAAAAAAATATTTTAATTTATTTTGCAGATCAAAGATGGAAAGGGTATTTAATCGGCAGCAGAAAACCCGGGGGTAGAAATTCGTCTCGGGCGGCAGGGCAAAACGAGCGCCTCCACATGCCCCGCCCGATATTCCGATTCATTGAAGTCAAGCGATAATGGGCGGCTCATGCAACACTGCTCGGTTTGTGCTATTGCCCGAGACAAATTTCTAATCTGGTGTCTTTTTGCTGGATAAGCAGAAAAAAAAGTTCAGGGTCATTCAATAGTAAATTTTTGAATTCCTATCTATCATTGTAAAACCTGTCAGGACAGCAAAGTGTTAGTGAAGCGTGATAAGACATAATAGCCTGCTCGATAGAGTCGTGTGATATTCAAGTGACAGTATCCAAGGAAACATGAAAGCAATCAATAATGAGAATACGATGAATGAATTTGCTGAGTAACAAAACTGGTCCTCGATCAAGACTGTAGAGTTCGCCAGCAAAAAAAAACAGGCCCATTTTACTGCACAATCTCTGCTGTAATTTGCTTCCTGTAGAGCCAGGATCTATCAGGTTGCTAATCGAGGTTCCAATTCCAAACCTGCTTCCAGACGTCTGACATCCAGTGATAATCAATAAAGGAAAATATTTCACCAGAGATCAAGAAATACTTCAATTGGTGCTTCAGCGGGTTCATTCACAATGTTGAATCATCTCATCAATCACCTATCCATATAACTAGTAGGATTGACTATTAATGAAGCTAAAACTGAAAGCAAAATCTAATCAATGGAAAAATAAACCTTCCATTTTGACAACCTATTTCAATTCATTTAATTTCTACAATCTTCTACAGGGAGTGGGAGAAAGAAAGACTTGCATTTATATAGCACCTTGCACAACCTCAGGAGGTCCCAAAACGCTTTACAGCCAATGAATTACATTTGAAGTGTAGTCACTGTTGCAATGTAGGAAACGTGGCAGCCAAATTGCACACAGCAAGCACCCATGAACAGCAATGAGATAATGATCAAATAATGTGATGTTGATTGAGGGATAAATATTGGCCAAGACGCCAGGGTGAACTCCCCTGCTCTTCTTTGAATAGTGCCACGGGATCTTTCACATCCACCTGAGAGGGCAGACGGGGGCCTCGGTTTAACATCCCATCTGAAAGGCGGCACCTCCAACAGTGCAGCACTCCCTCACTCCTACACTGCAGTGTCAGCCTGGATTATGTGCTCAAGTCTCTGGAGTGGGACTTGAACCCACAAGTCAGAGGCGAGAGTGCTACCCACTGAGCCACAGCTGACATTGAGGAGGCAAAGCCATTGGCTTGCCCCAGTGTGAGGATCAGTACCATCCTCTTGTTATGCCTTCTCCTCTACTCACACGCTCGCTGTCATGTAGGACGGTACTCAAGCACAACATCAGGGAAGTTCTGGCACAAAGCTTTGCCCACCAAGAGCATGCATCATGCACTTGCACGTTCACTCCCCATGATTTCCCATTGATTAACTTCAACTTTTTCCCCTGTCAGAAACATATATTTTTAAGATCGATCCTACAGTATATTGCTCTGTGAACAATGCTTGAAACAGTTGTAGAATTATAATGTATGGGCTATTTCTGTTTTTGTAGGCTTGCCACAGAAGTCATTCAGCAGTCCCAGTGTACAGAATTGAGCAGCATGTCAGAGAACCCTGTGTCACTCAATCCACCCTTCATACTTTTATCTCCATCAGCTGCATACTCAAAAAGGAGGCTTGCTCATATTTGGGGAACCGTTTGTCTCTATAACACTGTTGCAAACCAAACCAGGAGCATTCATTGGCACACCTTTCATATTCCAAGCAAGCCTTTCAATGATGGTGGGCCAGGCCATAAAAGTGTCCACTCAAACCCACTTGGGTGCTGCACGTTCTTGCACTCTTGGTTTGGAAAGTACAGTGGCCAAACGCATAGCAGTGACAGGGCTCATGGAACAGTCAGCACTTTGCCAATCATCATCAGGAAGAGGCTAAAAACTGGAACACCTAACCTGAAGTCCCCAACCCATTTAGAAATATTAACCCTGGGAATTATGGTGCACCACTCATTGGAGAGGGGCATGCAGATACATAAAATTACATACAATTACATAGAATATACAGCACAGAAACAGGCCATGTGGCCCAACTGATACATTCTGGTGTTTATGCTCCACACATGCCTCCTCCCACCCCTCTTCAGCTAACTCTATCAGCATAACCTTCTCTTCCTTTCTACCTCATGTCTTTATCTAGCTTCCCCTTAAATGCATCTCTGCTATTTGCCTCAACTATTCCTTCTGGTAGCGCATTCCACCACATTCTCACCGCTCTCTGGACAAAGAAGTTTCTCCTGGATTCCTTATTGGGTAATTAGTGACTATCTCATATGGGTGGCATCTAGTATTGGTCTTTTTTTTAATTCATTTTTATGGGATGTGGGCATCATTGGCAAGGCCAGCATTTATTGCCCATCCCTAATTGCACTTGAAAAGGTGATGGTGAGCCCCCTTCTTGAACTGCTGCAGTCCATGTGGTGAGGGTACTCCCACAGTGCTGTTAGGGAGGGAGTTCCAGGATTTTGACCCAGCGACGATGAAGGATCGGCGATATACTTCTAAGTCAGGATGGTGTGTGACTTGGAGGGGAACTTGGAGGTGGTGGTGTTCCCATACGCCTGCTGCCCTTGTCCTTCTAGGTGGAAGAGGTCGCGGGTTTGGGAGGTGCTGCCGAAGAAGCCTTGGCAAGTTGTTGCATTGCATCTTGTAGATGGTACACACTGCAGCCACGGTACGCCGGTGGTGGAGGGAGTGAATGTTTAAGGTGGTGGATGGGGTGCCAATCAAGCAGGCTGCTATGTCCTGGATGGTGTTGAGATTCTTGAGTGTTGTTGGAGCTGCACTCATCCAGGCAAGTGGAGAGTATTCCATCGCACTTGTTACTTGTGCCTTGTAGATGGTGGAAAGGCTTTGGGGAGTCTGGAGGTGAGACACTCGCCGCAGAATACCCAGCCTCTGACCTGCTCTTGTTGCCACAGTATTTATGTGGCTGGTCCAGTTAAGTTTCTGGTCAATGGTGACCCCCCAGGATGTTGATGGTGGGGGATTTGGCAATGGTAATGCCATTGAATGTCATGGGGCAGTGGTTAGACTCTCGCTTGTTGGAGATAGTGATTGCCTGGCACTTCTGTGGCATGAATGTTACCTGCCACTTATCAGCCCAAGCCTGAATGTTGTCCAGGTCTTGTTACATGCGGGCATGGACTGCTTCGTTATCTGGGGATTTGTGAATGGCCTGAACACTGTGCAGTCATCAGCGAACATCCCCATTTCTGACCATATGCTGGAGGGAAGTTCATTGATGAAGCAGCTGAAGATGGTTGGGCTGAGGACACTTCCCTGAGGATCTCCTGCAGTGATGTCCTGGGGCTGTGATGATAGACATTCAACCACCACAACCATCTTCCTTTGTGCTAGGTATGACTACAGCCAGTGGAGAGTTCTCCCCCCGATTCCCATTGACTTCAGTTTTACTAGGGCTCCTTGATGCCACACTCGGTCAAATGCTGCCTTGATGTCAAGGGCAGTCACTCTCACCTCACCTCTGGAATTCAGCTCCTTTGTCCGTGTTTGGACCAAGGCTGTAATGAGGTCGGGAGCCGAGTGGTCTTGGCGGAACTCAAACTGGGCATCAGAGAGCAGGTTATTGGTGAGTACGTGTTGCTTGATAGCACTGTCAATGACACCTTCCATCACTTTGCTGATGATTGAGAGTAGACTGGTGGGGCACTAATTGGCCGTATTGGATTTGTCCTGCTTTTTGTGGACAGGACATACCTGAGCAGTTTTCCACATTGTCGGATAGATGCCAGTGTTGTAGCTGTACTGGAACAGCTTGGCTAGTGGTGTGGCTAGTTCTGGAGCACAAGTCTTCAGCACGATAGCCAGGATATTGTCGGGGCCCATAGCCTTTGCTGTACCCAGTGTGCTCAGCCGTTTCTTGATATCACGTGGAGTGAATCGAATTGGCTGAAGACTGACTTCTGTGATGGTGGGGACCTCAGGAGGAGGCCAATATGGATCATCCACTCGGCACTTCTGTCTGAAGATGGTTGCAAACGCTTCAGCCTTGTCTTTTGCACTCACTTGCTGGGCTCCACCATCATTGAGGATGGAGATATTCATGGAGCCTCCTCCTCCCATTAGTTGTTTAATGGTCCCCACCATTCACAACTGGATGTGGCAGGCCTACAGAGCTTTGATCTGATCCATTGATTGTGGGATCGCTTAGCCCTGACTATAGCATGCTGCTTCCGCTTTTTAGCATGCATGTGTTGCAGCTTCCCCAGGTTATCACCTCATTTTTCGGTACGCCTGGTGCTGCTCCTGACATGCTCTTCTACACTCCTTACTGAGCCAGGGTTGGTCCCCTGGCTTGATGGTAATGGTAAAGTGAGGGATATGCCGGGCCATGAGGTTACAGATTGCGGTGGAATACAATTCTGCTGCTGCTGATGGCCCACAGAACCTCATAGATGCCCAGTTTTGAGCTGCTAGATTTGTTCTGAATCTATCCCATTTAGCACGGTGGCAGTGCCACACAACACGATGGAGGGTGTCCTCAGTGTGAAGACGGGACTTCGTCTCCACAATGACTGTGCAGTGGTCACTGCTGCCAATACTATCATGGACAGTAGCATCTGCGACAGGTAGATTGGTGAGGACGAGGTCAAATAGGTTTTTCCCCTGTGTTGGTTCTCTCACCACCTGTCGCAGGCCCAGACTGGCAGCTATGTCCTTCAGGACTCGGCCAGCTCGGTCAGTAGTGGTGCTACCGAGCCACTCTTGGTGATGGACATTGAAGTCCCCCCACCCAGAGTACATTCTGTGCTCTTGCTACCCTCAGTGCTTCTTCCAAGTGGTGTTCAACATGGAGGAGTACTGATTCATCAGCTGAGGGAGGGCGGTAGGTGGTAATCAGCAGGAGGTTTCCTTGCCCATGCTTGACCTGAAGCCATGGGACTTCATGGGGTCCGGAGTCAATGTTGAGGACTCCCAGCTCCACTCCTTACCGACTGTACACCACTGTGCTGTCACCCCTGGTGGGTCTGTCCTGCCCGTGGGACAGGACATACCCAGGGATGGTGATGGAGGAGTTTGGGACATTGGCTGAAAGGTATGATTCTTGTGAGTATGACTATGTCAGGCTGTTGCTTGACTAGTCTGTGGGACAGCTCTCCCAATTTTGCCACAAATCCCCAGATGTTGGTGAGGAGGACTTTGCAGGGTTGACTGGGTTGGGTGTGCCGTTGCCGTGTCCATAGCCGGTGCCGAGGTCAGTGCCGGGTGGTCCGTCCGGTTTCATTCTTATTATTTTGTTTCGTAGCGGTTAGTTACAACTGAGTGGCTTGCTCGGCCATTTCAGAGGGCAACTTAGAGTCAACCACATTGCTGTGGGTCTGGAATCACATATAGGCGAGAGCAGGTAAGGACAGCAGATGGGTTTTTACGACAATTTTGATAGTTTCATGGTCACCATTACTGATACTAGTAATTATTCCAGATTTATTTAATTAACTGAATTAAAATTCCCCAGCTGCTGTGGTGGGATTCAAACTGATGTCTCCAGATCATTAGTCCAGGCCTCTGGATTACTAGCCCAGCGGTGTGCAATGACAGTCATTCGTCTCCCCGACAAGTGGCAGCATCTTCTCTACGTCTACCCTATCAAACCATTGCATAGTCTTAAAGACCTCCATCAGGTCACCCCTCATTCTTCTCAGATATCAAACCTACATCTGCAGGCTAATACATGTTCTTCCTTCAATGAATATGGTACACACTCAGGCATTCTGTCAACAGGAAGCTTACCAGGCCCCACAACATTAAGGCATGGATTGTGTTGGCCACTGAAATGTGTTATGAGGCATGTCTTGCAGATTGCTTCTTCCCATTGAGCCTCCATAGGTACAGCTGAGGAGCAGCAGCTCACAGAGCCTGAGGCTATGGGGCCATCTACCTCACGGGCCTGCCACTGAGACATAGTGGTTGGCACGGTGGCATAGTGGTTAGCACTATTGCCTCACAGCGCCAGGGACCCGGGTTCAAATCCGGCCTCGGTGACTGTCTGTGTGGAGTTTGCACATTCTCCCCGTGTTTGCGTGGGTTTCCTCCGGGTGCTCCAGTTTCCTCCCACAGTCCAAAGATGTGCGGGTTAGGTTGATTGGCTATGATAAAAATTGACCCTTAGTGTTAGGGGGGATTAAATACGTGGGGTTACGGGGATAGGGCTTGGGTGGGATGGCTGTCGGTGTAGGGACCGGGTGCTAGGGTTTGGATGATCAGCCATGATCTCGTTGAATGGCGGAGCAGGCTCGAAGGGCCGAATGGCCTACTCTTGCTCCTATCTTCTATGTTTCTATGTTTCTATGACACTACCTGCAGTGAACATTAGCCCGAGAGTTAGCCACTCTGGGGGAATCAGATGCTCCTGGTAGCTCCATATTCAGGTAAGTAAATTTGAAAAACTTACCTTGTTGGTAACAGGTGGTCCCAAGGTCTGGTTATACCGAATGCCGGCTGCTTCAGGGCAAACCAATCTCACAGTGGATGCCTCAAACAGGCTTTAGCCACCTTACAGGAAACTCTTTTTTATCCGGCACCGACGGGACCGGCGTGCTGCCGGTTTATCAAAAAGTCCGGATTACAGAGAGGTATAGTAAAAGGTACGAGAGCCCCGTACACGGCAACAAATCCAGGCTTCCCTGTTGCTTAGCAACAGGTGCAGGAACCCCGGCCACAAGATCCAGGCGTCCCTGTTGCTTAGCAACAGGTGCAGGAACCCCGGTTACACAGCCACAGATCCAGGAACGGCCACTAATATGAAGTAAAACTTACCTGAACCTACTCCTGAATTTTGCCGGTTAACAGAGATTTCCGGTTATTTAGGTGCCGGTAAATCGAGAGTTTCCTGTACTTGTATATGCCTGCTTCAGGCGTGGGCACCCTATGCTAATTTTAGGCTGACCTCGGGCTCTCTGCAGTGCCGAGTCTCAGGCCCACCCCAAGGAGCAGTGTGCAATGACAGTCATCCTAATGGGGAAACTGTGATCAGCAGAATATCTACAGAATGGTCCTGAGGTTCTACTGTTAACATTGTGGTTGATTTAATGAATGAGCATGAACTACATGATTCATGGACAGAAAACCGAGTTAAGTGTTTGACCTCCTCGCTGCACCAGGAGTGCTAATTCATAAAAATCTACTAATGCACACAAATCATTTTGAGGAAGCTAGCGAAAGTACAATGTCAACATTCACCAATGATACCAAGTTGGTTCGGAAAGTATGAAGCTCATAAGAAAGATAAAATGCAGAAAGAACTACAGTGACTTTGCAACTGGGTAGATAGATCATAAATGGCATTTACTGCTGAGAACTTAAAAATAAAATATATTAGTAGTGGAAATAAATGCGATTAAAAATTGATGGGCTAATTTTTAAAAAGTTGAGTCAGGAAAAAGATCCAGCTGTAAGAGTTGACAAAACACAAAGTGACGAATGGCAGCAGATGCAAAGGCAAATAAAACATTGAAATGGATAATTAGATAATTAGAATGGAAAATCTCAATCTTTGTACTGATGTATCAAGCAATAGGGAGACTGCTATTGTTGTCTTTGTGGCCACCATATCAACAACATCAACTTGTATTTATATAGCGCCTTTAACGTAGTAAAATGTCCCAAAGCATTTCACAGGAGTGTTATCAAACAAAATTTGACACCGAGCCACATAAGGAGATATTAGAGCAGATGACCAAAAGCTTGGTCAAAGAGGTAGGTTTTAAGGAGTATCTTAAAGGAGAAACGAGAGGTAGAGAGGCAGAGAGGTTTAGGGAGGGAATTCCAGAGCTCAGGGCCTTGGCAGGTGAAGGCACTGCCACCAATGGTGGAGCGATTAAAATCAGGGATGCTCAAGAGGCCAGAATTAGAGGAGCGCAAATATCTCGGAGGGTTGTGGGGCTGAAGGAGATTACAGAGATAGGGAGGGGCAAGGCCATGGAGGGATTGGAAAACAAGGATGGGAATCTTAAAATCGAAGCGTTGCTTAACCCGGACTCAATGTAAGTCAGTGAGCACAGGGGGTGATGGGTGAATGGGACTTGGTGCGAGTTAGGACACGGGCAGCAGAGTTTTGGATGACCTCAGGCTTATGGAGGGTAGAACGTGGGAGGCCGGCCAGGAGTGCGTTGGAATACTCAAGTCAAATAGAAAAAGATATAGGCTGGGACTTTATGCTTTTGCAAAATCCCAGTGTATCTTTGACAGGGTAGGTCTTCTTCCCACTGCAAGGATGTGCTCCTGACCCCAGTCTCCCCTTGGGAATCTATGATGGGTCAGGGCAAGGGAGGGGCGGAGATTGGCTGTGGTAGGTCTCAGAGCCTGCCGCAGCATACCAGCCTCTGTGCTGCCTTTTAAAGTGGAAAAAAGAAAAAAGGTGACTAAGATTTGTCATCAATTGTGTTAGCTTTTTGGTCAATTCAATTTTAGATGCTATTGGGAACAGTAGCGTAATGGTTATGTTACTGGGCTAGTAATCCAGAGGCCTGGACTAATAATCCAGCGACGTGAGTTCAAATCCCACCACGGCAGCTGGGGAATTTAAATTCAGTTAATTAAATAAATCTGGAATAAAAAAGGTGACCATGAAACTATCAGATTGTTGTAAAAAACCCATCTGGTTCACTGATGTCCTTTAAGGAAGGTAATCTGCCATCCTTACCCAGTCTGGCCTATATGTGACTCCAGACCCACAGCACTGTGGTTGATTCTTAACTGCCCTCTGAAATGGCCTAGCACGTCACTCGGTTGTAACAAAACACTACGAAAAACAATAGTAAGAATAAAACTGGACGGACCACCCAGCATTCATCTATGCAACAGCTTCGGACAGGGCAAACCCAGCCTTGTCAATCCTGCAAAGGCCTCCTCACTAACATCTGGGGAGAACTGTCCCACAGACTAGTCAAGCAACAGCCTGACATAGTCATGCTCACAGAATCATACCTTTCAGCCAATGTCCCAGAATCCTCCATCACGTTTAGGGAGTTGGTCACACCGCAGGTAAAGGCTGCAGAGGCAGGAAGGGAATGGGTGACCGCCAGGCAGAGTAGTAGGTGCAGGCAGGTGGTGCAGGGGTCCCCTCTGGCCATCCCCCTCTCAAACAGATATACCACTTTAGATATTGTTGGGGGAGATGGCTTATCGGGGGAAGGCAGCAGTAGCCAACTTCCTGGCACCATGGGTAGTTCTGCTGCACAGGACAAGAGGAAAAAGAGTGGGAGAGCTATAGTGATAGGGGATTCTATTGTAAGGGGAATAGATAGGCGTTTCTGCGGCCGCAAATGAGACTCCAGGATGGTATGCTGCCTCCCTGGTGCAAGGGTCAAGGATGTCTCGGAGCGGCTGCGGGGCATTTTGGAGGGGGAGGGTGAACAGTCAGTTGTCGTGGTGCATATAGGTCCCAACGATATAGGTAAAAAACTGGATGAGGTCCTAAAAGCTGAATATAGGGAGTTAGGTAAATTAAAAAATAGGACCTCAAAGGTAGTAATCTCAGGATTGGTACCAGTGCCACGTGCTAGTCAGAGTAGAAATAGAAGGGTTTTTCAGATGAATACGTGGCTAGAGGAATGGTGCAAGGGGGAGGGGTTCAAATTCCTGGGACATTGGAACCGGTTCTGGGGGAGGTAGGACCAATACAAACTGGATGGTTTACACCTGAGCAGGACCAGGACCGATGTCCTAGGGGGAGTGTTTGCTAGTGCTCTTGGGAGATTTAAACTAAAATGGCAGGGGGTAAGGAACCTGTGCAGGGAGACAGAGGAAAGGGAAGCAAGGATAGAAGCAAAAGACAGGAAGGAGAAAAGCAAAAGTGGAAGGCAGAGAAATCAAGGGTGTAAATCAAACAGGGCCACAGTAAATGATAATTCTAAAAGGACTAAGAGTGTTAAAAAAACAAGCCTGAAGGCTTTGTGTCTTAATGCGAGAAGCATTCGTAAAAAGGTAGAAGAATTAGCTGCACAAATGGATGTAAACGGATATGATATAATTGGGATTACGGAGACATGGCTGCAGGCTGACCAAGGCTGGTAATTCAAGATCCAGGGGTATTCAATATGCAGGAAGGACAGGCAAAAAGGAAAAGGAGGTGGGGTAGCATTGCTGGTTAAAGAGATTAACACAATAGTAAGGAAGGATATTAGCTCTGATGATGTGGAATCTGTATGGGTAAAGCTGAGAAATACCATGGGGCAGAAAACGTTAGTGGAAGTTGTATACAGACATGCAAACAGTAATGCTGAGGTTGGGGGTGGCATTAAACGGGAAATTAGAGATGCGTGCAATTAGGGCACAGCAGTTATCATGGATGACTTCAATCTGCATATAGATTGGGCTAACCAAATTAGTAACAATACTGTGGAGGAGGAATTCCTGGCGTGTATACGGGATGGTTTCCTGGACCAATATGTCGAGGAACCAACTAGAGATCAGGCCATCTTAGACTGGGTATTATGTAATGAGAAAGGATTAATTAGCAATCTTGTTGTGCGTGGCCCCTTGGAGAGGAACGATCATAATATGAAAGAATTCTTCATTAAGATGGAGAGTGAAGTAGTCGGCTCAGAGACTAGGGGCTGGATTTTGATACTGGAGGTGTGTAGGAGGCGGGACTACAACTTTTGGGGTTGTAGTCCCGCCTACATCGAATTGTGGCCAACCCACGCGATTTTCACTTGATTGACCTTGTTGAGCCCACCCAGCGGACTGAACAGGCCAATTAAGGGCCACCCGGCAACAGGTGACATCACAGATTGACATTTCATCTGTCAAGAGCTTTTGACAGATGAAATATCAACGTTTGACAGCTTTTTGAAGCTGTCAAACACTGACAATCTGTACACTAAGTTAATTCCTTCCTCTCAGGCTGATTTAGAGATCTCTCCAGGACAGAAAGCTAAATGCTGCAACTTTTGACAGCTCGCGGCCATTCTGCTTTCTGTGCCGGTGAGATGAGGGACTCCCGAGACCTGAAGGAAGGCAGTAAAGGTAAGTAAAGGTAAGTAAAACTTATTTAAACACTTTACACACACCAAACACACTTACCTCTGCACTCATGCACACATCACTCACCTGAACACCAGACATCTCGAACCCTCCAAGCCCTTCAGCCCGACGGTCCACCTCACTAACTGGGCGTGGTTTGGAGCCGTCGGGAATGCCACACTTCAGGGATAAAAATAGGGATTAGGCTAAAAACTGCCTGTTAACTACCTGTTAACAGGCAATTAATTGGCACTAATCCCCTTCCCGCCTCGGGGAGGCGGGTCCCAGCACAGGTCATGTATCCACCTCCTTTGAAACTGGCATGGAGGCGGGTTGGGGGCGGGATGGGTTTGGGCCCCTTATTTCGTGATTTTAACCGCCCACACGCCTCCAATCCCGCCTCAACGGCCCAATGAAAATCGAGCCCGAGGGTCCTGAATTTAAATAAAGGAAACTACGATGGTATGAGGTGCGAGTTGGGTAAGATGGATTGGGGAGCGTTATTTAAAGGTGGATAGGCAATGGTAAACATTTAAAGATCGCATGGATGAACTACAGCATTTGTTCGTCACTGTTTGGCATAAAAATAAAACAAAAAGGTGACTCAACTGTGGCTAACAAGGGAAATTAGGGATAGCATAAGATCCAAAGAGAGGACATATAAATTGGCCAGAAAAAGCAGCAACCTGAGGATTGGGAGCAGTTTAGGATTCAACAAAGGAGGACAAAGGGATTAATTAAGAGGGGGAAAATAGAATATGAGAGTAAGATTTCAGGGAACATTAAAACTGACTGTAAAAGCTTCTATAGATATGTGAAGAGAAAAAGATTGGTGAAGTCAAGCATAGGTCACTTGCAGTCAGAATCTGGGGAATTTATAATGGGGAACAAAGAAATGGCTGACCAATTAAATACATACTTTGGTTCTGTCTTCACAAAGGAGGATACAAATAACCTCCCAGAGATGTCGGGGAACATAGGGTCTAATGAGAGGGAGGAATTGAATGAAATCAGTATTTGTAGGGAAATGGTGTTAGGGAAATTGACGGGATTGAAGGCCGATAAATTCCCAGGGCCTGATAATCTACATCCTAGGGTACTTAAGGAAGTGGCCTAGTAATAGTAGATGCATTGCTGGTCATCTTCCAAAATTCTATCGACTCTGGAACAGTTCCCATGGATTGGAGGGTAGCTAATGTAACCTCACTATTTAAAAAAGGTGGTAGAGAGAAAATGGGGAATTATAGACCGATAAGCCTGACATCGGTAGTGGGGCAAATGCTAGCGTCCATTATAAAAGATGTAATAGCAGAGCACTTGGAAAACAGTGACAGGATCGGACAAAGTCAACATGGATTTACAAAAGGTAAATCATGCTTGAAATGCCCATTATAAATTCCCCTGATTCTGACTGCAAGGGACCTACGCTTGACTTCACCAATCTTTTTCTCTTCATCTACTATTTCATGCTAATCTACTAGAATTTTTTGAGGATGTAACTGGTAGAATAGATAAGGGAGAACCAGTGGATGTGGTGTATTTGAACTTTCAGAAGGCTTTTGATAAGGTCCCACACAAGAGATTAGCGTGCAAATTTAAAGCACATGGGATTAGGGGTAAGGTACTGACTTGGATAGAGAACGGGTTGGCAGACAGGAAGAAAAGAGTTGGAATAAACGGGTCTTTTGCCAAGTGGCAGGCAGTGACTAGTGGGGTACCGCAGGGATCGGTGCTAGGACCCCAGCTATTCACAATATATATTAATGATCTAGACAAGGGAACTAGATGTAATATCTTCAAGTTTTCAGACAACACAAAGCTGGGTGGGCATGTGTGCTGTGAGGAGGATGCAGAGAAACACCAGTATGATTTGGACAGGTTGGGTGATTGGGCAGATGCATGGCAGATGCAGTATAATGTGGATAAATGCGAGGTTTTCCACTTTGGTGGCAAAAACAGGAAGACAGATTATTATCTGAACGGCAATAGATTGGGAAAAGGGGAAGTGCAACGAGACCTGGGTGTGCTTGTGCACCAGTCGCTAAAGGTAACTATGCAGGTGCAGCAGGCGGTTAAGAAAGGAAATGGTATGTTGGCCTTCATAGTGAGAGGATTCGAGTATAGGAGCAAGGATGTCTTGCTGCAGTTGTACAGGGCCTTGGTGAGACCACACCTTGAGTATTGTGTGCAGTTTTGGTCGCCTTATCTGAGGAAGGATGTTCTTGCCATGGAGGGAGTGCAGCGAAGATTCACCAGACTGATACCTGGGATGGCAGGAATGACGTATGAGGAGAGATTGGGTCGATTAGGCTTATATTCACTAGAGTTTAGCAGAATGAGAGGGGATCTCATTGAAACTTTTAAAATTCTAATAGGACTAGACAGACTAGATGCAGGAAGGATGTTCCCGATAGCGGGGGAGTCCAGAACCAGAGGTCACAATCTAAGGATAAGGGGTAAGCCATTTAGGACTGAGATGAGGAGGAATTTCTTCATCCAGAGAGTGGTGAACCTGTGGCATTCTCTACCACACAAAGCAGTTGAGGCCAAATCATTAAATATATTCAAGGAGTTAGATATATTTCTTAAGGCTAAAGGGATCAAGGGATATGGGGAGAAAGCAGGGACAGGTTACTGAATTTGGATGATCAGCCATGATCTCATTAAATGGCGGAACAAGCTCGAGGGGCCGAATGGCCTACTCCTGCTCCTATCTTCTATGTTTCTATGTTTCTATCCCTAGGTATGTCCTGTCCCACCAGCAGGACAAACCCGCCAGGGGTAGTGGCACAGTGGTATACAGTCGGGAAGGAGTGGCCCTGGGAGTCCTCAACATTGACTTTGGACCCCATGAAGTCTCATGGCTTCAGGTCAAGCATGGGCAAGGAAACCTCCTGCTGATTACCACCTTCCGCCCTCCCTCAGCTGATGAATCAGTACTCCTCCATGTTGAACATCACTTGAAAGAAGCATTGAGGGTAGCAAGGGCACAGAATGTAATCTGTGTAGGGAACTTCAATGTCCATCACCAAGAGTAGCTCAGTAGCACCACCACTGACTGAGCTGGCTGAGTCCTGAAGGACATAACTGCCAGTCTGGGCCTGCGGCAGGTGGTGAGAGAACCAACACAAGGGAAAAATCTATTTGACCTCGTCCTCACCAATCTACCTGTTGCAAATGCATCTGCCCATGACAGCATTGGTAACAGTGACCACCGTACAGTCTTCACACTGAGGACACCCTCCATCGTATTGTGTGGCACTACCACCATGCTAAATGGGATAGATTCAGAACAGATCTAGCAGTTCAAAACTGGGCATCCATGAGGTGCTGTGAACCATCAGCAGCAGCAGAATTGTATTCCACCACAATCTATAACTTCATGGCCCAGCATATCCCTCATTCTACCATTACCATCAAGCCAGGGGGCCAACCCTAGTTCAGTGAGGAGCGCAGAAGAGCTTGCCAGGAGCAGCACCAGGTGTTCCTAAAAATGAGGTGCCAACCTGGGGAAGCTGCAACACAGGACTACATGCATGTTTAGCAACAGAGGCAGCATGCTATAGACAGAGCTAAACAATCCCACAATCAATGGATCAGATCAAAGCTCTGCAGTCCTGCCATATCCAGTCATGAATGGTGGTGGACAATTAAACAACTAACGGCAGGAGGAGGCTCCATGAATATCCCCATCCTCAATGATGGCGGAGCTCAGCATGCAAGTGCAAAAGACAAGGCTGAAGCGTTTGCAACCATCTTCAGCCAGAAATGCCGAGTGGATGATTCATATCGGCCTCCTCCTGAGTTCTCCACTATCACAGAAGCCAGTCTTCAGCCAATTCGATTCACTCCACATGATATCAAGAGAGGGCTGAGTGCACTGGATACATCAAAGGCTATGGGCCCCGACAACATCCTGGCTGTCTTGCTGAAGACTTGTGCTCCAGAACTAGCCACGCCTCTAGCCAAGCTGTTCCAGTACAACTACAATACTGGTATCTACCCTACAATGTGGAAAACTGATCGGATATTTCGTATCCACAAAAAGCAGGACAAATCCAATCCGGCCAATTATCGCCCATCACTTTACTTTCAATCATCAGCAAAGTGATGGAAGGTGTCGTCAACAGTGCTATCAAGTGGCACTTACTCACCAATAACCTGCTCACCGATGCTTAGTTTGCATTCCGCCAGGACCACTCGGCTCCCGACCTCATTACAGCCTTGGTCCAAACATGGACAAAGGAGCTGAATTCCAGAGGTGAGTTGAGAGTGACTGCCCTTGACATCAAGGCAGCATTTGACCGAGTGTGGCATCAAGGAGCCCTAGTAAAACTGAAGTCAATGGGAATCTGAGGGAAAAAACTCCACTGGCTGGAGTCATACCCAGCACAAAGGAAGATGGTTGTGGTGGTTGGAGGTCAATCATCACAGCCCAGGACATCACTGCAGGAGATCCTCAGGGCAATGTCCTAGGCCCAACCATCTTCAGCTGCTTCATCAATGACCTTCCCTCCAGCATAAGTTCAGAAGTAGAGATGTTCGCTGATGATTGCACAGTGTTCAGTTCCATTCGCAGCTCCTCAGATAATGAAGCAGTCCATGCCCGCGTGCAGCAAGACCTGGATGACATTCAGGTTTGGACTGATAAGTGGCAGGTAACATTCGCGCCACACAAGAGCCAGAGAATGACTATCTCCAACAAGCGAGAGTCGAACCACCGCCTTGACATTCAACGGCATTACCATCGCTGAATCCCCCACCATAAACATCCTGGGGGTCACCATTGACCAGAAACTTAACTGGACCAGCCACATAAATACTGTGGCAACAAGAGTGGGTCAGAGGCTGGTTATTCTGTGAGTGACTCACCTCCTGACTCCCCAAAGCCTTTCCACCATCTACAAGGCACAATTCAGGAGTGTGACGGAATACTCTCTACTTGCCTGGATGAGTGCAGCTTCAACAACACTCAAGAAGCTCGACACCATCCAGGACAAAGTAGCCCGCTTGATTTGCACCTCATCCACCACCTTAAACATTCACTCCCTCCACCACCGCCGTACCGTGGCTGCAGTGTGTACCATCTACAAGATGCACTGCAGCAACTCGCCAAGGCTTCTTCGGCAGCACCTCCCAAACCCGCGACCTCTTCCACCTAGAAGGACAAGGGCAGCTGGCGCATGGGAACACCACTACCTCCAAGTTCCCCTCCAAGTCACACATCATCCAGACTTGGAAATATATCGCCGTTCCTTCATCATCGCCGGATCAAAATCCTGGACATCCCTCCATAACAGCACTGTGGGAGTACCATCACCACATGAACTGCAGCGGTTCAAGGTGGCAGCTCACCACCACCTTCTCAAGGACAACTAGGGATGGGCAATAAATGCTGACCTTGCCAGTGACGCCCACATCCCGGAATGAATATTAAAAAATGCGTCCCTAATCCCTATTCCACCCCTAACATCACTGGTCACCAGGGATAAACAGGTTTTTCTTGCCCAGTGTTGCTATGTTGCAAATGATGGAAGATAGGTTGGATGCTGTATTTCTGTAACTTCTAAGCATTAGAATGTGCGCACCGTTATATGGGCAGACGTAATGTACGTGTCTTGTCACTTATGTCGGAATATCCTGGAAGTGGTGAGGGAGAGTGGGGAGCTGGTGGAGCAGGGCCTTCTTGGGGTGGCGGGGCGGAGGAGTCAGAGAAAGGCAACAAATATGGCCTTATATCAGTGAACTGGAAAAAGGCATGTGAATCTAAATGTATTTTTAATGGAAAAAACACAGTAATGGTGGATAGAGTCCGTGGGGGAGAAATTCGGTATTGCCCCGTCTGGGGCGCAATTACCGGCCGGGCGCAAAGTTTAGCGCCTGGTGCTAATTATCGCAAACTTGGCTTCTATCGCCCCTGGAGGTGATTGGAGCGCTAAATCCGGCGCTACACACCTCTCTTAAGGCGCTACCGCCGAGGAGCGAGGCGCTACCTCAGAGCGCTGGCGAAGCTCATGTGATGTCAGTCAGCAATGGAACACAGACACACTGGTGCCGACCAGTTCTTAAAGGGGAGGGTCGATCTTGCTCTCCAGCCACACCCTGCTCATTGCAGCCTTGAATCTCGGCCTGGAGAGACCTGTACATCAAATCTGCTGGAAGGAACAATGGAGAGGCCCAGGGAAAGAGCTCACAGTGCAGCCTCCATAGGAAGGTCAAATCAAAATGAACCTGCAAAGTGCTGCTCAGTACCCAAAACTCCTCAACACAGCTTTGAATCTCTCCAGAAGTCTCTCTCTCAGAATGCGTGGTGCAAAAATGTCGCCGACAAAAAACGCCAGGAAGCGGTCGCCTTTAAATAGCGCTCCCCCAGTCCCTTCTCGACTGCAAAACATTCCCCTCAACCTGTCATTGCTAGTGGCAGGCGGAAAGGCAGGGGGCGCCACTCAATATCTGGTCTGGGGCGCTGGATCTCTTCTAAATCGATGCAAGGAAGGTCAAATCAAAATGAACCTGCAAAGTGCTGCTTAGTACCCAAAACTCCTTCACACAACGTTGAATCTCTCCAGAATATCTGGTTGCACGCTTGACTGACGTCATGATCGGCAGGCGCAGGAGATCGCAGCGGTAGTGTTTAGCGCCACCGCAAAATGTCTGGTCAATTTCACAAGTGGCGCAAACACCGCCACACCCAGGCGCTAGTTGCTTTGCACCCCATTAGCGCCCTCTTAGGGCGCTAATGGGAGGCACAAAGCAACCTAATTTCCCCCCCCCCAAGCCTTTTAAAGAAAGAAGGGCATTGATAAGGTAACTTTATTATAAGATAGAGAAGTTATAAGGTATACAAGTAATAACATCTTCAAGCTTAGGGCTATTGACATGTGGAATAAAATGTCATCTAGTGCAATAAACAGCAATTTGTTTCAAGGCGAATGGGTTCAATTTCTGTTCTAAGAGAGACAAGGGATTTGGGTTTGAAATAAGTACAAAATGGTCAAATTAAGTCAATAAACAGGATATAGACTATAGAACAGCTTTGTTGAACTAAATAACCTTTTCCTTTCCTACTTTTTCTTCTCAAAAAATCAAACACCCAGAAATTATTATTTTTTCTGGTGAAAGCGTGGCTCAAAGACTGGTGTGGGAGAAATGGGTTTTGCTTCCTGGGACACTGGCACCAGTACTGGGGCAGGAGGGAGCTGTTCCGTTGGGACGGGCTTCACTTGGCCAGTGCTGGGACTAGAGTCCTGGCGGATCATATAACTAGGGCTGTAGAGAGGGCTTTAAACTAACTAGTGGGGGGGAGGTCCCTAGAGAGCAAATAATAAAAATGACAACAGAGAAGGTCATAGACTTAGGTAGCAGTGGGGAAATTAAAAACCAGAGCGTGTCAGGAAGGGGCAGAAGGTATGGAGTAAAAGGTAAAGTAATAAAAAGGGCAAAAGCAGGAACTAAGTGTCACAAAACATCTTTGAAAGTTCTCTATCTGAATGCACGTAGCATTCGTAACAAAATAGACGAGTTAAATGGCACAAATAACTACATATGGGTATGATCTTGTGGCCATTACAGAAACATGGCTGCAGGGTGACAATGCCTGGGAATTAAACATACCAGGTTATTTAACGATCAGGAAGGACAGGCAGGAAGGAAGGGGAGGTGGGGTGGCTATGTTGATAAAGGAAGGAATCACTGTAATACAGAGAAATGATATTGGGTCAAAAGATCAGGATAATGAAACAGTTTGGGTGGAGATAAGGAATAATAAGGGGGAAAAAACACTAGTGGGCGTAGTCTATAGGCCTCCGAACAGTTGCAACTCTGTTGGACAGAGTATTAATCAGGAAATAGTTGAGGCTTGTAATAAGGGAACATCTATAATTATGGGGGATTTTAACTATCATATTAATTGGACAAATCAAATTGGGCAGGGCTGCCTTGAGGATGAGTTCATTGAGTGTATTAGGGATGGGTTTCTTGAGCAGTATGTAACTGAACCGACCAGGGGGCAAGCAACCTTAGATCTGGTCCTGTGTAACGAGACAGGATTAATTAAAAATGTCCTAGTAAAGGATCCCCTTGGAATGAGTGACCATAACATGGTTGAATTCCATATTCAATTAGAGGGTGAGAAGGTTGGATCTCAAACAAGCGTGCTAAGCTTGAATAAAGGAGACTATGAAGGTATGAGAGCGGAATTGAGTAGAGTGGATTGGGAAAATAGATTAAAGGGTAAGACGATACATGATCAGTGGTGTATATTTAAGGAGTTATTTTACAACTTCCAAAAAATATATATTCCACTGAGAAGAAAAGGGTGTAAAAGAAAAGACAGCCATCCGTGGCTAAGTAAAGAAATTAAGGATAGTATTCGACTAAAAACAAGGGCATATAAGGTAGCCAAATCTAGTGGGAGGATAGAGGATTGGGAAAACTTTAAAAGACAGCAAAAAATAACAAAAAGATTGATTAAGAAAGGGAAGATAGATTATGAAAGTAAATTAGCAAAAAATATAAAAACAGATAGTAAGAGTTTTTATAGTTATATAAAAAGAAAAAGGGTGGCTAAAGTAAATGTTGGTCCCTTAGAGGATGAGACCGGGAAATTAATGGTGGGAAATATGGAGATGGCAAAAACACTGAATGAATATTTTGTATCAGTCTTTACAGTAGAGGACACTAAGAATATCCCAACACTGGACAAACAGGGGGCTATAGGGGGGGAGGAGATAAACACGATCAAAATCACTAAGGAAGTGGTACTCGGTAAAATAATGGGACTCAAGGCGGATAAATCACCTGGACCTGATGGCTTACATCCTAGGGTCTTGAGGGAAGTGGCGGTAGGGATTGTGGATGCATTAGTAATAATTTTCCAAAACTCCCTGGACTCAGCAAAGGTCCCGGCAGACTGGAAAACTGCTAATGTAACACCCTTATTTAAAAAGGGCAGTAGACAGCAGGCTGGAAACTATAGACCGGTTAGCCTAACATCTGTGGTAGGTAAAATTTTGGAGTCCATTATTAAGGAGACAGTAACAGGACATTTGGATAATCATAATTTAATAGGACAAAGTCAGCATGGTTTTATGAAGGGGAAGTCATGTTTAACAAATTTGCTGGAGTTCTTTGAGGAAGTAACATATAGGGTGGATAAAGGGGAACCAGTGGACGTAGTGTATTTAGACTTCCAAAAGGCATTTGACAAGGTGCCACACAAAAGATTATTGCTTAAGATAAAAAATCACGGGATTGTGGGTAATATTCTGGCATGGATAGAGGATTGGCTATCTAACAGAAGGCAGAGAGTTGGGATAAATGGTTCATTCTCAGACTGGCAATCAGTAACTAGTGGTGTTCCGCAGGGGTCAGTGCTGGGTCCCCAACTCTTTACAATCTATATTAACGATTTGGAGGAGGGGACCGAGTGTAACATATCAAAGTTTGCAGATGATACTAAGATGGGAGGGAAAGTAGTGAGTGAGGAGGACATAAAAAACCTGCAAAGGGACATAGACAGGCTAAGTAAGTGGGCAGAGATTTGGCAGATGGAATACAATACTGGAAAGTGTGAGGTTATGCACTTTGGCAGGAAAAATCATAGAGCAAGTTATTATCTTAATGGCAAGAAACTGGAAAGTACTGAAGTACAAAGGGATCGGGGGGTCCTGGTGCACGAAACTCAAAAGGTTAGTATGCAGGTGCAGCAAGTGATTAAGAAGGCCAATGGAATGTTGGCTTTCATTGCTAGGGGGATAGAATATAAAAATAGGGAGGTATTGCTTCAGTTGTACAAGGTATTGGTGAGACCGCACCTGGAATACTGCATACAGTTTTGGTGTCCATACTTAAGAAAAGACATACTTGCTCTCGAGTCAGTACAAAGCAGGTTCACACGGTTAATCCCGGGGATGAGGGGATGGACATATGAGGAGAGGTTGAGTAGATTGGGACTCTACTCATTGGAGTTCAGAAGAATGAGAGGCGATCTTATTGAAACATATAAGATTGTGAAGGGGTTGGATCGGGTGGATGCGGGGAGGATGTTCCCGATGATGGGTGAAACTAGAACTAGGGGGCATAGTCTTAGAATAAGGGGCTGCTCTTTCAAAACTGAGATGAGGAGGAACTACTTCACTCAGAGGGTGGTAGGTCCATGGAGTGTGCTGCCCCAAAAAGCTGTAGAAGCTACATCATTACATAAATTTAAAACAGAAATAGACAGTTTCCTAGAAGTAAAGGGAATTAAGGGTTACGGGGAGCGGGCAGGAATTTGGACATGAGTCTAGGTTCGGATCGGACATGGCCCTGTGGGTAGCGGAACGGGCCCAGAGGCCGTGTAGCCTGATCCTGCTCCTATTTCGTGTGTCTAATTCTGTTAGATTCAGGAGATGGTTCTGTGATAGTAGATTGGCGGTTAGGATCAGATCAGCCATGATCTTATTGAATGGTGGAGCAGGCTCGAGGGGCCGATTGGCCTACTCCTGCTCCTATTTCTTATGTTCTTATGTTCTTACAGTGGATGAGAAATCATTTGTCAAGAGAATATAGAATGGGCAAAAGAAACTGAAACCATTGTCCTAAAAGAATTTGAAAGAGAACTAGATTCAGCAATGAGAGCCAGGTTGATAACAAGCATCACAGACAAGGAGCTTGTCAACCTGCAGTAAGAAGGGGGTCAGATTTATCCTGTTGGTAATTTTAACAAATTATTTGGTATGAGTATAAATCGGGAATGATGGGCAGGTCGTGTGAGTTTAATGGCTGCAATTATACTGAAAGTTTTAAATGCCCAAAAACCTGTGACATGTTTCATTTTTGCAAATTTAAGTAGTATTAATTATTAAAAGTCTTCTTTTAACTGATATGATCAATACAGTTGATCAGAATGCACTGAGGACATTATAGTCCTAATGGCAGTTCACTATTCAGTGTGCTCCAATTATGTGTGAAAAAGCAGAAGTAAACAGATTTGTAATGCTCACTCACATATTATCACAAATCCTAAAGAGTTTGCACCTTTGTTAGGGAGAGGAAATTCACCGAATGAGATTATATTAAGTAATTACATGGAGGAAATGGATGAGAAGAGATACATGTCCAAAATGCAAATTCACCTGAATTTTTGGTGGAATTCAATTAAGCTGAATTGTTGTAACCTCAACACAGAACTGAATGCATTCACGTCGGTTTTGATATACTTTTGATAAATTTGCTTGTTGTGCCACCCTACAGTCAAATCTGGGACCTTGGGTCAAACATTCAGGTGTGTGTGTGTGTGTTTATTTTTAATTCATACTCAGGATGTGGGCGTTGCTGGCAAAGCCAGGATTTTGACTTAGCGGCGATGTATGTCCAAGTCAGGATGGTGAGTGACTTGGAGGGGAACTCGATGTCCCTCTAGACAGTTAAGGTCACGGGTTTGAGAGGTGCTGGTAAGGAAGCCTTGGCGAGTTGCTGTAGTGCAAAACGTAGATATTACACACTGCAGCCACAGTACACCGGTGGTAGAGAGGGTGGATGTTTAGACTAATGAACAAGGTGCTTTTTCCTGGCTGTTGTTAAGCTTCTTGAATGTTGTTGCAGCTGCACCCATCCAGGCAAGTGAAGAATTTGCCCCAGATCCTTATCGACATCAGTTTTACTAAGGCTCCTTGCTGCTGCACTCAGTCGAATGCTACCTTGATGTCAAGGACAGTCACTCTCACCTCTCCTGTGGAATTCAGCTCTGACGTCTACGTTTGATCCAAGGCTGTAATGAGGTCTGGAGGTGAAAAGTCCGGGCAGAATGTAAACTGAGCATCAGTGAGTAGGTTATTGGTGAGCAAATGCTGTTTGATAGCACTTTTGATGACTCCTTCCTTCAGTTTGCTGATGATTGAGAGTAGGCTGACAGGGCTGACACCCCCAGGTTAGATTTGTGGACAGGCAATTTTCCACATTGCCGGGTAGATGCCAGTGTTGTAGCTTTACTGGAACAGCTTGGCTAGGGGGTTCAGCTAATTATAGAGCACAGGTCATCAGCACTACAACTGGGATGTTGCCAGGACCCATAGCCTTAAGTGTGTCCAGTGCAGTCAGCCATTACTTGATGTCACGTGAAGTGAATTGAACTGGCTGAAGACTGTCATCTGTGATGGTGGGGACTTCAGGAGGAGGCCGAGAAGGATCATCCACTCGGCACTTCTGGCTGAAGCTGGTATGTGCTATGCTCCTCCATCATTGAGGATGGGGTGTTCATGGAAGCTCCTCCTCCCGTTAGTTGCTTAATTGTCCACCATCATTCACGATTGGATGTGGCAGGGCTTTAACCTGATTCATTGGTTGTGGGATCTCTTAGCTCTGTCTATAGCATGCTGCTTTTGCGGTTTAGCATGCAGGTAGTCCTGTGTTGTAGCTTCACAAGATTGCCATCAGCATCAAGCACACCAATGTCTAACATAGTGCAGTCTGAATGTAGAGTAAAATCCTGAATCAATAATTGTTAAAAGTCCCTCTATGTAGTACATCTTTGACCAAGCTTTTGGTCGCCTGTCCTCATATCTCTTTATATGGCTCAGTGTCAAATATGTGTCTGATTATGCTCCTATGAAGCGCCTTGGGAGGTTTTACTGTGTTAAAGGGGCTATATAATTGTAAATTGTTGTTGTTTTTATTTGGCAGACATGTAACGTCATAATGGGTACCTGATTTTGCCCACAGGGTAAATGCAATGAATGGTGGAATTTTTAACTAAATGTACCCTAACCCAAGCCCAAACAAACACCTATTTAACCATACGGTCAGGCAAATGCAGCAAGCATAGGAACATAGAACAGGAGTAGGCCATTCAGCCCCTCGAGCCTGCTCCACCATTCAATGAGATCATGGCTGATCTGCGACCTAACTCATATACCCGCCTTTGGCCCATAGCCCTTAATGCCTCTGGTTAACAGAAAGCTGTCAACCTCCGATGTAAAATTAACAATTGATCTAGCATCAATTGCAGTTTGCAGAAGAGAGTTCCAAACTTCTACCACCCTTTGTGTGTAGAAGTGTTTCCTAATTTCACTCCTGAAAGGTCTGGCTCTAATTTTTAGACTCTGCCCCCTAGTCCTAGACTCCCCAACCAGCGGAAATAGTTTCTCTCTATCTACCCTATCTGTTCCCTTTAATATCCTGAAAACTTCAATCAGATCACCCCTTAGCCATGTAAACTCTAGGGAATACAACCCTAATTTGTGTAATCTCTCCTCGTAACTTAACCCTTGAAGTCCAGGTATCATTCTGGTAAATCTACGCTGCACTCCCTCCAAGGCCGATATATCCTTCCCAAGGTGTGATGTCCAGAACTGCTCACAGTGCTCCAGGTGTGGTCTAACCAGGGTTTTGTATGGCTGCAGCATAACTTCTACCCCCTTGTATTCCAGTCCTCTAGATATAAAGGCCAGCATTCCATTAGCCTTTTTGATTATTTTCTGTACCTGTTCATAACATTTTAATGATCTATGTACCTGGACCCCCCAAGTCTCTTTGGACCTCCACTGTTTTTAGCCTTTCACCATTTAGAAAGTACCCTGTTCTATCCTTTTTTGGTCCAAAGTGGATGACCTCACATTTGCCTACATTGAAATCCATTTGCCACAGTTTTGCCCATTCACTTAATCTGTCGATGTCCCTTTGTAATGTTATGCTTCTATCTACACTGCCTACAATGCCGCCTATCTTTGTGTCATCGGCAAATTTGGATATATGACTTTCTTTGCCATCATCTAAGTTGTTAATAAATACAGTGAATAGTTGAGGCCCCAACACAGATCCCTGCGGGACACCACTAGTCACATCCTGCCAATTAGAGTACTTACCCATTATCCCTACTGCCTGTCTCCTGCCACTCAGACAACTTCCTAACCAGGTCAATAATTTGCCCTCAACTCTGTGGGCTTCTACCTTAGTTAACAGTCTCTTATGTGGGACTTTATCAAATGCCTCTGGAAATCCATATAAATAACATCCATAGACATTCCCCTGTCAACTACTTTAGTCACCTCCTCAAAAAGTTCAATCAGGTTTGTCAGGCATGACATACCTTTCACAAATCCATGCTGGCTCTCTCTCATCAACTGAAAATTTGCGAGGTGTTCAGTCACCCTATCCTTATTAATAGACTCTAGCAATTTCCCGACAACAGATGTTAGGCTAACTGGCCTATAATTCCCTGGTTTCCCTCTCTTGCCGTTCTTAAATAGCGGAGTGACATGTGCAATTTTTCAATCTAAAGGAACAAGCAGAAGCTAAGATTTTCCCCATTGGAAAATTGGGAAGAATTATCAGATGAAACACCAAAGCATCGCGTAAAAGTTGGCTTAAGTGTGGCATCATGAGAGGCCTGAGAGAACAGTTCTTGCCACCCTCTCAGCAAGTGGAATGCCATGGTTATAGGGTGGGAAGGGATTGGACAGGAAAAGGGTATCTATATAACACTTACTTTATCTGGGTACACTAAGTGGTATCTCTCATTCCATACTATAACTATTAAACAAGAAATAATGAGCAGAAATTCTTCATGAAAAGAAAGTACAAAAGTTCGTACTCTGGTGGTGAGCTTAATGTTACAATTGAGAGTTTCATAATGGAGCCAAAAATAATGTCATCTAGAATCCATCTGTTGAGGATTGATCCTGGTACCCTGCAGTGTTACACAGGTCTTAATGTAGGAAATATGCAACACGCAGGACCTTTATCAGTGCAGTACAATGGAAACATATGCCTTGAGCAAGGTTTCAAACCTTACTGTACTCCATTTACTACAATTAGTAAAACAATACTGTCTCAATACTGTGAAAAAAGCAACATTAATATTACCAGCTCATTGTGATTCTAGCAGCTGTAGCTGCATTCTGTAGCATGTTAACTGTTTCAAGATTGTTGATCTGATTTTAATTAAGAAAAAAATTCCTGAGCTGTGTTTGATTAATGCATTTGATGTTTATTGAATATTGTTAGCATGGGAGAGGAGCATCAATGCGTCACTGAGAATAATAATAACTGCAGGAACCACAATTTTAAAAAGATTTTTAAAATTACATTTCTCATATGGCTGTAATGTGTGTCCCACATGTGTAATAATCCTACTTTATGGATTTGATTACTTCAAGTTCTTGGCTTTTTTGTGGTCTGCAGCTTCAGCTTTCTCACCAGCGTTCTGTAAATCTGCGCTCCCAAATGCATCGGGAAG
Source organism: Somniosus microcephalus (assembly GCF_052327205.1). Taxonomy (NCBI): domain Eukaryota; kingdom Metazoa; phylum Chordata; class Chondrichthyes; order Squaliformes; family Somniosidae; genus Somniosus; species Somniosus microcephalus. The sequence continues at coordinate 16,521,722 of NC_141000.1, read as the reverse complement.
ATCATGCTATTTTCCTTGTGAGAGCTGAATTACAATATAAGCACCATTACATGTTTGTGCCTAATCCACTAATAATGATATTTGGGTGAAGATCAAATTGCTTTGAATCCAAACTGGGCTCATTCGGTTGAAACAATTTTAAGGTTCATTTTAAAACATTTGATTCCAATGGAGCGACAGTGTAAATGTGAAAGGTTACAGAGCAGTTCTGAAGTAACTTATATGACCAGCTTTGTTTTGGCATAAAATTTTGATGAAATGCATCGTTCACTAGGAAGTGTGGGTTTACGGTAAGAAAAAAACTAAAAAAAAATGCTCAGAGCAATTTCTGTAACGACCTGAATGAAAGAATGATCTGGATGGGCTGACTGCCATTTCTCTTTCTAATCTTCTAAAATCTTCCAGCACTATAAGTACCTGAACTAGATCCTGTAGGATAAATGTTATATCCTATAAAATGTGTAGGTCTTATATGAAATATAAAGGGAATCTGGAGGACAATTTGACAGTTTTATATAAGTTGTGGGTGAACGAGACTATGGCAGGTATACAAACAAAACATATTCCCTTCAGATTGCTGCCTCCCCACCTGAAGGGACTGACGTACTGGGGTTTGGTTTCAAACATCCTCCTACATTTCACCCAAGTGTCCTTTCTTCATTGATGCAGTGAGCATTGGCAGGCTATTTGGTCACAAAGGGCATCACAAATAGGCTTGAATTTGTCCTTTTCCCAGTATCTGTATCCATGTATTTTGCTGCAGGGACCACTGAACAGTGATCAAGGACAGGAATCCTGCCTGATTGTCCCCCTCCCTAGCCTGAGGTCAATAGCAGCACCACCCTGGCGGAGATCAGCTACATCAGCACAAACATTCGACCTGCTGGTCTGTACGGGTCAATTACATTCTGGCTCTGCTGATAAGTGATCAAGGTAACTTTTTTAATCCCTCATTTAAAAGTATTGGTACTTGGTCATGGCTATTAATGAACTCTATTAGTCACAATTACATTTTTATGAAATGTAATTTTGGTTGGAAAATTCTGATTGAAACAAAAAAAAAACCAAATGTGGTCAATTTGCCTTTGAATTAGCTTTCTTTGTTCCCGAATACTTCATCCTGAAAGATCTTCAATGCATCCTGACTCTATTGAAATCAAGGCTCATTGTACCACCTGTTGCTATCATTCTTTCCCAGGACCTTAAAAATCAGTGGAACTACTTATGTAGTTAAGCCGTCCCTTCCTCCTACAATCAGCACGCTTTCAAAATCTAAGTTTGGGGCCACCTTGCCACTAATTCTTGATATAGCTCATCTTCTCCACAACCTTGATGATGTCCTGCAGTATAGTCCTTGGTTTAGGTATCTCAATTTAAAAAATAATGGAAAATGTCATTCCTTAGTTGTTAATAGGGAGGTAAATATGGAATGGCTGAAAATGGGTTAATGGACTGAGACAAAAGAAGGCAATTAATTGCTCCCTTTCTATTGTTGCTCAAACTTGATAAAATTCCTGTTTATAGAGGTGGGTTTGTTGTTGCTGGAAGCTCTTAAATATTCACAAGCAATAAGTGTGCAGAAGACCCGATATGACTTTCCTCCCTAAAATGAAACCTGTTAACATAATTTAACAATTTTTTATCCAACCAGTCAATTTTGATTAATAAAGTATCTGATCCAAACAACCAACACCAATTAATAGCATACCTAATCTAGTTAACACCAATACCTGATCTAAATCGTAAATTGCAAGTAAAAGAATCTATGATCTGACATCCAACTCAGCGTAGCATGGACCAATTCATGCGCCTGTCACTGCCATTACAGAAGCATTCCCAAAGTCTTTTCACCAGCTACAAGGCACAAGTAAGGAGTGTGATGGAATACTCTCCACTTGCCTGGATGAGTGCAGCTCCAACAACACTCAAGAAGCTCGACTCCATCCAGGACAAAGCAGCCCGTTTGATTTACACCCCATCCACCACCTTAAACATTCACTCCCTCCACCACTGGCGTACCGTGGCTGCAGTGTGTACCATCTACAAGATGCACTGCAGCAACTCGCCAAGGCTTCTTCAGCAGCACCTCCCAAACCCGCGACCTCTTCCACCTAAAAGGACAAGGGCAGCAGACACATGGGAACACCACCACCTCCAAGTTCCCCTCCAAGTCACACATCATCCTGACTTAGAAGTATATCGCCGATCCTTCATCGTCGCTGGGTCAAAACCCTGGAACTCCCTACTTAACAGCACTGTGGGAGTACCTTCACCACACGGACTGCAGCGGTTCAAGAAGGCGACTCACCACCACCTTCTCAAGGGTAATTAGGGATGGGCAATAAATGCTGGCCTTGCCAGCGACGCATACACCCCATAAAAACGATTTAAAAAAAAATTCTGAAGCTGCATTAAACTTGATTGTCTAATACTAATCTAGTTAGAAAATGTTCCCAGTTAATCAAGTTTTCAGACCACAGCGCACCAATTATTAGCAACCCAGCTAACAGGCCAAAACTATTTCTGAAGATTACATTCCGTATAAATTATTTTACATTGTATTCCGATGTAGCACAAGTCATTCAATGAGCTAACATATTATCGCAAATTGGTTAGCAGTAAGCAGACATCAGAATTCCTTGTCCAGGGGCAATCCTGCTCCAGAACTAAAATGTATTGACAAATTAATAATATGTTAATGAGAATTCAGTAGGATACGATTGCCTGGCCATGTCTCACCTTTGGAAGTGAAGCTCGAGAGCCAGAACTCTGTGTAGTCATTGTCAGCACTGTTGTAATGCCTAGAGCTACTCTCGCTGGAGCAGCATCCATGTTAATCCAGAACGATACCCAGGACAGAATGACAATCAGCAGACTTGGAATGTACATCTGGATTAAATAATAGCCCATCTGTCTTTCCAAATGGAACTTCACTTCAATGCAGGTAAATTTCCCTGTTAAAGAAAAAAAGGGCGTCAATTAGACTTGATACACTTCCTTAAAGCTTTGGTACATTTGTAGCAGCATTCTATACTTCCCTTGGTATCCCATCTTTCTCATGTTTCATTGATAATTGTATTGTCAAGTGCATTTAGGAAGTTAGTATTGCCTCAGTGTGCTTTACATTTGAATACCAAACTCAAGTACAGACAGAAGAAATGGCAAATATTCTTTCATTAGTAGCAGTTCAATTGAGGATAAAAAGTAAAGTAAGCCATTGTAATCTCAACCCATTCCCTAGTTGAGAGAAAGCCACAACACAAATTGCTCATGACCCATCACTGAATAAACATGCATTCATTTTGTTTGATGTGGGAAGGTGCCATTTTTGCCAAAAATTCCTGCAATATTGGTAATACCTGCTGCAAAGGAAATTGCAACAAATTAACTGCTGAGGATGGGAATTCTTTTGAGGCTCCTTTTTAGATTTACCTCTTAGCCATTTGCTTACAGATACAATAGACCTGGGAGACAACCTACTCTCTAGGCCACCTCAATCCAAGCAGCTTTGACATGGACGGTGGCCTTCCACTCCAGACTGAGCTACGTCCTTTGCTGCACTTCCTGCAGCAGGCATTCCAAGGGCTCTCTATTGACTGCTGGACGGTCTCCCAGTCGGGAGGTGAAGTGGCTCCCGTGATTTGGAGGCCCCGCCCTCATTTATGCTTGCCAGGCGAGCTGCAGGGCACTAAATGGGCGTCCCGACACTGCTCCCCAGATTCAGTAACAGAAACCAGGTCCAATTGCTAAAAAAACACAATTAACAGACTATTTCATCATCCCAGACACATTAAATATATTCAAGAAGGAGTTAGATATATTTCTTAAGGCTAACGGGATCAAGGGATATGGGGAGAAAGCAGGGACAGGGTACTGAATTTGGATGATCAGCCATGATCTCATTAAATGGCAGAACAGGCTCGAGGGGCTGAATGGCCTACTCCTGCTCCTATCTTCTATGTTTCTATTACCTAAAGCTTAATTAGATACTCTTAAAGGTATGGGGGTTGGGACTTAACAATGAGAGTGACCTACGATATGAGAGTCACAATAATCTAGAATAAGAAGGGTAAAAAGACCTTAAATACTTAACATTCCTCTTTAAAGGTGAGTGGTAGCCCTTTAAGAGTTGCTGCCTCGTTTGATTTCCTGTCTCCCAGTTAATTGCACCGGTGGCTAGGCTCTTCTTTTGCAAGTTTTTCATGCAGTGGGAGCCTATGAATATGCACTAGTCTCATAATATTTGTTGAGGCCAGTGCGCTCAGATAGTGGCGATTACATACTATTTACAGCACAGAAACACGCCATTCGGCCTAACAGGTCAATGGTTATGCGCCACATGATGCAGTGGATTTTCACACTGTGGTCTTGATTAGAATCCAGCGCATACTGTTAGATATGGGACTTTATGTGAAATGAGTTGGAGCTGTCCAACCGGAGTTCCCACTGGGACAGGTTCTCCAGCAGAGAATTGGCCTTAATTTGACACCAAATTGTGAATCACACGTAGGGAGGCCATAAGAATGGTGTATTTCTGAAGTTCTGTTCAAAACCATTATTGGCCAGATCTGGATGTAATGGGGGGACTTGACAATGACACAGGAAGGTAAAAATTACAATTAATGGGTTAATGCCTCTATTAAAGTAGCAGAGAGAAATTTTGAGAGGAACACGGCAAGCACTCCCACAATAATGGCCTGAATTTTCCGGGGTCTATGACCACGTACGCACACGCAAGTTCCGGATTTCCACATGAGATGCGCGTGCCCGAAAACCCAGAACTTGCGATCTGGCAAGTTTCAGCTTGACAGATCGTATGAATTCGCAGGAAATCGTCATTCGCTGGCGCAGGGTTGGGCTATCTGCCCAACAAATGCCCACAAAGCCCTTACGCCTGGTAAAAGCAGGCATAGGGCCTTTTACCAGTGTAAGGAATTAAATAAATATTTTTAAACTTTTTTTTAATGATTTAACCATACAAAAACCTTTACAATTAGTTTACATTATTTTTGGCCCCTTGAAAATTGTTTACATTTATTTTTCAAAAAAATTAAATTTTTGTTTTAAATGTTTAATTAAATTGTATTTTAATTAATTTTGAACATGTGATGATTTATTTTTATTTAAGTGCTGTGAAAGGTATTTTTTGGGGGATTCCTAATTATGCTTATGGGGATTCCGTACATAAATGGGATCCTCATAAACATAATGGGAATCACCCTTTGTGATTGGTTGGCCTGGCCCACGTGATCCCAGGGATGCTTGTGAACCGCCTGCACCCCTGGTATGCGTGGCCTTTACGCAGGCCCACGCCCGCAGGCCCAGGAACGTGAGTCTTCGAAGATACAGAGGCACCAGGTACGTGCAAAGTTTATTTGCGGTTCAGAGGCATTCGCCCGTGGGAAGCCCAATATCACTGGTGGTAATTTCTACCTTTAAGTAGCAAAAAGTAGAAATACATTCCATTTGCAGCAATGACCTTCTTCACTTGATGAGCATAAAATATTGAAAACCTTTTTTTTTGAGAATATTTTTCGTTTAGATAATAAACGGTGATGATATTGGAGGAATTGTCTTGGAGGAATTGCTATCCCGGACAGCATAATGAAGCAGTATTGACACCAGTGCATATAGCCATTAACCCTGGGGGCTTTAGTTACCATGTCATTTCAACAGCCCATTCTAACCTACTTCCCTCGTAGTGCCAAGTAGAGTAATTTTTCCAAGCCAATTCCTCTGATGATGATATTCACTAGAGTAGAGGTGCACTGAACTAATGTCACAGTATCAGTTCTGTCAGACTCAATGAGCTACAACAAATGGAGAGGACCCCTGGTGCAGCACTGAGCATTCTTCTCAGGCCTGGTTGAGCTTTGTTCTCCGGGCATTTTAGGAGCAGCTCACTTGCTCTACATAAAGAAAAGTGCTTAAAGCAATGTAAAAGGAATTTCAGTCGCATCTGAGTAAACAGCTGAAAGGTGGAGAGTCTCCTCAATTGTCACCCAGTCTACTGCACTCAATGTGATGCAGTAATTGCTTCACATGCAGGCAGTTGAGAGGCATTATAACAACTACTTGTATTTATAAACCACCTTTAACTTAGGAAAACATCCCGAGGCACTTCACAGGAGTGTAACCAGATTTAAAAAACTGACGCTGGGCTAAAAAAGGAGATATTAGTTTGGATAACTAAAAACTTGGTACAAGAGGTAGGTTTTAAGAAAAGTCTTAAAGGAGGAGAGCGAGAGATGGAGAAACCGAGAGGTTTAGGGAGGGAATTCCAGGGCTTAGGGCCTAGTTAGTTGAAGGCACAGCTGCCAATGGTGGGGTGAAGGAAGTGGTGGATACACAACAACAACTTTCATTCATATAGCACCTTTAGCATAGCAAAGCGTCCCAAGGCGTCAAGAGGCTATAGTTGCAGGAGCGCAGAGTTCTTGGCGGGTTGTAGGACTGGAGGACGTCACAGAGGTAGGGAGGGGTGAGTGCTTGAAGGGATTTGAACACAAGGATGAGAATTTTAAAATCGAGGTGTCGGTGGATCGGGAGCCAATATAGGTCAATGAGAACAGGGGTGAAGGGTGAGCAAGAATTGGTGCGAGTTAGGATACGGGCGGCAGAGTTTTGGATGAGCTACAAGTTTATGGAGGGTAGAAGATTGGAGGCTGGCTAGAAGAGCATTAGTCAAGTCCAGAGATAACAAAAGGATGGATGAGGGTTTCAGAAGCAGATAAGTTGAGGCAGGGGCAGAAAAGGGCGACATTACGGAGGTGGAAGTAGGCAGTCTTTGTGATGGAGAGAATATACAGGCCAGTATTTGATAAATAAATTACAAAAGAAAAAGGGAAACTATTGAGTAGAATGTTTAAAAAAAAATCAGGGTGGCATTTTTATAAGAATTATTGTAAAATGCCAAGTGAAAATACGCTACTCGGAGATTTTTGATGTATGTTTCCTAGCAACACCCTTGATAGTATTACAATGCTTGAATATTTTAGTAACACAATATAATAAGTTGTATTGGAACCAATTATATATCTGAATAGAGAATAATTCAAAAGTCAATTCTCAACTACGGATGGTTAATCACTCAGGTATTTTTTTAAATTATTCACTCATGGAATGTGGGCATTGCTGGCAAGACCAGCATTTATTGCCCATCCCTAATTGCCCTTGAGAAGGTGGTGGTGAGCCGCCTTCTTGAACCGCTGCAGTCCATGTGGTGAAGGTACTCCCACAGTACTGTTAGTTAGGGAGTTCCAGGATTTTGACCCAGCGACGATGAAGGATCGGCGATATATTTCCAAGTCAGGCTGGTGTGTGACTTGGAGGGGAACTTGGAGGTGGTGTTCCCATGCGTCTGCTGCCCTTGTCCTTCTAGGTGGTAGAGGTCGCGGGTTTGGGAGGTGCTGCCGAAGAAACTTTAGCGAGTTGCTGCAGTGCATCTTGTAGATGGTACACACTGCAGCCACGGTGCGCCGGTGGTGGAGGGAGTGAATGTTTAAGGTGGTGGATGGGGTGCCAATCAAGCAGGCTGCTTTGTCCTGGATAGTATTGAGCTTCTTGAGTGTTGTTGGAGCTGCACTCATCCAGGAGTGTATTCCATCACACTCCTGACTTGTGCCTTGTAGATGGTGAAAAGGCTTTGGGGAGTCACTCGCCGCAGAATACCCAGCCTGTGACCTGCTCTTGTAGCCACAGTATTTATGTGGCTGGTCCATTTAAGTTTCTGGTCAATGGTGACCCCCAGGATGTTGATGGTGGGGGTTTCGAAGATTGTAATGCCATTGGATGACAAGGGGAGGTGGTTAGACTCTCTCTTGTTGGAAATGATCATTGCCTGACACTTGTGTGGTGCGAATGTTATTTGCCATTTATCAGCCTAAGCCGGAATGTTGTCCAGATCTTGCTGTATGCGGGCAGGGACTGCTTCATTACCTGATGAGTTGTGAATGGAACTGAACAATGTGCAATCATCAGCAAACATCCCCAGTTCTGACCTTATGGTGAAGAGAAGGTCATTGATGAAGCAGCTAAAGATGGTAGGGCCTAGGTTACGTATGATTGGCCTCCAACAACCACAACTATCTTCCTTTGTGCTGGGTATGACTCCAGCCAGTGGAGAATTTTCCCCTGATTCCCATTGACTTCAATTCAACTAGGGCTCCTTGATGCCACACTCGGTCAAATGCTGCTTTGATGTCAAGGGCAGTCACTCTCATCTGGCCTTTGGAATTCGGCTCTTTATCCATGTTTGGGCCAAGGCTGTAATGAGGTCTGGGGCCGAGTGATCCTGACGGAATCCAAACTGAGCATTGGTGAGCCGGTTATTGGTAAGTGCCGCTTGATAGCACTGTCAATGACACCTTCCATCACCTTGCTGATGATTGAGAGTAGACCGATGGAGCGGTAATTGCTGGTTTAGATTGTCCAGCTTTTTGTGGACAGGACATACCTGGGCAGTTTGCCACTTTGTCGGGTAGATGCCAGTGTTGTAGCCATATTGGAATTGCTTGGCTAGAGGCATGGCTAGTTCTGGAGCACAAGTCTTCTACACAACAGCCGGGATGTTGTCGGGGCCCGGAGCCTTTGCTGTATCCAGTGCGCTCAGCCATTTCTTGATATTACATGGAGTGAATCGAATTGGCTGAAGACTGGCTTCTGTGATGGTGGGGTCCCCAGGAGAAAGCTGAGATGGATCATCTACTCGGCACTTCTGGCTGAAGATGGTTGCAAATGCTTCAGCCTTGTCTTTTGCTCTCGCGTGCTGGGCTCTACCATCATTGAGGATGTGGATGTTCATGGAGTCTCCTCCTCCCATTAGTTGTTTGATTGTCCACCAACATTCACAACTGGACGTGGCAGGACTGCAGAGCTTTGATCTGATCCGTTGGTTGTGGGATCGCTTTGCTCTGTCTATAGCATGCTGGTTCTGCTGTTTAGCATTCAGGCAGTCCTGTGTTACAGCTTCACCAGGTTGGCAGCTCATTTTTAGGTCCCCCTGGTGCTGCTCCTGGCATACTCTTCTACACTCTTCATTGCACTAGAGTTGGTCCCCTGGCTTGATGGTAATGGTACAGTGAGTAATATGCCAGACCGTGAGTTTGCAGATTGCGGTGGAATACAATTTTGCTACTACTGATAGCCCACAGCGTCTCATGGATGCCCAGTTTTGAGCTACTAGATCTGTTTTGAACTATCCCATTTAGCACAGTGGTAGTGCCACACAATGTGATGGAGAATGTCCTCAGTGTGAAGATGGAACTTCATCTCCACAAGGACCGTGAAGTGGTCACTGCTACCAATTCTGTCATGGACCGATCCATCTGCAACAGGTAGATTGTCGAGAACAAAGTCAAATAGGTGTTTTCCTCGTGTTGGTTCTCACCACCTGCCACAGGCCATCTGGCAGCCATGTCCTTCAGGACTCGGCCAGCTCGGTCAGTAGTGGTGCTACCGAGCCACTCTTGGTGATGGACATTGTAGTCCCCCACCCAGAGTATATTCTGTGCCCTTGCTACCCTCAGTGCTTCTTCCAAGTGATGTTCAACATAGAGGAGTACCCACTGTGCCACTACCTCTGGTGGGTCTGTCAAGGCAGGGATGGTAATGGAGGAGTCTGGGATGTTGGCTGAAAGGTATGATTCTGTGAGTATGACTATGTCAGGCTGTTGCTTGACTAGTCTGTGGGACAGCTCTCCCAATTTTGGCACAAGTCCCCAGATGTAGTGAGGAGGACTTTGCAGGATTGACAAGGCTGGTTTTGCCCTGTCTGAAGCTGTTGCCTAGGTCAATGCTGGGTGGTCCGTCCAGTTTTGTTCTTACTATTGTTTTTCGTAGTGGTTTTTTACAACTGAGTGACTTGCTAGGCCATTTCAGAGGGCAGTTAAGAGTCAACCACTCTGCTGTGGGTCTGGAGTCACATATAGGCCAGACCGGGTAAGGACGGCAGATTACCTTCCCTAAAAGGACATTAGTGAACTAGATGGGTTTTTACGCCATTTGACCCCTCGAGTCTGCTCCGCCATTCAATAAGATCATGGCTGATCTTCGACCTCAACTCCACTTTCCAGCCCAATCCCCATATTCCTCTGGAATCCAAAAATCTATCTATCTATCTCAGCTTTGAATATACTCAATGGCCTAGAAATTGGCCTGAGGCGCCCAAGCGACGCAAAGTTCACCTGGGCGCTGGAATTTGCGCCGTGATCGCCGCATTAGCGATCGCCGCAAATTCAGTTGAAGTGACCCTAGAGGGAGACGGGGCGCGGCTCGAGGCGCTCCGCATCCCTCTTAGGGCGCTGAAAGTGAATTTCGCAGCGCTACGTGCCGCAGCGCCACACGCTGCGGCACGGCACGCTGCGGTACTGCAGGCATTCCTCCCACTGTTAAGGGGGAGGGGCCTGCAGCAGCGCGAGCCCCGATCGCGAGTGCTGGCAAAAGAGCCCGGCACCAAGGAGAAGTGCTGGGCTCTCGGGAAACAGCCGGCAATGCCGCGGGGGGGGGGGGGCGGAGCAGGAGGCTGGGGGCGGAGGTGCTGGCAGGTGGCCGCCAAAAGAGCGGCCGCCCCGCACCTCCACCTTAACTTGCGCCTCTGCCGGCGCAACAAGGCCCCGTGAACCGGGCGTGGGTAGCGAACGGCGCTACAGCGGCGTTCGCTGCCAAATAGCACGATCGGGGCGTGAATGGGGCGCTGCGCACACCGATGACGTCATCAGTGGCGGCACAGCGCAAAAGGCTAACGCCACCATTAGCTCCCCTGCTGAATATCGCGAGAGGCACAGCCAGTGGCGCTACAGCCACTGACTGCCTCTTTAGGCGCTAACAGGTGGCGCTACTCACCCAATTTCTCCCCCAGTGACTGAGCAATGGCCACATAATGGAGCAGCACTAATAACAAGGCTTGGGAGCTGTTAATTGTACAAAAGAACCATTGAAATCCCTGCAGTAAAATACTCAACAATACCACTGTACAATGCTGGCATTCATGTCAACACAGAACAGATCTGATGAGCAAAATCAGTATACCAGGAAGTCTAGGAGAGGAAAGAACTATGTTATGTAACAGATGGGAAGCTTCCCCAACAGCTACAACAGGCTTGGGAACTGATTTCAGACAGGATGATTACTCTGTCCATAACCTAGAGATGCAAAGAAGAAGATGGTGTGATATCTTGGGACACAGCATATATATACACAACAGCACAACATGGCTTCTGGTAAGAACTGTACTGCACATTGCTTTATTATTATCTATATATATAAAAGGATATGTCTCTCTGTCTGTCTCTCTGTCTGTCTCTCTGTCTGTCTGGCTATATAATCAAAAGTTATAGAGTGTACCTACACATATGTTATATCAAAAGAAAGCTCATCATTAGGGGACTCTTGTAAGCGTATTTACTTTTTGCTTGGACAAAAATTGTGCCGACGGTCGGACAAAAATTGTGCCAACGGTATCCAAAAACCGTTCAAAATGCCGCTCATTATCCGTTCATTTGCATCGAGTGGGGGCGGGTTCATTGTGTGTGCGGGCGGGCCATCCTACAGTTGAGTGACGTGATGATTGACCAATCCTACAGTTCAGTGACCTGACGGTTGACCAATCGGTGCATGTGTGGGCGGGCCTTATCATTCTGAACCGAGGTGAGTGGCCGCCATCTTGATTCCAAACCGTTCATTTCTTTTTCCCGCTTTCTGCGTGTTTCTTTTCAAATCTACATTTCCAGCAAAAAAAAGTTGCTTTTAAAACACAAATTGTTTATAAAAAAAGTTAATTAATTTGTAAATCTTTTCTCTAACATCTAGAATTTTCCTACCTTTCACCGTTTTTCCAGGCCTGTAAGCCTGGGCCTCTGTTGCTCAGCCACGCCCGAGCTAGGCACCTCCCGTCGTGCTCAACAAGCGGCTCGCGATCGCCGCCATCTTTGTGAAGGCTGGAGGGGGCGGGCCTGAGCCGAGCGTCACCACCGCCGCCATCTTAGTAAAGGCAGGGGAGGCAGGAGTCAGCTCACGCGACTTGAGTCCAGCCGGGCCTCACGCAGTAGGTTGCGTGGCGGCGTCTCTCTCTCTGCTCTTGAGGCCGGCTCGGGCGGGGGGCAGGGCTCGGGAGATCGGGGTTCGGCAGATCGGGGCTCAGGGGGGGAGGCGGCGGGGCTCGGGAGATCAGGTCTCGGGAGATCGGTGGGGGGGTCGAGGCTCGGGAGAGCGGGGCTCGGGAGATCGGGGGGCGGGGCTCGGGAGATCGGGGGCGGGGCTCGGGAGACCGGGGGCGGGGCTCGGGAGATCGAGAGGGCGGGGGCGGGGCTCGGGAGATTGGGGGGGCGGGGCTCGGGAGATTGGGGGGTGGGGCGCAGGAGATCAGGGGCGGGGGGCGGGGCTCGGGAGATCGGGGCTCAGGAGGGCGGGGGCGGGGCTCAGGAGATCGGGCCTCGGATTGGGTGGCGGGGCTCAGGGAGGCGGGTGGCGGGGCTCGGGGAGGCGGGTGGCGGGGCTCGGGGAGGCGGGTGGCGGGGCTCGGGGAGGCGGGTGGCGGGGCTCGGGGAGGCGGGTGGCGGGGCTCGGGGAGGCGGGTGGCGGGGCTCGGGGAGGCGGGTGGCGGGGCTCGGGTGGCGGGGGGCAGGGCTCGGTGGATGGGGCGGGGCTCTGGGGGGCGGGGGGGGGGCTCGGGGATGCGGGGGGCGGGGCTTGGGCTGACAGGGGTGGGGCTCGGGCTCACGGGGTGCTCCCCTCACCCCCTCTACCCCTCCTTCCCCCCTCCCCCTCCTTCCCCCCTCCCCCTTCTTCCCCCTTTCCCCCTCCCCCTTCTTCCCCGCTACCCCCTCCTCCCCTTCTTCCCCCCTCCCCCGCTCCCCATTTCCCCACCTCCCCTCCTCCCCCTTCTTCCCCTTCCCCCTTCTGCCCCCTCCCCCTCCCCCTTCTCCCCCCCTCCCCTTCTTCCCCCTCCCCCTTCTTCCCCCCTCCTCCCCTCCCCCTTCTTCCCCTCCTCCCCACCCCCTTCTTCCCCCCTCCCCCCCTTCTTCCCCCCTCCCCTTCTTCCCCCTCCCCCTTCTTCCCCCCTTCTTCCACCCTCCCCCTTATTCCCTTATTCCCCCCTCCCCCTTCTTCCCCCTCCCCCTTTCCTCCCCCCTCCCCCTCCCCCTCTCCCTTTCCTCCCCCCTCCCCCTTTCCTCCCTCCCTCCCCCTTTCCTCCCCTCCCCCCTCTCCTCCCCCTTTCCCCCCTCCCCTTTCCTCCCCTCCCCCTTTCCTCCCCCCTCCCCCTTTCCTCCCCCGCCTCCCCCTTTCCCCCCAGTCGTTCTCTCTCTTCCCCCCAGTCGCTATCTCTCTTCCCCCCAGTCGCTCTCTCTCTTCCCCCCAGTCGCTCTCTCTCTTCCCCCCAGTCTCTCGCTCTCTCTCTTCCCCCCAGTCTCTCGCTCTCTCTCTTCCCCCCAGTCACTCTCTCTCTTCCCCCCAGTCGCTCTCTCTCTTCCCCCCAGTCGCTCTCTCTCTTCCTCCCAGTCGCTCTCTCTCTTCCCCCCAGTCGCTCTCTCTCTCTCTTCCAACAACTACATGCCCTCAAAAGACCCTCGGCACCGCCGGGCACTTTAGCTAGTATACTATACATCAGTAGTCCACCAGGTGGCTCTATTACACCTCTCCCTCCTTATTGAAGAAGTTAATCACAGCAAATAATCATTGTACATGACTTGCATGGTATACACAACTCTTGGTATACATTTCTCAAATGGAACCCATTTTATGTTTCCAAATTCTACTATAGAATTCTGTAACACAAACAAAAGATATGAACTTATTTTCCATATTTACAGATTAAACTTAACCGCTGGTTTTCTGTTTCGAAGAGGATACCTTCTTTCTTGAACAGAACTTTCAGATCTTGTTGTAGGACCTTGACTCATTCTAGGCTGAGTCTGCGGAGAATTTTTCTCCAAGGACTGACCTTGATCTACAATTGGACTCTCTACACTTTCAGACTGTTTGTCTGCCTGACTCGGGCTCAGACATAAATTCTGACTTTGTCTCGGACTTGTTCCTGGTACGTCTGATGTAGGATTTGCTTCTGGTACTCTACTTGTAACAAGACTATCTGACTCATCAGAACAAATTGAATCATCCCAGCTTTCAACTCCTTCCACATCTGTCGATAAGATATGATCAATGTGAACAAATCTAACCTTTCCATGATCAAACATCCTGACCAAATATGTGCGAGGGCCACATATTGTCACTACTCTTCCTGGCAACCTCTTTAACCATTTATGGTGATGGTTCTTCACTCTAACCTTCTGGTTCAACTTCACACTTCTCTCTCTAACTTTACCTTTATCATGACTCTCTTTCTGCCTTGATTGTTTCTCTTCTATGGATTGTGCCAAGTTTGGCTTTAATAATGAGAACCTGGTTCGTGGCTGTCATTTGAGAAACAACTCTGCTGATTTTCTACCAGTAGTGGCACGAGAAATATTCCGATAGATAATCAGAAAATTTGCCAGTTTGTGATCCAACGACAACTGACGTTTCTTTGGATTTGGATCCAACATTTGCTTGATGAGGGCACGTTTGACAATTTGTACTGTGCGCTCTGCTGCACCATTTGAAGCAGGGTGGTATGGTGGAACTTTGGTATGTTTCACCCCGTTTCTGCTCATGAACTGTGTGAACTCTTCTGAACAAAATTGCAGCCCATTATCAGACACAATTTCTTCTGGGAGGCCGTATGAAAAAAACAATCTTTGCATATTGTCTAGTGTTTTGCTTGTTCTTATTATCTGCATCGGAAACACCTCTACCCGCTTCGAGTGACTATCTATCACTATGAACAATTGCTGCCCTTCTAACTCTGCAAAATCTACATGTAACCTTTGCCGCACTCTGGGAGGCCATTTCCATGGCTGTAATGGTACTGATGGTGGTTTCTTGCTCACCGATTGACATGTTGTACACTGACTGACTATGTAATCTATCTCTTTATCTAAACTTGGCCACCATGAGTAACTGCGTGCAAAGCTCTTGGTCAAGCACATTCCCAAGTGCTGGTCATGAAGATCTCCTAACAATTTAGACCTGAACCTATTTGGGGTAACCACTCTTGTGCCCCACATGATGCAATCTTTATCCACTGACAATTCATTCCTATGAATGAAGTATGGATGGATATGGTCCCCTGATACCTGGTTTGGCCATCCATTTGCTATGTAATCATACACCTTTCACACAATTGGGTCACGTTTGGTTGCCCTACCAATCTCTTCAGCTGCAACTGGCAGCTCATCAATGTATGAGAAATAGAACACTTCTTCCTTATTGGGTGTAACTTGTGATGGAGATGGCAACCTGGACATAGCATCAGCATTGCTGTGATCAGCTGATCGTCTGTACTCAAATGTCATACGTATACACTGACAAAATCAAAGTCCATCTCTGCATTCGGGCTGCAGCTAAGGTTAGAACTGGAGACTTTGAATGGAGGATTGCTGTCAGGGGCTTATGGTCGGTAACTATGGTAAACTTACAACCAAACAAGTGTTTGTGAAACTTCTTGACCCCAAAAATCAATGACAAAGCTTCCTTTTCGATCTGCGCATACTTCTGCTCACTGGCACTGTGTGCGTGAAGCAAAAGCAATTGGTCTCTCCTCCCCACTATCTAGTACATGAGAGATCACTGCCCCAACTCCATACAGAGAGGCGTCACACACTAGCTTGATCTCCTTAGATACATCATAGTGAACCAACATGGTACTCTCTTCTAACTGGCTTTTACACTCTTTGAATGCTGTGTCACATTCTTTTGACCACTTCCAAGGGACCTGTTTTCTCAACAGCTCATTCAGTGGATGTAACAATGTAGCCAAGTTTTGGAGGAACTTTCTGTAATAATACAAAAGACCCAAAAATGATCAAAGTTCAGAGACATTCTTGGGAGTAGGTGCATTTCTGATTGCAGCTTTCCCTTGGTTGGATGTAAACCATCTTTGTCTACTCTGTGCCCTAAGTACTCCACTGAGTTTTGAAACAACTCCCACTTGTGAGCTGTCACTCGTATTCCGTGCTTCCCTAGCTGTTTGAGCACTTCATTCAACACATCATCATGGAATTGTCTGTTTGGTGCTGAAATGAGTATGTCATCCAAATAACACACTATCCCTTCAATCCCTTGCAAAGTTTGGTTCATCACCCTCTGGAATATGTCGGGGACAGAAGACACTCCAAATTGAACTGATATAGGCCTCGGTGAGTATTTATAGTCAAGCATGACTTGGACTCCTCATCAAACTCAAGTTGTAGGTAGACGTTTGTTAGATCTAACTTCGAAAAGATCTGGCCACCTGTCAGCATTGTGAACAAATCTTCCACATTTGGCAACATATTGGGTAGATTACACTCTAGAACCTGGTTTACAGTTACCTTATAATCACCACACAACCTTACCTTACCATCTGACTTAGGTACAACAACAATGGGTGTAGCCCAATTACTCAGATCTACCTTAGAGATAATGTTCTCCGTTTCTAGTCTTTTGAGTTCTTGCTCAACTTTCTCCTTGAGTGCGTATGGCGCGGGACATGGCTTGCAGTAAACTGGTCTTGCATCCTTCTGCACTCTGACACTCGCTTTGTAGTCTTGGATCGGACTGCCCATTTCGCTGAACACCTTCAGATACTGCCTGATGTCATCATCTTTCGATGCAAATTTCGCTTCCATGCGAAAAATCTCATTCCAACCCAGCTTCAGTGATCCCAACCAATTTCTACCTATCAAGGCAGGCTTGTCTCCTGCCACTACTATGAGAGGTAAGCTCTGACACTGATCCTTGTATTTCACTGGTATGGTGACACTTCCAAAACAAGGATTTGCTCTCCTGAGTAGCCTCGTAGCTCGACCTTCGATTTCTCTAGTTGATAATCACGCAACTTGTCGCGATATCGTGATTCCGGTACTAAGCTCATGGATGCACCAGTGTCGATTTCCATGGGTTCCTGGTTCCTGCGACATCTACTTGGATGACGATACCTCACGAATCGCTGTTAGATACCTTTGTGAATCTCCAGAAACTCCTCGTCCTGCTGCTTCTCTTCAACGGTATGTAGGTGTCTGGTGATTTCTACTTCTAGTATTGCCAGTCGGTTTACTCTTCTGTCGGCACGCCTTCGCAAGATGCCCAGTTTTCTTGCAGTTGAAACACTCTGCCTTCACGTATGGACAGCTTTGAGTGATGTGTTATCCCAGGCACCGATAGCACGACTTCAATGCACCTTGGCCAGTTGCTGAGGCCTTGGGGCCCAACTGCCTTTTACTTTTAGCCTGCAGCCGATTCATCTCGGTTGTCTGACGACTGGAAATGGCGCAGAATTCTCGGGAGTATCGGTCGGCCATATCCATCGACATAGCTGTCTGACAAGCTAAGTGAAAAGTCAAGTTAGGTGCTGTCAACAATTTACTGCTGATACGTTCATTTTTCAACCCACAAAGTGGTCCCGCAAAACTCGGTCCTGAAAGTTCCAAAATGACAGTGAATGGGTAGCTTTTTTAAAGCTACAATGTACTCACTGATACCCTCATCATTTAATTGATCACAATAACTTTCAGCAATTTCCAGGGGCTCAGGACTGTAGTGCTGTTCTAACTTGGTTAGGATCTCCTTCAGTGGCGTGTCCTTCGGCTTGGCGGGAACCAGCAAATTTTTCAGGGTTTCATACACCTCGAGGCCTGCTTCAGTCAAAAAAAATAGCCCGTTTCATTTCTAAAACCACCCGGTTACGGTTTACATCATCGGGGACTTTGACGATACTATTCGCGGTGAAAAACATTTCTAGCCGCTCCAAATACGCTCCGAAAATCTCTCGGTCGTGATGGAACTTACCCAAGTGCCCTATTATTCCCATAGGCGCAGCCATCTGGGCTCTGGCAACGTCGACAGTTCAGCCATGTGTGCTCAAAATCTATCTCGTATTTTTAAGTTTTTCTGCAAAACAAAGAACCCCTAACAGTCCTTCCGTCGGTTGGCAGGATTATCCTCCAACAAAAATTTCAGCTAGGGAATCCGCAATTGCATCCTCATCGCCAATTCTGTGATATCTTGGGACACAGCACAACATGGCTTCTGGTAAGAACTGTACTGCACATGGCTTTATTATTATATACATCAGTAGTCCACCAAGTCGCTCTATTACAGATGGCTGATCTCAAGAAAGCAGTTACGGTAAACGTAAACTACTGTTTAGAATGCCTAGTACATGCCACAGATAGCCATGCCACAAAGTATGCCCTCAAAAACCTGTGAACCATTTTGTGCTGAACCAGGTTAACCAGAAATAGAAGGTCAGCCAGTACAGCACTGCCGTGAAAAAAATAAAGGCAATGAATATTTACAAGTGTTCCACAGGACAAATACACAAGTACTTCAAGTACAACTACTCAACAAACACTGTGTACAGTTGTGGTCGCCATATTATAAAAAGGATATAGAGGCACTGAGAGGGTGCAGAAAAGATTTACAAGGATGATACCAGAACTGCAAGGTTATATCTATCAGGAAAGGATGAACTGGCTGGGTCTCTTTTCTCTTCAAAAGAGAAGGCTGAGGTGTAACAGTTTGGGTGGAGGTAAGGAATAATAAGGGGAAAAAAACACTAGTGGGCGTAGTCTATAGGCCTCCGAACAGTGGCAACTCTGTTGGACAGAGTATCAATCAGGAAATAGTTGAGGCTTGTAATAAGGGAACATCTATAATTATGGGGGATTTTAACTATCATATTAATTGGACAAATTAAATTGGGCAGGGCTGCCTTGAGGATGAGTTCATTGAGTGTATTAGGGATGGGTTTCTTGAGCAGTATGTAACTGAACCGACCAGGGGGCAAGCAACCTTAGATCTGGTCCTGTGTAACGAGACAGGATTAATTAAAAATGTCCTAGTAAAGGATCCCCTTGGAATGAGTGACCATAACATGGTTGAATTCCATATTCAATTAGAGGGTGAGAAGGTTGGATCTCAAACAAGCGTGCTAAGCTTGAATAAAGGAGACTATGAAGGTACGAGAGCGGAATTGAGTAGAGTGGATTGGGAAAATAGATTAAAGGGTAAGACGATACATGATCAGTGGTGTATATTTAAGGAGTTATTTTACAACTTCCAAAAAAAATATATTCCACTGAGAAGAAAAGGGTGTAAAAGAAAAGACAGCCATCCGTGGCTAAGTAAAGAAATTAAGGATAGTATTCGACTAAAAACAAGGGCATATAAGGTAGCCAAATCTAGTGGGAGGATAGAGGATTGGGAAAACTTTAAAAGACAGCAAAAAATAACAAAAAGATTGATTAAGAAAGGGAAGATAGATTATGAAAGTAAATTAGCAAAAAATATAAAAACAGATAGTAAGAGTTTTTATAGTTATATAAAAAGAAAAAGGGTGGCTAAAATAAATGTTGGTCCCTTAGAGGATGAGACCAGGAAATTAATGGTGGGAAATATGGAGATGGCAAAAACACTGAATGAATATTTTATATCAGTCTTTACAGTAGAAGACACTAAGAATATCCCAACACTGGACAAACAGGGAGCTAAAGGGGGGGAGGAGCTAAACACGATCAAAATCACTAAGGAAGTGGTACTCGGTAAAATAATGGGACTCAAGGCGGATAAATCACCTGGACCTGATGGCTTACATCCTAGGGTCTTGAGGGAAGTGGCGGTAGGGATTGTGGATGCATTGGTAATAATTTTCCAAAACTCCCTGGACTCGGCAAAGGTCCCGGCAGACTGGAAAACTGCTAATGTAACACCCTTATTTTAAAAGGGCAGTAGACAGAAGGCTGGAAATTATAGACCGGTTAGCCTAACATCTGTGGTAGGTAACATTTTGGAGTCCATTATTAAGGAGACAGTAACAGGACATTTGGATAATCATAATTTAATAGGACAAAGTCAGCATGGTTTTATGAAGGGGAAGTCATGTTTGACAAATTTGCTGGAGTTCTTTGAGGAAGTAACATATAGGGTGGATAAAGGGGAACCAGTGGACGTAGTGTATTTAGACTTCCAAAAGGCATTTGACAAGGTGCCACACAAAAGATTATTGCTTAAGATAAAAAATCACGGGATTGGGGGTAATATTCTGGCATGGATAGAGGATTGGCTATCTAACAGAAGGCAGAGAGTTGGGATAAATGGTTCATTCTCGGACTGGCAATCAGTAACTAGTGGTGTTCCACAGGGGTCAGTGCTGGGTCCCCAACTCTTTACAATCTATATTAACGATTTGGAGGAGGGGACCGAGTGTAACATATCAAAGTTTGCAGATGATACTAAGATGGGAGGGAAAGTAGTGAGTGAGGAGGACATTAAAAACCTGCAAGGGGACATAGACAGGCTAAGTAAGTGGGCAGAGATTTGGCAGATGGAATACAATACTGGAAAGTGTGAGGTTATGCACTTTGGCAGGAAAAATCGTAGAGCAAGTTATTATCTTAATGGCAAGAAACTGGAAAGTACTGAAGTACAAAGGGATCTGGGGGTCCTGGTGCACGAAACTCAAAAGGTTAGTATGCAGGTGCAGCAAGTGATTAAGAAGGCCAATGGAATGTTGGCTTTCATTGCTAGGGGGATAGAATATAAAAATAGGGAGGTATTGCTTCAGTTGTACAAGGTATTGGTGAGACCGCACCTGGAATACTGCGTACAGTTTTGGTGTCCATACTTAAGAAAGGACATACTTGCTCTCGAGTCAGTACAAAGAAGGTTCACTCGGTTAATCCCGGGGATGAGGGGATGGACATATGAGGAGAGGTTGAGTAGATTGGGACTCTACTCATTGGAGTTCAGAAGAATGAGAGGCGATCTTATTGAAACATATAAGATTGTGAAGGGGTTGGATCGGGTGGATGCGGGGAGGATGTTCCCGATGATGGGTGAAACTAGAACTAGGGGGCATAGTCTTAGAATAAGGGGCTGCTCTTTCAAAACTGAGATGAGGAGGAACTACTTCACTCAGAGGGTGGTAGGTCCATGGAATATGCTGCCCCAAAAAGCTGTAGAAGCTACATCATTACATAAATTTAAAACAGAAATAGACAGTTTCCTAGAAGTAAAGTGAATTAAGGGTTACGGGGAGCGGGCAGGAATTTGGACATGAGTCTAGGTTCGGATCAGTCATGGCCCTGTGGGTAGCGGAGCGGGCCCAGGGGCCGTGTAGCCTGATCCTGCTCCTATTTCGTGTGTCTAATTCTGTTAGATTCAGGAGATGGTTCTGTGATAGTGGATTGGTGGTTAGGATCAGATCAGCCATGATCTTATTGAATGGCGGAGCAGGCTCGAGGGGCCGATTGGCCTACTCCTGCTCCTATTTCTTATGTTCTTATGTAACCTAATAGAGGTCTTTAAAATTATGGAATGTTTTAATAGAGTAGATACAGGGAGAGTGTTTCCACTTGTAAGGAACAGCAAAACTAGAGGCCATCAGTATAAGATAGAAGAAACCTCTTTACCCAGAGAGTGGTGAGAATGTGTAAGTCGCTACCACAGGGAGTATTTGATGTTAATAGTACAAGATGCATTTAAGGGGAGGCTAGATAAGCTTATGAGGGAGAAGGGAATCGAAGGTTATGCTGATAGTTAAATGAGGAAGGATGGGAGGAGGCTCGAGTGGAGCATAAAAACCAGCATAGACTGGTTGGGCAGAATGACCTGTTTCTGTGCTGTATATTCTATGTACTCTATGTAATCTATGAAGTATTATAAGCACAACTATTTCAAAAGACACAGGTACAAGTATTACCAGTACAGGTACTCTATTAGGCACAAGGTACAAGTACTCCACAGTGTTACGTCCGTGTATAATAAGATACAGACTGCAGCAGAAACGGTACAACAGGTGTTTACTCAACGTGGCTCACAGTTGAACTGATCTGTACAGATTACTACTCAGTGTTATATACAGGTGTGGTCACTGCCGGTACTGCAGTATACATGAGCTGTAAAAAATAGTTCCCTCCTTAAAGGTATATACATTACACACAGGACAAAAGATACACGTACTACAATTACAATGCTCCATAGGAAGCAAAGTACAGTACTGCATGTACAAGAATATCACCCGACAAATGGGCAGCACGGTGGCATAGTGGTTAGCACTGTTGCCTCACAGCACCAGGGACCCGGGTTCGAATCCGGCCTCGGGTGACTGTCTGTGTGGAGTTTGCACATTCTCCCCGTGTTTGCGTGGGTTTCCTCCGGGTGCTCCGGTTTCCTCCCACAGTCCAAAGATGTGCGGGTTAGGTTGATTGGCTATGATAAGTTGATCCTTAGTGTTAGGGGGATTAAATATGTGGGGTTACGGGGATAGGGTGGGATATGTGTTGGTGTAGGGGTTACGGGGATCGGGTGGGATATGTGTCGGTGCAGGCTCGATGGGCCGAAATGGCCTCTATCTGCACTGTGGGGTTTCTGTGATTCTGTGATTCTGTGAAATGGATAAGCAATGCAAGTAAAAATACTCCACGGAGCATAAAGTATACATACTACAAGTGCAAGTACTCTGCAGGACAGCAAGTATAGGTTCTTATACCTAGAGTAAGGCATCTGAGCTATGAGCAGAAGTTGAAAAGCTGGGATTATTAACTCTGGAGAAAAGAAAACTTGTGGGAGTTCTTATCCCTAGTATTCAAGATCTTTAAGGAAACAGATAAATTGAACAACAATAATATGTTCAAGATTGTGACAAAACTCTAGAACCAGGAGACATGGCTCAAGCTTAGAATCTGAAAGGCGCACAGACAGTTTAGATTTAACTGCTTTACACAGAGGAGGTAAATGTGTGGGATGGACTACCCAGCGAGGCAGTGGAGGCAGAGAGTGAGAAAGAATTTAAGGGAGAATTAGATAGGTATTTGAGGGGGTTGGCGATGTATTAGTTTTAGGGACCAGACAGATGCACCGCGGAGTCTTTTCCATTCCTGTACTTTCCTATGTTCCTACCAGTGCAATTATTACATGGGCCAAATGTATGAGTGCTCCACAGGTCGCAAGGTGCAAGTATTTCAAATGTTAGTATTCCACAGGACAGAAGTACATGCAATACAAGCACTTTGCAGAATGCAGGGTAGAAGTACAACAAGAAAGAAAAATAAAGAACTTGCATTTATATAACACCTTTCACGACCTTAGGATGCCCCAAAGCACTTTCCAGTAACTGAAGTACTTTTGAAGTGTAGTCGCTGTTGTAATGTAGGAAACGCGGCAGCCAATTTCTGCACAGCAAGCTCCCACAAATAGCAATGTGATAATGACCAGATAATCTGTTTTAGTGTCGTTGATTGAGGGATAAATATTGGCCAGGACACTGGGGAGGACTTCCAGCTAGAATTGCGCTGACTACCATGTTGGGTAAGGACAAACAGTTTTCTTTCTTGCAGTTGTACAGGGCCTTGGTGAGACCACATCTTGAGTATTGTGTGCAGTTTTGGTCGCCTTGTCTGAGGAAGGATGTTCTAGCCATGGAAGGAGTTCAGCGAAGATTCACCAGGCTGATACCTGGGATGGCAGGAATGACGTATGAGGAGAGATTGGGTCGATTGGGCTTATACTCGTTGGAGTTTAGAAGAATGAGAGGGGATCTCATTGAAACTTATAAAATACAAACAGGACTAGACAGACTAGATGCAGGAAGGCTCTTCCCGATGGTCGGGGAGTCCAGAACCAGTGGTCACAGTCTAAGGATAAGGGGTAAGCCATTTAGGACAGAAATGAGGAGGAATTTCTTTACCCAGAGAGTGGTAAACCTATGGAATTCTCTACCACAGAAGGCCGTAGAGGCCAATTCATTAAATATATTC
Organism: Somniosus microcephalus; assembly: GCF_052327205.1. Taxonomy (NCBI): domain Eukaryota; kingdom Metazoa; phylum Chordata; class Chondrichthyes; order Squaliformes; family Somniosidae; genus Somniosus; species Somniosus microcephalus. Next base: position 16,497,891 of record NC_141000.1, on the reverse strand, counting down.
AAGAAGGAGTTGGATATATTTCTTAAGGCTAAAGGGATCAAGGGATATGGGGAGAAAGCAGGGACCGGGTACTGAATTTGGATGATCAGCCATGACCGCATTGAATGGCAGAGCAGGCTCGAGGGGCCGAATGGCCTACTCCTGCTCCTATCTTCTATAACAAGAGGCATCCTTTACCCACGCCTAAAGCAGGTGTTAGCATTTTTGCATATGCAAATAAGGGGCCTAATGGCTGCTTCAGAACCCCACTCCAACATTGGTTTTCCCCAAGGCAGCCAGGGCCATCGTGGGCTGCACTCCGGGAAACCAGCCTCAGGGATCGCATGCCAACCAAGAAGGTAAGTAACTTACCTGAATGTGGAGCCCGGCTCCTCCCGAACCAACATAAAAGGACCCAATCACCGCTCCCGACCCCTTCATCGCTGCCACTCCTGACCCCGGCCCCGACCCCGACCACAGACTCCAGGCTCCCAACCCCCGACACCCCCAACCCGGCCCCAAAAAATAGATCTCACGCCTTCAGCACTCACAATTCCTTTCAGGAAGTTTTAAATCCACAAGTGCTGTAAACTCTGCTTTTCTGTACTTTAGATATTATCACTTGCAATAAAAATGATGGAATGTCAGGTATACCTGCAGTTTGTGTTATAACAAGCCCGCGTCCCACGGCATTTTCAGTCTAACTTCTCATCTTCACATTGAACAAGGCCGATAGTTAGGGTTGTTTTTGGCCTGTCAGCTTTTTTGAAGCTATCAATCTCTTCTTTGCCTTTTTAAAAAAAGGTAGTTGATAACCCACTGTCCCCTTTCGTGGTATCAGTAAAAAAAAAGAGAACTTCACGCTGTCACTGCAGGAGTAGTTCCACACAAAATGACTGTTCACTGCCTCTAACCAGCAATTTAAAGCCTGAATCATGGCTGCCAGTCAAGGTACAGCAATTTATTTCATAACATTTAGGTGTATATGATATTTAGATTCATATAATTCTCTTTTATTGTTGTGATAGATCTGACAATGTATGGGCGAGCAAACATGATGAATCAGCTAGTAGGCTCACTGAAGGGAAAATGTAAGCGCGTTGTGTAACAGAAAGCTATAAAGTGCATATGATTTTAAATGACATAGTTAACTTATGCAATATTCAACAGGTTTTTGATACAATAAAATGAGCTGCTCACATAATGATTCTTTAACAGCTAGAAACAGGTTGGTGCATTTATAACTTGTCCACTAGCACCAGTTTTCTGGCTACGAAAAGGCATAAAATAAAAGTACTGATTGCATAGTAATGATACTTAGCATACCAGTTTGTTCCTCACTTAGTATAGAGAATAGGGCCCCGATATTTACTGGGGCAGGGAGGAGCTATGGTCGGGAAACCTGGGAGTGCGGGTTTCCCCGGACGCCATGGAATTTTAACTCCAGTGCGTGTTTGAATTTTTTTCCCAGGTTCCCCACCGGACCGCCAGCCTGATTGATTGACGGGCGTGGCTGCCTGTTGGACACGGAAGGCCACGGCACACGGCTGCATCCCAAGTTTAATGGTGGTGGTGGGGGGAGAGATTTCAGGAGAGTGGGTAGAGCATGGTTGGGGATCGCGGGGAGTCGTTGATCGCTGGGGCGGTGGGGTCGGACAGATCACGGAGCGGGTTTACAGGATTAGCTTGTTGAGCCTGGAGGAAACACTCCTGCTCCTCCTGGCCCACAAGCAGTGCTGCAAAAGCACATACCTTATGGATCCAGTCCTCCTCACCTCCTTTTACCTGCCACGTTTCCCAGGCTTCAGAAAACCCGGGCGACAGTGATTAAAAATAGGAACATTAGGGTGAACTTTAACCTTCAAAAATGGGTGGGTTGGAGTCAGGTGAGATGTTAAAATTTTTAAAATCTCAAATCCGACCCCAACCCGCCTACTTCTGGGTTTAACAGAGGAAGGTCAGGGGCGGGCAGCCAACCCGCTCCCAGGAGGTGGGTTGGCAATTTAAATATTTTAATAAGGCTGGGAGGCTCAGATTTAACCTGCTTTGCAGGTTTAACCCTATCCTGCCGGGTTTCCCAAGCCTTGGGAAACCCAGCAGCTGAAGAGAAGCGAGGACAGCTTCGAGGAGAGGTTAAGTGCCTTTCCAGCACTGCTTATGGGCCAGGAGGAGCTGGAGTGCTTCTCCCCAGCCACCCAAGCTTACCTTCTTCCCTTGGATTTGACACCCCCATCAGAACAACCCCCCCACCATACAAAGACCTCCCAGGGTCGGGGGTCGGAACCCTGCCCAAGCTCCCAGTAGCAGCTGTAGGCTCCCTACCTCCCTCCTCAGTGCTCCGCCGCGCGACTGGAAGCCAAACCTGTCACTCAGAAAAAAGTCACACGCTGTGGAGTCAAAACTCACACAGCATGCGGGGAAACACGGACTTCCAGGTTTCCCGACCGAAACTAAGCCCCACCCCCCACCACCTACGCAACCCGCCCCTGTCAATACCGGAACCATTGTTAAAATGGAGGCATGCAGCCTCCTTAAAAGATTTCAATGACCAACCCGCCTCCTGAGAGTCAATTGGTCGCCCAAACATCGTTCCGCCTCTGTTACAAACGGGTGTGGGCCAGTTCGAGGCGTGTTTGAAATTATTAACATTTTAACTTCCCACCTGACCCAAATCCACCCTTTTTGGGGGTTAAAATTACCCCCTAGATGTCAGATTCAGTTGAATTTGCATATAAATCTGACATGTGATTTTTTTCTGCTGGTTCACAAAGTCACCGCATTTTGTACTATGTCTGTCAGCAGGAAAAAGAAGTGTCACTATTGTGGCTGGCAGCCCATCCCCTGGCAGCCAATGAGTGCAGCACATATAACGGAAAAGGTTTTCACTTGAAACGTCTCTCTCCAGTGACCTAGATGAAGGGACCGAGTGTAATGTATCCAAGTTTGCTGATGACACAAAGCTAGGTGGGACAGTAAGCTGTGAGGAGAACACAAAGAGTCTGCAAGGGGATATAGATAGACTAAGTGAGTGAGCAGTAAGGTGGCAGATAGAGTATAATGTGGGGAAATGTGAAGTTATTCACTTTGGTAGGAAGAATAGAAAAACAGAATATTTTTTAAATGGTGAGAAACTTTCAAATGTTGGTGTTCAGACAGATTTGGGTGTCCTCGTGCAAGAAACACAGAGTTAGCATGCAGGTGCAGCAAGCAACAAGGAAGGCAAATGACACGTTGGCCTTTATTGCAAGGGGGTTGGAGTATAAGAGTAAGGAAGTCTTGCTACAATTGTACAGGGCCTTGGTGAGACCACACCTGGAGTACTGTGCACAGTTTTGGTCTCCTTATCTAAGGAAGGATATACTTGCCTTAGAGGCGGTGCAATGAAGGTTCACTAGATTGATTCCTGGGATGAGAGGGTTGTCCTGTGAGGAGAGATTGTGTAGAATGGGCCGATACTCTCTGGAGTTTAGAAGAATGAGAGGTGATCTCATTGAAACATACAAGATTCTGAAGGGGATTGACAGGGTAGATGCTGAGAGGTTGTTTCCCCTGGCTGGAGAGTCTAGAACTAGGGGATATAGTCTCAGAATAAGGGGTAGGCCATTTAAGACCGAGATGAGGAGGAATTTCTTCACTCAGAGGATTGTGAATTTTGGAATTCTCTGCCCCAGAGGGCTGTGGATGCTGAGTCTTTGCGTATATTCAAGGCTGAGATAGATAGATTTTTGGACTCTCGGGGAATCAAGGGATATGGAGATCGGGTGGGAAAGTGGAGTTGAGGTCGATGATCAGCCATGACCTTATTGAATGGTGGAGCAGGCTCGAGGGGCTCTTATTTCTTATGTTCTTATGTTCTAATACACAGACAATTAACATGGTTAGCAGAAGGAAAAGTACTGTGGACTCGAACTCAGCAAATCTGTCAATTTGTCCATGTCTCAAACCAAGAGCTGAAGGAAAAGCCCTGTTCCTGGGACTAGGGACAGGGTCACTGGCAAGGCTTGGAAGCTAAGCAGAGCCAGGCCTGGTTAGTACCTGGAGGGGTGACCATCAGGGAAGACCAGGTGCAGAAGGTCACGGAAGGAGCCCCGAGGAGGGGTGGTTGGTGAGAAGGTCACGGGAGGGGCAGCTGGTGAGCAGGCCTGGGCGTTGGGCTGAAGATTGGCGGACAGGAGGAATGGTGGAAATGGAATGGCGGCGCGTACAGACGCAGCGGCTTTGCTTCTCCCAGGACGGTGCTATTTACGTTTAATGTTAATGTTATTTGTACTGGACTCATGGGAGCTTGCAAGATCACATTTCGTTGTGCATTGTACAATGACAATAAAGTTGAATTATTATTATTTGATGGTTGGGAGTTCAGATGATTTACTGTACAAAACAGGTGACAGATTGGTCCAAATCTGTGTGGAGTTTGCACATTCTCCTCGTGTTTGCGTGGGTTTCCTCCGGGTGCTCCGGTTTCCTCCCACAGTCCAAAAATGTGCGGGTTAGGTTGATTGGCTATGATAAATTGACCCTTAGTGTTAGGGGGATTAAATACGTGGGGTTACGGGGCTAGGGTGGGATATGTGTTGGTGTAGGAGTTACAGGGATCGGGTGGGATATGTGTCGGTGCAGGCTCGATGGGCCGAAATGGCCTCTATCTGCACTGTGGGGTTTCTGTGATTCTGTGATTCTGTGAAATTATGTACAAATTTGACATCATTTTTCTATACTGAGCAGTCAGTGTTCTTGCTCAGGCCAACATCCCCAGCATCGAAGCTTTGACCACGCTCAATCAGCTCCGATGGACGGGTCACATTGTCCGCATGCCTGATACGAGACTCCCAAAACAAGCGCTCTACTCGGAGCTCCGGCACGGCAAGAGAGCCCCAGGTGGGCAGAGGAAACGCTTCAAGGACACCCTCAAAGCCTCCTTGAAAAAGTGTAACATCCCCATCGACACCTGGGAATCCCTGGCCCAAGACCGCACAAAGTGGAGGAGAAGCATCCGAGAAGGCGCCGAACACCTCGAGCCTCTTCGCCGGGAGCAAGCGGAAGCCAAGCGCAGGCAGCGCAAGGAGTGCACGTCAACCCAAACACCCCACCCACCCGCCCCTTCAACCACCGTCTGCCCCACCTGTGACAGAGACTGTAGGTCCCGCATTGGACTCATCAGTCACCTGTGAACTCATTTTTAATGTGGAAGCAAGTCATCCTCGGTTCTGAGGGACTGCCTAAGAGAAAGAGAAGAGAGATGCTGAGCACAGTATTAGAGATGGGTTTAAACATTTTTAATTCACCATGAGGGCTGGATTATAAAAAGATTTATACACTGCTAAAAATGACATTACAGGACAATGATCTAAGTGAATACATACATGTACATAGGTAGCACACACACATCAAAAACAACATTTTTATGGCACAATAGTAATGCTGTAGTGGTGAAGACCTGTGCTCTATAACTAGCTGAATCTCTAGCCAAGCTGTTCCAGTACAGCTACAACACTGGCCTCTACCCGACCAAGTGGAAAACTGCCCAGGTATGTACTGTCCACAAAAAGCAGAACAAATCCAATCCAGCCAATTACCGGCCCATCAGTCTACTCTCAATCATCAGCAAAGTGATGGAAGGTGTTGTCGACAGTGCGATCAAGCAGCGCCTACTCATTAATAACCTGCTCACCGATGCGCAGTTTGGGTTCCACCAGGACCACTTGGCTCCTGACCTCATTACAGCCTTGGTCCAAACAAGGAATAAAGAGTGGAATACAGAGGTAAGGTAAGAATGACTGCCCTGGACTCAAGGCAGCATCTGACCGAGTGTGGTACCAAGGAGCCCTAGTAAAACTGAAGTCAACGGGGATCGGGGGGAAACTCTCCACTGGCTGGAGTCATACCCTATGTTCCCTGTAATTTCTTTTGGCCATGCGCATATGCGGTTTTTACATTGAAATGCCGGCAAGCTGACTGTGCGGATTCTTTGGAGCAGCGTGCAGGGAACACTGGTCATACCTAGCACAAAGGACAATGGTTGTGGTTGTTGGAGGTCAATCATCTCAGCCCTAAGACATCACTGCAGGAGTTCCTCGGAGCAGTGTCCTAGGCCCAGCCATCTTCAGCTGCTTCATCAATGACCTTCCCTCCATCATAAGGTCAGAAGTGGAGATGTTTGCTGATGATTGCATAGTGTTCAGTTCCATTCGCCATTCTTCAGATAATGAAGCAGTCCGTGCCCGCATAGAGCAAGACCTGGACAACATCCAGGCTCGATAAGTGGCAAGTAACATTTGTGCCACACAAGTGCCAGGCAATGATCATCTCCAACAAGAGAAAGTCTAACTACCTCCCCTTGACATTCTGTGTCATTACTATCCTCGAATCTCCAGCAATCAACAACTGGGGGTTACCACTGACCAGTAACTTAACTGGACCAGCCACATAAATGCTGTGGCTACAAGAGCAGGCCAGAGGCTGGGTATTCTGTGGCAAATAACTCACCAACTGACTCCCTAAAGCCTTTCTACCACCTACAGTGCACAAGTCAGGAGTGTGATGGAATGCTCTCCTCTTGCCTGGATGGGTGCAACTCCAACAACACTCAAAAAGCTTGACACCATCCAGAACAATGCAATCCACTTGATCAGCACTCCATCCGCCACCTTAAACATTCATTCCCTCCACTACCAGCGCACCACGGATGCAGTGGTACCATCTACAAGGTGCAATGCAATAACTTGCCAAGGCGTCTTCGACAACACCTCCCAAACCACAACCTGTACTACATAGAAGGACAAGGGCAGTGGGAACACCACCCCTCCAATTCACACACCATCCTGACATGGACATATATTGCCGTTCCTTCATCGTCACTGGGTCAAAATCCTGGAACTCATTACTCAACAGCACTGTGGGAGCACCTTCACCACACAGACTGCAGCGGTTCAAGATGGTGGGTCACCACCACCTTCTCAAGGGCAACTAGGCATGGGCAATAAATGCTGGCATTGTCAGCGATGCCCACATCCCATGAATGAGTAAATAAAAAAATAAATTGGAAAAAAGATGTCAGAGGCTTCTTGGAGACTCATCTGCTTCTGGAGACATCCCCTACATTGGGGAGAGACCAAGCACAGATTGGGTGACCGTTTTGCGGAACACCTCCATTCAGTCCGTAAGGGTGACCCTGAGCTTCCGGTCGCCTGTCATTTCAATTCACCGCCCCATTCCCACTCAGGCCTCACCGTCCGCGGCCTCTTGCATTGTTCCACGGAAGCTCAGCGTAAACTCGAGGAACAGCACCTCATCTTCTGATTAGGCACTTTACAGCCTTCCGGACTCCATATCGAGTTCAACAATTTCAGATCATAACCTCGGCCCCTATTATATTTTTATATTGTTTATCCACACTTTCGGTTTGTGCCTTTTCCTTTTTCTCTCTCCCACATGGCAGCTGTCTCTCACTCTGCCAGCGCATTTCACACTTCATCTAGAGCCATTGTTTGTTTCTTTACCTGTCCTATTACCATCTCGTCTCACCTTGAATATCTCCTAATGTCTCTTCTTTCATCCCCTCCCCCATTTCCCAGTCCCCAAACTGCCTTTTAATCTTTTTATTTCCTGCCTTTTTTTCCTCAGTTCTGTAGAAGGGTTTCGACCCGAAACGTTGGCCCCGATTTTCGGCTTGTGTGGGAAATGGTCGGGTTTCCCCGAATATGGGGTTTCTGACACACATAAAAAAGTGTCAGCCAGCTCCACGCAATTTTCCCTCAAGTGGCCAATTAATTCCCAGCATGTGGGAACCCTTGCTAATAATCCAATTCGAGTCAGAAATCCTCACAGTATGATGTCATCATTCATGGTGCTTTCAAGGTCCATAGCAAGCACTGCATCCTCTGAAGGCTTCCAAACGAACCATACAGGATGGCAGAGGAGCCTGCAGCAGCTGTGGCCAGTGCCAGACCCCGAGCTGCCTTCAAACTCGACGAGGCTTCACTGCAGGCATTATTGGATGGGGTTAGGGCCCACAGAGAGGTCCTCTTCCCTAGGTCAGGGAGGAAGAGGCCTCCCACTGAGGCCAATGCTGCATGGATGCAGGTGTCAGCAGATGCCAACTTGCTGGGAGTCACCAGAAGAACCTTGGCATTACATCTCTAACTCCTTCCTTTACTCCCCCACAGTACCATCCAGAGCCCCCATCCTCACTGTGGAGGAGGAAGAGGCTGTGCAGCCAGACTCCTCAGAGGAAGCTCCAACCTCTGAGGGCGCAGCGTCAGCAGAAGTAAGCGCACCCAGCACCAGCGCAGACACTCACACCTCGGGGGGACCTTCGGGACATAGAGTAGTGTTGTCACCTGGTGTTTCACAGCTCACAAGTGAGCCTCAGCAGATTCTGGAGACAGGGACAGCAGTGGAGAGTCCTCGTCGGAGGGCGCAGGACTCTGCCAGCTCAGCTCAGCTGCGCTGCATGTCGATCCTCTGCCTCTGGGTCCATCCGCAAGAGAAGAGGTGATGGATCTCCATGCACAGAAGCAGGAGTCTCTGGCAGGTTTTGTCTCCAGGGTCGCTGCGAGTGCGGAGCGAATGGAGGAGTCCATAGCGACCTTGAGCAGAGCCTTTGTGGAGTCATTGGCGCATTAACGCATCACCATGGAAAGGTTGGCAACCTCCATGGAGGAGATAACACACCAGGGTACGCAAAACATGGTGAGTGCTCATAAGAGAATGACATCTCTTGAGGAGAGTTGGCCATCTGTTGAACAGAGAAACCAGATCTTCATGGAAGTCCTTCTGAGTAGAACTGCCAGTGCAGAAACGGGTCCCCATGGCCCCCTAAAGCGCAGCAAGGTGCTCTCAAGCCACTTCCAAGCACTGGCCCCTTCTGGCCTGTGCAGCTTCAGGTGAGTGAGCAGCAGCCTGGTGCTCCAGTTGCTGATCCTGCTGTTCCTGGTTCTGCTGCTGCCGCCTCTGCTGCTGGAGATCCTCTAATGGCAAGAAGGGAAGGAAAAAAAGGCGTCCCATGCTTCTCGTAGATGCCTTTGCTGAGGAAGCGCTGAGTGAGGGTGGCGAGAGGGGCTTCCCAGGAGATCGCATTGGAGAAGTGTGTGAGGCTCCAACCTTCCACAGCTGTGCCTAAGCCTTGAAGAAGTAGCCCCAAACCTGCAGCAACAAGGTCCTTCAACATACAAGTGCTGTCCCTTTAAATCGCAGCTTCTCCGATTGACCTGCAGCTGACAGCAAGCAAGCCGGCAAGCTTCACACCAGGTCTCATCAGCGGGGTTCCCCGCAAGCGTGTTTCACGTGGGGAAAGCCCCAAATTCGCAACGGCCCCGGAAAATCTACTGCAACAAGGTCATTAGTGTTCCGACGACCAGTCCCGCCAGCAGCGGCCAGGACTGAGGCGGGTCGCGGAGAAACGGCGGTCCGAAAGTCGGACCGGGCGGGGAATCAGGCGGGGGGGGGGGGGGGTGGTCACGACCCGCTTTTTCGCCAATTTTCGGCCCCCAGCCGCCTAAAAAGCCGCCCGACGGCTGGCAGAAAATCGGGGCCGTTTCTCTCTCCACAGATGTTGCCTGGCCTGCTGAGTTTTTCCAGCATTTTCTGTTGTTATTACGAAAGCCTTGTATTTGTAACAATGCTGCCTCCAAGGATAGACCTGTCTCTGGAGATAGCACTGTAATACAAGTGTCACCTTAGCTACTTTCAATAAGCAATATTTTATAGAATGTTATTATCAATCTCAATGCTAGCTAAACCCATTGTTCAGCAACATTAATAAAAAAGCAAGAACTTGCATTTACATAGTGCCTTATGAGATCATTAGGTCGTTTCATGGTACTTTACAGCCAATGGATTACTTTTTGAAGTGTAGTCACTGTTGTTATGTATGCAAATGTGCCAGACAATTTGCACATGGGTCCTATGAAGAGCAAGTGAATGAATGACCAGATAACCAGAATTACTAGAACGTTAGAGGTATAATTACCCTGACCCATTACCAATCAGACTGATCTACAGCTGAACGGACAAATAGTTATAAACTGAGGGGCAGGCTAAACATTGCGATGTCCAGCTTGGGACTTATGGAGCTGGCTTTTCCTCAGAATGGCAGTTCCAGCAGGATGGGCCATCCACCCACACTGCCGACACCACCACAGCCCAGATTCATTTTCCTGGGTTGGGGGTCCAGTACCCATGCACAGCAGGGTCGCAACAGGATTTCCACCACCAAGAGGGAGCCCATCAGTGTTACTGAAGAAACTCCAGGGGTACTGCAGCATCACAAGAGGTGGTGAGGGACCTTAAAGGAGCAGAAGAGCCTCAAAGGTGCCCCGAGCTGTAGCTGGTGAAGACCTCAACAGAGGCCCAGGCAAGTGAGTAGGAGGGTCAGAATGAAGGGAGAGGAGGTCTCTACTAGTCCCTCTCTATCCATTGCTGCACTTTGGGAGCATTACCTCCATTAGCCTGGACAGGCAGTCCTGGGGTACAGCAGTAACAAGAACTGGCAGGAAGGAAATCCCACCCTCCTATGATATTGACATGCACCAGGCAGTTTGGGGTGACCAGCAGTGTCCTCACGGGGATGACGGGGAGGAAACGTGAGGTCAGGGTGGCGAGGCGGCAGTCGGCCTCACCCTCTCAGTTTCCTACCATTTCGGGTGGTATAGTAGAGGAAAATTCAGCCCACGTGGAGTGATAACCAGCAGCACAACAATAAACGAATAGCTTAACCACAACTGTTGAAGGAAAAGGAGATAGATTTGTTGATTAATTTCTCTCATGTGACAAGTGTGCATATCAGGAATTGAAGTGTAGAGGTCATGATTTTCTGCCCATTCATTTTAATGGATGGAGCTACTCCTGCTCCTATCTTCTATGTTTCTATGTTTTTATGGAACATTGTGCAGTGCATGCATCTATGCCCAAATATTTGGGCCTAGAAATTCAGTAGGCTTAGCGCCGCATTTGAGGCGCTAGAGGGCCTAGCGCCGGAGTTATGGCCAGTTGAGAAATTCCCTGGGGCCCTAAATCGGCGTTGCACCGGTAGCGCTGCGCCGGCACCGATGACGTCATCGGTGTGCGCAGCGTCCCGGTTGCCGTGGTAACCCGGCCCCAAGCCGAAATTCAGTTGCGCCCGCCTCGCCCGTGGCAGGTGCAACTAAGACTCTGGCAACAGAGTCTTCCCCCAGTGTGCGCCGGCGCATAAAGGTGGAGCGGCGGCCGGCCGCGTTCCCGGCGGCCGCCTGCCCGCACCTCCCTTCCCGGACTCCTGCATTCCCCCCCCGCGGCCCTGATCAGTGTCTGATGCGAGCCCGGCACTTCCCCGAGGTGCCGGGCTCAGATGTCGGGTCAATCCGCCGGACAGTTGTCGGCTGCAGGCAGCTCCTCCTTAACAGGAGGAGGAGGCCTGCAGTTCCCCCGCCTGCCACACCGCATCGGGTGCCGCAGCGGGGGATTAGCGCCGGGAAACCCAAGTTCACGCCCGTTTTGAGGCGCTAAAGGAGGGTTTTAGCGCCCGCCGCCGTCTGGGCCCGGCGCACCCGAATTTTCGTCGCGCGCTGCCGCATTACCGCTGGTGCAAACTTTCTGGCGCTACAGCCCTGGCAAGACCAAAACCCAATTTCTAGGCCTTGATATTCACTTGATGGGAGTGTTAATTCACAAAATCCACCCCAGTTTTAATATAAGAACATAAGAAATAGGAGCAGGAATAGGCCACTTGGCCCCTCGAGCCTGCTCCGCCATTCAATAAGATCATGGTTGATCTTGGGCTCAAAGCCACTTCCCTGCCCACTCCCCATAACCCTTCACTCCCTTATCTTGCAAAAATCTGTCTATCTCCACCTTAAATGTATTTAATGACCCAGCCTCCACGACTCTCTGGGGCAGAGAATTGCACAGATTTACGACCCTCTGAAAGAAGAAATTCCTCCTCATCTCAGTTCTAAAAGGGCGACCATTTATTTTAAAACTGTGCCCCCGCGTTCTAGATTTCCCCACGAGGGGAAACATCCTCTCTGCATCTACTTTGTCGTGCCCCCTCAGTACCTTGTGTTTCAGTAAGATCCCCTCTCATTCTTCTAACTATGGGCTGCTCAATGGTACAACAGGAAATATTTAATAAAGGAAACATTGTGCTTACTGGGGAGCTAAGAATTCCCCTGGTCATCCTCTCTAGCGATATCATTCCAAAAGAAAGGATTCCTCATTTTGCTCTAATTACCAAACGGAAGAGGTCTTTACCATGTTTATATTTAATTATAGAAGTCACACAACACCAGGTTATAGTCCAACAGTTCTATTTGAAATCACAAGCTTTCGGAGCGCTGCTCCTTCATCAGGTGAAGTGGAGAGATGCATAAAGACACAGCATATATAGACAGAGAATAATGCCAGATGATTACAGGTAATCTTTCTAACTGCCATTTATCACACCTCGGCAGAGAGATAATCACAGCAATCAAAAGGTGTGAATGGTGTCCAAACAGGTTAGTCAGGAAAACATTACATCAAAGAACAATGAGGTGGGGTCACAAGGGGTCAAATGTTGCAGATGCTGGGGACTGTATGAAAAACAAAAAACAGACAAAAAACATTTTTTTTGCTGGAAATCACAGCAGGTCCGGCCGCATCTGTGTAGAGAGAACAAGCCAACGACGACTCGAGTCTGGATGACCCTACGTCAGGTGGGGTTACATGTAGCGTGACATGAACCCAAGATCCCAGTTGAGGCCGTCCTCATGAGTGCAGAACTTGGCTATCAGTTTCTGCTCTATGATTTTGCATTGTCGTGTGTCTCGAAGGCCACCTTGGAGAATGCTTACCCGAAGATCGGAGGCTGAATGTCCTTGACTGCTGAAGTGTTCCCCGACTGGGAGGGAACACTCCTGCCTGGCGACTGTTGCGCGGTGTCCGTTCATCCGTTGTCGCATTGTCTGCATGGTCTCGCCGATGTACCATGCTCCGGGGCATCCTTTCCTGCAACGTATGAGGTAGACAAGGTTGGCCGAGTCACATGAGTATGTACCATGTACCTGGTGGGTGGTGTCCTCACGTGTGATGATGGTATCTGTGTTGATGATCTGGCATGTCTTGCAGAGGTTGCCGTGGCTCAGACGAGGAGGAACGCGATGTACACCTACAGACGCTGAAAGACGCCCTCGTAAGAATGGGATATGACGCTCGACTCGTCGATCGACAGTTCCGACGGGCCACAGCAAAAAATCGCATAGACCTCCTCAGAAGACAAACACGGGACACAACCAACAGAGTACTCTTCATCGTCCAGTACTTCCCTGGAGCGGAGAAACTATGCCATGTTCTTCGCAGCCTTCAACATGTCATCGATGACGACGAACACCTCACTAAGGCCATCCCCACGCCTCCACTACTTGCCTTCAAACAGCCGCCTAACCTCAAACAGACCATCGTTCGCAGCAAATTACCCAGCTTTCAGGAGAACAGCGACCACGACACCACACAACCCTGTCACGGCAACCTCTGCAAGACATGCCAGATCATCAACACAGATACCATCATCACACGTGAGGACACCACCCACCAGGTACATGGTATATACTCATGTGACTCGGCCAACGTTGTCTACCTCATACGTTGCAGGAAAGGATGCCCCGGAGCATGGTACATCGGCGAGACCATGCAGACACTGCGACAATGGATGAAGGTACACCGCGCAACAATCGCCAGGCAGGAGTGTTCCCTCCCAGTCGGGGAACACTTCAGCAGTCAAGGACATTCAGCCTCCGATCTTCGGGTAAGCATTCTCCAAGGCGGCCTTTGAGACACACAACGCAAAATCGTAGAGCAGAAACTGATAGACAAGTTCCACACTCATGAGGACGGCCTCAACCGGGATCTTGGGTTCATGTCACGCTACATGTAACCCCACCTGACGTAGGGTCATCCAGACTCGAGTCGTCGTTGGCTTGTTCTCTCTATACAGATACGCCCGGACCTGCTGTGATTTCTAGCAAAAAAAATGTTTTTTTGTCTGTTTTTTGTTTTTCATACAGACCCCAGCATCTGCAACATTTGACCCCTTGTGACCCCACCTCATTGTTCTTTGATGTAATGTTTTCCTGACTAACCTGTTTGGACACCATTCACACCTTTGATTGCTGTGATTATCTCTCTGCTGAGGTGTGATAAATGGCAGTTAGAAAGATTACCTGTACTCATCTGGCATTATTCTCTGACTATATAAGCTGTGTCTTTATGCATCTCTCCACTTCACCTGATGAAGGAGCAGCGCTCCCAAAGCTTGTGATTTCAAATAAAACTGTTGGACTATAACCTGGTGTTGTGTGACTTCTTACATTTGTCCACCCCATTCCAACACCGGCATCTCCACACCATGGCTATATTTAATTAGACATGCCGACCGGATTAATTCTTACCCTCACAAGATGAGTTCCCATTAAGAGATTCTACTGTTCCGACGATGAATCAGACCTACCTGTATTATAATGCTTTGTGCAATACCCTAGCTCCTGCTCGTCCTTTAGAAGAAACTGTGGCAGGGTCAGCCCATCTGCAACCTGCACCGCCCCTTTCTCCAACCACTCAAATATCAGATCGTACATTGTGTATCCAACTGCAGGCCAACAACAAAGGTATCCATGAACTCAAAGAGATTTGTTGAAATCAACAAAACACATTATGAGCCAGATGGGTGAGGCATGTTAAAAGATGTAAAGTGAAGCACTGGAATGAAGACTGGCTTACTGAATCTTTACCTTCGATGTCCAATGATGATATGTTTTCATGGATCTGGAGCATGGAAGATGTTCAGGATGTTGGGGATGGTCAAGGATACAGTGGAAATGGTTGGAGACAGAAGTAGGCCACACATGTCAGTAGTCCAATGGAGATGAAGAGAAGCAGACTGTATCGGCATTGAATTGAAATGCTGTATTAATAGCGAAGTCAAGGACAACCTCAGACTGTTCCCTCTTATTGGAGGTTGTTTGTACGATGTAGAATTAAGATGGCTGCACATTAAAGAGCATATTTATTTAGCTCTGAAGTTTTGGTTATTTGTTGCTGACAGACATGTAAAAACAATTACTACAAGGATTGGATGAAACAATAACGTCTTTTCTTTTTATTTGTTTTTATGGGATGTGGGCGTCGCTGGCAAGGCCAGCATTTATTGCCCATCCCTAATTGCCCTTGAAAAGGTGGTGGGGAGCCACCTTCTTGAACCGCTGCTGTCTTGGAGCTCATGGGCCAGCAGATTTAGTTTTCAAACTTAATATGAAAACAAAATATAATAGGTGGCTTTGGTGTATAACACATGACTTATGAAATGGAATGGAATAGATGCCACGACACGATTAGCAAGTTTTATGAATGAGTTTATTATTCACTGCTGTTATTTGATATGGTTCAACGGAAGCTGAAATGAGTGTTGTGTACATGCACATGTAATCCAGTTACTTACAGCTCTCTAACTGCATCGCACATGTTTGTACATCCATTGGAAAATTTTTCAAGTCCATTGGGCAGGATAATATTAGCGTCAGCCTGAGAAAAATAGGCAACATATTAGGGAATGTTTTTCAATAAAGGAGAATAGATAATACAGCGACTTAGACCTGGAATGCCATCAGTTCCATTTTGAATGGTGGATCCAGAAACTCCAAATATTAAAACCTGACACCAAAGAGTTAATTTTGCACGGTTTCTCTACCAATGTGGAGCCTTATGAAATGTGACTGCTCATCGGAGATAGGCCTGTAACATTGCTGGTTCATGCTTGCTACTCGCGAGACTCCATGCTGGCAGTGGAGCCTTGCAAAATTAGGCCTCAAACGTCTGATTTTTAAACCAAAGTCCATCTTATGCTTTTACCTTTGTCTCTCATGGTGTGAGGCATTAATTATTAAGGTTTCCAATGAATTCTCATCATCACCAAATATCAGAAATAAGACCATGAGCTTCATCCACGTCTGATTTTGTGACCATCTACGGATACCACTGTCCTTTCACCTTTGTGACCTGGATCCAAATTCCAGTCCAGGTAGATCGGGTGGGGGAGGGAGAGAGAAATAGCCTCTTTTTGCTGGTTGTTAAATGCCCTAGGTGAAACACATTTGATTTAATTTCAACACAGCACTTTAAGGAGATAAGATCATGGTACAGATTTTATTTAAAGAAGATCTTTGTTGGTCTGTGAAGGGGAAAGGAAAGGCTGAGCATAATTTTCACTGTGATGACAGCACACACAAGGGCAACTGACACTTTTGTGACTCATTAACACATTTCAGTGCAATCTCCATTAGATTTGCTGAATGTGGAAGGTTGGCTTGCCACACGATTATATTTTTTCATGAAGGTGGTGTTCTTTTTTGTGCTAGTGGCTATCGATTGTAATGCAATCTTACTCACAGAGGTGATAGGATGGTCACTATGAGAAAAGGAAATGTGGTGCGGGTGCAGGAGGCAATCTGGCCAATTTGAACTGCCGGGGGAGAACGGGCGGGCAGCAGGCTGAGCACGCCCATCTGACCTTGCTGGGGGGAGGCCCGCGCCATTTCAAAGCCTGAGCATCTTTGCCATTTCCCCGAATGGGCTGTTCATCCCGAATGGGCATCCCGCTGCAGCTCACTGACACCAGCCACCGCAATATTGGCCAGCTCAGATGCCAAGCTAGCCCGCAGGTAGCTCCTGGGGGCAGGGAGATGAAGTGAACACAAAGATGGGCGGGCTTGAGCTGGGCCTGACCCTCAAGTTTGTTTTTGTTGCGGAGCCAGAAGGCGTTCCTCCTGGCTCCACAAAAATATAATGCCCCCCCCCAAAAAAAATTCTGGGCTGTTCTTGGAACGCCAGCAGTGCTCCCTTTCAGAAAAGCTGCTCAGGCCAATCACAACCCAGTACAACAGGGAAGAGCGTGCGTAGCACTTACTCCGCCCATAGGTGCCACCAAATTTGCATCAGGGTCCTACGAACATCACAGAAAACTTATCTGCATACTTCAGTGAGCCTCCCGCTTAATTCAGGCAGATGCCTGGGCCGTCCATGTAAAGGCCCTAGGAAAAATGTTGCCGGTGGGATAGGAGCAGGAACAGGGTGGCAAGAGCAGCACTCCGGTTTTAGGGCTACCACCTGGTGGACCGAGTTAAAATTGGCCCTAATCTTCTTTTGAGGCCAGTGTTAAAAGGACATTATTGGGGCAGTGTGAGAAAGCGCCAAAGTACTGTGTTCTATTTAATTACTGGGAAGGAGGGGAAAGTGTGAGTGCTTGGTGTTGAAATTAAGAGGATAAGCATCCCAGAATTTAAGAAATATATATCAGAGGACTCCCAGCATCTGAAAAGAGAAAATGTGCGCATTTTTCCAATACAGGCCCTTTGTCAGAACACTTCTAACAAAGACTCTACACTCATGATACTAACCCATCTTTTCAGAAGCTGCTGGACCTATTGTATAGATCCAGCATTTTCTGTTTTTATTTGGGATATAAGTGTCCCATTCCTCAGCACTGTTTCCTTTACCGCAGTAAGTAGAAAATTCATTGAACAAATCTATTTTTTTTTTTAAACAGTTTAACATTTTTATTAACGATTAGTGGAATTTACCAGAAAACATAACAAACTGGAAACAAAAAAAGCACATTCAAAGGCGGTAATTATGCAATGAAAACATTGGCTCTTTTTCTGGTATTTACTGTCAAGCTGTTATACTTTATTGTAGCCTAAAAAGACTCAACCAAAACCTTGTTATGCAACACCTCGATTTCAAAATTCTCATCCTTATTTTCAAATCCCTCCATGGCCTCGCCCCTCTATCTCTGTAATCTCTTTCAGCCCCACAACACCTCCCTACCCCAAGATATCATCGCTCCTCTAATTCTGCCCTCTTAAGCATCCCTGATTATAATCGCTCAACCATCGGTGGCCGTGCCTTCAGCTGCCTAGTCCCTAAGCTCTGGAATTCCCTGCCTAAACCTCTCCCCTGCTTTCCTCCTTTAAGACGCTCCTTAAAACCTACCTCTTTGACCAAGCTTTTGGTCATCTGCCCTAATTTCTTATGTGGCTGGGTGTCAAATGTTTTTGTCTTATAACATGCCTGTGAAGCGCCTTGGGACGTTTTACTATGTTAAAGGCGCTATATAAATACAAGTTGTTGTTGTTATCATTTTCCGCTTTTAAGGAAGCAGATGTTGACCCTACTGCCTTATGTTGTTCCAAAATTCTGCTGCCCATATCCGAATGTACACCAAGTCTGACTCTCAGTCCGCCAACGCCGCAATATTAAAGTTCTCATCCTTGTTTTCAAATCCCTCCATGGCCCCGCTCCTCCCTATCTCTGTAAACTCCTCCAGCCCTCTACAACCTGTCGAGATCTCTACGCTCCTCCAGTTCCGGCCTCTTGCGCATCGTCGATTTTTATCAGCCCACCATAGGTGTCCGTGCCTTCAGCTGTCTTGGCCCAAAGTTCTGAATCCCCTCCCTAAACCTCTCCGTCTCTCCAGCTCTCTCTCCTACTTTAAGACCCTCTTTAAAACCTACCTCTCTGACCAAGCTTTTGCTCACCTGTCCTAATATCTGCTTATAAAGAAAGACTTGCAATTAAAAAGCAAAGTTCACGACTACCGGATGACTCAAAGGGGGAGAAATTGGGTGAGTAGCGCCACTTGTTAGCGCCTAAAGAGGCAGGCAGTAGCTGTAGCGCCACTGGCTGCGCCTCCCGCGATATTGAGTTGGGGCGATAATGGTGGCGTTAGCCTTTTGCGCTGCGCCGCCACCGATGACGTCATCGGTGTGCGCAGCACCCCATTCGCGCCCCGTTCACGATATTTGGTTGCGAACGCCGCAGTTGCGCTGTTCGCTACCCGCGCCCGGTTCACGGGGCCTCACTGTGCCGGCAGCGGCGCAAGTTAAGGTGGAGGTGCGGGGCGGCCGCCTTTTTCGGCTGCCGCCTGCCAGCACCTCCGTCCCCGGCCTCCTGACCCCCTCCCCCCCGCGGCATTGCCGGCTGTTTCCTGAGAGCCCGGCACTTCTCCTCGGTGCCGGGCACTTTTGCCGGCATTCGCGATCGGGGATCGCTCTGTTGCAGGCACCTCCCCCTTAACAGTGGGAGGAAGGCCTACAGTACCGCAGCATGCCGTGCTGCAGCATGTGGCGCTGTGGCACGTTGCGCTGCGATATTCAGTTTTGTAATGTATATACCTTTAAGGGGGGAACTACTTTTTACAGCTCATGTATACTGTAGTACCGGCAGTGACCACACCTGTATATAGCACTGAGTAGTAATCTGTACAGGCAGTTGCAGTGTGAGCCACGTTGAGTAAACACCTGTTGTACCGTTCTCCGCAGTCTGTGTCTTATTATACACGGACGCAACATTGGCGACGAGGATGGGATGGCCAGCACATGGCGACTCACTGTTGCCAGCATTCTCGACAAGGAGAGAACAGCTGTCAGTGTGCCGGGGGACCTTGATGTGTGGATCCTGAGTGGTAATTCCACCCAAGTTAAGGGATAGAGTGCACAATGAGCTTCATGAGGGTCATCTGGGAGGGGTAAAAATGAAAAGCCGAGCCAGGGCTTATGTGCGGTGGCCGGGAATCGATAAACAAATCGAGGACCTGACAAAGAGCTGCTCAGGATGCCAGAAAGTCCAAAATGCACCACCACAGGCCCCTCCACACCCATGGGAGTGGCCCTCATCTCCATGGCAATGGGTGCATATTGATTTTGCTGGTCCATTCATGGACTCAATGTTTTTAATAGCCGTGGATGCGCACTCGAAATGGCCTGAGGTCATCAAAATGTCCTCCACCACCACGGAGAAAATTATTGCAGTCCTACGGACCATTTTTGCCAGGAATGGCTTGCCAGAACAGATTTGCTCCGACAACAGACCACAGTTTGTGTCCGAAGAGTTCCGGAGGTTCTTGAAAAAGAATGGGGTAAGGCATTACACATCCGCCCCGTATCATCCAGCCACAAATGGATTGGCTGAGAGGTTCATACAAACCTTTAAGAAGGCAATAAAGGCTATGTACAATGACAACATTCCGCTGCAGCACAAGGTGGACAATTTCCTGTTCGCCTACCGGAATGTGACACATGCAGTCACCAACCAGGCCCCAGCCATGATGTTCTTTAAACGAAGGTTAAGATCTCGCCTGGATTTGCTCAGACCAAACGTACGAAGAGATGTTGAGAGTAAGCAATTCCAGCACATCCATGAGAAGCCAACAAGGAGCTTCAATGTAGGGCAACCAGTCTTGGCCCGCGACTACCGAACAGAAAAATGGCAGCCAGGAACGATATGCACACGGCAGGGGCCACTAATGTACACAGTGGACGTTGGGGAGAGCATCGTGAGATGCCATGCTGACCAGATCCTAGAGTCACAGGAACAAGTCAACCCCATGCCTCGCCCATACGTACCTGGTGATGAACCCGACGTACAGGTCGCATCTACCCCAGAAACAGTAGCATCGGAAGCTGATGAACCAACTGACGACAGGGGGCCAGAATCGCCTCCGCACCAAGAGCAAGACACTCGGGAAAGGCGCTATCCAGAAAGGATCAGGAAGCCTCCCCAAAGACTGAATATATAAATAGACTATTTTCAGCTAATGTTGCATGTTAAAAGTGTTTATTGTAATTAGTTTGATATTTAATTGTTAAATGAGTGTTATGGTACTGTTAATCTAAAAGGGGAGGAATTGTAATGTATATACCTTTAAGGGGGGAACTATCTTTTACAGCTCATGTATACTGCAGTACCGGCAGTGACCACACCTGTATATAACACTGAGTAGTAATCTGTACAGATCAGTTCCAGTGTGAGCCACGTTGAGTAAACACCTGTTGTACCATTCTCCTGCAGTCTGTGTCTTATTATACACAGACACAACAACATGGAGTGAATCAAATTGGCTAAAGACTGGCTTCTGTGATGGTGGGGACCTCAGGAGGAGGCCGATATGGATCATCCACTCGGCACTTCTGGCTGAAGATGGTTGCAAACACTTCAGCCTTGTCATTTGTACTCATGTGCTGGGCTCCAGCATCATTGAGGATGGGGATATTCATGGAGCCTCCTCCTCCGGTTAGCTGTTTAATGGTCCACCACCATTCACGACTGGATGTGGCAGGACTGCAGTGCTTTGATCTGATCCGTTGATTGTGGGAATCGCTTAACTCTGTCTGTAGCATGCTGTTTCTGCTTTTTAGCATGCATGTAGTCCTGTGTTGCAAATTCCCAGGTTAGCACCTCATTTTTTAGGTATGCCTGGTGCTACTCCTGGCATGCTCTTCTACACTCCTTATTGAACCAGGGTTGGTCCCTTGGCTTGATGGTAATGGTAAAGTGAGGGATATGCCGGGCCATGAAGTTACAGATTGCAGTGGAATACAATTCTGCTGCTGCTGATGGCCCACAGCGCCTCATGAATGCCCAGTTTTGAGCTACTAGATCTGTTCTGAATCTATCCCATTTAGCCACACAACACAAAGAAGGGTGTCCTCAGTGTGAAGATGGAACTTCGTCTCAACAATGACAGTGCAGTGGTCACTGCTCCCAATACTGTCATGGACAGAGGCATCTGCGACAGGTAGATTGGTGAGGACGAGGTCAAGTAGGTTTTTCCCTTGTGTTGGTTCTCTCGCCACCTGTCGCAGGCCCAGACTGGCAGCTGTGCTCTTCAGGACTTGGCCAGCTCGGTCAGTAGTGGTGCTACCGAGCCACTCTTGGTGATGGACATTGAAGTCCCACACCCAGAGTACATTCTGTGCCCTTGCTACTCTCAGTGCTTCTTCCAAGTGGTGTAGTGCTAATTCATCAGCTGAGGGAGGGTGGTAGGTAGTAATCAGCAGGAAGTTTCCTTGCCCATGCTTGACCTGAAGCCATGAGACTTCATGGGGTCCGGAGTCAATGTTGAGGACTCCCAGGGCCACTCCTTCCAGACTGTATACCACTGTGCCACCACTCCTGGTGGGTCTGTCCTGCAGGCGGGCCAGGACATACCCAGGGATGGTAATGGAGGAGTTTGGGACATTTGCACACAGCAAGCTCCCACAAACAGCAATGTGATAATAACCAGATAATCTGTTTTTGGTATGTTGATTGAGGGATAAATATTGGTCAGGGCACTGGGGATAACTCAACTACTCTATTTAGAAATGGTGCCATGGGATCATTTACAGCCACCTGAGAGAGCACTCGGGGCCTCAGTTTAACATCTCATCCGTAAGACGGCACCTAGCGACAGTGCAGCACTCCCTCAGCACTGCACTGGAGTGTCAGCCTAGCTTTATGTGCTGCAAGTCCCTGGAGCGGGATTTGAACCCACGGCCTTCTGACTCAAAAGCGAGAGTACTACCCACTGAGCCACTGAGCTGACACTGCGGCTCAGTGTTAAATTTTATTTGATAACATTCCTGTGAAGCGGCTTGGGACATTTTACTAGGTTAAAGGCGCTATATAAATGCAAGTTTTTGCTGTAGAAAGTTACTGAAATACTGCTCTTTGAGAAGGGACATTTGGTGCTTCATAGCCTTTGTGAATTGCAACTGAAAAGTTACTGCATGAAAAATCTTTAATTAAGAAAAATAATTTCTAGCTTTCTTTTTGACTTTCTTCCTCCTCTCCACTGCAGTGACTCATGTCGCAATAAAACTCAACGGGTGCCAGATCATCTTCGGAACCTCACCTGTGACCGTTTCTCACATATGAAATCAGAGTGAGGGTCAGTCAGCTATGTGGTCACGAAGGGCGTCACCCAATTTCTGTCTTCATCCAACATCCACCTGCACCACTTTCCAGCAGCTGTCAAGGATTGCAATCTGGAATTGGAATCCCCAACTGATCGTTTCCTTCACTGGTCCAGGTTAGAAACCCGAGGCAGTTGTACCACCACTTCCGCTGAGGTGCGCTAACTCGCCACAGATCAGGGAAAGAACCTGGGACATTCCAGATTAAAAAAAAAATTCGTTCATGGGATGTGGGCGTCGCTGCAAAGCTAGCATTTATTGCCCATCCCTAATTGCCCTTGAGAAGGTGGTGGTGAGCCGCCTTCTTGAACCGCTACAGTCCGTGTGGGGAAGGTGCACCCACAGTGCTGTTAGGGAGGGAGTTCCAGGATTTTGACCCAGCGACGATGAAGGATCGACGATATACTTCTAAGTCAGAATAGTGTGTGATTTGGAGGGGAACTTGTAGGTGGTGGTGTTCCCATGCGCCTACTGCCCTTGTCCTTCTAGGTGGAAGAGGTCGCGGGTTTGGAAGGTATTGCCGAAGAAGCCTTGGCGAGTTGCTGCAGTGCATCTTGTAGAGGATACACACTGCAGCCATGATACGTCGATGGTGGAGGGAGTGAATGTTTAAGGTGGTGGATGGGGTGCCAATTAAGCGGGCTGCTTTGTCCTGGATGGTGTTGAGCTTCTTGAGTGTTGCTGCAGCTGCACTCATCCAGGCAAGTGGAGAGTATTCCATCACACTCCTTACTTGAGCCTTGTAGATGGTGAATCTGCATGGATCAGCGCTGCAGCATGCAATGTGTTTACCCACTGAGCCTTTTGGGGGAAGCGGTATGAAAAGCATATGTAAATATAAAATAAACACAACATAGGCTACATTGAATGTATTCAGATTCAGCATTTATTTAAAAATCTGTCAAGAACCAACTCCTCGTAACTAGTTCTTCATATTCACCTGTCAACACTTATGTCAAAGAACTAGCAATTGGTTTGCTATACTATCTATTAGTTTGAGACCAGTACCTGTTTGGAGAGATATGGGACTGTTAGGTCCAAATTATACTGCTGGCTCTCTTACCAAGAAAATGAAGCTTTTGCAGCGCAATATCTGTTAAATGTTAATGTTAACAGTTGGCTCTCTGCTAACATTAAAACAATTCAAAATTCAAGCCTAAAGTTGATCCTGGAGGGCTCCTTGTACATTTTGTCTAAATTCCACTTGGACAATTGCACACCCCAGTTCGAACACATACTTTCCATTGATGCGAATTGAAATCCCTTCACATGGACAAAGAAAGTGTAGCATAACTGACCCACCATGCAAACTGTGGCTGTAGATAGAGTGAATGAAACATAGAAGATAGGAGCAGGAGTAGGCCATTCGGCCCCTCAAGCCTGTTCCGCCAATTAATGAGATCATGGTTGATCATCCAAATTCAATACCCTTTCCTTGCTTTCTCCCCATATCCCTTGATCCCTTTAACCTTAAGAAATATATCTAACTCCTTCTTGAATATATTTAATGAATTGGCCTCAACTGCCTTGTGTGGTAGAGAATTCCACAGGTTTACCACTCTCTGGGTGAAGAAATTCCTCCTCATCTCAGTCCTAAATGGCTTACCCCTTATCCTTAGACTGTGACCCCTGGTTCTGGACTCCCCCGCCATCGGGAACATCCTTCCTGCATCTAGTCTGTCTAGTCCTGTTAGAATTTTATAAGTTTCAATGAGATCCCCTCTCATTCTTCTAAACTCTAGCGAATGTAAGCCTAATAGACCCAATCTCTCCTCATACATCATTCCTGCCATCCCAGGTATCAGTCTGGTGAATCTTCGCTGCACTCTCTCCATGGCAAGAACATCCTTCCTCAGATAAGGCGACCAAAACTTATTCCAACTCTTTGTTTCCTGTCTGCCAACCAGTTCTCTATCCAAGACAGTACCTTACCCCCAATCCCGTGTGCTTTAACTTTGCACGCTAATCTCTTATGCAGGACCTTATTGAAAGCCTTCTGAAAGTCCAAATACACCACATCCACTGGTTCTCCCTTATCTATTCTACCAGTTACATCCTCAAAAAATTCCAGTAGATTAGTCAAGCATGATTTACCTTTTGTAAATCCATGTTGACTTTGTCCAATCATGTCACTGTTTTCCAAGTGCTCTGCTATTACATCTTTTATAATGGACACTAGCATTTTCCCCACTACTGATGTCAGACTTTCCGGTCTATAATTCCACATTTTCTCTCTACCACCTTATTTAAATAATGGTTTACATTAGCTATCCTCCAATCCTTGGAAACTGTTCCAGAATCTATAGAATTTTGGAAGATGATCAGCAATGCATCTACTATTTCTAGGGCCACTTCCTTAAGTACCCTAGGATGTAGATTATCAGGCCCTGGGGATTTATTGGCTTTCAATCCCATCAATTTCCCTAACACCATTTCCCTACAAATACTGATTTCATTCAATTCCTCCCTCTCATTAGAACCTATGTTCCCCGGCATCTCTGGGAGGTTATTTGTGTCCTCGTTTGTGAAGACAGAACCAAAGTATGTATTTAATTGGCCTGCCATTTCTTTGTTCCCCATTATAAATTCCCCTGATTCTGACTGCAAGGGACCTACGCTTGACTTCAATCTTTTTCTCTTCACATATCTATAGAAGCTTTTACCGTTAGTTTTTATGTTCCCTGCAAGCTTACTCTCAATCTATTTTCCCCCTCTTAATTAATCCCTTTGTCCTCCTTTGCTGAATCCTAAACTGTTCCCAATCCTCAGGTTTGCTGCTTTTTCTGGCCAAATTATATGTCCTCTCCTTGGATCTTATGCTATCACTAATTTCCCTTCTTAGCCACGGTTGAGTCACCTTTTTTGTTTTATTTTTATGCCAAACAGGGATGAACAAATTCTGTAGTTCATCCATGCGATCTTTAAATGTTTGCCATTGCCATTGCCTATCCACCGTCAACCTTTTAAGTAACATTCCCCAATCCATCCTCGCCTCATACCATCATAGTTTCCTTTATTTAAATTCAGGACCCTAGTCTCTGAGTCAACTACAGGAAACTTTGTGCTATCCAGAGGTGAACCATCCGGCAAACTGGAGCCACCGGCAAAAATCAGGAGCTGTTTTTTATTCTTTTTGTTTGTTTTCTTTGCTTTTTTTTCCCCACAGTCAAGCAGTGCAAGGTCTGTAGCTATAGCAGCAGCTTTAGCTACAGATGCTTGCAGCCACAACCGAGTGTTTAGAAGCTGTTGCTAAGCAACAGTGTTTGTTGTCAGATACGGAGATAAGAGTCTCCGTATCTTTCAACATTAACTCTGGAGTGTCCGGCAGTTTTGAGGGAACGGCAGCAGCTCGGTCCCGTCGGTGCCAGATAGCACAAAGTTTCCTGTACTTCACTCTCCATTTTAATGTAGAGTTCTATCATATTATGATCGCTCCTCCCCAAGAGGCCTCGCACAACAAGATTGCTAATTAATCCTTTCTCATTACATAATACCTAGTCTAAGATGGCCTGATCTCTAGTTGGTTCCTCGACATATTGGTCCAGGAAACCATCCCGTATACACGCCAGGAATTCCTCCTCCACAGTATTGTTACTAATTTGGTTAGCCCAGTCTATATGTAGATTAAAGTCACCCATGATAACTGCTGTGCCCTTAGTGCACGCGTCTCTAATTTCCCGTTTAATGCCATCCCCAACCTCAGCATTACTGTTTGGGGGTCTGTATACAACTCCCACTAATGTTTTTTGCCCCTTAGTATTTATCAGCTCTGCCCATACAGATTCCACATCATCAGAGCTAATATCCTTCCTTACTATTGTGTTAATCTCCTCTTTAACCAGCAATGCTACCCAACCTCCTTTTCCTTTTTTCCTGTCCTTCCTGAATATTGAATGAACTAATAATGCACACCTTATGGACATATATATCTCTGGTTTGACAATATAGCATTATATAAGAGAGTTCACAAAGGCAGTACTGTACAATATTTCATAAACACAACATAAGGGCAGGATTGCTTTATGCTCTGGTGGTTCTGAGTGAGATGAGAAGCTGGCAATATTGGGCTGAATACCAATGAATGCAAAAACAACACTGGATATCTTTTAGTCTCAGTTACACCTTATGCAAGAAAATCCCCTCACCTCCAATACTGTCTGAGTAATCTCTTAAAATGGAGAGCATCTAATGACAAGCACTGATTAGTAGTTAAACACCAGTAATCTAGATACAGTCGTGCTTTACGATCGAGTGCAGGTATGTCACTGGAAAATGTTATGCTTTGGATTTGGGGCTGGGTTTGTTTTATGGTCACTGGTTTTGAAATAAAAAGCATGCCTCTTAAGAAACCAATGTGAACAGATGTGTATTCTGGCAATGCTCCAAAATGTAGAAATGCCTGTTACCAGTGAGATATTTACTACTAAGCAGATGCCTCCATTATATATTAACCAAGTAACAGCAATACGAGTTGTCAATGTCACCCAGCTAAGATTTTAATTCATTATAAATGGTTGCAGCCTTCAATTTTTGAGATTACTTGACATTCACAGAATGTAATGACCACCAGAGAAAATGGTCACTAATGCAAGGTTTTAAAAAAAAAAAGAGCCTTGTTAATGTCACCGTCATTAATTTAATGTAAATGGTAGCAAAATGGAAGCGACCAAACGGTTTTATGAAAATAATGACCTTTCTATATTCCAGGACTCATTTACCACAGTGACATTTAGCAACTTGACAGTGGCAGGAGTCTCACAAAAAAGTAACATTCCAAAGGCATCATGGCTTAAATGCAGCTACTCTCTGGAGATATCAAGGGCATCCATCATTTTGTGATAATTTGGACAAAAGGAACAGATTTAACAAAATATACTGATGCTGACAGTAATGTGGTTTTGGAGCCAGCAATATTGGGATGATCCACTGTTCGGATAATTATGCCATTAATGAAGCTACAAAAATAAGGCAATAATGCATTAACTAGTCATTAGCATTCTCCTAGAAGTTTACTATTGGCGTTCCGTGCCTCACAACGTCCAGGTATGCCTCCGAAGATTTAAGGAGGTTGACGAGGTGAGATTAGGTTGCCCATCAGTGCACATCCTTTGAACCAATTCTCTTGCAGGGTATTGTTCACTGCGTTTCGTGATCTTACAGCTCTTACTCCTATTAATTATTTAGTAAAGTGCAAACAAAAGAGCACAGGAGGGTGTGTGAGGACATTCTGGGGTTGCCTTTTGTCTCACTACCGCCCCATTTTAAGGTGTAAACAGGGTAGTAATTAGACAAAAGTCTCAGAAAAACATTTTTGACAGACTGCTGGAGGTCTGCCCATTCAGATTTTTTGGGGCGCACGTCAATTTAAGTAGCCTGTGCTTCCAACCGAAACAGGCTGGTGGTCAAGCCCAATATATGTAAATCAGGCTCATATTACGTTCTCAGTAACCTGACACCATTTTTGTGTCTACTCACTTTGCTATCACCACTTCCTCAACCTGTCCACAAATCATGGGTGGTGTGAGTTGGGAGATGGAAAATATGTGCGGTACAAGCAGTGCCTTGAGGGATCCTCAGCTACTCTCGGATAAAGCATTGGAAAGTTTTTGGGAGCCATTTTGCTTCTATTACATAGTGATTTTTGGTTACTTAGACAATTACAAAGTGCTCGTAGTGCCTGTAGAACATTCTGAACTCTTAAGAGGCTTCTGGCAACACATCTTTTTCACCATAGGTGTGCTTTTAGTAATTGGGAAGGATGTTCTTGCCAAGGAAGGAGTTCAGCGGAGATTCACCAGGCTGATGCCTGGGATGGCAGGAATGACGTATGAGGAGAGATTGGGATGATTGGGTTTGTACTCGCTGGAGTTTAGAAGAATGAGAGGGGATCTCATTGAAACTTATAAAATTCTGACAGGACTGGACAGACTAGATGCAGGAAGGATGTTCCCGATGGTCGGGGAGTCCAGAACCAGGGGTCACAGTCTAAGGATAAGGGGTAGGCCATTTAGGACAGAAATGAGGAGGAATTTCTTCACTCAGAGAGTGGTGAAGTTGTGGAATTCTCTACCGCAGAAGGCAGTAGAAGTCAATTCATTAAATATATTCAAGAAGGAGTTGGATATATTTCTTAAGGCTAAAGGGATCCAGGGGTATGGGGAGAAAGCAGGGACCGGGTACTGAAATTGGATGATCAGCCATGATCGCATTGAATGGCAGAGCAGGCTCGAGGGGCCGAATGGCCTACTCCTGCTCCTATCTTCTATATTTCTATGTTTCTATGTTTCCACTCCGACAAGAGTTGGAAGAGGTGAAAGAGGAGCATCAGAAGGAAGGAGCACACAGGGCTGCAGTGACAGGGAGAACAAATACAAGGAAGCAGGCTCGTTGAAATCCTTACCCTCCCAACAGAGTGTACAGGCTCAGGACAACATACCTTCACTTCTATGAGGAGCACTGTGTAAGGAAGCTGCAGCAAGACATGCAGCCAACTACCACAGCTAGCACAACATTGTCTGTTGTGGTCAAGCCCAATGCATCCTTCAACTTCTTTGCTTCCGGTTCTATCCAAGCTGCCACAGGGGATATCAGGAACATCAGTTGGTCTACGGTTGATGCCAGGTTTGCTAAAGAAAGCATGTTTGCCATGGACATGTGGAAACAGCAGGTTAGAGGTCTAGGGTTTGCTCAGATTTTAGTCATCCCCTGTGTCCAGATCCTTTTTTGACTGCATCTGCGTCACTTAGCAGGCTCCATTGGATGAACCTACTGCCTTCATGAAGTATAAGAGCTTCCACTCCATTA
The DNA here is from genome assembly GCF_052327205.1 of Somniosus microcephalus. Taxonomy (NCBI): domain Eukaryota; kingdom Metazoa; phylum Chordata; class Chondrichthyes; order Squaliformes; family Somniosidae; genus Somniosus; species Somniosus microcephalus. Next base: position 16,468,369 of record NC_141000.1, on the reverse strand, counting down.
ATGTGCAACTGGTGTATGATCACCAGCAATACATCATGCATATCTGTGCCTACTTTCCTGGAAGCTGCCATGATGCTTTTATATTGTCCCAATCCTTCTTAACCTACCCCCACTAATCTTTGCCCCTGCAAAACAAGTAAGAGGCCGGCTGCTTGGGAACAAGGGCCACCCCCTGACATTTGGCTCATGACTTCGGTCAGGAACTCACACTCAGTGGTTCTACAATCAGATCCATGGCTCGGCTAAAGCCCTCATTGAGAAAATCATTGGAGTCCTCAGGCAACATTTCCACTGATGTCTTCCTGCAGTACTGCTCACAAAGAGTGTCCCATATGACACTGGTTTGCTGCATAACTTTGCTCTGCAATGGGAAGAACACATGGAGGACCATCGGATGAGGACCTTCAGCGTGATGAACAAGAGGACACTGATGACAGAGAGGATGGCAAAGAAGCTGGAGAAATCCAACAGTTACCAATAGCCAGAGCTCATCGGCAGCAGCTCATTGAAGAGCACTTCAGCTGAACAATCCCTATTCCCCTACATTAACAGCCATGACTAACATTTCTGCCAGTCCTTCCACCTTCAAATACAGGGCATCCCACCAAAGCCTACCATTGTTATTCATGTCAACTAACATGTTCCCTTCCCATTGTAAGACTGCCCCAATATTGGGCTGTGACTCCGCTCTTCCACTGATCTGCAGGGGAGCAGGCTATTGGAGATCTGTGGCCGATTGAAGCCCCTATCTATTCAGTCTGCCACCTTGTCCAAGGTGAAGGAGATAATGAAGCCAAGAGCCTGCATGGCCCCAGTATGAGTATCCCTGAGGCATGCTATTACTGGGCCCAGCTGCAGCGCTCATTGAGGTGACCACCCCCTCCATGGATGACTGGTGAGTGCTGATACCTTGCTCTAGGACCCCACACAAGTTGGTAGTGAACTCCTCCACACTCTCCGACATGCCGCAGCAGCTCCCTGGCAGGCAGTCCAATGTATTGAGCAATTGGTGGTGCACAGAAAGCATCCTTCTTTTAAAGGCTGGGATCCTGAAATCTGCATTCGGTCAGCAGAGTTAGTGCGTGAGCTTGCCCGCCGTTTAGCTATTTTCCCTGAGATGTCATTTCCACTTGCGCTTGCTCCTGCTCACTTAAGCTCAATGAATCATCCCGTGCAGACCCATCTAACTCACTTGCCAGGAATTTCCTCAGGAACTTCTCCTGCTCCGCCATCGTAAAATTTGGCGGAGGTTCAGTGAAAACCCCGTTTACGTGCTAAAACAGACCTCCGTCAAATTTAAAACAGCAGTGTTGGAAAAAACTCTGAGGAAATTCCTTGTAGCTATCTATAGCAGGCAGGGGTGCCGGGGCTAGGAAGAGCAAGAGCGAGTGTTGGTGCTTCTTCGGGAGTGTTCTCCACCTCAGTGTGTGCTGCAGCAAACCCAAGATGTCTAATGGACTTAGAAAGAGGGGACAGGGACAAGGGCTGGCATGTAGCAGCCACAGCAATGCGCCACCAGGTTGGCATGTTGAGTATGTGGCTGAATTAAAAGAAAAGGAAGGCAAGATGCCCATACGCCCTGCTGTGCATGGCCTCCAGCCTCGCCTTCTCCAATGCGGTGTGGCCTTTCCCTGCCAATTATGCTGATGGCAGCCTCGTTCATTGGCTGTGAGCATGTGCACTGAGGCAAGACAGTTCTTGCACTCTGCCTTCTGTGGTATGTGAGCTTCTCGTGAAGGAAAGTGGAAGTGGGTTAGTGTGTGCCCGGTTGGAGGGGTCTGAAGGTGTGTGTGACAGATTAGCATAGTGTATATGATGAGAGGTGAGCCGAAGGAAAAAGTAGTTGTGAGGGAAGTAGCAGGTCCAGAGTGTGCAAGTGCAAGCAGGAGAAGGTGCAGTGCAGTGTCCCGTTGTGATAGGAGGAGAGCCATGGGAAACAGGAGAGGGGAGGATTACTAATGTTGGGGCCAAAGCTGGACGGTGCAGGACTGAGCAGAGACCAAGAGAGAGATGAGCCTTACCTTGGCCATCCTGGTGAGGTAATCAAATCGCTTCCTTCACAATTGCCTGGCCCTGGTACAATGCTAGTGACACTGATGTGCTCTGCTGCCTCTCTACATTGTTGTTGGCAAGATTGCCTGGGTACCCAGTGCCCATCAGAGGGGAAGGGGACTGCCTTCCTGCTACTCACTTGCTATATGAGCATCTCCATGGCACCATCACAAAATCTGGGGGCCCTGGATGAAATCATTTTGCCGGCAGAGTCAGAAAATCAATTGCAGCATTCAAAAGCAGCACTCCCCTTTAAGAGGTGCAGGCTTCCTTCAAGTAATGGCAGTCCTGGATTTCCAGCCCTCCCAACCTGTAGGGAACGCAATTAATGCGGGCAGCTCGCCAAGTACTTGAAATCTGGCCCGGCCACGATAGTGGATCGGGCCTCCTGCCAACATCATCAGGCGGGCGGTATGGTTCTCCCACCCACTGCCCACCCGATCGGCACTCCACCTGAAATTTGACCTCTTTGTGTTCCTGTGAAAATGGGCAACATGTTAACTAGACATCCTGGGGGGAAGATTTCCTCTATACACCAGGCACTTCAAAATTATAAAGCCTGTTTTTAAAAATACCTCCCAAATTCAGCCTTTTAATATCCAAGCTTGATTTTAACCTAATTACAAATTCCTGATTTTCCTAATCATCTCTTTCACTCTCTTCAACCTAATGGTCTGCAACTTGCACCAAACCACTTTTCATGAATAAAAGCAAGATTGTTTTCTTAATGACCTCACTAGTACAACTAATTTCTTAATGACCTCACTAGTACAACTAATTTCTTAATGACCTCACTAGTACAACTAATTTCTTAAAGACCTCACTAGTACAACTAGTTTCTTAATAACTTCACTAGTACAACTAAAGACCTCACTAGTACAACTAGTTTCTTAAAGACCTCACTAGTACAACTAGTTTCTTAATAACTTCACTAGTAGGACTAATTTCTAAACAACTTTACTTTGTGGTAATGTAAAAAAAAGCCCCAGTGACAGTCATTGGGCAAAAATGGTACACAAAACATAAAACTCATAATTCACAATAAAAAAATTGCAAACTTCATATCATTACAAAATTATGATAATTTAATTTGTTTGATTATACGCTCAATGATAAACAACTTCCATGGGAACATAGGAACAGGAGTAGGCCATTTAGCCCCTCGAGCCAGTTCCGCATTAGGATAAGCACCTTGGCCTATAGCTCTAGCATTTAGTCCATGTGACACCATTAAACAGACTCAGACCAAGTGATATCAGTTAAATATACCGGGGGAGGCTTAAGGGTTGGGCACATTTAGTTGAATATTTACTTGAATATCACTCCAAGTATCATCACCAAGGTCACAATTTGGCCGGCCAGTTGAGAGGTCCAAATCACTTTCACGTTCGAGCCTCGTTAACATTTTGCCAGCGAGCTGCGGACACGCCAACCGGCACCCGATGCAGCTCTCTGGTTTCCTGCGGCAGAAGATCCGCCGATGACCCTATGCGGCCGGCCGGCAGGCTAGACCTGTTGCGTTAAAGGAGAGAATGTCCAGGGGACGGGCGAGAATGGGTCTGCAGCAGGGCTGGTGATTTTTGTGGGGGGGGGAGGCCAGAGGAGCCACTCCTGCTCCCACGTACCTTTTGGGAGAGGTCTCCCGCGGACCCTTTAAAGACTGCGATTAGGCTTCTCAACACCTGGAGGAATGTGACTGGCAAATTTCGGCCATTGTTCCTCAACAGTTGCAATCGGGATCCTGCAACAGACGTAGGACCCTCGATATACATACATAAACAGTCACTTTGGGCGGGAGTGTTAGCACCCATTTAAAGCCTGCCTGAACGTCAAATCAGGCTGGCAAACAGGTGCAAGGGTTTAAAGGTGCAAAATACCAGACTTTTAACTGCGGTTCAGCCATTTTTTAAGGCAGCCGACAGTTGGAAGTCTCCCCCACTGTATTGTTTTTTTAAATATGATTAAGAATACTAGAGCAGTTTATGAAGCTGACACCATCTGAGACAACCTCGGTCAAAGGACTTCATCCAATGCTACAACCATACAAGGGAATACTATAAGTCGTTATGGGAAAGCCAATCTTACCTTATACTGTACAAAACATTTCCATTTTTAAAAATGCGAAGCAGTTTGTTGTCCGTTGTCACTTCATGAAAGTTGGCACCCTTTTCATTAGCAAAGAACAAATCAGGCTTCCAGATGGAATCCAACATGGAAGGATCCAAATCTAAGGAATCGTCTGGGTATTCACTGTAGGCTAATCGTGGATCACTCCACGTCTGTCGCAGGAATATATTCACTCTGTAGTCCTAAACAAATGTGAAATTATTTTTATAATTGTGTTAATTGAACAGATGTGCTTCCATTTACAGATAAATTATATGGGAATCCAAGTTTAATTGAAGGTATAAGCACAGTATAGCCTAGGTCCCACAACAATGGAATCAATAATGATCTTTATTACACACCCTCTTTCTTTTTCTCACTTTTCTTTTTAATTACCTTTATTTTTTTGGTACCAAACCACACTGAGAATTGCTGGGCACATACTTGAGATATTCTAGCTCTATAAGTGCATTATTTTAGTTAAAATAAGAAAAAAAGGACAGCTTCTGCGTTGAAAGAACCGTTTAAAACACTGAATAAAATGTGATTTATTTAACCAGTTTGAGGCTTCTTTTCAATTCTGGACAAGGGGAGTCAAGCACAGTGATCATTTACTGACAGTGCTCAATGCAGAAGGTGCAGCCTTGAAATGCAAATTATGTAAAAAGAATATAATGCTATACCAAAGTTTAGGGTCCTCCCATTCACCAATTAAGTTTCTAATGTTTCACTGATGATCTACTAATGTAGCAAAGCTGTGTGTGTGTTTATCAACTGAGGTAGAGACTCCACAGCAGCACACAAGCTTGTACTAAAGGCCAAGTGAGGGAAAGGGGATCTTGTTCAAACGCTCCTCCTTTTCAAACATAATTGCATTAATCCCAGGGGAACCACATCATTTACTAATACATAAAGAAAATACTGCAGATGCTGGAAATCTGAAATAAAAACAGAAAATGCTGGAGAAACTCAGCAGGTCAGGCAGCATCTGTGAAGAGAGAAACAGAGTTAACGTTTGGTCATCGACCTGAAACGTTAACTCTGTTTCTCTTTTCACAGATGCTGCCTGACCTGCTGAGTTTCCCCAGCATTTTCTGTTTTTATTTCACATCATTTACTAGCTTTATTGGGGGCTATTTTGGAACAGGGCCCTCCCTGGTTGCCGTGGCCTTGTTGGGTGTGTAACAGCATTGCTAACATACCAAGTACCTGTATTCCTGCAGCAGTATCGGCACCATGCATGCGATTCACTGTTTTAATGCAGTGCAATTTATAGCCATTCCTCTTAAAAGTGATTTATACTTTTCTAACATTTGACTTGACATTAAAATTTCAGGAGTTGATTCACAAACGTGATGAACAAAATTGCCAGTCACATTTATACAGGGCAGCACTGTACACTTTAGTTTCCAAATAAATTACCTCGAGCTCTTGATAAAAGTTAGTTAGGTACTTATATGACAGTAGTAAACTAATGATGCTAAGGTAGCTGATAAGATTTGCCTACATAATAAGTCACTGCAATTCAAAAAGGATTCAATTGTAGAGACATTTTGAGATGTTTTGATGTAATAAACAGAAGTGTTCTTAATATTATTCTTAACATATGGAGATTAATTAAATGATAATAGTAAAACGTAACATAATTGTGGCTTTGTGCCAGTTCTGTGAACCTCAAGACAATAGCTTATTTGTAGTGGTTTTAATTTTATTTGATACCACTTTTCCAATGGAATTGGCTCCAGCAGTGGTAAGCCGCCATATCACTTGACCACTGTGAGACTACTGCACCAACAAATGGAAGACCTTTGGGTAAGCAATGTCACACACGATTTTTGCTTGGCAGAGCCAAGTAGGTTCAGCGTATCTAATCACAATTCAAGCAAGTGGGTGATATCACTCAAATAAACATCTTGTGGATGGGTGGTTATAGAACAAATGTCAGCTTTTGATGAGAGATATCGTAACCTGCTTGCCCTTTAACCCCAGGGGTTCTGCTAAACATTGTCAACCAAAGGTCTATTTTTGTATAAACTATTGCTCCCTGCTCCCTCCATTTAACACTTAGGGTGCAATGATTACAAATAGTTTAAGACAATAACCCTTGAAACTTAATGAAACTATGAATATAGATTTTTTTTAATGTTCCTGTATTTTCAAGCATTTACTTTCACATACATATTTTATAAAGCCATTGTGCATTTTGATTGCACAGTGCTTGAGGGAGGAGTGCATTGATACACTAAGGCTTCTTGGCTTGATTGGGTCTGCATTAGACAGATTCAGGTTTAAGAACTGAAGCAATTTGTTTATTCTTGGTCCCTGTAGGAACACCTTGAGCCATTTAAAAAATTCTAAACAAAGATAGAGTTTAAATATTTTCCCTGCTGTATAATTATCATTATTGACCAAGTAGGGCTTCTCAATCCATCATTCTTTATATTCATGTATACTGTATGCAAATTACAGTCCCTGTTGCAGTCTACACTACCTAAATCCTAATAAAATCTAAACTAATATAATGAAATGGTAATATCATGCAAATTTGGAGATGCTTTACTGTTTTTATGTTTTTAATTAGGTTTGATTAGGTTGGATTATTCAAGTCATGATCATTTTAAGGTTCATTAAATAGTTGGTTTTAGTCACATCTACAGTCATATTGTATAATTCCCCCATCACCACCAAAGAACACACACATTCTCTGCATAATGCTATGCTAATAAGGATATGTCTAATGCAGAGGAAGCAGACCAGTTATAGTACAAAAGTTTGACCAAGTCATAAGGTCTTCATAAAATCAGCCAACTTCTTTCTTTTATAATTTGTTTATCCCTTCCAATGTTCTTCCTCTCCCCTCTCTTCTCAAAGGTGATAACTCGCTATTTGCTAGCGTTTAGAAGAATGAGCGGGGATCTCATTGAAACTTATAAAATTCTAACAGGACTAGACAGACTAGATGCAGAAAGGATGTTCCCAATGGTGGGGGAGTCCAGAACCAGAGGTCACAGTCTAAGGATAAGGGGTAAGCCATTTAGGACAGAGATGAGGAGGAATTTCTTCACCCAGAGAGTGGTGAACCTGTGGAATTCTCTACCACCTAAGGCAGTTGAGGCCAATTCATTAAATATATTCAAGAAGGAGTTAGATATATTGCTTAAGGCTAAAGGGATCAAGGGATATGGGGAGAAAGCAGGGACTGGGTACTGAATTTGGATGATCAGCCATGATCTCATTGAATGGCGGAGCAGGCTCGAGAGGCCGAATGGCCTACTCCTGCTCCTATCTTCTATGTTTCTATGTTTCTATAAGGTATGGATCCACAGGCAGTGTTGGACAATCTGATACCATCTATCACACCACAGTGCAGAAAACAAGTAAGTCACATGTTTAAAATTTTATTTTTAATTAAAAAAAAGATTGGGTGCTGCAGTGGGTTGGATACTGGCCTTTCATCTCTATATAACCTAACCACGCTAACATACCTAAGACCTTTGGATAAGTATTGGCCCAGAAATTCGGGTCCCAACGCGTGAGTACGGACGGAGTACTCACGCGTGGACCCGATGGAAGTGCCGGTTTTCAGCATGCACAGCGCATGCGCGGGAAACCGGCATTTCCGATCCTCTGAACCAAGGGGTTCAGAGGTCGAACGCGTGCGCGCAAGAGTCTGCGCGTGCGCGTTGAACTTCCTTTTTTTTTACAGGTTTGCCCGTGCGTGAAGGCCTCTACTTTTTGCACATCTAAAAACCAGGCGTAAGGACTTCATTTTAAAAGGTAAGTGGTCAATTAATTAAAATTAGAACATTTTTTCCACAGGTTTATTATTTTTAAATACTTTACAGTAAGGTAAGTGTATTTTTAGCCCCGATTTATTATAAAAAAATGTTTTCAAAAATTTAAATTATTGTTTAAAATAGTTATTTAATGTTATTTATAGTTGATTTAAATAGTGTGATTTTTTTTCAAATTTATTTTAAGGTTAAGTACTGTTTTGGGCACCCGGAGTTTTCATGAGTTTGACAGTTCTTTCTGTCAAACTCATGAATGGGCTTTTCCCTCCTTCGATTGGTTGCCCAGTGCTCACATGATCCCAGCCGACGCATCGCACTAAGTACGCCGCTGGGTCACGCAAGCACAGCGCGCCGGGAGCTGGACCGGGCCACAGACAGGAAATCCACGCAGGCCCAGGCTTCAACTGTCGGCGCGCTAGGTAAGTGTAGGTCGGGGGCTTGCACCCGCGGGAAGCCCCCGACACGAATTTCTGGGCCATTACCACAAATGGCTGTTTAAAAAACACAGGGCCAAGTAGCTTTGAACTCATCGACATTAAACCCAACCCAGTCTGATAGCTTCCACTGGCTATAAGGTTACTAAGTCCATCTCAATACATGGGTCAACAACTTGAAACCACAACTGATTTAGCACTAAACTGGCTCTCTCAATCAAGAGACCACAGGATAATTGATGTATTAAATGAATAAAAGTCACAGTGGTGCTCCAAGGTAGGGGCTTGAAGCACACCTTGGACACAGTAGTTACATACGTGACCCAGGAGTGCTTAATGCTGATAGTGGGTGCCCAAAATGAACACAAAAAAAGCAACAAAAATTAACATCTTTAGACAAAAAAGGTACAGAACGTATAAAGTAAGTTAAATTAGGTAGAAGACAGTAAAGTTAAAATAATTAAAAAACATGATAGAAAATGGAGAAGATGAGAGGAGGAACAGCAGACCAAAAGGCAGGCCATGCATTTTTTTACTTAAATTGTTTTGTAATTTTATTGAATAGAGTTAAAATATAATAATAATAATGATATTATAGGAACACAGGAACAGGAGTAGGCCATTCAGCCCCTCGAGCCTGTTCCGCCATTCAAATAGACCATGGCTGATCTGCGATCTAACTCAAAATACCTGCCTTTAGCTCATATCCCTTAATACCTTTGGCTAACATAAAGCTATCAATCTCCAATTTAAAATTAACAATTGATCTAGCATCAATTGCCATTTGCAGAAGAGAGTTCCAAACTTCTACCACCCTTTGTGTGTAGAAGTGTTTCCTAATTTCACTCCTGAAAGGTCGGACTCTAATTTTTAGACTATGCCCCGGAGTCCTAGAACCAGTGGAAAGAGTTTCTCTCTATCTACCCTAGCTGTTCCCCTTAATATCCTGAAAAATTCGACCAGATCACCTTAACTTTCTAAATTCTAGGGAATACAACCCTAATTTGTGTAATCTTTCCTCATAATTTAACCTTTGAAGTCCAGGTATCATTCTGGTAAACCTACGCTGCACTCCCTCCAAGGCCAATATATCCTTACTGAGGTGTGGGCCCAGAACGGTTCACAGTTCTCCAGGTGTGGTCTAACCAGGGTTTTGTATAGCTGCCCCCTTGTACTCTAGTCCTCTAGATATAAAGGCCAACATTCCATTAGCCTTTTGGATTATCTTCTGTACCTGTTCATGACATTTTAATGATCTATGTACCTGAACGCCCAGGTCTCTTTGGACCTCCACTGTTTTTAGCTTTTTACCATTTAGAAAGTACCCTGTTCTGTCCTTTTTTGGTCCAAAGTGGATGACCTCACATTTGCTTACATTGAAATCCATTTGCCAGTTTTGCCCATTCACTTAATCTGTCAATATCCCTTTGTAATTTTATGCTTTCATCTACACTGCCTACAATGCCGCCTATCTTTGTGTCATCGGCAAATTTGGATATATTACTTTCTATGTCATCATCTAAGTTGTTAATAAATATTGTGAATAGTTGAGGCTCCAACACAGATCCCTGCGGGACACCACTAGTCACATCCTGCCAATTAGAGTGCCTGCCCATTATCCCTACTCTCTGTCTCCTGCCGCTCAGCCAATTTCCCAACCGGGTCAATAATTTGCCCTCAACTCCGTGGGCTTCTACCTTAGATAACAGTCTCTTATGTGGGACTTCTGGAAGTCCATATAAATAACATCCATAGACATTCCCCTGTCAGCTACTTTAGTCACCTCCTCAAAAAATTCAATCAGGTTTGTCAGGCATGACCTGCCTTTCACAAATCCATGCTGACTCTCTCTGATCAACTGAAAATTTTCGAGGTGTTCAGTCACCCTATCCTTAATTATAGACTCTAGCAATTTCCCGACAACAGATATTAGGCTAACTCCCTGGTTTCCCTCTCTCGCCATTCTTAAAAAGCGGAGTGAAATGTGCAATTTTCCAATCTAAAGGGACAGTTCCTGAATCTGGAGAACTTTGGAAGATTACAGTTAGGGCATCTGCAATGTGCTCACCTACTTGCTTTAAAACCCTGGAATGGAAACCATCTGGCCCTGGGGATTTGTCACTCTTTAGTGCCATTATTTTCTTTATTATTTTACCTACGTTAATTTTATTGAATCCCTGTCCCCGATTCAGTATTAATTTCTTTTGGATTTCCGGCATGCTATTCTCTGACATATTGCTGACATTACTATTGTAATATTAACCCTACACGTCAATCTTCGAATTTCCCAGGAACTGCCAGGGGTCTTAGGGTCAATAATTGCACTAAAGCTAATGGCAACCTTTGGATAAGGAGAAGCAACATTGCCAGGGTGGAAAAATGCAATGCTGCAATCAGATATTTTTCCAGAATATGACAGCCCCTTCAAGTATATGTGTACATATTTCCATATGGGTGTAAAAAAGGATTGATTTTAAATATTTCAGCTTCCATGATCAAGTAGCATGTCTATATATGCAGTGTGTATAGTTTATACTCCACTATTGTGCTCGAGAGTTTATCTGCATACTGAGGTTTTTTTGAATTTTAGTTTCCCCCCCCCAACAAGTCTTTAATATATGTTATGTTTCTGGATCATTCTGTTCAGCAATGTCTATCTTCATCAGCTGCAACTAAGTTCAAATTCCAAGAAAGTAACAGTCTCCATTTATATTCCACTAAACCCCTCAGAGTCTGAATTGATCCCTTGACTGGCAATCAAAGCTGCTTGATCTGTCTTACCAGGTGTTCGTGCAAGGTATTACATGGTGGTAATAGTCTAATTCAGGATTAGGAGCGTTTAATACTGCATGTCCCATCTGCCTTGTGTATGCTGTTAATGGGCTGTTTTTACAGGCACATATGTGGCATAAACACATTTTTACAAAGATCCAACTTCAAATAAGACACCCTACACAAAAACAAACACCTTCTGCTGTCACTCAAAGGATTAGCAACTCTCGCGTATAAAAGAATCGATAAATAGGTATTATTACCAACTTTGAATTTAACTTTCTTTATAAATTTGAACTGATTTATTCAGCTCCATTGTGATGGTCTCAGTAACTCAGATAATTTGCTATTTTACGCAGGCCTGCTTTAAAATCTATCCCTTTTCCTATTTTTTTTTCCAGTTCTGAGGAACCGTCTTCAACCTGAAACGTTAACTCTGTTTCTCTCTCCACGGATGCTGCCCTGGCCTGCTGAGTTTTTCCAGCATTTTCTGTTGTTATTTCACAAAGTCTAATTGTTGTTTTATAAACACAAGCCGAGGTCACTCAAGAGTTTTACTGTTGTGTGATGAGGGAACTTTGCATGTTGAAATGCACTTGGCCGTTGCTGGTTACAGCTGAGAAGCAGTCTTTTAAAAGTGTTTTCCATTTGTACCCAAGTGTGACGTCTGGAGTGTGACATCTGGACATGCAGACAGTCATGTCTTTAGTATATTATGCTACTATATACAGCACTTTTTGACTTGTTGGCTAGAGAGATTAAATTAACTCTTTATTTGGTGGATAAAATTAGTGGGCTGAGTGGTTCATAACCATCCTTTTACTTCTGGGACCTGGATTTTGAATCCATCCCAGACTGATGTGACAAGAATCTCATTACTCAACTGACTAGAAGGGTTCGCTTGAAATGCATTTAGGCGGGCTCATCTTAGTGTTCAGTGGGCATCAGACCACAGCATTAAATCCTCATAATTCAGCATTAATTGAATACTAAACTGACAAGCTCGCTCAGATAAGCCATAAGGAAAGCTGATGTATGAGGTGACAAAGTGTTCCCAGCAATAAATTTCTGAAACTGGGATTAAGTGTACTAATGAGGCAGAGAGGAGTTGGCTTAATTCTGCATCTGGTGCTGTTATATCTGACCTGGTAGTGCTTGATGCTGACACTGGTGTGAAAGATGGAAAATGTTCCCTTCTTCAGTATAGTTACCCATAGAAAATCCAGCAAGTGTACTGCACTTCCAGTAGCACTAACACAGCATGAAACTAATAAGAAAAGTAAAAGTTAAAATAAAAACTTCTATCAAATGAACCCCAAATCTTTGAAATGTGTTTCAGATTTTCTAAAATATGAACTTAAAGTAAACAGTTTTATAAAGTGAAAGTTACCGGTTATAAATTGATGCTGAATTTTCTCTCTCTGCTCCCAAAGTTAATTAGCATGAAAAAAAATGTAGTATTAATCATTTTATTATTCTACCTATAATGTGATTGTTTTTGTATCCTTAACTTAACTTGCAAAGCACTGAGTAAAACATAAAATAGATGGACACATGACAATTATCTAGATAAATTCAAAACATGCAGACATAAACTGCAGTTGATTAAAATGTTGTTCATTAAAATTCCACTGTATCTTTGGTGTGTTAATGGCAGCAGGAGGTAGGACTGCCGGTTAGTGCCAGTTGAGTTTGTACGGTTTGTATTGATGCCAAAATAAGGTTTTACATAGAATTTGCAGCACAGAAACAGGCCATTCAGCACAGCTGGTCTGTGCTGGGGTTTATGTTTCACACGAACTTCTTGGTCAAAGGCTTGACTGCCAGTTAAAGCCAATGTGAGATCTGGCAGTATGAGATTTGATTGTTCATTGATGGCAATATGAGATGTAACTTCTGGTTAATAGCTGCAATGATAAATGACTGTTTATTAATGACAGTACGATATCTGACAGTTAATGGCAGTGTAAGATCTGAATGTTAGTTAATGCCAGTATGAGATTTGACTACGTTAACAGCAGCATGAGATCTGATAGTTAATGGCAGTGTAAGATTTGGCTGGTAGTTAGCAGCAGTAGTGAGATTTGATTGTTAATTAATGGCAGTGTGAGATCTGAGTGCTAATTAAGAGCAGTGTGTGATTTGACTGTTCTTTGAGAGCTGACTGTTAGTTATTGGCATTACAGTCATCACCTCCTATAGCAGGCCCATTGGTGTTAATGTGATTTGCCCGCTATAGGAGGTGGAGAATAAAATCCTAATAGGTTGCTTCCTACTGGGGGATGATTGACAGACTCAAATGTAAGTAGCCAAGGTAATCGCACCTTAATAAGAGGCAAGGAGCTTATTGAACAGCTGCTGGGCGACCTGAGATTGCCAGAAATCAGTGGCGTTTTTAAACCAGTAAATACAGGAGATTGAGTAATTAAGGCATTAGCGCCTTAACGAGGAGCTTATTGAACAGCGGAGCCTACCTGAAATAGTGCCAGGTCTACATGTGGCCTAACAGAGGGTCCAAAAATGGGCGTCCCTGAATTTCTAGGACTTGATGTTTTATTAATGGGCGTGTGAGATTTTGATCTCATTCTGCTAATGAAAATGTGAGGTTAGTATGCCTGTTAATGGCAGTATGAGACTCGAATGTCTGTCTTTGGCAGGAGGATAGCCACCAGTAAGACATGAAACAACTGCTGCCACCAGATGTTCTTGGTTCCACAAGTATAAAGCTAAACATACTTGACACTGCAGTGAGTGGAAACAGCCCTCTACATGAAATTTTCATCTCTTAATAGAAAATGGAGCATTGCATCTGTGTGGTAGCTGCAAATGGTAACTCAAATCATTCTAGGATACAAGCTTGGAAAAGGTTCAAAACTATCTTTCAGGCATGAAACCTTATGCAGGGAGAACAGCTGGAAAAAGAAAAGCAAACACAAACAGTTTCTTCCTAAACTTCGCTAATTGGTTCGAATTCTGAAATTGTGTTTCTAACTTTGTTCAGTGGTATTCCAGAACAATTAGCTTAGCCTCTCTGAGCATATCTTTCTTCTCTTCTTCTTAGGCAATCCCTCGGAACCGAGGATGACTTGCTTCCACATTAAAAATGAGTTTGCAGGTCTGAGTCTGAGCATATAAATATAGAATAAGTACATATAAAATGCCAGGAAGGCAGTATTCTATGCCTGCAATAACATTGGTTGTACGATTAATAAGTTTCTAGAACATAACAACAGGAGTAGGCCTTTCAAGTCCATGGAGCCTGCTCCATCCTTTTGTTAACAATGGAAGCCTTATCTTATATTTTCAGTTCCCTGCCCTTTCATCTTATCCCTTAATACCCTTATTTCTTCAACTCAATTGATTCTGCATTGATGGTGATCTGGCACACTGCATTTCACATTCTCATAAACCATTGTTTCATTTACTTTTAACTAGCCAAGTTCAAATTCTAAGATACTATCCCCTTGTTCTGGGCTCCCCAGGGTTCTGCTGCCAAAAGGTAGAATGTTCTTTATCTACTCTCAATCATCTTCAAACCATTTAATCAGTTCACCCCTTAACCTCCTCATCTCTAAGGAATATAACTCAAGTTTACGCAGTCTCTCATAGGTAAGTCCTTTCAGTTGAGTAAATTGTCGTTGGACTTTCTCCAAAGTTAATATATTCTTCCTAGAGTGGATGTCCAAAGCTGAACACAATACTCCAAATGATATCAGACTAAAGCTCTGCACAGCTGTGGTAGGACTTCTTTACTATCTATACCTTTTGTGATGAAGTGTAGCATTAGCCTTTTTGATCATTCTTTGCACCTGCAGGCAAGTTTTCAGTGACTATGTACCCAGTTGCCAGTTTGATAGGCCGATAAAGCCAAGAGTTGGAGTTGGTTATGATATCTACTCTTGCCTCTTGGGTAACTGATCAAATAAATGCTGAAAATAGAATGAATTTGTGGAACAACGTATTGTAGTCCAATTGCAAACAGTGAACTTTGTGAGAGACACATTTGCAGCACTCTGTGTATTAATATAATTAGGAACTGGCAGTTCCTTTGTCTCACAGAGGCCTGGAGACTCCAAGGGATCACTTTAAAAGTACCTAGTCCAATCTTTGTAACATGGACACAGCTCATAGATTCAATGACCTCTCTTTTTGCTGCCATTAGCAGGTTTATACTTTGCTATCTACACTTCAAGCTCCATTACATTAGCGGCCGTTCTAAATTCTTTAACATAAATTATTTCTGGCAGCTAGCTGTTAAAATTACAGGTACAAATTGTTTTTTAACAATCGTAAAAACAAAAGCACTGCGAACGTTTTCTCACCGCTGTCGATTGTCAATATTATCACGGAAACATTTATTATAAGCTAAAATAATCAACTGGCAGCTTCTTGATACCTTCAGAAACAAATGTGACCGTGTTTGTGAAAAGCCTCAAGTTTGGAACCTCTTGGCCAGAGTTTTTCACTCGTCTGCTCGGAATCTCAAGATTCCCCACTGCCATTTATTTTAATGGGCAGGAAAGTCAGGAGTTGGCAAGCACAGAAGCAGAAAACCCCAGCCCACCATGTGTTAAAAGGAAAGCTTGAGTTACCATTTGTAGATAATATGAATAGAGTACCGCATATTGCCATCCAACCTTAAAAAAATGAAATAAGGTTCTAGAAGAGAAATATAGATATTTCAGAATGTATAACTTTGAAGAGCATGTAAATATAATCAGTACTGTTTGACTAATTATGGAAACATTTCACTGTTTTATATAAACGTGTGTTGTTATCCCTATCATGTAAATAGGCACATGTGTGCTATGATTTAGCAACAAATGGAATAACAAAAACAGTTCAATGAATTCTCTGACTTTCTACTCTATTTGATCATATTAGATTGTGTTTTCCAATAAATAACTTGAATTTACACAAAAGGAACATGATTCTTAATCAATACTAGACATGTGGCGCTTTCAATCTTTCACTTACAGGTGACTTCAATGGAAATAAAAACCAGGAGAGATATAAAACAGGCTACAGACTCGTTACCACCCATTTTAATCTATCGCACAAAGTCAAGATCTACCCCATAGAATCATACAGCACAAATGAGGCCATTCGGCCCATCGTGCCTGTGCCGGCTCTTTGAAAGAGCTATCCAATTAGTCCCACTACCCCCGTTCTTTCTCCATAGCCCTCTAATGTCTTCCCCTTCAACTATATATCCAATTCCCTTTTGAACATTATAAATGCATAGTAATTGACTTAAAGCATAAAAGAAAATCAATCTATTTTTTTTACTGTGGCACTACCTGGTTACTTAATATTGTTCAACTGCAAATATTTTAATTTGCTGTAACAGAATGGTGAACATAATCACTGGATGACAACTACTGCACTTGTTTTCTATTAGCTCCCTGCTATTCCTCTTTTAGGACTTCTTATTGAAATACTGAAGTTGTCTATTGTATAAACTACATGGGACTTCAGATGGGCGGTCTGATTTGCTGACGATAATTACTTTAGGAACAAAGTATGAATTTCTGCTGATTAACCTGCCATTTACTCTTATTGTTCCTTGCCTCAAAGTTTCCCAAATCAGTTATTCATTATAACTAAAAATAACCCATTTTCCAACAGGTGATGGGGAACTGTCAGCACAAATTTATAAACTACAGAGCATGCTTGACTAATTAAATTAAATTCTTCAAGTGAATTGCTAAGTGCATAGACAAACAGTATGCAATGGATTGTCATATTTGGACTTTCAAAAAGCACTTGATAAAGTACCATACATGAGGCTTCTTATAAAATTAAGGGCTAACGTTAACATAGCTATCGTAGTACCATTATTCAAGAAGGGTAGTAGGGATAAACCAGGGAATTACAGGCCAGTGAGCCTAACATCAGTGGTAGGGAAATTATTGGAAAAAATTCTGAGTGCCAGAATTAGTCTCCACTTAGAGAGGCAAGGATTAATCAGGGATAGTCAGCATGGCTTTGTCAGGGGCAGATCATGTCTAACCAATTTGATTGAATTTTTCGAGGGGGTGACTAGGTGTGTGGATGAGGGTAGTGTAGTCTACATGGACTTCAGTAAGGCTTTTGACAAAGTCCCACATGGGAGACTGGTCAAGAAGGTAAGAGCCCATGGGATCCAGGGCAATTTGGCACATTGGATCCAAAATTGGCTTAGTGGCAGGAGGCAGAGGGTGATGGTTGAAGGCTGTTGTTGTGACTGGAAGCCTGTGTCCAGTGGTGTACCGCAGGGATCGGTGCTGGGTCCTTTGCTGTTTGTAGTGTACATTAATGATTTAGATATGAATGTAGGAGGTATGATCAGTAAGTTCGCAGATGACATGAAAATTGGTGGAGTGGTAAATAGTGAGGAGGGAAGCCTCAGACTACAGGATGATATAGACAGGTTGGTTAGATGGGCAGAACAGTGGCAAATGGAATTTAACCCTGAAAAGTGTGAGGTGATGCATTTTGGGAGGACTAACAAGGCAAGGGAATACACAATGAATGGTAGGACCCTAGGAAGGACAGAGGATCAGAGGGACCTTGGTGTGCATGTACATAGATCCCTGAAGGCAGCAGGACAGGTAGATAAGGTGGTTAAAAAGGCATATGGGATACTTGCCTTCATTAGCTGAGGCATAGAATATAAGAGCAGGGAGGTTATGATGGAGCTGTACAAAACGCTGGTTAGGCCACAGTTGGAATACTGTGTACAGTTCTGGTCACCACACTATAGGAAGGATGTGATTGCATTGGAGAGGGTGCAGAGGGGATTCACCAGGATGTTACCTGGGCTGGAGCGCTTCAGCTATGAAGAGAGACTGGACAGGCTGGGGTTGCTTTCCTTAGAGTAGAGAAGGCTAAGGGGGGGAACCTGATTGAGGTGTACAAAATTATGAGGGGCATAGATACGGTAGATAGAAAGGAACTTTTCCCCTTAGTTGAGGGGTCAATAACCAGGGGGCATAGTTTCAAGTTAAGGGCAGGAGGTTTAGAGGGGACGTGAGGAAAAACTTTTTCACCCAGAGGGTGGTTGGAATCTGGAACTCACTGCCTGAAAGAGTGGTAGAGGCAGAAACCCTACAACATTCAGAAGAAACATTTAGATGAGCACTTGAAACGCCATAGCATACAAGGCTACGGACCAAGTGCTGGAAAATGGGATTAGAATAGACAGGGCTTGATGGCCGGTGCGGACACAATGGGCCGAAGGGCCTCTTTCTGTGCTGTATAACCCTATGGGCCCGATTTTGTGGCTTGTGTGGGAAATGGTCGGATTCCCCCGAATGTGGAGTTTCTGACACACAAAAAAAGTGTCAGCCAGCGCCATGCAATTTTCCCTCAAGTGGCCAATTAATTTCCAGCATGTGGGCAGCCTTGCTAATTGTCCATTTCTAGTCAGGAAGCCCCACAGTATGATGTCATCATTCGTGGTGCTTTCAAGGTCCACAGCAAGCATTGCTTCCTCTGTTGGCTTCCAAACGAACCATACAGGATGGCAGAGGAACCTGCAGCAGCTGTGGCCAGTGCCAGACCCTGAGCTGCCTCCAAATTCAACGAAACTTCACTGCAGGCATTATTGGATGGGGTTAAGGCCCACAGGGAGGTCCTCTTCCCTAAGTCAGGCAGGAAGTGGCCTCCCACTGAGACCAAGGCTGCATGGATGCAGGTGTCAGCAGATGTCAACTCGAATGTGCATGTCACCTTGGCATCACATCTCTAACTCCTTCCTCTACTCCCCCACAGGACCATCCAGAGCCCCCGTCCCCACTGTGGAGGAGGAAGAGGCTGTGCAGCCAGACTCCTCAGAGGAAGCTCCAACCTCTGAGGGCGCAGCGTCAGCAGAAGTAAGCGCACCCAGCACCAGGGCAGTCACTCTTCGGGGGGACCTTCGGGACATAGAGTAGTGTTGTCACCTGGTGTATCACAGCTCACAAGTGAGCCTCAGCAGATTCTGCAGACAGGGACAGCAGTGGAGAGTCCTCGTCGGAACGCGCAGGACTCTGCTAGCTCAGTTCAGCTGCGCTGCATGTCGACCCTCTGCCTCTGGGTCCATCCGCAAGAGAAGAGGTGATGGATCTCCATGCACAGATGCAGGAGTCTCTGGCAAGTTTTGTCTCCAGGATCGCTGCGAGTGTAGAGCGAATGGAGGAGTCCATAGCGACCATGAGCAGAGCCTTTGTGGAGTCATTGGCACATGAACACATCACCATGGAAAGGTTGGCAACCTCCATGGAGGAGATAACTCGCCAGGGTACGGAAAACATGGTGCGTGCTCATAAGAGAATGACATCTCTTGAGCAGCGTTGGCCATCTATTGAACAGAGAAACCAGACCTTCATGGAAGTCCTTCTGAGTAGGACTGCCAGTGCAGAAACGGGTCCCCATGGCCCCCTAAAGCGCAGCAAGGTGCTCTCACGCCACTTCCAAGCGCTGGCCCCTTCTGGCCTGTGCAGCTTCAGGTGAGTGAGCAGCAGCCTGGTGCTCCTGGTGCTCATCCTACTGTTCCTGGTTCTGCTGCTGCCGCCTCTGCTGCTGGAGATCCTCTAATGGCAAGAAGGGAAGGAAAAAAAGGCATCCCATGCTTCTCGTAGATGCCTCCGCTGAAGAAGCGCTGAGTGAGGGTGGCGAGAGGGTCTTCCCAGGAGATCACATTGGAGAAGTGTGTGAGGCTCCAACCTTCCACAGCTGTGCCTAAGCCTTGAAGAAGTAGCCCCAAGCCTGCAACAACAAGGTCCTTCAACATACAAGTGCTGTCCCTTTAAATCGCAGCTTCTCCGAATGACCTGCAGCTGACAGCAAGCAAGCCAGCAAGCTTCACGCCAGGTTTCATCAGCGGGGTTCCCCGCAGGCGTGTTTAGCGTGGGGAACCCCTGAAAGTCGCAACGGCCCCTGAAAATCGGCTTAAACAAGGTAATAATTGCTTATTAGTGTTCCAACGGCCAGTCCTGCCAGCAGCGGGCGGGACTGATTCGGGTCGCGGGGAAACGGCGGTCTGAAAGTCGGACGGGGCAGGGAATCAGGCGGGGGGGGGGGCGGTTCGTGACCTGCTTTTTCGGCGATTTTCGGCCCCCGGCCACCTAGGAAGCCGCCCGACGGCTGGCAGAAAATCGGGGCCTATGTCCCTAAGGGCATGGAGCAAATTATATCAAAATGTTCTGTTCTGATGATACCAAATTAAGGGCAATGAAAAACTGTGAAGAAGAATGCATCAGACAATAGGAGAATTTAGACATGCTGGAGAAGTGAGTGGAAATGGGACAAATGCAGTTCAACATAGACCACTGTGGTGTAGTCCAATTTGAATAAAATGACAGAGAATTGAAATACACCCCAAATGATAAAATTCTTAGTGGAGCAAAGGAACAGAGAGATTTAAGGGTGCAGATAAACAAATCTTTAAAAATAGGAATGCAGGTAAAAAAAAACATATAAAAAGGTTAAATATGATTCTGGGTCTATGTGTAGGAGCATTAAATATAAAAATATCTGTACAGGACATTGGTTAAACTACATTTGGAATTCTCTGTGCAGTCTGGCTACCCCATTATAGGATCATTGTATGATACAGCACAGAAGGAGGCCATTTGGCCCATCACGTCTGTGCCAGCTCTTTGAAAGAGCGATCCAGTTTAGTCCCACTCCCCAGCTCTGTCCCCACAGCACTGTGATTTCCTTTCCCTTCAAGTATTTATCCAATTTCCTTTTGAAAGTTACTACTGAATCTGCTTCCACCGCCCTTTCAGACAATGCATCCCAGATCACAAAAACTCATTGGGCAGGACTTTCACTGGGCCGTGGAGGCGGGATTGGAGGTGTGTGGGGGGTTAAAATCTCAAAATCGGGGGGCACGAACCCATCCCACCCCCAACCCGCCTCCATGCCAGTTTCAAAGGAGACGGATACCCGACCCGCACTGGGACCCGCCTCCCCGAGGCGGGAAGGGGATTAGTGCCAATTAACTGTCTGTTAACAGGTAGTTAACAGGCAGTTTTTAGCCTAATCCCTATTTTTATTGCTGAAGTGTGGGATTCCCGATGGCTCCAAAACCACGGCAAGTTAGCGAGGCAGATCGTCGGGCTGAAGGGCTTGGAGGTGTCGAGATGTCCGGTGCTCAGGTGAGTGATGGGTGCATGAGTTCAGAGGTAAGTGTGTTTGGTGTGTGTAAAGTGTTTAAAGAAGTTTTACTTACCTTTACTTACCTCTACAACCTTCCTTCCTTCAGGTCTCGGGAGTCCCTCATGTCACCGGCACAGAAAGCAG
The DNA here is from genome assembly GCF_052327205.1 of Somniosus microcephalus. Taxonomy (NCBI): domain Eukaryota; kingdom Metazoa; phylum Chordata; class Chondrichthyes; order Squaliformes; family Somniosidae; genus Somniosus; species Somniosus microcephalus. Next base: position 16,446,939 of record NC_141000.1, on the reverse strand, counting down.
AATGGCCGCGAGCTGTCAAAAGTTGCAGCATTCAGCGTTCTGTTCTGGAGAGATCTCTAAATCAGCCTGAGAGGAAGGAATTAACTTGGAGTACAGATTGTCAGTGTTTGACAGCTTCAAAGAGCTGTCAAACGCTGATATTTCATCTGTCAAAAGCTCTTGACAGATGAAATGTCAATCTGTGACGTCACCTGTTGCCGAGTGGCCCTTAATTGGCCTGCTGAGCCCGCTGGGCGGGGCCAACAAGGTCAATCAAGTGAAAATCGCGTGGGTTGGCCACAACTCGATGGAGGCAGGACTACAACCCCAAAAGTTGTAGTCCCGCCTCCTACACGCCTCCTCAATGAAAATCCAGCCCTTTGTGTGAAAAATATTTTCTCATGTCTCCTCTGGTTTTTTTTGCCTATCATCTGTGCCCTCGAAATACTGACCCTTTTGCCACTGGAAACAGTTTCTCCTTATTTACTCTATTAAAACAGTTCATAATTTTGAACACCTCTATTACACCTCCTCTTAACCTTCTCTGTTCTAAGGAGAACAACCCCAGCTTCTCCAGTCTCTCCACATAACTGAAGCACCTCATCCCTGGTGCCATTTGCAGTGCCCAGAATTGAACACAATACTCCAGCTGAGGCCTAACAAGTATTTTATGAAGGTTTAACATAACTTCCTTGCTTTTGTACTCTATTTATGCCTCTGTTTATAAAGACAAGGATCCCAGCCTTCTCAACTTGTTTTGCCACCTTTAAAGATTGGTGTACATACACCCCCAGGTCTCTTTGTTTGTGCACCCCTTTAAAATTGCACCCTTTAGTTTATATTGCCCCTTTTCATTCTTCCTACCAAAATGTATCAATTCACACTTCTTTGCATTAAATTTAATCTGCCATGTGTCTGCCCATTTCACCAGTCTATGTCCTCCTGAAGTCTTATCACTATCCTCCCCATTGTTTACTACATTTCCAAGTTTCGTGTCATCTGCAAACTTTGAAATTATGCCCTGTATACCCAAGTCCAGGTCATTGATACATATCAAAAAGAGCAGTGGTCGTAATGCTGACCCCTGGGGGACACCACTGTACATCTCCCTCCTGTCTGAAAAACAACCGTCCACACTACTCTCTGCTTTCTATCCCTTAGTCAATTTTGTGTCCATGCTGCCACTGTCCCTTTAATCCCATGGGCTTTAATTTCACTCACTAATCTATTATGTGGTACTTTGTCAAACGCCTTTTGAAAGTCCATATACACATCAACCACACAACCCTCATCAACCCTCTCCATTATTTCATCAAAGAACTCAATCAAGTTAGTCAAACACGATTTGCCTTTAACAAATCCGTGCTGACTTTCATTAATTAGCCCATACTTTTCCAAGTGCCAATTAATTTTGTCCCGGATTATTGTCTCTAAAAGTTTTCCCACCACTGACGTTAGGCTGACTGGACTATGTTTGCTGGGTTTATCCCTCTCTCCTTTTTTGAGCAGAGGTGTAACATTTGCAATCCTTCAGTCCTCTGGCACCACCCCTATATCTAAGGAGGATTGGAAGATTGTGGCCAGAGCCTCCGCAATTTCCACCCTTACTTCCCTCAGTAACCTAGGATGCATCCCATCCGGACCAGGTGACTTTTCTACTTTGAGTACTGCCAACCTTTTGAGTACCTCTTTATTTATTTTTCTCCTATCCAATATCGCTACTACCTCCTCCTTTACTGCTACATTCGCAGCATCCTCTTCTCCAGTGAAGACTCATTTAGTACCTCAGCCATGGCCTCTGCCTCCACAAGAAGATTTCTTTTATGCTCCCTAATCGGCCCCATTCTTTCTTTGACTACCCTTTTATAAATTAATGTTTATAAAAGACTTTTGGGTTCCCTTTTATGTTAGCCACTAATCTATTCTCCTATTCTCTCTTTGCCCCTCTTATTCCCTATTTTAGATCTCCTCTGTACTTTCTATATTCAGCTTGGTTTTTTACTGTAGTGTGAACCTTCCAATTGTCATAAGCCTCTTTTATCCATTTCATTTTAACCTCAATATCTTTAATCATTCAGGGAGCTCTAGCTTTGGATGCCCTTCCTTTCCCTCACATGGGAATGTGTCTACTCTGTATCTGAACTATCTCTTCTTTGAAGGCCTCCTGTTGTTCAATTAATGTTTTGTCTACCAAATTTTGATTCCAATCCACTTGGCCCAGAACCCTTGAAATTAGCCATCCTCCAGTTAAGTAATTTATGTTTGATTGTTCCTTGTCCTTTTCCATAAATATTCTAATCCTGATGATATTATGATCCTTGTTCGCTGAATGCTCCCCGACTAAATCATGCTCCACTTGCCCCACTTCATTGCCCAGAGCTAGATCCAGCATCGCTTCCTTCCTCGTTCTGCTGGAATTTTACTGATCAAGAAAGTTCTCTTGTACACATTTCAAGAATTCCTCCCCCTCTTTGCCATTTACACAGTTACTATCCCAGTCTATATTAGGATAATTGAAGACCCTCATTATTACTACACTATTGTTCTTGCATCTTTCTGTATTTTACCTGCAAATTTGCTCCTCTATCTCCTTCCCACTATTTGGTGGCCTATAGTATACACCCAATAGCATAATAACTCCTCTATTGTTCCTTAGTTCCAATCAAATAGATTCTGCTGTTGACCCCTCAACTACATCATCCCTTTCCAGTGATATAATCGTTTTTTTGATCAATACTGCCACCCCTCTAGTTTTGTTTCTTCTCTATCTTTCCTGAATACCCATCATAGAAAAAAATTGAAATCATAGAAAAAGAGGTAATAGATTCAGTAGGTATATCAGAGATGAGAGAATATAGCTATAATGAAACATTTGAACAACTAGGGCCGTATTCACTGGAACAGAGAAGATTATGGGGGACATCTAATGGAAGTGTTCAACATTTTGAAAGGGCTAGAGAGATTAAATAGTGAAAGATTATTTCCATTGGTTGATGAATCAGGAACAAAGAGACATAAACTCAGGGTTAGTATTAGAAGCATCATGGTGGAGGTTTGTAGAAATATTTTCACACAAAGGCCTACCAGAATGTGAAATGCATTGCAACAAGTGGCTATTGAAGATGCCACTGATAACACGGAAGAGAGAATTAGATGAACATTTGAAAAAATAAAATAACAAAGTGGAACAAATAGGGAACTAGGATTTGAGTAGATAGCTCCAGTGGCAGCATTAGTACCAGTACAGACATGATGGACCGAATGGCCTCTTTCTGCCCTGATACTCCTATTACTATAGTAAATACTTAATTCTGCCCATAAAATCTATTCTTTGTCACTGACTTTAAGTTCCTTCTCTTTTTCTGCCTCTGGGGGTGGAGTGATTTGATTTCCGTCCAAAGCAGGCGCGGAATCAGTGACGTGGCCCCAATGTCAGGAGGCATTATTTAGGTTTCAGCTTCATTTAAATGCCGCCGGTGAGCTGTGGTTGTGGGAGGGTTCAGTGCACACTCCACCTATTTAGACCTGAAAATTGCAATTGGGCTGCCACAACCAAAGTAGGACCCTGATTTGCATACTTAAGCAGCCTTACACCAGAAACAAGTGGCCATACTGCTCACCCATTTAGAGGTGGCAGTGGTGTGGATCATTTAGACTACATAGAATCATAGAATCATAAAATCATGCAGCTATTCAGCCCATGGTGCCTGCTCTTTGAAAGAGCTATGCAATTAGTCCCACTCCCCTGCTCGTTCCCCACAGCCCCGCATGTCTTCCCCTTCAAGTATTTATCCAATTCCCTTTTGAAAATTACGATTGAATCTGCATCGAGCACACTTTCAGGCAGTGCATTCCAGAGCATAACAACTTGCTGCGTAAAAAAATCTCCTCATCTCCCCTCTGGTTCTTTTGCCAATTACCTTAAATCTGTGTCCTCTGGTGACTGACCCTCCTGCCAGTGGAAACAGTTTCTCCCTATTTAAAACCCCTCTGGTGGCATTGGCATGGATTATTTACACCTCATGGCTGCCTCCAATGGCACAGGTGTGAATCATTTACACAATGTGACTGCCTCTGATGTCACTCTTGTCATCAGAAGCAGCCACGTTGTGTAAAGATGCACAAGGGTTAAAAATAAATTACCAAATAGTCTGGTCATCGTTAATGAGGAAAAATGACAACGTTTAAACTTTTCACTTAACTGGGATATTTCATAACCTATTTTTTATTTAATTAAAAAATGAGTGGATGAAAATGTCCTTTCTGGGTTTAAGCCACCTATTTAATATTCACCTTGGTATATATAATGAGACTGGATTTCTTAATTTCATCATTCTGCGATAATGCACTATAACTGCTGGAACAGCCATTGAAACCAACCCCATCAGAAAATGACATGCAGCAAGTAAAAGCATCATGAAAACATAACTTAAATCCAATTAGCTTTTGACTGCCATCAAGTTAAATATTGCGGCCTCTTTGCATGAGACTTTCAATAAATGATTTGTTCAAATGTTCTTGAAAGCAGTTAGCACGCAGTAAAAATGCATCTGGTACATAGCTAGCATCCGTGCACAGACATCCATTGAGAGCCATCTTGTAATTTAAGTGTTAAGGCAGAGTTTCCCAGGTACCACGTGATCAATCCGCCATTACGTGCCATTTATAGAAGTGAACTCTGCCACAGTATTGAAAGACAAATGATTATAATTGATTTTGTTCTGACAGTGAAGGACTGTTCAGTTAATATTCTACGGGTGTGAAATAACTGAGCTATTATCTTCAACCATTGTACAAATCCACAAATGCCAGCCATCCAAGTTTTGTGGGAACAATCAGCATTTCTGTGGTGCTATCTGCATGTCAGCATTTGCTGGCGAAAATCTACTCTTTTTGTTCCCCAGCAGCACTTTGAGCTGAGCCACCCCAAATGGCCGAGTGAAAGCAGTAGGAACATGGTGGGTAATGGCTTGGAGCAGGGACAATACCCAGAGAGCACTGCTACCTACATGCCAACTATCAGGGTCAAGCATTTTGAGCCCACTGTCCCTCATCAGTGTTTGCTGACAAAAATCAGCGTGTGATTTAAACATCCTGCACTATGCTGAGTCTGCCCATAATGCACCCGGACAAAGCTCTTCTGGCCACACAAGACGGTGTCGGGGCTTGCTCGCTTTGCATTCTCTTCAGCAGCTGATTTTAGGCAGGCGTAAGTAAGCAGCATCTGTCGATTAAGACAGTACCGCAACATCTTAGAGCATGAAAAAATGATTGTGTAGTCTACTCTTCAATTTGAAATCACTAAATTCATATTATCTGATAATTTAACTTTGTTAAGGACTAAATTCCCACTCTTATGACAGCAGAACTCTCAGAAGGACCCTGATTTAGTACCTTTAATATGATTAACACAGGGGAATGTTTTCAACTGGTAAAAGATAAAATATTCTGCCTGTTTGACAACAGCTGGAAGCTGAACATTACACAGAATGAAGAGCCACTAACAGAATGGAAAATTAGCTTTTTGGTGCTATGTGGAATATTTTGCATCCTCTGAAGTGAACAGGTAACAGGTGAGGTCAGGGCGAGACTGCAGTAGCAGAGGGGTAGGGCGCTTGGCTGGGACTAGTATAGTTTAAGGGTGAGGGTGGCTGGATGGGATTAACACAGTGTGAGGGGGGTTCTGGGTGCAACGTGTAAGGGGGGGAGGATTCATCTGGGTGCAGCTGACACACAGTGAATGCATTTGGGATTTGGGTGGCTCCGTCAACTTTTATGGTCAAGGGAGCAGGAGGTGGGTCTCAAAGGAGAGTTAAGTTTGGAAAGATCATGGGGAGGAGATGGTGGGAAGCTGCAGAGTGATGAGGGTTGAGGACTGAAGTGCTTGAGAGACTGGAGAATGGGTGGGGGGGGCAGAGGAAGGGGACATTGTGCATCGGTTTTTTGATTTCTCATCTTTTTCGAAGCTATTCATCAGCTTTTTCAAGTTTTGTCGGTCAGAATGTATGCAAATCACATCCTCTCCCTGTTAAGGTGCAGTGTGTTGAACAGCAGTTCAAGATAGTCTAATCCTCTCTATGTTGCCGATAGGTGCAAATTCAACTTTGCACTCATTCAGATTCCATCAAAACAATGCAATTAGAGTCTGCTCCTGATAATTCCAGATCATTTTTTGTACAAAACATTTGAAATATTCAGTTATTTGAATAATCAGTAGCACAGCAAAGTAGGAATCTAGTACTTAAAAAGTTAAATTAGCTGATAATATGAATTTAGTGACTTTGAATTGAGGAGTAGACTACACATGCTCTAAGATTGTATAGTAATCATTCTCCATTTTGAAACTGCTCAGAAATGGGAACTCGTCAACACTGATTGTTTTTTTATCCTTGGATGTGCATTGTTTTTGGTCAGAGAGAGTGAAATTTTTCCCAAAGGCAGTGCCTTATTCTCTAGCATTTAGAGTTTCAACATAAAGTTTAAACAGTTCCCAGAAGAACAACTTTTTAACGCTGACTTTGCATTGTTTGACTGGGGCCAGTGCAAACCCTAAGCAGTGTGAGGCTAGCTCCTCTGTTAACACAATTTCCGTTAAACTGAGGCCGGTGCTGTTATACTGTGCACTTTGTACTGCTGCAAGGCCAAAACGGCTTTGTAGCAATGCACAATGTGCAGTACAACTGCCTTGTAATATTTGAGAATTATTGGTTGATATTGTTGTGCGATTCCCTGGCCGGCAGGTGAACTGTTATTTATGAAGCAGAGTATTTTATTTTAGGGCTAACTATGATGCCTAAAATAAAATTAAATTGTTTTAACAGCAGATTTAAAATCTGTGGAATTTACAGATATTTCTCTGTCTGAACAATTGTTGCCTTGTTTGGTATAAAAAGCAATAATTAGTTGACGTATATTTTCCTGTTGATGTCGTTTAGGTACAAGTATTTAGTACATTCATGCTACTTTCCTTTGTGTGTTACTTTTAGGCAGATGTTAACCCACTTATTTTAAATAGGTAGCTCTCTTAAAATAAATGGATTAATGTCTGCATAAAAATAGCACACAAAAAATGAAGTATCAGCTTATTAAGTGTTTGTACATAAACTTTGCTGATTGGAAAATGCATCTGTAAGTGCTTTACCACAATACTGTTAATAATTTTAGAATTGTTTTTTATTCATTCTCGTGATATGGATGTTGCTAGCAAGGCTGGCATTTATTGTCCATCCCTCGTTGCCCTTGGTTGGTGGTGAGACTTCCTCTTGAACCGTTGCAGTATATAAAAGCCAAGAAGCTATGTTACAGCAACAATCTGTTCCTGCTCTAAAATTCAATCTCCTTAGGCCTTGAATTTACATTGCATGAAGATTAACATACGGCTGCTTAATGTGTTGCCATGGAATCCCTTGGCCTGCTATTTTAACGGAGGTGTTAATCTATTTAAAATAAATCACCAAGCACCTCCATTAAAATATTGCACAAAGGAATTTAATTAACAAAATTATGCTGTGTGAGGATTAGTGTGCATACAAGTTAAGTGTTCATACATTAATCTTCACACAGCATGATTTCAAGGCCTCAGAAACACGTCCACCTTTACAATAATGGTCCGTAATTTCCTGAAATCTTTTAGCAAAACAACAGCGTAAGTACAGCATAATGCCAATTTTCTGTGCAAACGATCGAGGAAATTCGGGAATAAGTGACTTATGCCTGTTTTTACTCAACGCCTGAATTTCCACGATCTTTTACGCGATTCTGCGAAACCTCACAAACCCTTTGCTGGCTCCACCCCCTATGCAAAAGACCAGATTGTTCGAGTTTCCTGTATTTACGCCGATTCTGAATGGGCTGGACCCAAATTCATATTTCTGGTGTTTTATGCTGATGTTTTAAGCGATATATTTTTTTTAATTTCTGCTCACTGAGACCTGCACTGTATTTTCTGCATCCATGAATGCAGTATTATGGCATCAGAATGAGTTACGTTAAAAATTGAAATTGCATTTTCTTGAAGCATGCTTTGATGGCTTCAAACTTTAATTTTTGTACATAAAGAGGGATTTAAAGAAGGAATGTGGCATAAGTTCCACATTTTCCTCAGGTTCCCATTGTTTATGCTGATTTCCATTTGTTTTATGGCAGTTTTTACATTTTGTAAGCTGTTGGGACGCTCAGGAAACTTTGGCGTAAAGTTTGGTGCAAATTGCTATCTACACCCCTCGATGAAATTCCAGGACAATGTATTTAAAAAAAAAAATTTTAGGAATGGAAATTTTTATTAGTTGAACAAAGTACTTCTCAACAGAATGGCCATCTACTCACCTTACTTTATCCACAATGCGAACACTACATTTTACAAAGACTATAATGGGGTTTTATGTTTTTTTAAAAATATTTCATGCTGGTATTAACTCTTAGGACAGATCATCCATAACCAGTGGTTCGACACCCAATGATTCACAGAATAGGAACTGGCACTTGGCATAAGTAATTTGGAGCGGTATAGCTTGGTTCTGGTCACCTGGTTGGTAAAGGCCCTGGTGGTAGGCTGACAAACTAAGCAATATATTACAAGATGGCCTCAATGCTCAGTCCCACTCACCATTGTTGTTTCTGCTATTGAACCAAAGCTGTTGATAAATATGTTGCATGTAACATTAACAGGAGGACCTGCAATTTGAATGATAAAACAAAAGAAAGAAAATTGACAAGCTGCTACCGTACAAGACATCAAGTTATTTGACAGTGGCCATCAACACTTACCATTGTGGTCTCCGTGACAGAGCCGAAACTGTTGATAAAAATATTGCATGTAACGTTTACTGGAGGACCTGTGAAATGCAAGGACAGCGTTGCAATACAAGTTGGAGCAGTGAAAGTACATGGGAGATGCCATGATGACATACTTTGATAAGTGATGAAACATAACCAGACATTCCAAAATACTGTGGGGTAGAAATTCATCTTGGGCGATGGTGCGAAAGGGGGTGGTATGGAATAGGCTGCTAGTTATATTGACTTCAATGGAACCGAATATGGGGCGGGGTTATAATGGGCGTTCGGTGCGATACCGCCCATTCAGCACCACTGCCCGAGATGAATTTCTACCCGTCTACATGGTGCATTTTTTTCTTACTTCACTCCATATTGCTTCATTATCCATTTGTTTTCCTTTCCTATTGCACCACCACCAGCCCACCCCCCACCCCCCACCCCCCACCACCTCACCGCTTCTCAATTTTCTCCCCCTTCTTCCTTGAAGGTATTTAGTCATTCTGGGGCACAATTCTGTGGGTGCTGGCCGCCCTCTTGTACTTCTATCCTTCTATATCTGTGACTCGAAAGAGTGAGCATCATGAGGAAAGGGGTGTCGCTGCAAAGCCCAATTCTGTGCTCACAGGTACTTTCCAGCGGCGGAGGGTGGGGGAAATTCGGACAGGGTTGCCACTTCTGATCGCTGACAAGCTGGAGCAGTGAATGTACATGGGAGATGACATGGTGACATACCCCCCAGTAATACCCCCCCCCCAGTAATACCCCCCCCAGTAATACCCCCCCAGTAATACACCCACCAGTAATACCCCCATTGCTGCCATGGCCTGGGGTAGAAACAAACTCACAGACTGCTAACTAAACCTGGGGCTTTCCGGACCCGTGTGACGTAGTTTTACAACAGGCAAAGCCTTTACCATCTGGCTCACTAAGGAAGCCCCACTCTTCTTTTTTGATTATTAAAATAATTTGTCCTGTTGGTGACGTCAGAGATGTAAACATCTCCAAACTGAATAATCAAATGAGGTCACACCGGGCAGAATAATGAACAGCGCCGGACACTGACATAAAGCAGTATGGGAGGAAAAGTAAGGAAAATTGGAACAAACATTTCATAACTTAAAGTTATAGCAGCCTCTAGCGGGTTATGTCCTGGAATATGGGGCACAGAACTAATGAATACAACTTTAGGTCCCCTATTCCAGAACACAAGCTATTTTTATCTGCAGCACAGGTATCAGCAAAGCTTCAGTCTCATATTTAAGTAGCATTCATCAGACAGCCTTTCTGTAACGTATTTGGTACATTAATGGCTAGATAATTAGCCTATGAAACATGCATAAGCCTCTTATGTTTTAACAATGAATGTTATCCACTGTACTCTATTATGTGTGCAAATACAATCAATTATTCAAATATTGTAATATTGCAAGAAGTACTTTACTCCAAACTGTCCATGAACAGTGTGAACAGCACAAAACCCAGGTCAATGTTGGGAATCAGTAACATAAAGCAGTACTTTCCGCTGTGGTCTCTAGACTCATTTATTACCTACTACTAAAACACTTATATAATGAATTTCCTCAATGCACAATATTTAACAAAATTGGGATCCTATTCATGAAGAACGGGTTCATGCTAATCTTCTCCCATTGAGCCAACTCTACTCACTGCAGCGAAATCCTGTAATGTTCAGTGACATTCAGGGGAATTTTAACCTAAAAGAAGCAGGTGGGTTTGGAGCGTGTGGGTAGTTAAATTGTTAATAATCGGATTCCCGACCTGAACCCGCCTCCAACCCACCCACCACCGGTTTTAACGGAGGCGGGATGGGGCGGGCAGCCAATCCGCTCCCAGGAAGCAGGATGTCAATTTAAATATTATAATGAGGCTGGAAGCCTCTTCCTTAACCTCCATTTTGTTTTTAACTGCATGTGGTCGGGTTTTACACAACTCGTAAAACCCGGCAGTTACAGCAAGGCGAGGACTGCTGCATCCAGGAGGTAAGTGCCTTTATACCTACCTCCTGGATCCAAGGTCCCTGCCTAACCCACCCCCCGAGATCGGAGTCTACCTCACGAGGCCTCCGATCACCTTCCTGGACGCCCCCCCCTCTACCGATGATCCTGAGGCTGGCTCCATCCTCTGGTGGCCAGCCCCGATCTCTTGCTTCCCTTCCCCCCCACCCGGTCCATCGATGGCCCCAATGTCCACTTGCCCCCTCCACCCGGTCCCTTGATGGCCCCGATGTCCACTTGCCTCCCCCCACCCGGTCCCTTGATGGCCCCGATGTCCACTTGCCCACCGCCCCCACCCCGATCCCATGATGGCCCCGATCTCATGCTTCCCTCCCCGCTGATCCTCCGGAAGCTCCGATCTCTTGTTCCCCCCCCGCCCCTTTCCGGTCCCTCAATGGTCCCGATCCCTTGCTTCCCTCCAAACCCCACCCCCCCACCCCCGATCTGCCGGAGGCCGGTACCGGCCCCCACCCAATCCCTCCCTCCTTTGAGGGCCTAGTGCCGCAGGCCTACCCACCTGCAGCCAGCCAGCCTTGCCATCTGGCTGGCTGCGGCTGGGAAACAGAGGCTTCAGATGAAAATCTCCACGGTTTCTCGCCTGCTTCGGAGCCACCCCGCTCCCAACCCGCCCACCCCAAGAAAATCCAGCCCTGTATCACTAGTATAAATAGTTAGTATCTGGTCAGTGCAAATAATCTATTGTGAATATAACTTGTCCAATGTGTAAATTTGCCAATTATGAATATGCCTGAAGGTGACCATAATACATTGTAAATAATGTATTTATTAGATCAATATTATGTCAAAACTGAATCTCATTTTCAAAGACAACAATATTTCATGTCACAGAAACTTTGAATTGTCTGTGCTTAACAAGATAAAACATGGTAATATTCTTCATTAACGGGAAGAGAGATTTTAAGCCAACAATCAACAGGTAAGCATTTCTAGAGATGTTTGACTGTTCTGAGTTTCGCTCCTACTGTAAAGTGCGTGATAGTAAATTAAGGTTATCCACTTTGGTGGCAAAAACAGGAAGACAGATTATTATCTGAATGGCAATAGATTGGGAAAAGGGGAAGTGCAACGAGACCTGGGTGTCCTTGTGCACCAGTCGCTGAAGGTAAGCATGCAGGTGCAGCAGGCGGTTAAGAAGGCAAATGGTATGTTGGCCTTCATAACGAGAGGGTTCGAGTACAGGAACAAGGATGTCTTGCTGCAGTTGTACAGGGCCTTGGTGAGACCACACCTTGAGTATTGTGTGCAGTTTTGGTCGCCTTATCTGAGGAAGGATGTTCTTGCCATGGAGAGAGTGCAGCGAAGAATCACCAGACTGATACCTGGGATGGCAGGAATGACGTATGAGAGATTGGGTCGATTAGGCTTATATTCGCTGGAGTTTAGAAGAATGAGAGGGGATCTCATTGAAACTTATAAAATTCTAACAGGACTAGACAGACTAGATTGCAGGAAGGATGTTCCCGATGGTGGGGGAGGACAGAACCAGGGGTCACAGTCTAAGGATAAGGGGTAAGCCATTTTGGACTGAGATGAGGAGGAATTTCTTCACCCAGAGAGTGGTGAACCTGTGGAATTCTCTACCACAGAAGGCAGTTGAGGCCAATTCATTAAATATATTCAAGAATGAGTTAGATATATTTCTTGACACTAAAAGGATCAAGGGATATGGGGAGAAAGCAGGGACAGGGTACTGAATTTGGATGATCAGCCATGATCTCATTAAATGGCGGAGCGGGCTCGAGGGGCCGAATGGCCTACTCCTGCTCCTATCTTCTATGTTTCTATGACTCTTAAGGCCCCTGTTGAAGGCCAGTCAGGAGAAACTGTTGCAGAATTGAGCAGGGAGGGATAGGAGTTAACTCAAACCTGCTGCTAGTTATATAAAGGACGGGCAAGATTTTGAAGTATCAGCAACTGCTACTGCTTATTATTTAAACATGATCTAAAAACAGAGCCACCCTATAACAATACAATGAATAGTTCACATATGTTTTACATGTATTATATAACCAAATATATTATATAACCCAAAGAATCCAATAACAATTTATTAGGCATGCAATTTTTATTTACCTGATGTACTGTAAAGGATCAATTGTAGCATTGTCTGTCTTTTGAAGGGATGATATATTGTGCCACAGCAACAAAAATGATGGCCTTGGCATCAATGATAACAGCCGATCTAGACACCCACAAGTGGGTCTAAGGCATGCGGAGCACTTTACCACAAGGACAGCCCAGGATTGTCTTCCCTCTCCGTGCTGCCCTCGGTATTTGGCTCAGCTTCCTCACTGTCTCACATGCTGGTTTTATTTCTTTCAGGTCACTTTACACACTTTGCTGCTTGAGAAAATCATAATAAAAAAAGTAGATTTATATTTAGAAATTCACCATGCCCTCATAACCTAGAAAATTAACTCAAATGTGGTGTATTTTAAATATGCACATAACGGTTGCAGAAAAAGCTATGTAAAGCCATCAAGTATTGTCTGTGCAGAAAAATTACAAAAGAATGTAGTCAAAAATGATAATAATACTCTATCAAAGTAAATTGCATTGTTACTAATCCTGGCTTTAGTTTAAACGGTAATTGTTACTGATTATTATCTGTAGTATCATTTTTTGTTGATTTTTTCAATTTGATCCTTTGCTTGAACAGTTTTGTTTAAATAGTGAGTGCTTCTAACATGACTGGAAATACTGGTTTGAAAGAGTTGTCAAATCCGTAGATGTGAGGGTGTTGAAATAATTCTTGTAGCGAGTTAAATCATCAACTCAACATTGATTCCACTGCGTATGGAAATTCAGCTCTCTCCCAACAACAGGTCTAATTATCCTTCCAACCATCACCCAGCATCATCACTCCCTGACTAAATAAAAAGGATATTTATTTTTAAAACGGAAAGATAAATTGAAAAAATGATAATGAAGTTAATTATAATTCTGTGCACTGTCAAATTCTAGAAAGAATACCACTGTTTACAGCAATTTTTAAGGATTCATTAATAAGCTTCTTCGCACAGTCAGACATTATTACCACTATGTATAAAGTATTTTGTATCTCCATTCCTATAGTAAAGATTACAATCTCCAGAAGACAAAATCATTTAAGAAACATAACCGAGAGAAAAAGTCCATTCAGCCCATCAAGCCCACTCCTACTACATCCATGTACAATTTACCGGATCAGAGGCTCTACCCCACTTACTGAATTTCCTGATCAGATGACTTGTATTTCTTATTGATCTGTAGTTTAGCTCTCCCAACCGTTTCCAAGTCATTATTTTGGTTTTGACTGTCTTCTGCATTTCTTGACATTTTAGTGAATTTTTACATTAACAATGATGATCCATGCCGTTCAGTAGTCTAAGGGCAGCACAGTGGCATAGTGGTTAGCACTGTTGCCTCACAGCGCCAGGGACCCGGGTTCAAATCCGGCCTCGGGTGACTGTCTGTGTGGAGTTTGCACATTCTCCCCGTGTTTGCGTGGGTTTTCTCCGGGTGCTCCGGTTTCCTCCCACAGTCCAAAGATGTGCGGGTTAGGTTGATTGGCCATGATAAAAATTGGCCCTTAGTGTTAGGGGGGAATTAAATATGTGGGGTTACGGGGATAGGGCTTGGGTGGGATGGCAGTCGGTGTAGGGACCGGGTGCTAGGGTTTGGATGATCAGCCATGATCTCGTTGAATGGTGGAGCAGGCTCGAAGGGCCGAATGGCCTACTCCTGCTCCTAGTTTCTATGTTTCTATGTTTCTGTGATTATAGCATGGTTACAAGGATTGCGGCCTTCAGTTTCTGTACAGCGCAACCAACAGGTAAAGTCTCACTTCACTGAAATGAGGGAGCGGATTTTCCTCTATGGTCCCACTGAATGACTCACCAGTACAACATACCAGAGGTGCACTGCTCCTGTGAGGGGAGATGTCTGCTCAGAGTTGCATGGCCTGGTGGAGGTCTGCTCCTTGCCAGAGGCTTGATCTGAGGGTAGCTGCATGCCTGAGAGACCTACAACTGCGCTGCTGGTCACTGGCATCAGGCCCTTCTGGCTATTTCTGGAGATTGTCAGCCAGAAGGGCCAGAAGCCCAAAGAGAGGGAACCCGTGCAGTGTTTCTGGGCCTGTGCCTACTCCATTTTAGAAACCCCTGGCATAGTGAGGCCGTGATCGAATACAGTGAGTTGAATTTCTCTCCTGCCACCGGAGGAGGTTTGTCATGAGACTTCATGGCCAAGCGTAATGTAGCCAAATTTGCTGACGATACAAAGATAGGTGGGAAAGCAAGTGGTGAAGAGGACACAAAGGGTTCGAATTTCATCAGGCCGTTGAGGCGGGATTGGAGGCATGTGGGGGGTTAAAATCGCGAAATTGGGGGGCATGAACCCATCCCGCCCCCAACCTGCCTCCATGCCCGTCTCACAGGAGGCTGGTCCCCAAATGTGTTGGGAGCCGCCTCCCCGAGGTGGGAAGGGGATTAGTGCCAATTAACTGCCTGTTAACAGGTACTTAACAGGCAGTTTTTAGCCTAATCCCTATTTTTATCCCTGAAGTGTGGGCTTCCCGATGGCTCCAAACCACGCCGAGGCGGACCGTCGAGCTGGAGGATTCGAGATGTCCGGTGTTCAGGTGAGTGATGGGTGCATGAGTGCAGAGGTAAGTGTGTTTGGTGTGTGTAAAGTGTTTAAAGAAGTTTTACTTACCTTTGCAGCCTTCCTTCCTTCAGGTCTTGGGAGTCCCTCATCTCACCGGCACAGAAAGCAGAATGGCCGTGAGTTGTCAAAATCTGCAGCATTCAGCTTTCTGTTCCGGGGAGATCTCTAAATCAGCCTGAGAGGAAGGAATTAACTTAGAGTACAGATTGTCAGTGTTTGACAGCTTCAAAGAGCTGTCCAACGCTGATATTTCATCTGTCAAAAGCTCTCGACAGATGAAATGTCAACCTGTGACGTCACCTGTTGCTGGGTGGCCCTTAATTGGCCTGCTGAGCCCGCCCAGGTCAATCAAGTGAAAATTGAGTGGGTTGGCCACAACTCGATGGAGGCGGGACTACAACCCCAAAAGTTGTAGTCCCGCCTCCTACACGCCTCCATTGATAAAATCCAGCCCAAAGAATCTGCAAAGGGATATAGATAGGTTAAGTGAGTGAGCAAAAATTTGGCAGGTGGAGTATAATGTGGGAAAATGTGAGGTTATCCACTTTGGTAGAAAAAATAAAAAAGCAAACTATTATTTAAATAAGGGAGACTACAAAATGCTGCGGTACAGAGGGATCTGGGTGTCCTAGTACATGAAACACAAAAAGTTAGCATGCAGGTACAGCAAGTAATTAGGAAGACTAATGAAATGTTGGGCTTTATTGCAAGGGGGATGGAATATAAAAGTAGGGAAGTCTTACTACAACTGTACAGGGCGTTGGTGAGACCACGCCGAGAGTACTGCGTACAGTTTTGGTCTCCTTATTTAAGGAGGGATATACTTGCATTGGAGGCAGTTCAGAGAAGGTTCACTAGGTTAATTCCTGAGATGAAGGGGTTGTCTTATGAAGAAAGGTTGAGCAGGTTGGGCCTATACTCATTGGAGTTTAGAAGAATGAAAGGTGATCTTATTGAAACATATAAGATTCTGAGGGGGCTCGACAGGGTAGATGCAGAGAGGAAGTTTCCCCTCATGGGGGAATCTAGAACTAGGGGGCACAGTTTCAGAATAAGGGGTCGCCCATTTAAGACTGAAATGAGAAGGAATTTCTTCTCTCAGAGGGTCGTGAATCTGTGGAATTCTCTACCCCAGAGAGCTGTGGAGGCGGAGTCATTGAATATATTGAAGGTGGAGATAGACAGATTTTTGAACGATAAGGGAGTCAAGAGTTATGGGGTGCGGGCAGGGAAGTGGAGTTGAGGCCAAGACCAGATCAGCCATGATCTTATCGAATGGCGGAGCAGGCTCGAGGGACCAAATGGCCGACTCCTGCTCCTATTTCTTATGTTCTTATGTTCCATTGATCCCGTCGTGAACCCGCCCCATCTTCCTGGGTCAGGGCTCATTAGCAATGCAGGGCGGTCTCCTGGCGGGCTCCTCACGAGAGAGTCTACTGCTACCAGGGACAGAAAGTCCAGTAGTACTGCAGCGGATAGGTTCTGCACCACCAGGAGAGTCGGAGGCCACTTAAAGAGGGCAGAAGAGCTCCAAAGATCTATAATTTAATTTTTTTTAGGCCGCAGATGGGGCCAAAGCCTGAAACCGGTCAGTGAATTAGACCTGAGGAGTGGGAGAGGTGCCCACAATTGGACCCTTTCTTTCCAAAAAGAGCGTTAACAAGTCTTTTGCCACTTATCCAGGGAATACTATTACCCTGAAATAACAACAGAAAATGCTGGAAAAACTCAGCAGGCCAGGCAACATCCGTGGAGAGAAAATAGAGTCAACGTTTCGGGTGAAAACCCTTTGTCAAGACTACAGAAGCACAGGAAATAAAATAGATTAAGAGGCCAGGCTGGGAGAGAACAAAAGAGAAGAGACATTAAGAGGTATTCAAAACGAGACGAGATGGTGATAGGACTAGTGGAGACAAAAGACGGCTCTAGATTAGGTGTGAAATGCGCTGGCAGAATGGGAGACAGCTGCCATGTGGGAGAGAGAAAAAAAAGGGGGAGGGGAAAGGGCCAAAACAAAGGTGCGGATAAAAAATATAAGTAAAAATGTAATGGAGGCCGAGGTTATGATCTGAAATTGTTGAACTCGATATTGAGTCCGGAAGGCTGTAAAGTGCCTAATCGGAAGATGAGGTGCTGGTCCTCAAGTTTATGGTGAGCTTCCGTGGAACAATGAAAGAGGCCAAGGACAGTGAGGTCCGAGTGGGAATGGGGCAGTGAATTAAAATGACAGGCGACCGGAAGCTCGGCGTGACCCTTACGGACTGAATGGAGGTGTTCTGCAAAGCGGTCACCCAATCTGCGTTTGGTCTCCCCAATGTAGAGGAGACCACATCGTGAGCAGCAAATACAGTATACTAGATTGCAAGAAGTACAAGTAAATCGCTGCTTCACCTGGAAGGGGTGTTTGGGGCCCTGGACAGTGGGAAGCGGGGAGGTATAAGGGCAGGTGTTACATCTCCTGCGCTTGCACGGGAAGGTGCCAGGCGAAGGGGAAGTGGTGCTGGGGGTGATAGAGGAGTGGACTAGGGTGCCCTAGCGGTCCCTACGGAATGCTGAAAGGGGAGGGGAGGGGAAGATGCGTTTGGTGGTGGGATCACTTTGGAGGTGGCGGAAATGGCGGAGGATGATCCGTTGAATGTGGAGGCTGGTGGGGTGAAAGGTGAGGACAAGGGGAACCCTATCATGGTTCCGGGAGGGAGGGGCTACTACCACTCTTCTCCTGGCAGTGCTTGCGGTTGGCAGGATCAGCAGCACGAGGCAGGAAAATTTAGCAGATTACCAGGTCCCGTCTCTCCTCCATCATTTGCATACAACGATTGAAGAGGGCGGCTGGCGAAGTGGGTGGGAGTGGAAAATAGCGGTAGGGGAGGGAATGCGGTAATAGGCTTCACAGCCTGATCTTTCCACTGTTTCCATCACTGAACCACCCAATATGGGACAGCATGGCAGAAGCTAATCCAGGCCAGAGAGTCTCTGGCCCCATTTCCCTTCACACTGCCTAGAAACTGAGTGTACCCCAAGCACAATGAAGGAGACAATCTATCTTGTATCTTCTCTTACCCACCTTTTACCATCATGAATTATGCCATCGGCTTGGGTCATTTGCCTCATTTCACCTAATAAATTTGAATAATTTCCACGTACCTCCAATTGGATGTCTTAATAATTTACCATCAAATTAAGATGCAGAGGAACTACAAATGATGTGCAATAAACTAATTGGTAATTCTATGTAATTACTGCTGTAAGTCAATGCCTAGAAGTACCTTTTGTATTCAATGCTCAGGAAATAGGATTCCAAATTATTTGTTACTCATATTTTGTGATATAATCTAGAGGCCCGTATTTTCCGATCGGAGGCTTCACCCATCATCGGGAACATCCTCCCCGCATCCACCCGATCCAACCCCTTCACAATCTTATGTTTCAATAAGATCGCCTCTCATTCTTCTGAACTCCAATGAGTAGAGTCCCAATCTACTCAACCTCTCCTCATATGTCCATCCCCTCATCCCCGGGATTAACCGAGTGAACCTTCTTTGTACTGACTCGAGAGCAAGTATGTCTTTTCTTAAGTATGGACACCAAAACTGTATGCAGTATTCCAGGTGCGGTCTCACCAATACCTTGTACAACTGAAGCAATACCTCCCTATTTTTATATTCTATCCCCCTAGCAATGAAAGCCAACATTCCATTGGCCTTCTTAATCACTTGCTGCACCTGCATACTAACCTTTTGAGTTTCGTGCACTAGGACCCCCAGACCCCTTTGTACTTCAGTACTTTCCAGTTTCTTGCCATTAAGATAATAACTTGCTCTATGATTTTTCCTGCCAAAGTTCATAACCTCACACTTTCCAGTATTGTATTCCATCTGCCAAATCTCTGCCCACTTACTTAGCCTGTCTATGTCCCCTTGCAGGTTTTTTATGTCCTCCTCACTCACTACTTTCCCTCCCATCTTAGTATCATCTGCAAACTTTGATATGTTACACTCGGTCCCCTCCTCCAAATCGTTAATATAGATTGTAAAGAGTTGGGGACCCAGCACTGACCCCTGTGGAACACCACTAGTTACTGATTGCCAGTCCGAGAATGAACCATTTATCCCAACTCTCTGCCTTCTGTTAGATAGCCAATCCTCTATCCATGCCAGAATATTACCCCCAATCCCGTGATTTTTTATCTTAAGCAATAATCTTTTGTGTGGCACCTTGTCAAATGCCTTTTGGAAGTCTAAATACACTACGTCCACTGGTTCCCCTTTATCCACCCTATATGTTACTTCCTCAAAGAACTCCAGCAAATTTGTCAAACATGACTTCCCCTTCATAAAACCATGCTGACTTTGTCCTATTAAATTATGATCATCCAAATGTCCTGTTACTGTCTCCTTAATAATGGA
The DNA here is from genome assembly GCF_052327205.1 of Somniosus microcephalus. Lineage (NCBI taxonomy): Eukaryota > Metazoa > Chordata > Chondrichthyes > Squaliformes > Somniosidae > Somniosus > Somniosus microcephalus. The sequence continues at coordinate 16,427,093 of NC_141000.1, read as the reverse complement.
CTCCAATATTTTACCTACCACAGATGTTAGGCTAACCGGTCTATAGTTTCCAGCCTTCTGTCTACTGCCCTTTTTAAATAAGGGTGTTACATTAGCAGTTTTCCAGTCTGCCGGGACCTTTGCTGAGTCCAGGGAGTTTTGGAAAATTATTACCAATGCATCCACAATCCCTACCGCCACTTCCCTCAAGACCCTAGGATGTAAGCCATCAGGTCCAGGTGATTTATCCGCCTTGAGTCCCATTATTTTACCGAGTACCACTTCCTTAGTGATTTTGATCGTGTTTAGCTCCTCCCCCCCTATAGCCCCCTGTTTGTCCAGTGTTGGGATATTCTTAGTGTCCTCTACTGTAAAGACTGATACTAAATATTCATTCAGTGTTTTTGCCATCTCCATATTTCCCACCATTAATTTCCCGGTCTCATCCTCTAAGGGACCAACATTTACTTTAGCCACCCTTTTTCTTTTTATATAACTATAAAAACTCTTACTATCTGTTTTTATATTTTTTGCTAATTTACTTTCATAATCTATCTTCCCTTTCTTAATCAATCTTTTTGTTATTTTTTGCTGTCTTTTAAAGTTTTCCCAATCCTCTATCCTCCCACTAGATTTGGCTACCTTATATGCCCTTGTTTTTAGTCGAATACTATCCTTAATTTCTTTACTTAGCCACGGATGGCTGTCTTTTCTTTTACACCCTTTTCTTCTCAGTGGAATATATTTTTTTTGGAAGTTGTAAAATAACTCCTTAAATGTACACCACTGATCATGTATCGTCTTACCCTTTAATCTATTTTCCCAAATCCACTCTACTCAATTCCGCTCTCATACCTTCATAGTCTCCTTTATTCAAGTTTAGCACGCTTGTTTGAGATCCAACCTTCTCACCCTCTAATTGAATATGGAATTCAACCATGTTATGGTCACTCAATCCAAGGGGATCCTTTACTAGGACATTTTAATTAATCCTGTCTCGTTACACAGGACCAGATCTAAGGTTGCTTGCCCCCTGGTCGGTTCAGTTACATACTGCTCAAGAAACCCATCCCTAATACACTCAATGAACTCATCCTCAAGGCAGCCCTGCCCAATTTGATTTGTCCAATTAATGAGATAGTTAAAATCCCCCATAATTATAGATGCTCCCTTATTACAAGCCTCAACTATTTCCTGATTGATACTCCGTCCAACAGAGTTGCAACTGTTCGGAGGCCTATAGACTATGCCCACTAATGTTTTTTTCCCCTTATTATTCTTTACCTCCACCCAAACTGTTTCATTATCCTGATCTTTTGACCCAATATCATTTCTCTGTATTACAGTGATTCCTTCCTTTATTAACATAGCCACCCCACCTCCCCTTCCTTCCTGCCTGTCCTTCCTGATCGTTAAATAACCTGGTATGTTCAATTCCCAGGCATTGTCACCCTGCAGCCATGTTTCTGTAATGGCCACAAGATCATACCCATATGTAGTTATTTGTGCCATTAACTCATCTATTTTGTTACGAATGCTACGTGCATTCAGATAGAGAACTTTCAAATATGTTTTGTGACACTTAGTTCCTGCTTTTGCCCTTTTTATTACTTTACCTTTTACTCCATACCTTCTGCCCCTTCCTAACATGCTCTGGTTTTTAACTTCCCCACTGCTACCTAAGTCTATGACCTTCTCTGTTGTCATTTTTGTGATTTGCACTCTAGGAACCTCCCCCCCACTAGTTAGTTTAAAGCCCTCTCTACAGCCCTAGTTATATGATCCGCCAGGACTCTAGTCCCAGCACTGGCCAAGTGAAGCCCATCCCAACAGAACAGCTCCCTCCTGCCCCAGTACTGGTGCCAGTGTCCCAGGAAGCAAAACCCATTTCTCCCACACCAGTCTTTGAGCCACGCATTTAACTCTCTAATTTTATTTGTCCTAGCCAAATTCGCTCATGGCTCAGGTAAGCGATTATTACCCTTGAGGTTCTGTTTTTTAATTTGACCCCTAGCTGCTCATACTCCTTTAACAGAACCGGCTTCCTAGTCCTATCTACGTCGTTTGTACCAACATGGACCACGACAACTGGATCCACCCCCTCCCACTGCAAGTTTCTTTCCAGCCCAGAGGAGATGTCCTTAACCCTGGCACCGGGTAGGCAACACAGCCTTCGGGACTCTCACTCTTGGCTGCAGAGAACTCTATCTATCCCCCTAATAATACTATCCCCTACCACTACAACATTTCTATTTACTCCCCCCTCTTGAATGGCCCCCCGTTCCACGGTGCTGTGGCCAGGTTGTTCATCCTCCCTGCAGTCCCTGCTCCTGTCCCCACAGGGAGTAAGAATCTCAAACCTGTTGGTCAAGAGCAAGGGCTGCGGCTCCTCCAGCTCTACCTCCTGGATCCCCATACCTGCCTCACTCGTAGTCACACCATCCTGTCCCTGACCATGGGCTACATCTGAATTACTTAACTTCATAGGTGTGACCACCTCCTGGTACACAGAGTCCAGGTACTTCTCCCCCTCCCTGATGTGTCGCAGTGTCTGAAGCTCAGACTCCAGCTCATCAACACGGAGCTGGAGTTCCTGTAGCAGCAGACATTGTCACAGACGTAATCACCATGAGCCTCAATGGGGTTCACCGGCTCCCACATCTCGCAACAGTAACACATCACCTGCTCCATTCTATGTAATTAATTAAATGTTTTATTGTTAGTTATGGACACCCTCTGCCCGATTTTAGATGCTAGTATGCCCTTTAATTAATTGGATTTATCAAAACATCAAAACATTAAATACATTTTTTTTAAATCACATTTTTAAAATTAATAAAAATTACATTAATTATATATTTTAAACAAAAATTTAATTTTTAAGTTTTTCACGGGGGTTAAAAATAAACTTACCTTTGGCCTTACAACTGCTTTTACTAGGCGTAAGATTTCTGAGGGTTTTCAGCGGGCGGAGGTTGTGCAGGAAGCGGAACTCTCCACCCGCAGAGGCCCTTCTCTTGTGCAGGTGTGCGATCTGTCAAGAGGAATCTTGACAGATCGGAAGTGCTGGTTTTCAGCGCATGCGCTTCACACGCCTGAAACCGGCACCTGCGAGGTCCCTACAGGTGTATACACAGCTCGTGCACACCATAGGGATCGGAATATCCGGGCCAAGGTATTTTTTCTAGGTTAAAGTAACTCAATCAGCAAACGCTAGCCTAAATTCATTATTCAACAAGCAACAAGTTGTCTTTGCACCTAGCCTTGGCTCAGTGGGTAGCACACTCGCCTCTGGGACAAAAGGTCATGGGTTCAAGTCCCACTCCAGGGGACTTGAGCACATAATCTAAGCTGACACTCTTGTACAGTACTGAGGGAGAGCTGTCTTTCAGAGGAAGATGTTAAACTGAGGCCCCAATGAAATCAGCACCCATGAGCTGGGTCCCTGAGTTTAAATTATACAGCCTGTTTTTATCCTGGTGGCAAAATTGCAGACCCAGGTATTTTTGTGCAAAGGCAAGATCCACAAACAGCAGTGAGATGTGTAACCAGCTAATCTATTGTTGATTGAGGGGGGAGTGCTGGCCAAGACAACTGGTGAGCCCTGTGCTCTTCTTCAAATAGTGCCATGAGATCCCTAATATTCACCTGATCTGCCCATAATCAAGTAGGCGAGGCCTCAGTTTAACATCTCATCCTAAAAGTGTCACCTCCAACAATGGAGCACTTCCTCAGAATCGCATTGTAGTATCAGCATAGACTATGTGCTCCAGTCCTGGAGTGGTGTTTGAACTCACAAGCCTCTGACTCAGGCAAGAGTCTTACTATACGCTGTACTGTGTGCGAGAACTGCAACCAACCACATATTTTTTGACTGCTGTACCTTGTATGTCAAATGTTTTAGTATGCATCTGCTTCATGTCATAATCACCTAATACCATCAAATTGAATATGATCATACCTCTCAAGAATCCTGAATCATTCAGAGTGACCCAATTTGAATGCAGGAATATAGGTAAAGTCCTACAAAGAGTCTGAAACTACCTACTCAAACTATAGTGGGAGAGTGAGAGAGATGCAGTTATGAGACTATGGGGATAATTGGTGTTGTGTATGTACCTTTAAGAGAGAACTGATTTTATACTGTAGTACCGGCAGTGACCACACCTGTATATAAAGCCATAGCAGGCTTCTGTACTTTCAGTTTAAGCTTACCCTCTGTTCAGTAAATACCTGTTATTATTGTTCTCCTGCAGTCCATGTATTATTGATACGCGGACACTACACTGGCGACGAGCAGGTTCGAACTCACCTGCAGTACTGCATCACCTCACGGGGATCTTTCCCTGAAAAGAAGCTTCTTGGAGGTCGAAGTCAGAGCAACGGGCGTCGACCGCGGGCAACCACCCAGGGATCCATCGGAGTTCGGAGAATTGCAGGGGAGGCTGTGGAGAGCTGGGCTTGGCTCCCCAGTCAAGGTGTTCCAGCAAATCGTGCTGGTAGCAGGTAGTGTGCGGACTGCGGCGGGCTTGAGCTCGATCGAGCGGCTCTGCAAAGGGGCCGTGCAGCGTCGTCGGGAGGAAAAGAGAGAGAGAGGGTGGAGCGCACAGGGCGCGGTCGGTGCTCAAGAACCGGGCAGCGTAGAGAAAATAAAACGAGGGGAAGGAAAAGTGAGACGCGCCGAAGCCGCGGGTCGCCGCCATTACCCTGTAGAACGCTAGGAGCAGTGTGGCAGCAAGGGGAAGAAGGAAAAGTGCGAGAGGCGCCATTTTATTCCATTGGGGAAGAAGGAAAAGTGCGGGAAGCGCCATTTTAATCCACTGGGGAAGAAGAAAAAGCGCGGGAGGCGCCATTTTAAACCACCCAAGATGCCGAAGAGTGGCAGTATCACTGCTTTCGACAACGAGGTAGAAGACTGGACCACGTATGTGGAAAGAATTGAAGTGTACTGCAAGGCAAATGAGGTGGCCAATGGAAAGAAGGCGTCGGTATTATTAAATTTGATGGGCGCGAGAACGTACGGCCTATTGCGGAATGTAATTACCCCAGCTAAACCAATGGAGAAAAGTTTTGAAGAGATTGTTAATATCTTACAGGAACACCTAAACCCTACACTGCTGCTGATAGCAGAAAGATTCAAGTTCCATAAAAGAAACCAGCACAAAGATGAGAGCAATGCTGACTATCTTACGGAACTACGCAAATTATCGAAGCACTGCCAGTTCGGAGCAGGACTGGCAGACACCTTAAGGGATAAGTTTGTCTGCGGGCTCCAGGGTGAAGGAACCCAGAAATGACTACTTTCGGAAAAGGACCTGACGCTAGAACAGGCTTTCAGCGTGGCAGTATCCTACGAAGCAGCAGCACGGGGTGCTGCGGAAATACAACAGAAACCACAAGAATACAGCGCTAACGAAATGGCATATGGAGCAGAAAAGTGCTATCGCTGCGGCAGAACAACCCATGATCAGAAAGACTGCTGCTTTAAGGACAAAGTATGCAGGCAATGTGGGAAAATGGGACACATAGCAAGAGTCTGCAGGTCGGGAAAGAAAACCAACACTAAAACTACTAAGGAAAAGTACAAGAAAGTAAAAAAAATGACAGAAAGTAGTTCAGAAGATCAGGAGAGTGATAATGACTCCGGGAGCAGGAGACTATGTTGTCTAAAGTTACACAACGTGATCGCAAAAGAGGATCACCGAACCATTTGGGTCACCCTCATGATAGCAGGGTCCCAAGTAAAGATGGAATCGGACACAGGATCAGCCCTAACTGTCATGAATTGGCGAGACTATGAGCGGCGATTCTCACACATACCCTTGAAGGACACGTCTATTGTATTGAAGACATACACGGGGCAAAAAGTCTACCCCAGAGGAAAAATAAGGGTGCCAGTTAAATACAATGGCAAGGAAACACAGAAACTGTATCTATATATAATACAAGATGAAGGACCACCATTATTGGGACGTGAATGGATCCGAAAAATACAATTGGATTGGCATTCCATTCAGGTGCTAACTGTGACTGACAAAAAGGATGACGACGTCACACCTGGATGACTGTCAAAAATTCTAACTGACGCGAAAGAGGTGTTCCAACAAGGACTTGGGACTCTAAAAGGAGTAACGGCAATGATAAAAATCGAAGATAACGCAAACCCAAAATTTTTTAAGGTCAGACCGGTACCGTACGTGATCCGCCCAGCCGTTGAAGCAGAGCTGGAGAGTCTGGAGCGTTCGGGTGTGCTGTCCGAGGTGGACTGGAGCGAGTGGGCCACACCCATCATTCCTGTAATGAAGAAATCATTGAGCAGCACGCCTGGGGAGCCGAAGAAGGTTCGCATCTGTGGGGACTTCAAGGTAACTGTGAACCCAGTCCTGCACACAGTACAATATCCACTTCCACGGATAGAAGATATTTTCGCCTCACTATCTGGAGGGAAACGCTTTACAAAGATTGATCTGGCCCAAGCGTATCTACAAATGGAGGTGGAAGAAGCATCTTGGAAATACCTCACGATAAACACTCACAAAGGTCTTTACCAGTACAACCGACTGGTATTCGGGGTAGCATCAGCCCCGGCTATTTGGCAGAGGGCGATGGAACAAGTCCTGCAAGGGATCCCGGGGACCCAGTGTTATTTGGACGACATCCTGGTTACGGGCGAAAATGACAGTGAACACCTTGCCAACCTGGAGCAGGTGCTCACTAGATTACAAGAATATGGGCTACGAGCCAACTGCCCCAAATGCAAGTTCTTCAGGAGACAAATCTCGTATTGTGGCCACATGATTGATGAGGAAGGGTTGCATAAGTCCCCAGACAAAATTGAGGCAGTAGTCAAGGCTCCAGCACCGGAAAATGTGTTGCAACTGAGGTCGTTCCTCGGGTTGGTGAACTACTACCATAAGTTCTTGCCGAATTTATCTACAATTCTGCACCCACTGAACGCCCTACTGCAAACTGGAGTAACATGGAAATGGAGTGATGAGTGTAAGCGTGCCTTTCAGAAATGTAAATGCCTAATCACTTCAAAAGAAGTATTGGCCACCTACAATCCAACACTACCGATTCGGTTGGCATGTGACGTGTCTCCCTATGGCATTGGAGCGGTGCTGTCACACAAATTTCTTGACGGTTCAGAGAGGCCAATAGCCTGTGCGTCGCGCTCGTTAACCTCAGCCGAGCGTAACTACACCCAGATTGACAGGAAGGCCCTCAGCCTGGTGTGGGGGGTGAAGAAGTTCAATCACTATCTGCACGGGCAGAAATTCACGCTACTGACTGATCATCAGCCTCTGGTCTCCATTTTTAACCCAAAGAAGGGCGTTCCGGTGATGACGGCGCAACGGCTGCAAAGATGGTCACTTTTTCTAGGGGCACATCAGTACGACATAGCGTACAAGGGTACGAAACAGCATGGAAACGCTGATGGGTTGTCGCGCCTACCGTTGCCTACAGTGGAGGAAGCACCTGCAGTGGACCCTGTTGAGATATTCCATTCGACCATAGTCGAATGTCTACCTATTACAAACTCAAATATAGAGAAGGAAACCCGAAATGACCCGACACTCTCTCGTGTCTATGATTTGACGGTGAAGGGATGGCCAGCACATGGCGACTCACAGTTGCCAGCATTCTCGCCAAGGAGAGAACAGCTGTCAGTGTGCCGGGGGACCTTGATGTGTGGATCCCGAGTGGTAATTCCACCCAAGTTGAGAGATAGAGTGCTCAATGAGCTTCATGAGGGTCACCTGGGAGGGGTAAAAATGAAGAGCCTAGCCAGGGCGTTTGTGTGGTGGCCGGGAATCGATAAAGAAATCGAGGATATGACCAAGAGATGCATAGTATGCCAGAAGGTCCAAAACGCTCCACCACAGGCCCTGCTACACCCATGGGAGTAGCCCTCATCTCCATGGCAACAGGTACACATTGATTTTGCTGGTCCATTTATGGACTCAATGTTTTTGATCGCCGTGGATGCCCATTCGAAATGGCCAGAGGTCATCAAAATGTCCTCCACCACCACGGAGAAAACTATTGCAGTCCTACGGACCATCTTTGCCAGGAATGGCTTGCCAGAACAGATTTGCTCCGACAATGGACTACAGTTTGTGTCCGAGGATTTCCGGAGGTTTCTGAGGAATAATGTGGTGAAACATTACACATCTGCCCCATATCATCCAGCCACAAATGGATTGGCTGAGAGGTTTGTTCAGACCTTTAAAAAGGCAATAAAGGCGATGTATAACGACGACATACCACTACAACACAAGGTGGATAATTTCTTGTTTGCTTACCGGAATGCGACACATGCAGTCACCAACCAAGCTCCAGCCATAATGTTCTTCAACCGAAGGCTAAGATGTCGCCTGGATTTGCTCAAACCAAACATAAGACGAGATGTTGAGGATAAGCAATTCCAGCACATCAATGAGAAACCAACCAGGAGCTTCAAGATAGGGCAACCTGTCTTGGCCCATGACTACCGAACAGAAAAATGGCAGCCAGGAATGATATGCACACAGCAGGGACCACTAATGTACACAGTGGACGTTGGAGAGAGCATCGTGAGACGCCATGCTGACCAGATTCTAGAGTCACAGGAACAAGCCAAACCCATACTACGAGCATGTGCACCTGGTAATGAACCCAAAGTACAGATTGCGTCTACCTCAGAATCAGTGGTATTGGAAGCTGACGAACCAACCAATGACAATGAGCCAGAATCGACTCCGCCGCAAGAACAGGATACTCGAGAAAGGCGCTATCCAGTCAGGATCAGGAAGCCTCCTCAAAGACTGAACTTATAAATGATTATTTCAGTTGATGTATATAGTACAGAGAAAATTGTAATTGTAATTAGTTATTATTTAATTGTTAAATGAATGTTATGTACTGTTTATCTAAAAGGGGAGGAATCGTTGTGTATTGTGTATGTGCCTTTAAGAGAGAACTGATTGTATACTGTAGTATCGGCAGTGACCACACCTGTATATAAAGCCATAGCAGGCTTCTGTACTTTCAGTTTAAACTTACCCTCTGTTCAGTAAATACCTGTTATTATTGTTCTCCTGCAGTCCGTGTATTATTGATACGCGGACACTACAATTGGGAAGCACAATTTCAACTAAAGCAACAAGACGTCATACAAACAGTAGGTGGGAACAGAAGTTATAGAAAACATAGGAGGCAAACAAAGAAAGCAGGAGAGAAACTTAGAGGGCAGGAAGAGGGGGAAAAAGCAAATTCATCAAATGTAAAACATTCAAGCAGAAAGAACAGGAAAGGGGAAGAAAGAAGTCAAAAAGTGAAAGAAACAGAGTAAAAGGAAGATAAAACAAGAAAGAAAAATGAGGCAGAAGTGAAACGTTAAAGTCGCTGATGGCTGCGGTTTGATTCCAGTTACTGCCCTCCTTACGAAGCATCTAATATCTGTCACCACACGAGGCGATACTTCCAATATCACTGACACGTCAAAATGTTGGCAGTAGAATTGCCAGAAAGTGTTTACATACATTTTATATTTTTATAAGAAAAAACAAGTTGCCCAAAAAATTAGCTTCTGTTTCCAACTAGGAGGCCTAATAAAAAGGAAGATGGTGCCTCACTTTCTCTAGATTTTCAACCAAATAACAAAATCTTCTAACATCTTAGAGAGATGATTGTTGAACGTCTAGCTTTCACCTTTATATGATTTTAATATGTTTGTGCTGGGAATTTTCTGGGATGTTCTCCCGATCTGCTGCTGCAACTTCTCCAGAAGTTTAGGCAGTGTATCCAGGGTTTCCTCCGCTCTTCCTCCGGTGGCTGATGGGGAGAATCCCTGAGGAAATTCTACCTTATAGCATTTAGAATTCTGTGAATTTACTTAAGTTTTGCAGAACAATCGACTGACTTTAGTTCATTGGATTTAGTATAGATTTCCATCTGTTGTGCTAAACATCGGCTCTAGGCCCTGAACTGTCTGTGAGCAATGCCACAAGAGATCCCAATCATAAAATTAAACATTAGCCAGTGACCGAACAGAGATCCATTAATGCATCCAGGCATACATGTGTATGGCTCCTTTTTCATTGAACTCAATGCAATGTAGCTTCTTTAAAGGCTGTACAAAGTGCATGGCTGTACTTTTCCTGTGCTGCATTGATGGTGATGCAGAATGTTGTTATCAACCACAGGTTCAGTGGGTAGGACTTCTCCCCCAGCATCCATCCACCTTCTTGTCCCTTTCTGCTGTTGGAGTGATGAAGGACAGAATTGTTGTGAGAACTTCCCCCATGCTCTGAGATTACAGAATTCTCAGTCGTGTTTTGCAGATAATTGGCACATTTAATGAGTGCTAACCCTCCCTGGTGATAAAGTGACCGGTTCCTCAAGTGGAGCCTTCAGTGGCACGTGGGTCCCATTGAATCCAGCTCCTGTCTCTTTGCTGCGCAGGGGACATGTCATACTTGATGAGGTCGGATACCCTGCAGAATAGGGCACCCGTGAACTGTTGAATGCAGGTCTTCACAGCTCCTTGGCCAATGTTGCCGAGGTCTCCACTGCCTGACTGGAGGGAATTGATGCTGTGGAAATTGACGGCCATTGTCACCTTCATTGCCACTGACAAGGACCTGTGGGAGGTGGACCTCTGCTTTATGTCTCCATGGAGCATTTTAGATAGGTGCCTTGCTGAAGCGCAATCTGTAGATGCAGAGCTCCTCCGACAGTGCCTCGAATTACATCCATTTCCTGTACACTCTTGGGCGGGGGCGGTGGGGAGCTCAGTAGCGGGATCGGTTCAGTGTCCGGCCACGGTACCTCAGGTGACGTAGCTGCTCCCTCTGCTCTTCCTCTAGGACAACCATAAAATCAGGAACAGGGGAATATTGAGTGGATAGGCCAATACAATGCTTTTGCCTTCGTTACATGTAGAAATAGCTGGGGGCTCGGAAAGTAATTGTCTTCAAACACTAGCAGCACTCTGGACGGCAAAGCTGGCAAGGATAAACTGCAAAAATTAGAGATTTAGGAAAAACATACTCAGAACAATTTCCAGACTGTTGGAGTGAGGCTTCACGGCTTTAATGGTCCCTTTGTTGATCTCCCAGGCTGAGAGTAACGTGTTGGCCATAAATCACGCCTTTACCAGGTCACCCATGCTCATATGAAGAATGGCTACAGGTTGAAGTACCAGAGGGTTCCTGTCACTCGTAGAACCATATTCAAGCTAGTGCTGTGGGGGAGTTTGTACTACAAATCAAGCCAGCCCCATGTGGATAGTCTGCGTTGTTTCTGCAGTTTCTCATTAACTTTTTAGTGCAACTGCCTCTCACTCTGGAGTCAACGGGGTCTGGTTAATACAAAAAAAATCTTATTCACACAGAAGTGGTTTCATCGGGGCCAGGCCAATGCTACAGTTGTCAAATATACGGATCATTAGAAAATAGACATTTCCTCAGCAATCCAAAAATCACAGACAAATACATTTCCTTCTATGCTTCTTGCACAGTTACAAATTACAATGTTTTAAAAAAAAAATTCTAATACTTTCAACAGTTAATGGAGAAATTGAATTATTTAATTCAGGAGAAACTTATTTATCCAGAGAGTGGTTTGAATGTGGAACTCACTACCACATGGAGTAGTTGAGGTGAATAACACAGATGCATTTAAGAAGAAGCTGGATAAACACGAGGGAGAAAGGAATAGAATTTTATGCTGCTAGGGTTAGATGAAGTAGGGTGGGAGGAGACTTGTGTGGAGCACGGTGTAACTCGCTTACTCCATTATTTCCTGGAACATTTGTATATTAACAATGACACGTGCTGTTCATACGTCATTACTATCGCGCAACTTCACAGCAAATTCAGGCCCATTGTCTTTTCTGCATACTGAGAATTTTGTCTCAGTCTAATATAACAAAGTAACACATCGAACCACACAGTGTCCTGACTGAAATTGGTTAACTTCTTCCACTTTGGGCATGTCAATTTCAAGCATTAGGTGAGGCCAAGACTTGAACCTGACCCTGGTCCTGGACTCCAGTGTTCAACTGCTGGAGTTACTCAGCTGCAATCGCAAGAAGACTACTTTGGTTTGCATACCGCACCTTTCCCAGTCGCCTGTTTGAAATGAAGTCCTAGTTACAAACAAATTATTAGCACGTTTCTCTTGAATTCCTGCGCTCTTCGGAGATCTGATGTGACCCATCACTCTTTTGTCCCATAACCTGCATCATAATTCAACCACTAAAAACATAACAAATGCCTTAGGTTGTGTAAATGGATGTTTCCTTCATTGAGGTCACTTGGTAATACAAATCTGCAAAATAACAACTGTGAAGAACATGTGGGTCTTGGTGCAATCTCCACCAATTACATCGTCCACACTTCTCATGGACAGCTGCCTATATCAGCCAAATGGCGCTAACCTTTCACCATTACAATTAGACTCAATTACAAAGGTGTTGCTCAAACAGATTACACAATCCGGCTATTTCGGACGATGTGGGAGGTAGAAACTTTGTCATCTTAATGCCCACAAGGTGCCAGCAGCCCTTTTTTAATGCTGTTCAATTGACGAGCTCTATAACGAAGACACACAAGACTTCTTCAATTACTCAGATATGTTGTAGCGGCAAATCGAGTCCACAGGGAACTCTGGAGGAATAGCAAGAATCACAATGATCCAAAGACCCAGAGACAATCCACAATTTTGCTTTTTCTGTACATCGCACAGCGGTTTTACCATCCACTCCTTATGACCGGGTGAATCGCATTAATGCCAACGCACCCGTTATAAGTGGTGGGGACTGTAGCTCTGAGGCTCAGTTGGTAGTACTCGGGTCTGATTCAGAAGGTAGTGGGTTCAAGACCCACGAGAGAGGCTTGAGCATAAAATCTAGTCTAACACTTCAGTGCAGTACTGAGGGAGTGCTGCACTGTCGGAGGTGGTGTCTTTCTTTGAGACCGGTATGGACTCGATGGGCCGAATGGCCTCCTTCTGTGCCATTATGACTCTTTGACTCTATGACGTTAAACCAAGGCCCCGTCTGCCCTCTCAGGTGGACGTAAAAGATCCCAAGACACTATTTCGAAGAAGAGCAGGCGAGTTGTCCCTGGTGTTTTGGCCAATATTTATCCTTCAACCAACATCACTAAAAACAGAATACCTGGTCATTTAACTCATTGCTTGTTTGTGGGAACTTTCTGTGTGCAGATTGGCTGCATGTTTCCATCATTACAACAGTGATTACACTTCAAAATTACTTAATTGGCTGAAAAGTGCTTTGAGACGTCCTGAGGTCATGAAAGGTGCTTTAAAACTGCAAGGGGGAGAAATTCGGTATAGCCCTGTTTGGGGCGCCATTAACGGCCGTGCGCAAAGTTTAGCGCCTGGCGCTAATTATCACCTCCGACGGCAAACTTGGCTTTTATCGCCCCTGGAGGTGATTGGAGCGCTAAATCAGGCGCTACATACCTCTCTTAAGGCGCTAAGGCCGAGGAGTGAGCTGGCGAAGCTCATGTGATGTCAGTCAGCAATGGAACACAGACACACTGGCGCTGTCCAATTCTTAAAGGGGAGTTCTGATGAATGGGCATCGACCTGAAACGTTAACTCTGTTTCTCTCTTCACAGATGCTGCTTGACCTGCTGAGTTTTCCCAGCATTTTCTGTTTTTATCTTAAAGGGGAGGGTTGATTTTGCTCTCCATCCACATCCTGCTCATTGCAGCCTCAAATCTCGGCCTGAATCTCAGCCTGGAGAGACCGGTACATCAAATCTGCTGGAAAGAACAATGGAGAGACCCAGGGAAAGAGCTCAGAGTGCAGCCCCCACAGTCTCTGCTAAATCGATACAAGGAAGGGCAAATCAAAATCAGCCTGCAAAGTGCTGCTCAGTACCCAAAACTCCTTCACACAGCGTTGAATCTCTCCAGAAGTCTCTCTCTCTCTCAGAATGCGTGGTGCAAAAATGTCACCGACAAAAAAAGGCAGGAAGCAGCCTTTAAATAGCGCTCCCCCAGTCCCTTTCTGACAGCATAACGCTCCCCTCAACCTGTTGTTGCTAGCGGCAGGCGGTAAGGCAGGGGGCGCCACTCAATATCTGGTCCAGGGCGCTACCGGGGCGTTGCGCACTCGACTGACATCACAATCTGCCGGCGCAGGAGATCGTGGCGGTAGTATTTTGCGCCGCCGCAAAATGTCTAGTTAATTTTGCGAGCGGCGCAAACATCGCCGCGCCTGGGCGCTAGTTACTTTGCGCCCCATTAGCGCCCTCTTAAGGCGCTAACAGGAGGCGCAAACATCTGAATTTTTCCCCCCCAAGTCTTTCTTTTCTTAGTATGCAAATCCACTTTGGTGACACAGTGGAGCTCTGTGTTTGCACTGCCAACTGTCAGCAACACGGCCTCATGACTATAATTTATTAGTTCCTTTGTAGGTGTTGTAAATGTGCATATAAGTCTCAATAAAAATGTTTCTCTACAATGACTGTCGTGTTTAGTGCCAGAAAAAAAAACCCAACAAAGCCAAACACAGTTACAGCTAGCAAAGAACAGTGGAGTTACTGCTGGGGAAGTACAAGATTGTTACACTGAGGAGGTGCTGCGCTGTTGGAGGTGACGTTAAACCAAGGCCCCATTTGCCCTCCCAGGTGGACGTAAAAGATTACATGGCGCTATTCGAAGAAGAGCAAGGAAGTTTTCCCAATGCCCTGGCCAATATTTATTCCTCAACTTAAAACAGATGAGCTGGTCATTTATTTCATTGCTGTGTTTCCTACAGTACAACAGTGTCTACACTTCAAAAATCCTTCATTGACTGCTAAGCGCATTGGGGTGTCCTGAAGTCGTGAAAGGCTCTTTGTCACTCTGTCTGTTTTTTCTTTCTTTCCTTCTTTCCCATATGCGAAGACCATTAAACACACCGTTTCTCTGTGGTTTCCATGGATCTTCCATCAAAGTTACAGCGGTCGATTGGCCGTGGAAATGAATGGTGCAAATGCCTACTGGGTGAAGAGTTGATGCCCGTTTCCATTGGCAGACAGCCATGAGACGCTGCAACAATTTGGCAAGCGCTGCTCAGGCCCTGCAGTCTACTGCTTTCTCCTATGTCCTAAGATGTGGTGCCTGTGTTATCTCCCACAGAAAGATGAAAAGCAGGAGCCTTGCTGGAAAACCCAAGAGCTTCCTTCAGTGCTAACATTTGAACTACTTAATCATCTGCTGCTTATGAAGAACAGTAAGTGTAATATATGTGGGTAGAACAAATGAAGGACAGAGAGACGATGAGTTGCTAGTCCATGTGCTTGCTTTACTAGGTCAGAGCGAACTGAGCATGCTCATTCTAAACCATGTGACAAACCATGTGATAATACATTACATTGCTTTCCCCCTTAAAAAAATGTACATATTCCCCTCTCAAATACAACAAAACTATGGTCCCACCTGCCCCAGCATTACATTAAAAAAAAAAGCCGGGAGTTTTTGTTATGAACTACAAATCCAGTTTAATAACAGGTTTGCGGAGCCTTCCTTATCTCCTTACAGAAGGTTTTGGTGTTAAACCAATTTTCGGGCTGTTTTGTTTTGGTTCCGAACTCAAAGATGATCCTGTTTCTATCTCAGACTTGTTTAAATCTGGTACTTCAGTGACTGAAGTCTGAACTGAGTCAAACACATGTATGTGTTCATGATCAAGTGGTTCAAGATCACTGTCCAATCCAGGCAAGTAAACAAAGCTTCTTGTAATTGATTTCATACTGACGATCCCTGGATGTTAATTATGAAGTTCGGCCAGAATTCTATCTCTCAAAGAAGTAGGTACCACCACTCTGTTTCCCCTACTTGATACAACCTTGCTCACAAGACAATTCAGTACGGCGGTTATGGAATGATTTCAACTCTGTGTCCAGACACTGATCAGTCCATCCATTCAAGGTGTTTTCATACACTCTTTGCAGTACTGAGTCCTTTTGAGTCTCATTTGCAATCTCAGTTGCATTCACGGGAAAGTGAAAATCGCACTTTCACTCCCAACACACGAGTCCTCACATGGCAACCTGGACAAGGCATCTGTGATTGCATTTTTTTTGAAGTGCAATATTCAATCGTGTAGTCATATTGTGACAACACAACTGCCCAATGTTGCATTCTTGATGCGGCCATTGCAGGGATGGCAGACTTGGGCCCCAATATTGCTAGGAGTGGTTTGTGATTGGTTATCAGGGTAAACTTTCTGCCGATCAGGAACTGTTGAAATTTCTTGATTCCAAACACTATGTCGAGTGCTTCCTTTTCAATTTGCGCGTAGTTTCTTTCGCTCTTTGTGAGGGTTCATGATGCGAACGCGATTGGTTTCTCTTGGCCGTCATCCATTACGTGGCTTATGATGGCTCCCACACCGTAGCTGGAAGCATCAAATGCTAACTTAAGCTCACGTTCTGTGTCGTAGTGCACAAGTAGAGCATCGCTACAGAGACTTCTCTTACAAGCGTCATAAGCTTCCTGTTGTGCTTTTGTCCACTTCCACTGGACATCCTTCTTGAGAAGCTCGTGCAATGAAGCTAACATGGTCGCTAACTCAGGTAAGAAACGTGCGCAGTACTGGACCATTCCAAGGAAAGATCTTAACTCAGACACGTTCTGTGGCTTTGGAGCATTGATGACAGCATCAACCGTTTCCTTCACTGGTTGCAAGTCATTTGCATCAACTTTCACACCAAGGTACACAACCTTAGGCTGCACAAAAGCACATTTGCTCCTTTTCAATTTGACATTGTGGGCATTCAATCTTTGAAGAACTAAATCTAACACTTCTAGATTTTCTTCCTCGCTGTTTGTTGCGATCAGCACATCGTCTTGATTGCATAAGCAATTTGGGACTCCATGCAAAATTTTATCCATCGTAGCCTGGAAGATTTTGCGGGCGGACTTTACACCATACGGTAGCTTGGTGTATGAGTACAGTCCCTTGTGTGTGTTGATAGTGAGATACTGTTGACAAGCCAGAGTCTAAACACCACCCCTTGACATTCAATTGCATTACCATCACCGAATCCCCCACCATCAACAACCTGGGGGTCACCATTGACCAGAAACTTAACTGGACCAGCCACATAAATACTGTAACAACAAAAGCAGGTCAGAGGCTAGGTATTCTGCAGCGAGTGTCTCACCTCCTGGCTCCCCAAAGCCATCTACAAGGCACAAGTAAGGAGTGTGATGGAATACTCTCCACTTGCCTGGATGAGTGCAGCTCCAACAACACTCAAGAAGCTCGACACCATCCAGGACAAAGCAGCCCACTTGATTGGCACCCCATCCACCACCTTAAACATTCACTCCCTCCACCACCGGCATACCATGGCTGCAGTGTGTACCATCTACAAGATGCACTGCAGCAACTCGCCAAGGCTTCTTTGGCAGCACCTCACAAACCCGTGACCTCTTCCACCTAGAACAACAAGGGCAGCAGGTGCATGGGAACACCACCACCTCCAAATTCCCCTCCATGTCACACACCATCCTGACTTAGAAGTATATCGCTGATCCTTCATCATCGCTGGGTCAAAATCCTGGAATTCCCTAACTAACAGCACTGTGAGAGTACCTTCACCACACAGACTGCAGCAGTTCAAGAAGGTGGCTCACCACCACCTTCTCAAGGGCAATTAGGGATGGGCAATAAATGCTGGCTTTGCCAGCGACGCCCACATCCCATAAAAACGAATTTAAAAAAGACTCTCTGTCAACATTCAGCTGAGCCTAAGTGTGCGACAGGTCAAGCTTGGAGAAAACCTTTGACCCAGAGCGTGCTGCATACAAATCTTGCGATGTAGGTAACGGGTACTGCTCATCGTCAACTGCTTAGTTGATAGTAACTTTGTAGTCACCGCACAAGTGTACAGTTTTGTCTGCTTTAGGCACTACCACAATCGGGGTGGCCCATTCACTTTTGTCAGCTTTTACTAGCGCACCATTCTCTCTGAGCTTCGCTAGCTCTTCCTTCATCTGACTTTTCAACACATAGGGGCCCAATCTTGCCTTGCAATAGACAGGCTTCGCGTTGCACTTGATGCGGATATGCACGTCATACCCAGTGATGCCCTCACAACTGCCTGTGAACATGCTTTCATACTTCTTCAGCATTGTGTAGAGTCATTTCTTTGAAGCATCTACACTGAAGAGGTTTTTCCAGTCTAGTTTTAACTTTCTCAGCCAGTCTTTGCCCATGAGGGTTGTCCTGTTGTTGTAGCTCGCTACAATAATAGGCAGCTTTACTGACTGGCCATTGTGTTGAACTGTACATTCCAGTTGTCCACATGTCTTTAGGATTTCTCTGGAGTAGGTTTTTAACTCTACGGTATTCTTTGTAAGTGGTACTTGATTAAACTTACTCTCATATGTGTCCTTACCCATGATAGAGCAGTCTGCCACCATGTCGATTCACATATTGCTCATTGATCAAAAGTTTTGTACGGAAGTCTTTCTCACGACTGCTAGCATTGCCGCTAGTGGCATAGATACTGTAGATGCCTAGTTCTTCAACATCAGGTGTGTTCACCTAAATATTGCGAACTCCTCCCTTTTGTTGTCACAGCTTTGCAGTGCCACTAGAATGGTTCTTACTTCCTGCTTTCGATCTAGCTCTGCAAGCTGTTGAAATATGGCCTTGCTTCTGGCAGTGAAAACACTTTGCATTTCTGTATTGGCAGGACTGTGGTGAGTGATTTCCATTGCAGCGATAACAATTCACTGAACTGGTCTCACCAACATGCTTTTGACTTAGTCTCACAGCTTTAGGTTTGGTGGTGGCTTTGTGACTGTAGGCCTCAGCTGCACTAGTCACTTGTCTTGGACGGAGCTCCCTGGCATTCTTAGACACCATCTCCATAGATAGGACAATTTTGCATACTATTTCAAATGTTCGGTTCGGAGTGTTCAGTAACTTGGACTGTGTGTGCTCATCCACCAGTCCACACACAAACTTATCTCACAACGCACGATCCAAAAATGTGCCAAAATTACAAAGCAAAGACAGGTTCTTAAGAGCTACAATGTACTCACTGATGGTTTCACTTTGTTTTTGGTTTCTGTACCAAACTTATAGCTCTCTGCTATTTCTAACAGCTTTGGGTCAAAACAGTCCTCAAGTTTCTCGACAATGTCTTCAAATGATGCACCCTTTGCTTTCCCTGGCGCGAGTAGCTTTGTCAAGAGCGGTCTGCACAGAGTGGGATTAAACGGATTGGACTTGAACAGAGTGCTTTGGTTGGGAATTTGGAAAGAGTGGGAATTTGAAGAGGAGGAATGAGTTGTTGATTTTTGTCTACACTACTTGTAGTGCTTTGTGTTACAGGTAGATATTTAATTTCAGTACCCTTAACTTAATCTAGATCAAGTAAGTAGTCAGGAAACTACACTGTAAACTAAGGTATCTAATTACAAATTTAATTAAATTTAATTAAATAAATCAAGGTCATACAGGGATGGCAGTGCAGGTGGTGTGCCGGAACTGCAGCATGTGGGAGATTGTGGAGAGCATTGTGATCCCGGACAACCACGTTTGCAGTAAGTGCCTGCATCTTGAGGAACTTCAGCTCAGAGCTTTTGAGCTGGAGTCTGAGGTGCAGACATTGTGGGGCATCAGGGAGGGGGAGAGTTACCTGGACACCTTGATCCAGGAGGCAGTCACACCCCTTAGGTTAGGTACAGGTCTGGTTAGTGGACAGGGGCAGGAGGGTGTGACTGCAACTCAGGCAGATAAGGGGACCCCAGGTGCAGTGCTGGAGGAGCCTCAGCCTTTGCCCTTCTCGAACAGGTATGAGGTTCTTGCTGCCTGTGTGGATGAGAGAAAAGCCTATAGGATGGATGAGCAAGCTGACAATTGCACCATGGTGCATGAGGCCATTCAAGTGGGGGGAGTGAAAAGGAATGTAGTTGTGGTAGGGGATGGTATAGTCAGGGGGTAGATGCTGTTCTCTGCAGCTGCGACCAAGAGTTCCGAAGGTTGTGTTGCCTGCCCGGTGCCAGGGTTAAAGACATCTCCTCACGGCTGGAGAAGAACTTGGAGTGGGAGGGGGAGGATCCAGTTATCATGGGCCACGTAGGAACCAATGACATCGGTAGAACTAGGAATGAGGTTCTTCTGAGGGAGTTTAAGGAGCTAGGATCCAAATTAAAAAGCAGAATCTCAAAGGTAATAATCTCTGGATTGTTACCTGATCCACGCGCAAATTGGCATAGGGACAAATAGATTAGAGGTTTAAATGTGTGGCTCAAAGAGTGGTGTGGGAGGAAGAGGTTATAGTTCATGGGGCATTAGCACCAGTATTGGGGAAAGAGGGAGATGTTCCGTTGGGACGGGCTCCACTTAAACCGGCTGGGGCCAGTGTCCTGGCGAACCGAATAACTGGGGCAGTAGACAGGGCTTTAAGCTAATGAAGGGGGGGGTGGGCGGGAGGATTCAGGAAAGAGTAAATTTAAAAGCAGTGAGAGAAATGTCAAGGCTCTAGAGCAGAGTAGAGTTTTGGGTAAAAATAAGCAGAGTGGGTCAGGAAGGGACAGAGAGAGTAACAAAGGTGATAAGGCACCAGTGACTGAGGTGACATCAGGGAAAAATAGAAATAAGTCAAAGTTAAAGACACAATATCTGAAATTGCGAAGCATTCACAACAAAATAGATTAATTAACAGAGCAGATAGAAATGAACAGGTTTGATCTAATAGCCATAACAGAGATGTGGTTGCAAAGTGGCCAAGGTTGTGTACTAAATATTCCAGGATGCATAACTTTTAGAAGAGATAGGCAAAATGGAAAAGGAGGAGGGGTA
Organism: Somniosus microcephalus; assembly: GCF_052327205.1. Classification (NCBI taxonomy): domain Eukaryota; kingdom Metazoa; phylum Chordata; class Chondrichthyes; order Squaliformes; family Somniosidae; genus Somniosus; species Somniosus microcephalus. The sequence continues at coordinate 16,406,287 of NC_141000.1, read as the reverse complement.
GCCCTGATAATAAAGGATGGGATAAAGACAGTAGAGAGAAAGGATCTTAGCTCCAAAATCAAGAAGTAGAATCAGTTTGGGTGGAGCTAAGAACCAGCAAGGGGCAGAAAACATTGGTCGGAGTTCTTTATTGGCCCCCAAACAATAGTTGTAATGTAGGGCAGAGTATAAATCAGGAAATTAGAGGTGCATATAACAAGGGTAATATAGTAATCATGGGGGACTTTAATCTACATATAGACTGGGCAAACCAAATTTGCAGTAATAGTGTGGAGGGAAAATTTATGGAATATATGCACGATAGATTTCTAGATCAGTATGTTGAGGAACCAACTAGGGAACAGGCTATTTTAGATCTAGTATTGTGCAGCGAGAAAGGATTAATTAATAACCTTGTAGTAAAGGGGCATTTAGGGAAGAGTGACCATATTATGATAGAATTTTATATTGAGTATGAATGTGACTTATTTAAATCCGAAACTAGGGTATTAAATCTAAACAAAGCAATCTACGAAGGGATGAGGGGCGAGTTGGCTAAGGTAGATTGGGAAACTATATTAAAAGGTATGATAGTGGACGAGCAATGGCTAGCATTTAAAGAATTAATACATAATTTACAACAAATATGCATTCCTTTAAGGCACAAAAACCCCACAGGAAATGTGGTCCAACCGTGGCTAACAAGACAAGTTAAAGATAGTATTAGATCAAAGGAAGAGGCTTATAATGCTGCCAAAAAGGGTAGTAAGCCTAGGATTGGGAGGATTTTAGAATTCAGCAAAGGAGGACCAAGAAATTGATAAAGAAAGGGAAAATAGAATATGAGAGTAAATGAGCGAGAGACATAAAAACAGACTGTAAAAGCTTCTATAGGTATGTAAAAAGGAAAAGATTAGCGGACGTAAATGTGGGTCCCTTACAGGCTGAGACAGGAGAAATTATAATGGAGAATAAGGAAATGGCAGAAAAATTAAACAAATACTTTGGGTCAATTTTGCCATTGGTGACGGGTTGGGTGTGGGTCAGGTGGTCGGCGGGTCCCGCTCCCGCCTCCGCTGTCAGGCGGGATAAGTTTGCGATTTTGCCCTAATTGGGCAATTGATTCCCTGCGTGTGCGCTCCCCTGGCCCAATTAGTCTTTTGGGTCTGAAATTCGCCTCTGCTGACGTCATTTATCCAGCTGCTTTTAAGGGCTCTAAGCAGCCTTGGTTCATTTTCTCCCACTGTACTTCCAGAGTGACTACTGTGCTAAGTGTTTGATACTCCTGAAATGTCGAGCTCAAGGCCCAAGGCCTCACCTCGCTTCGATGATGACTGCCTCCATGCTCTAGTGGAGGGAGCCAGAGCTCAGAAGGAGGTGCACTTTCCTTCCTCTGGGAGGAAAAAACCTCCCCAGCAGACCAAAGCTGTGTGACTGCGAGTGGCACAGGAGGTCAGCTCCAGATCGTTGTGCAGCAAAACCTGGCTGCAGTGCCAAGAGGTTCAATGAGCTGGTCCGCACAGGAAAAGTGAGTATACCATCACCTTTACCCTCATTCTGCCCCCCATCTCCTCTCAGCGCCAGCACTCTGCATTGCCAACCTACTCCTCCACATTCCACTTTACCCTTACATCCCTTGCACCCTTAACCATTCCCTCTCTCTCTATGTACACAATCACTTCACTATTCGACTATGCTGCCCTCACACTCCCTATCACTGTTATGCTATGACAACAACTAACAACACACAGGGACCTCACTCCATCTTTGTCTCCTTCTAAGCATCTATGCTATGGATTCTCTACACTCACTCCATCATTCTCACTCAAACTCCACTTGTGTCCCTCATTGCAGGAAAAGAGAGCTCACAATAAGAGGGAAAGGGCAAAGACAGGAGGAGGGCCACCCTCAGTAGCCCAGCTCACCAGCGCTGAGGAGGCGGCCCTAGAGATTGTGGGAGCCGAGGGGGATGTGCAAGTGGGGGACGGACAGACGGGCGCATCAGAGCAAGCTGGTGACAGAATAGTTTTGCATCTCTCTCATTGACATTGCATGAGTGACTGATATGGCTTCTGCTGCTCATACAGATTGACTTATGATCATCTGCATAAGTCCATGTGCATGCTACGTTAATATCACATGTCTAACTCATGCCTTTACTCCCCCAGAGGACCATCGACAGCCCCCCTCCCACTGTCCAGGAGGAAGAAGTGGAGCCAGAAGACTCCTCAGAGGAACCTGCAACCTCTGAGGGCGCATCATCAGCAGAATTAAGCGCACCCAGCACCAGCACAGATACGCACACCTCGGTAGGACCTTCAGGAAATAGAGTAGCATTGTCACCTGATGTATCACAGCTCATAAGTGAGCATCAGCAGATGGTGGAGACAGGGACAGTAGTGGAGAGTCCTCGTCAGAGGGCGCAGGGCGCTCCCAGCTCTGCTCAGCTGCCTGTCGACCCTGTGCCTCCGGGTCCATCCAGAAGGAGAGTGGTGATTAAACTCCAGGAACAGGTGCAGGAGTCTCTGGCAGGTTTTGTCTCCAGGGTTACTGCGAGTGTGGAGAGGATGGAGGAGTCCATGTCTAACATGAGCAGTGCCTTTGTGGAGGCATTGGCGCAGGAACGCACCCCCACGGAAAGGATGGCAACCTCCGTGGAAAGGATGGCTACGGCCATGGAGGAAATAAGTCGCCAGAGTCAGGAAAACATGGTGAATGTTCAGAATAGACTGACATCTCTGGAGGAGCGATGGGCAGCTATTGAGCAGAGAAACCAGAGCTTCATGGAAGTCCTTTTGAGTGGGACTGCCAGTGCAGATACGGGTCCTCATGGCCCCCCTGATGTGCAGCAAGGTGCTGTCAAGCCACTTGCTAGCACTGAAGTGGGGCTGACTCATGAGAGGGATGTTGGTGGCAGGCAACAAGGAAGTGGGGGCTCCTCTCCAAGCGCTCACACTCCCATGCCGCTGAGTAGCCCTCGGTCAGAGCCCCACCAGAGTCCTCACCCAACTGAGATGGGCGTCTCAGCCCCTGCACAAACACAGGAGGAGCAGACTGTTGCCGCACCCTCACAGGCTCCCAAACCCGGAGGATGCCCGCCAAAGGTGTCGAAGCAGGAGCAGCATGAAAGTGAGCAAGGTGCCTCCACATCTGCTGAAGCCACAGGGGAGGCACCACGTAGAAGTACACATAAGAGGAAGATAAAGCACAATTAGTCACAAGGGTAGTCACTTGGGTGTTCTGTTCTGTTGTCTTTTGTTTTCTTTAATATTTGACATTGTCATCCTTTTGTGAATGGATTAAACAGAAGTGATGGCAAACAGTTGAAGCTCTGGCCTATGTGATCTCAGAAATGGAAGTTCCACATTGAGGGCTCAGGGCAACTTGCATTTGTAATGATGGTGGTGAGAGTGATAGGAACCCACAGGTTCTTGTACATTGTCTATGGTGTGTTAAGAAGGTGCCAGCTACATGTATTTGATTTGTCTGCTTAAGCGAATCTGGCAAAGATGAGTGCATCCCTTGCATCACGGGCAGCAATATGCTTGCATGCTGCTGGAACTGGCGCATCCGCCTCCGCAAAGTCTTTCTCCTCCTCCTCCACCTCCTCCTCATCTGAGGAGGCTATGTGCTGAGCCACTTGTCCCTCAGGGAGCGACAAGCCACAATGCGGTGCGATGTTGTGCAGTGCACAGCAGACCACGACGATTCTGGAGATCTTGGATGCTGAAAACTGTAGGGCTCCACCTGATCTATCAAGGCATCTGAATCGCATCTTCAGCAAGCCCAATAATGGATCTAGTCAAAATGTGGCTGGCTTTGTAGCGCTCCTCAGCTTCGTTCGATGACCTCCTCAACGGCGTCATCAGCCATGTCTTCAGGGGATAGCCCTTGTCTCCAAGTAGCCACCCGGAAAGTTGGTTTGGTGGATTGAACAGTGGAGGCACACTAGACTGCCGCAGGATGAACGAGTCATGACAGCTGCCAGGGTACTTCGCGCAAACATGCAAAATGTCCTTCCTGTGGTTACACACCAGCTGCACGTTGAGGGAGTGGAAGCCCTTGCGGTTGACAAAAACAGCTGGGTTGTGATGGAGTGCCCTAAGGGCTACATGTATGCAGTCTACGATGCTTTGCACCCTTGGCAAGCCTGCCATATTTGCAAAGCCAACCGCATGCGTGGTTACACTTGCTTGATCCGTGGAGAAGTGTATGTAATTGTGCACCTTTGCAAAGAGGGCATTGGTAACCTGCGTGATGCAAGTGTGTGCGGCCGACTGGGAGATGCCGCTGATGTCTGCTGATGCGCCCTGGAAGGACCCTGAAGCAAACAATTGAGGGCGGTGGTGACCTTGACAGCCACTGGTAAGGGGTGTCCACCTGCTCCTCTGGGCTCCAGGTGTTGGTGCAGCATTGTGCAGGTGTCACCGACTACCTCTCGCGAAAGTCTCCGCCTCCTTTGGCACTGCTGCTCACTCATGTTGAGGAAGGTCATCCCCAGCCTGTAAACCCTGTGTTGGGGGTATCTCCTGCGGCGACGTGCTTTCCTGCGCTGACGCCTTCTGCCCTGTGCACCATCAGGTGGCTGAGCAGGAGGTTGGCGCTCCTGCTGTTGGTGCTGCTATTGTGCCTGGTTCTGCTCGTCCTCCGGATCTGAGGACCAGGATGAAAGGAAATAAATGGTTCCCATGCTGCTGGTGGATATCTCAGTTGAGGAAGCGCTCAGTCAATGTGGGGAGAGGGTTTTCCCAGGAGGTCACAGTGGAGATGGATCTCAGCTTCACCACTTCCAAAATCAGTGGACCTGCAAAAAGTTTTCCAAGACCTGAAAAAGCAAAATTCTGCCACCTGCAACTGATCCTTGTTGAGAGCTCCGTTTTTATGGTGGAGCTACAGCTGTCAAGAAGGCAGCCACTTGTGAACCCAACAGGATTAGTTGGTGTGGTTTGGGAACGATGTGGAACATGCTGAAAATGTGGTAAAATTTAAAAGGGCAGGCAAAATAGGATTACACAGGCAGTTAACAACTATTCCACTGCTTGGTGGCGGGACTGAACGGGAGTCTGCAAGCCCGCCTTTGGCAAAATTGCACAGAGGCAGGTTGCCGGCAGGATCGGAACCCGCTGGCATTTTTAGCCATTATAGCACCTGACCCGTCTCCAAACCCGCCCCCTGAGCGCCGGTAAAATCGAGCCCTTTGTGTCTGTCTTCATGGAAGAAGACGCAAAAAACTTTCCAGAAATTGTGGGCAACCAAGGGTCTAGCGAGAATGAGGAACTGAAAGATATTAGTATTAGTAAAAAAGTAGTACTGGAGAAATTAATGGGACTGAAAGCCAATAAATCCCCTGGACCTGATGGCCTACATCCTATGGTTTTGAAAGAGGTGGATGCATTGGTTGTCATTTTCCAAAATTCCATAGATTCTAGAACGGGTCCCTTGGATTGGAAGATAGTAAACGTAACCCCACTATTTAAGAAAGGAGGGAGAGAGAAAATGGGGCACTACAGACCAGTTAGCCTGACATCAGTAGTAGGGAAAATGCTAGAATCTATTATTAAGGACGTGGTAACTGGGCACTTAGAATATAATAATAGGATTGGGCAGAGTCACCACGGATTTATGAAAGGGAAATCATGTTTGATGAATCTGTTAGAGTTTTTTGAGGTTGTAACTAATAGACTAGATAAGGGGGAACCAGTGGATGTGGATTTTCAGAAGTCATTCGATAAAGTGCCACAGAAGAGGTTATTTATCAAAATTAGGGCTCATGGGATTGAGGGTAATATACTAGCATGGGTTGAGGATTGGTTAACGGACAGAACACAGAGAGTAGGAATAAACAGGTCATTTTCGGGTTGGCAGGCTGTAACTAGTGGGTTACCGCAAGGATCAGTGCTTGGGCCTCAGCTATTCACAATCTACATCAATGATTTGGATGAGGGGACCAAATGTAATATATCCAAGTTTGCTGATGATACAAAGCTGGGTAGGAATGTAAGTTGTGAGGAGGATGCAAGGAGGCTTCAAGGGGATATAGACAGGTTAAATGAATGGGCAAGAATATGGCAAATGGAAAATAATGTGGAGAAATGTGAAGTTATCCACTTTGGTAGGAAAAATAGAAAAGCAGAGTATTTTTTAAATGGTGAGAGATTGGGAAATGTTGGTGTTCAGAGGGACCTGGGTGTCCTTGCACATGAATCACTGAAAGTTAACATGCAGGTACAGCAAGCAATTAGGAAAGCAAATGGTATGTTGGCCTTTTTACAAGAGGATTTAAGTATAAGAGTAAAGGCGTCTTACTGCAATTATATAGGGCCCTGGTGAGACCACACCTGGGGTATTGTGTACAGTTTTGGTCTCCTTACCTAAGGAAGGATATACTTAACTTAGAGGGACGGCAACTAAGGTTCACCAGACTGGTTCCTGGGGTGGGGGGATTGTCCATGAGGAGAGATTGAGTAGACTAGGCCTATATTCTCTGGAGTTTAGAAGAATGAGAGGTGATCTCATTGAAACATACAAAATTCTTACAGGGCTTGACAGGGTAGATGCAGGGAGGATGTTTCCCCTGGCTGGGGAGTCTAGAACCAGGGGTCACAGTCTCAGAATAAGGGGTCGGCCATTTAGGACTGAGATGAGGAGAAATGCCTTCACTCAGAGGGTGGTGAATCTTTGGGATTCTCTACCCCAGAGGGCTGTGGAGGCTCAGTCGTTGAGTATATTCAAGACAGAGATCGATAGATTTTTGACTATTAAGGGATTCAAGGGATATGGGGATAGTGTGGGAAAGTGGATATGAGGTAGAAGATCAGCCATGATCTTATTGAATGGCGGAGCAGGCTCGAGGGGCCGAATGGCCGACTCCTGCTATTCCTTATGTTCTTATCTCAATGTTCCATAGACACCTGGCCCGATCTCCGTTAGAAAAATTGCTTTATTTTGTTCACAAATTGATTTATTTTGAGCTTGAACATTCTCATTTGCACCTTTGGACTCAATAATGTTATTCACCTTAAAAAACATCTCCGTCCGCTCAATGTAAGAACTGAATGGTTCGCGAGCTCAGTCATACATGCCGAGGCTTCTGATGAATCCCGTAGGTGTGGCCATGATTCCGTCAAACAGTGACTCAGCCGCTACCTGTGTACCTGTGAGAATCAACACCACTGTTGCTGTGTATACATAGACTCAAAGGCGAAGCACAGGTGATTCCACATCAGCATTAACAGTAAAACATTGCAAAAATTCATTTTAGGTGCCACAAATTCACCTTAAACATTTCGGCCTAGAAATTGGGTTTTGGCGCAGCCAGGGCTTTAGCGCCGGAAGTTAGTGCCGGCGCTAAGTCCCCCTGCGCGCGCCAAAAATTCAGTAGCGCCGCGCCCAAACGGCTGCCGGCGCTACTGGAGGGTTTCAGCGCCTCCCAATGGGCGCTACCTGCCCCATTGCGGCGCTGTTCCGGCGCTGCGGCGCCCGATGCGGTGCGGCAGGCTGGGGAAGTGCAGGCCTCCTCCTTCCATTAAGGAGGAGCTGCCTGCACCCGACCGCTGGCCGTTGACGGCTGAATAAAAATTAGCCCGGCACCTCGGAGAAGTGCCGGGCTCGCGGCCCACACGCATCTGTGCCGTGGGGGGGTCTTGGAGGAGTCCGGGGAGGGAGGTGCGGGCAGGTGGCCGCCGGGGAAGCGGCCGGCCGCCGCGCGACCTTAATGCGCCGGCGCTAACTTCAGCAAGGCACCTTTTACAGAACGTTGCTTGCGGCTGCCACGGGCAAGGCGGCCGCAACTCAATTTCGGAGTTCGGGCGGGTTACCACGGCAACCGGGACGCTGCGCACACCGATGACGTCATCGGTGCCAGCGCAGCGCTACCGGTGCAACGCCGCTTTAGGGCCCCACTCAATTTTTCAAATGGCCATAACTCTGGCGCTAGTCCCTCTAGCGCCTCAAAAGCGGCGCTAAGGCTAGTGAATTTCTAGGCCTTCCACTCTAAAGGTTGAACACTGTGTCCTTCCTGGATCCCTAAAAATGGCTTTGGGATCCCATCCTCGTTGACAAAATGTAATATATATGTGCGTAGAACAAATGAAGGACAGAGGCACAATGAGTTGCTAGTCAATGTGCTTGCTTTACTAGGCCAGAGCGAACTGAGCATGCTCATACTAAACCATGTGACAAACCATGTGATTAATACATTACAGTAGGTACCACTAATGAAGTACAGCCTCCCAAACCCACGAACTCCACCACCTAGAAGGACAAGGGCATCAGGCGCATGGGAACACCACCAGCCCTAGGTTCCCTTCCAAGTCACACACCATCCCGAATTGCACAAATATCGCTTTCCTTCTTTGTCGCTGGGTCAAAATTCTGCAACATCCCACCCAACAGTGGGAGTACGTTCACCACGTGGACTGCAGCGGTTCAAGAAGAAGGCTCACCCCCCTCTCAATTGCAACTAGGGATAGGCAATAAATGCTGGCCTTGCTAGTGATGCCCATATCCCAAGAATTAATTAAAAAAAAGCTTAATTGCCAGTAACAGTGAGCATTAATATCATCAGTGACTATCAATTTAGGCACAACCAACTAAGCTTAGCATAGTTACCGCACATTGCTATGCTTTTTTTTACAATAACAGTTGTTGCAAATTGCTCTGTAATGTATAAATTGACAAAGGCACAGTAGGAATTCTGGTCTGTTAGAAGTGCCTGTAATTGAGGGCATGGACAGTTGTTGAACTTCCCAACCCTCAGTTGCACATCACATGCTCAGTTCTAGTCACTGAAAACAGACCAACTCTTTCTTTATGTAGTGACACTATACAATGCATACTACGTACAGAATTATCCTGGTAATCAACTGCAGACTATTTCTCTATGAACCGGCAATGACGACTAAATCCTCCTGTGCAGTGTCAGTACACACCGAGAATAAGATGCAGTCTGAACCCTGATAACAACCGAATATCCCACACGTGTAGAATTGAAATTTATAAATAACAGCCAACAGCAAATAATTTCTAGCCAGTAATCTTACGATGGTTATAAATATCATGTCGGATCTTATAAACGAGCATCAACAACTTGCACTGGTATAGCAGCTCCACCACTATAGAAAACGTCTCAAAGAATTCCCAAAATGGGAAGTTTTACAAAAAGAAAGCAACAGTGTTTATTTTTTAATAAGTGAATGTATTGTTTCTTACAATCGGGAATGGTAGCATAGTGGTTATGTTACTGGACTAGTAACCCAGAGGCCTGGGCTAATGATCCGTGAGACGTGAGTTCAAATCCCACCACGGCAGCTGGGGAATTTAAATTCAGTTAATTAAATAAATCTGGAATAAAAAGCTAGTATCAGTAATAGTAACCATGAAACTATCGGATTGTCGTAACAACCCATCTGGTTCAGTAATGTCCTTTAGGGAAGGAAACCTGCTGTCAGTACCTGGCTGGCCTAGTTGTGACTCCAGACCCACAGCAATGTGGTTGACTCTTAACTGCCCTCTGAAATGGCCCAGCAAGCCACTCAGTTGTAAAAAATCACTAAAAAGAACAGTGGTTCAAGAAGGTGGCTCACCACCACCTTCTCGAGGGCAACTAGGAATGGGCAATAAATGCTGGCCTTGCTGGCGACACCCACATCCCAGGAACGAATTTAAAAAAAAGACAATTCAAATTGAAACCAAGTCATTTGAGCACAGTGTGTGCCAACATCCTCATTCTGTGGCTAGTTCATTACACAGTGGAGCCCACTGATAAATTTAGATCAATAACGTTTCCTATTCAAACCACTCCAATTATGTAGGGGGGCATTACACTATCGCCTTTATGTTTCAGCAAAATGGTTTCTATTTCACACAGTACAAAGGTGAGATTATAGGGATAATGTCACAAGGCTCTGCTGCCAGTGTAGAGCCTCAATCATTACAACGGTTGCAGATGGGGGTTTAACACTATAGCCCTGATTCTCCAACCTGTGCTATTCACGATCGAGGCTCTGCACTGGCAGTGGAGCCTCACATAATTACCCGCTATAACTCTGGAGTCAGGTCCCCAACTGATTCTAGAACACAATGGCCCAGAATTTGCCGGGGTGGTGCATCCCGCGGCAGGCGTCATGAATTGGATTTTTTTTACCTCATCCTTCAGGTTGTATTATTTTTGCGCCGCAAATTGCAGTAAGTGCAAGTTGATAACAGCGCGGTGAGGTCAATGGGGCATCTGGGACCTGGGTGAACGACGGGGCCAACAGTTTATCTCCTTAGCCAATGAGATTTAAGGATAGAGAAAGAAACTGGGCCAAAAATCCTGGCACTCCCTCCCTAACGGCACTGCGGAAGTACCTTCACCACGCGGACCGCAGCGGTTCAAGATGGCGGCTCTCAAGGGCAATTAAGGATGGGCCATAAATGCCAGCCTTGCCAGCGATGCCCACATTCCGTGAATGAATCAAAAAAAACACCAGGACCGAGAAGGAAATAGGGTTAATTAGAATCAGATTAGATAGAGAAATAAAGAGAGGGAAAGAAAAGAGAGTGGTTTAAGAGAGAGAAAAAAAAGAGACAGAAAGTAATAGTAAGAAAGAAAAATGAATATAAAAACCTCTAGGAAGAATTTTCTACCTGCGGGAGTGAGACTCCATAGATTCAATTGTTCCCGTTCTGGATCTCTAAGGTTGAGTGCCATGACAGGACCATAAATTACAACATTAACAGGGTCCTTATGACACAATAAATTCGTATTAACGGTGCAAATCCATCAATTTCATGACACACACTGGGGAGGGTGACGGCGAGATTGTAATTTTTTCGGTTTTGTTGAGGCTAACAGTGGAGCGGAGAAAATCATTCAGCAATTTGTGGCGAATCAAAACTCACGGCATATCTCTTCTTCGCCACATCTCGCTGTGTTTTATTTTTTCGTACTAATAATGGCGGGAGCCGAGAACTCGCTGTTACTTTTCCAGCAATTTCTGGGCCAATGAGGTAAGATTTTGCAGGGAGGCTCTGTCACACTGCTCGAGTTCAACACGGTGTGGAGTATCATTCCAGTGCTCTGTCGAGACAGGGGGGTTTGTTCAAACTCCTGGACCCGTTATAAGCTGAAGCACAATTTGATCCGTGCTTTTAAAATATTTGAAATTGACTCACTGGACGCTTGCAAAGAATTCTCTCCTGGTGCCCAGGGTACAATTCACAGCTGGGGCAAGCCATAGTATAACACTGGTATTTCCGGCTGCAAATTATACTCTGGAGACTGCTAGTACAGTCCAACAGCAGTGTTAAACATCATGGCTACTTCTGTAAGAGCGAATTCTGGTTGCAATCAATGGCCCGGACTTTGCAGTAAGAATGGATGCAATCAATATAAAGGAACTGACCTCGGGAAAGGAATCAGCCCTATTAAGTCTCCCTGATGGCTCAGTGTGTTTATCCAATCAGTAGCTGAGCCTTACTGACCAGGAAGATCCCAGATCTTTCAGTAGTTTAACGCAGAGTTTAAGCTGCACTGGAAGCGGAAATAAAGTTAATTTTCTCCAACTGTCAAGTCTCAGAAGAGAAAAAATGTGAACTATGGAGAAGATTGTGGAGCTGAAAAAAATCTCGGCTGTGATAAATGCCCATAGGAGGCTAGACTGGATTGACTTTTCCAATGTTGAAGTCTGGTTTCTTTCCATACTGGAATTCATTAATATTTGACCCAGATTTTGCAGTAAGAATAACAGTGAGGCTATCAGCGCTCACCCTTATCTATCTATATATATAAAAGGATCCGTCCGTCTGTTTGTCTGTCTGTATGTCTGTCTGTCTGTCTATGTCTGTCTGTCTGTATGTCTGTCTGTCTGTCCGCTATACGCTCAAAAGTTATAGAGCGTACCTACACATATGTTATATCAAAAGAAAGCTGATGATTAGGGGAATGTCATAGGCATATTTACTTTTTGGTCAGGCAAAAATTGTTCGGACATTATACAAAAAAGTTCAAAAATCCGCTCATTAGCGGTTGACCAATCCTACCGCTCATTAGCGTTGAGTGACGTGATGGTTGACCAATCCTATAGTTCAGTGACCTGATGGTTGACCAATCGGTGCGTCACGGGGGGCGTTTCATTCCATGTGTGGGCGGGACCTAATCCTGCAGCCTCCCGAAACGTCGCCGCCATTTTTTAAATACCGACAGCGACAGCACCAGCACAACAAACCCCCACATTGCGGCTCCGGCACAGTATCCCGCTCCCGCTCGATGTTTCAGCAGGATTCTTGAGCAAAGGTGCAGACAGACGACTTCCCTCCTCACTCCTCTCAACTTTATTCAAACCTCCAGACATTAACTCCTCAAGTGGCGGCGGCCGGCCGGAGCGGATCAGCGATGGTGCGCGGTGCGGCGGGCCCCATGGGCGGCCGGGGCTGGGGACTCGGGCTTTCCCCCCCTCGGCTCGGTCCTGGGGCTCGGCTCCGTTTGCAGCCGCGGGCCGGGGACTCGGGCTTTCACCCCCTTGACTAGGCCGCAGGCAAGCCACTGCGGCGGTCTGGAGCGGGACCCGCCGCGCACGGCCTTCCCCGCGGCTTCAACCGTGCGGCCCGAGAGCCCGACCGAAAGTGAGCAGGGCTCCGGGACACCAAGGCCCCACATCCCCCTTTCCCCCTCCCCCCACCCCCCTTTCCCCCCACACACCCCTTTCCTCCCCCACCCCCCTTTCCCCCCACACACCCCCTTTCCCCCCCACACACCACCCCTTTCCCACCCACACCCCACCTTCCCCCCCACCCCCCCTTTCCCCCCCACCCCCCCTTCCCCCCACACACACCACCTTTCCCCCCCACACACACCACCTTTCCCTCTCAACACCCCTTCCCCCTACCCCTTTGCCCCCCACCCCTTTCCCCCACCCCTTTCCCCCACCCCTTTCCCCTTTCTCTCCTTCCCCTTTCTCTCCTTCCCTCTCTCTCTCCTTCCCTCTCTCTCTCCTTCCCTCTCTCTCTCTCTCTCCTCTCTCTCTCTCCCTCCCCCTCTCTCTTTCCCTCTCTCGCTCTCCCCCCCAGTCTCTCTCTCTCCCCCCCGTCTCTCTCTTCTCCCCCCATTCTCTCTCTCTCTCTTCCCCCCAATCTCTCTCTCCCCCCCAGTCTCTCTCTCCCCCCGTCTCTCTCTTCTCCACCCAGTCTCTGTCTCGATCCCTGGGCCTCTCTCCCCCCCCCAGTCTCTCTCTCTCTTTCCCTCTCTCTCTCTCCTTCCCACACAGACAGACAGACAGACAAACTCATTTATATATATAAAAATTATTTCTACTTTTTTCATAACAACATGCCCTCAAAAAACCCTCGACACCGCCGGGCACTCCAGCTAATATATATATATATAAAAAGGATCCGTCCGTCTGTATGTCTGTCTGTCTGTATGTCTGTCTCTATGTCTGTCTGTCCGCTATACACTCAAAAGTTATAGAGCATACCTACACATATGTTATATCAAAAGAAAGCTTATGATTAGGGGAGCATCATAGGCATATTTACTTTTTGATCAGACAAAAATTGTTCAGACAGTATACAAAAAACGTTCAAAAATCCGCTCATTAGCGGTTGACCAATCGTGCCGCTCATTAGCGTTGAGTGACGTGATGGTTGACCAATCCTACAGTTCAGTGACCTGATGGTTGACCAATCGGTGCATCACAGGGGGCGTTTCATGGCATGTGTGGGCGGGGCCTAATCTTTCAAACTGCCGTTAATTCGGTCATCTTTACCTCAGCTTTTAGTTTTATTCACATTTTAACAGCTTTATTTTTCCCACTTTGTGTGTGTGTGGAGGGCATTTTTTTGTTGCTTGGCTCCATTTGCGGCCGCAGGCCGGGGACTCGGGCTTTCCCCCCCTCGGCCCGGTCCCGGGGCACGGCTCCGTTTGCGGCTGCGGCCCGGGGACTTGGGCTTTACCCCCCTCGGCCCGGTCCCGGGGCTCGGCTCCGTTTCCGGCCGCGGGTCGGCCTGGTCCCGGGGCTCGGCTCCGTTTGCGGCCACGGGCCGGGGACTCGGGCTTTCCCCCCCTCAGCCCGGTCCCAGGGCTCGGCTCCGTTTGCGGCCAAGGGCCGGGGACTCGGGCTTTCCCCCCCTCGGCCCGGTCCCGGGGCTCGGCTCCGTTTGCGGCTGCGGGCCGGGGACTCGGGCTTTACCCCCCTCGGCCCGGTCCCGGGGCTTGGCTCCATTTGCGGCCGCGGGCCGGGGACTCGGGCTTTCCCCCCTCGACTAGGCTGCAGGCAAGCCGCTGCGATGGTCCGGAGCGGGACCCGCCGCACACGGCCTTCCCCGCGGCATCAACTGCGCGGCCCGAGAGCCCGACCGAAAGTGAGCAGGGCTCTGGGTCACCAAGGCCCCACACCCCCCTTTCCCCCTCCCCCCCACCCCCTTTCCCCCCACACCCCCCTTTCCTCCCCCACCCCCTTTGCCCCCACACCCCCACTTTCCCTCCCACATACCCCCCTTTCCCCCCACACACCCCCTTTCCCCCCCACACACACCCCTTTCCCCCCACACCCCCTTTCCCCCCACACACCACCTTTCCCCCAACACCCCTTTTCCCCCTTTCCCCCCACACACCACCTTTCCCCCAACACCCCTTTCCCCACACCCCCCCTTTCCCCCCCCACACCCCCCCTTTCCCCCCCACACACCACCTTTCCCCCCAACACCCCTCCCCCCCACCCCTTTCCCCCACCCACCCCTTTCCCCCGCCCCTTTCCCCCACCCACCCCTTTCCCCCACCCATCCCTTTCCCCCACCCCTTCCCTCTCTCCTTCCCTCTCTCTCTCTCCTTTCCTCTCTCTCTCTCTCCCTCCCCCTCTCTCTTTCCCTCTCTCTCTCCCCCCAGTCTCTCTCTCTCTCTCCCCCTGTCTCTCTCTTCTCCCCCCAGTCTCTCTCTCTCCCTTCCCCCAGTCTCTCTCTCCCCCCCAGTCTCTCTCTCTCTCTCTTCCCCCCAGTCGCTCTCTCCCCCCCAGTCTCTCTCTCCCCCCCGTCTGTCTCTTCTCCCCCCAGTCTCTCTCTCGATCCCCGGGCCTCTCTCCCCCCCCCAGTCTCTCTCTCTCTCTTTCCCTCTCTCTCTCTCTCTCCTTCCCACACAGACAGACAAACTCATTTATATATATAAAAATGATTTCTACTTTTTTCACAACATGCCCTCAAAAAACCCTCGGCACCGCCGGGCACTCCAGCTAGTTAAAGAATAAATTGGACAGCAACTTCCGGTGCCCGCACATGCACGGAAATTAGGAAGTTGCTGTGTGAGTTGCCCTGCTCCTCTAGAAGCTGCGCTACACTGGTACCTCGCCCAGAGACTCGGCATTCACATACATGGAAAGGCATGAAGTTGCAATACTTGCTGGAAACACTGACCAAGGGTCAGCGACCTGAAACGTTAACTCTGTTTTTCTCTTTCCATGGATGCTGCTTGACCTGCTGAGTGTTTCCAGCATTTTCTGTTATTTCAGATTTCCAGCATCCGCAGTATTTTGCTATTGTAAGTTGCAGTACTTACCCACTAGATACGCACTAAACATGCCAGAAAAGGTTAGGCCTTGACCATTTAAGTGTACGTGAAATATTAATGGCATGGTAAGTCTTAATTACTGTCAAACAACCTCTCTGGCACTGAAAATGTACTTTTACAAGTGTAGAGTCTCATTCCTTCAGATTTTAATTATTGTTGGAGATTTTAAAAATGAAAACATTAAAATAATTTTTTTTAACTTTTTCTTTCTGTCTCATTTATCGCTCAACAACAACAACAACTTGTATTTATATAGCACCTTTAATGTAGTAAAACGTCCCAAGGCGCTGCACAGGAGTATTTTAAGACAAAGAAATTTGACACCGAGCCACATAAGGATAAATTAGGGCAGGTGACCAAAAGCTTGGTCAAAGAGGTAGGTTTTAAGGAGTGTCTTAAAGGAGGAAAGAGAGGTAGGGAGGGGGAGAGGTTTGGCAGGGAATTCCCGAGCTTAGGGCCTAGGCAACATAAGGTACGGCCACCAATGACTAAGCGATTATAATCAGGGATGTTCAAGGGGGCAAAATTAGAGGAGCGCAGATATCTCGGGGGGGGGTGGGGCTGGAGGAGGTTACAGAGATAGGAAGGGGCGAGGCCATGGAGGGATTTGAAAATGAGGATGAGAATTTTGAAAACAGGGCGCTGCTTAACCGGGAGCCAATGTAGGTCAGCGAGGTCTCTCTCTCTTAATCCCATCTTTCTTTCCCTCTCTTTATTTCGCTTTCTGTACATGATTTTACATTGAATTAAATATTCTAATTTACACTTCCTGGTTTAGACTCTGCATGTGTCAAGTGAGGATTCTGCAACCTGATTGGTTGAGGAGGCACGCCGTTGCTTGCCCTGTTCACACAGCTCCCAGATACCCAGTAGAGGGCGCCAAACTGTTTTGACTCTCTAATTACCGCAAATCACAGTGTAAAGGCCCACAGAAAGTTTATGGGAAAGTGTAAGTATAATGTTCGCCGCTGACCACAAAATCCAGGCCAATATTATTGGAACAAACTAGTCAGGATCAAATTCCCCGCTTGCCTCCTACTTGTAAATCAAACAATTGCATGGCATAATGATCTTCACGGACAAGAGCCAAATATTTAATGTTTCCAAATAGCCAATGAGTAAAAGAACTAAAATATCATTGGCATTTACTTTAGAACAGCAGAGGTATTAATGGTATTACTAGCCAGTATTCTATTTACACTTTTTAAAATAGTCCAGTATCTTTTTACTACCACTAGATGTCTATAGCACAGTTAGAATATGCTCTTCAGTGCGGTATGTACTAATTCAGGGGAGTCCAAGATTATGTGGAGGCCACATATAAAAATTTCATCTATGTTCCCATTAATTTGCCGAAATCTCAATTTGCTGATTAACAGATTCTGAATCCACCAATGAGGCACAACATTAAAATAGTCCTTTCCAAACCTTCAGATCCACAAACCTGAAACCTGAAACAGGACAAACCAACGACGAGGAAATGTAAGCACAATTAGGACAGAGTTTCCTGGATTTTGAGCACCAGTTTGTCAGGGAGTGGGGACCAGGTGTGACCCTGGAGGTGCTGTTTGGACACTCCTGCACTAACAAACCAATAGTACGTAGTGTTGGAATATAACCTCAGTACAGGTTGAGCGTCCCAAATCTGGAGTTCCGGGACGATTGGTGGCAGGGGTCCGGAATCCGTAAAATGTTCCGGAATCCGGACACCCTGAGGGAGGCTTACCAAAAGCACAACCTGGGCCCAGGCATTTCCGGACTCGGCCCGTGTTTCTGATGTCCGAAGTCTGGAAATATCGTAACCTGGGCTCGGGTGTTTCCAGACTTCAGACATCAGAAACACCTTCCGAAGTCCGGGAAAACCCGAAAACCGACTCGGCCTCGGTCCCGAGGTAGCCGGATTCGGGATGATCTACCTGTACTAATTTCTTACTGATTTTCATTGTTATAAATAACTGAGCAGAATTGTTAGTATCAATCCCTGCCTAATCTTAGTCTTTTATGTAGGAATAAAGAATAGACCTGAAACAGGTTCTATGGTAGTGTAGGAACATAGAAACAGGAGTAGGCCATTCATCCATTCAATTAGATCATGGCTGATCAATGTCTTAACTCCATCTACCCACCTTGATTCCATAACCCTTAGTACCCATGCCTAACAAAAATCTATTTAGAGGTAGGCTAATGATAAGAGCACAACAGGTTTTGCTGTGGTATCTCTTTCTGGCTCTTAGTTTCATAGTTCACACCAAGAAGTCAAGGAGAGAACCAGAATGGGAGGTGGACGCTGTTGCTTCTACAGTTTTAGTTATGGTTCTGCAAGTCCCATTAGGTGGTTCAGGCACTGTCAGCATGAGACAGGCTGCCCACGTTCCTCAATCAATGACACATGCGGCTAGAGCTAAAATGAAAAACCTGCAAATGCTGCAGATCTGAAATGAAAACAGAAGATGCTGGCAATGCGTAAGAGGTCGGACAGTATCTGAGAGGGAAGTGCAGCTTTTAGTATAACCCTGCTTCAGAACTTCACTGCGAAGAGTCATATCCAAAATGTTGTGTATTTACTATGCTGAAGTAAATTTTCCACAACATATTCTTACTGACATCTTCAATGGAAGCAACTGTCGTTCAATGAGCCTTGTGCAAAGGAACACTGATTGATAAATGTTTCGCAGTCACAGACTGATTAGATGTGAGTGGAGTACCAAGTATTTGCCCGCAGGAGGAGAGGGGAAACAGAGCATACTGCTCTCATACACATCATAGAGACCAGATCAATAGCAGATTTTCAGAGGACTTGGAGCAGGTCGTAAACTCCTTGCTTTAGCCAGGGACGATTACCAGGATTACCACTAGTGAGGTTTACCAGTGAAAAGAGGCAGGAAAGCATATAAATATACATAAATGAGTTTAATGTGCATATTTTCAGCCTTCAAAGGCAGATAATCTGGTGTGATGCTGTTTGTAACATTTAATTCTGAGGGATTCAATGGACACCAGATAAGGGTTTTTAACTTCAGTAAATATTGTGATATCAGGATACATTTCTGATTTATATCTGAGCGAGCTGGAATTCATGTCGGCAGTTTTTGATTAAACATTGCACTGTAACCTTTTGGAGATAAATGACACCAATAAGCAGTAGATGAAGCTATGACAATCAAAAGTTCGCCTACAAATGTGCTATCGTTTGATGAAAGATTACCAACCTAACTCCAGATTAAATATATGTAGCATCATGGAGCTTTTTTTTAAATTAAAAATATACTACTGTACTGAGGTGAAGCTGGACACATCTCTCGCAAGCCTGAACGAAGTACTTAATTTACGCAGGTCTGGCTCTGTGGTTAAATTTGTGGTAAACCTATGACTCCCATCATGTATGTTATTTATTACCACATGTTTTAGGTAAGTAGTGCGAAATGAATTGAAAAAAATAGAAAATGTAATAGAAATATATCGGCTTTGCAATCACCAAATGCCACTCCAGGAGCTATGATACGTGATTGTCACTTTTATTCATAGAATTTCATAGAGTCATAACAGCACAGCAGGAGGCCATTAAGCCCATCGAGTCCGTGCCGGCTCTCTGTGGAGCAATCCATTCAGTCCCATTCCCCCGCTCTATCCCCGTAGCCCTGCAAGTTTATTTCCCTCAAGTGCCTATCCAGACTCCCTTTGAAAACATTGAGGCCTAGAAATTCAGTTAGGGGCGCCCAGCTGGCTAGCGCCCAAAGGTTAGCGCTGGGCGCGGAGCCATTTGCGACCGTCAGATATTCGGCTTCTGCGCCCCAATCCGGAACCGGGTGCTATTCCAGGGTGTGCCCGCCTCCGCTTGGGGCGCTGAAACTGAATTTCAGCGCTCTTGGCGCCGCTGCGCCAGCCGCTGCGGAGCGGCAGGCTGCGGTACTGCAGGCCTCCTCCATCTCTTAAGGGGGAGCTGCCTGCAACGGGGAGATCGCCGCTGGAGAGTGCCGGCAAATGAGCCCGGCACCTCGGAGAAGTGCCGGGTTCGCGGAAAGCAGCCGGCAATGCCGCGGGGGGGGCGGTGGAGGAGGCCAGGGAAGGAGGTGCGGGCAGGCGGCCGCCGAAAAAGCGGCCGGCCGCACCTCCGCCTTAAAGCGCCCCACTAAGGCTAGAGTACGGCCCCGTTTTCTGGTCACTGTTTGCGGCCGCTGCGGAAGAGGCGGCCGCAACTAAATATGGGGATCGGGCCGGTTTCAGGGCGGAACCGGGGCATTGCGCACACCGATGATGTCATCGGTGCCGGCGCAGCGCTAACGGCTACCGCCGCCAATATCGCTGCGCTGAATATCAGCGCAAAATCATTTTTGGCGCAGAAGCCCTCTTTAGGCGGTAACTGGCCGCAAAGCTGGCAGCGCCTTAATGAATTTCTAGGCCTGAGTGTCTCCACTTCCACCATTTCATTTGGCAGCGAGTTCCAGGTCCTCACCACTCGCTGCGTAAAAAAGTTTTTCCTCACATCCCCCCTGTATCTCTTGCCCAAAACCTTAAATCTGTGTCCCCTAGTCCTTGTACCATCAACTAGTGGGAACAGCCTTTCCCCATTTAGCCTATCCAAACCCATCATAATTTTGTACACCTCTATGAAAACACCCCTCAACCTCCTTTGCTCTAATGAAAACAAATCCAGCTTCTCCAACCTGTCCTTGTAGCTAAGATCCCCCCATCCCCAGAACCATTCTGGCAAATCTCCTCTGCACCCTCTCAAGGGCCTTCACATCCTTCCTAAAATGTGGTGACCAGAACTGGACGCAATACCCCAGTTGTGGCCTAACCAGCGCTTTATAAAGGCTCAGCATAACTTCTTTACTTTTGTACTCGATACCTCTATTTTATGAAGCCCTAGATCCCGTATGCTTTGCTAACCACTCTCTCAATATGTCCCGCCACCTTCAGGGACCTCTGCACATTAACTCCCAGGTCCCTCTGTCCCTGCACACTCTTTAAAACTGTGCCATTAAGTGTATATTGCCTCTCCCTGTTCCTTCTGCCAAAAAACATCACCTCACACTTCTCTGTATTAAACTTCATCTGCCACTTGTCTGCCCATTCTGCTAGCCTTTCTATGTCCTGTTAGAATTCATGCACATGGCAACTGCTGCTTACGTGTATTACGGTGACGGTGAGCAGTTCGGGGTTGATGCAGTTATACTGATTGCTCAGGAGGAAGGGAATGAAAAATGGCATCTGCTGATACATCACAAGACTACTGCAGTCAAAAGGCAGTGATGGTTTAAAAATTAAATGCCAGCTTAGAGCCCAAATGGTGATATAAATATCCACCTACCAGTACTTAAAAAAAATCCACTATAACAAGCTAGTGGTTTATATTCAGTGGCTCAGTGCTATACCCAGACATCATCCAGCAGCATGGCACATGACACTCAGCTCAAGCTCACCGCCTCCTCCACTGATTCCAGCATGGTAACCATTCTTTCCCATTGCCTATCCAACACACAGACTTGGATGAGTTGAAATTTCCTCCAGTTAAAGGTCAGCAAAACAGAAACCTCCATCTTCAGCTCCCGCAAGCACCCGATTGGACCTCCTGCCTCGGCTCCCTGACTGCTACATATGGCTAAGCTCAGAGGTGCGGGTGGGCTTGGGTCGGGTGGGATGCTAAAAATCTCAAACCCGAACCAAACCCACCTCAAACCCACCCACTTCTGGTTTTAACCTCCCAGGAGGTGGGTCGTCCATTTAAATATTTTAATGAGGCTCTCTGCCTCAGATTTTACCTCCATTTTAAATTTAACCCTGACTGCTGAAGAGAGGCGAGGACTGCTGGATGCAGCAGGTAAGTGCCTTTCCAGCACTGCTTGTGGGCCAAGAGGAGCAGAACTGCCTCCCCCCCCGGCCCACCAATCTAACCTGCTTCCCCCCCCCCGTGAACAGCAGCTCCACCCCACCCCCGCCATCCAATCTCCCCACCCCCTGCCTGAGCCATAGTCTCCCACCGACCCAGCCTTTCCAATATCCCCTTCCCCCACAGTGATTCCAATCCCTTCCTCCTTTCTCAGTGCTTGCTGGCTGCAGCCTCCGATCACCCGCCCGACTCTTCCGTTCTCCCCCCCGACCCTTCCGTTCTCCCCCCACCCCAACCCATCCGATCTCTCTCCCAGCCCCATCTCCATCCTCCAATCTTCCCCCCCTCCTCCCGCCCTCCTCTGACCTGTGTTAGGTAAGAGTATCAAGGGATCTGGAGCTAAGGTGGGTAACCTGAAGTGTAGATACAGATCAGCCATGGTCTAATTGAATGGCACAGCAGGCTCACAGGGCTGAATGGCCTATTCCAGTTCCTATGTTCTGCCCCAACTGATGCCAGCTAACTCATGAGAGACTGGGGATTGAACCTGGCACCTTCCTGGTCTGTATGGTTCAGCTGCTCACTGAATAAGCTCACTGATCAGAAAAGGAAATCTTCAGCTTTCTCTGTCAGGAACATGCAGGATTTTATCATTTGTATTTTCAGCCTTAATATGTGTCACAAGAATTGCCCTACTAATGGCAGCCACATTGAGAAAGGCAGGAAAGGAAGTATACAAATTCATTTATTTTAACACAATTAGAATGCCCCTTAATCTTCTATGCTCAAGGGTCCTCATAATTTACCACTTTTAGCCCCAGTATCATTCTGGTGAATCAGCGCTGCACCATCTCCAAGGCCAATATATCCTTCCTCAGGTCTGGTGCCTAGAACGAAATGCACATGGGGAACTACTAGTGGCCTCAATGCATGTACGTTAGGAAGGGAAAAATCAGCCAAGATTCCCATTCCTGACTGCTATCCAGTGATTTCCAGCTAGAAGTGCATGTGTAGATGTTGGGTGAGGATAGGATGTAGCTTGCCTAGGTTGCCACTCATAGCCAAATAACCTGCCGAAACTCAGCATCAAGCTCGCATCAGAAAAATCGACTCTTGGGTAAGGTACTGGAAAGTTCTTAGCACTCATGGAACTAGAGCCCACCAAGACTTTAATCCTGCTACTGAATCTGGAGAGTCTCTTCTAACATTTTTCTTGCAGTTCTGGTCAGCATACAAGGAAAAGCAGGTTGTCTGACATATCTTCCCTCTTCCAGGTATTGGGCAAAACATTTCTGAGACTTCTGCCTGCCTTCCCACTGACACACCCGTGACCTATTTTCCTGGGTTGAGGTTCATGACACATGCAAGGTGGGCTCCTGACAGGTTTCCTGGAACTCTTTACCTAATAGAATGTGGGAGCACCTTCACCTCATGGACAACAGCGGTGCAAGAAGGCCCACACTACTTTCTCAAGAGAAACTAGGGATAGATAATAAATGCTGGTCTTGCCAGCGATGCCCATATCCCGAAAATGATTTTAATAATGAAAGGATCTCGCCAACGCTAATGAGGAAATTCCTAGGGTGCTGCAATGGGTGAGCAAGAGCGGGTGAGGCACATAAAGGGACAGAACAGCCCCAAAGACAGCAGGAGCAGCAGCCTTTATAAGTGAATATTGAACTCAATGCTGGTCACTGAGTTTAATACTCTAACTCACTCTTTCTCAGGATTTGACAACTAGATACAGGAAACTCTCTTTTTACCGGCACCTAAATAACCGGAAATCTCTCTTAACTGGCAAAATTCGGGAGTAGGTTCAGGTAAGTTTTACTTCATATTAGTGGCCGTGTAACCGGGGTTCCTGGATCTGTGGCCATGTAACCGGGGTTCATGCACCTGTTGCCATGCAACAGGGACGCCTGGATCTGTGGCCGTGTACGGGGCTCTCATACCTTAGTAAGTATACCTCTCTATAATCTGGACTTTTTGATCAACTGGCACCACGCCGGTCCCGTCGGTGCCGGATAAAAAAGAGTTTCCTGTACATGCCAGCCTAGAATAACCAGCAAAAACTGACGAGCATCTTAAAAAAAACCTGACATAGCCCTCAAAAAGTTGACAATGCAAGTATGACTCTGACATGTGGAAACACATCATGCGCATTGCAACCTAAGCTGTAGGTATATAAAGCATTCCCTTGCTTGTATTACAGAACAAAGGTACATGAAATCCTGCAGGGAAAATCCAAATGTTGAACCACTCAGTTGGTGGTGCATTTCTAGAGAGAATCCTGGAGTATGCTCCCAAAAAATGTTTCTTTTTAGATTAAACGTTATGCATTTTGATTTATTTTCAGCACTATTATACTGGCCCAGTTCACAAAAACACTTTACTGCCTCAGGGGCCAGCTCACAGAGACAGTTAGTGCCCGCGATTTTGCTGACCTCGGTGGGTTCATGGCAGGCGATGTCGGTGGCGGGTCCCGACCCCGCTGTTGGCTCCATCCCGGCCTCTGAAATGAATTTCCACTGATTGGGTTTGTTAAGCCTGCCCAGCACGTTTGCCAGCCAATTAGAGGAAGCGGGTCTGGTGACGTCATTTGATGACACATCATTAGCCGGCTTCCTTAAAGGGACCATGGCCAGCTTTATATTGACATTTGAGCTGTCAGTGTTCTACAGCATTGAGATGCTGCAAACACTGACAAGCACTGCACAGAGGTGCAAGGCTGCACCCAGGCTCTCCCATGGCTCCCTCCACATGCTTATGGAGGGAGTCACGGAGAGGTCCTCTTCCCTTTCCATGGGCAGAAGAGACCTCCCCAGGACACCAACGCAGTCTGGTTGCACATTGCAGAGGAGGGCACGAGGAGGGATGTTGTCAGAAGGACCAGGCTGCAGTGGCGCAAACCTTTCAATGATCTCAGTAGATCACGAAACGTTACTGCAAAGCCACATTCAACCTCATCCTGCTGTGTCTCTCATCACATCCCCATCACTCTGCCTTCCCTACCCTACTCCTGCACACCCTTACTCGCACCAACTTACCTTGCACCTCCACCCATCCCTCTCTATCTACGTTATTACATCCCCATCTCACTAGCCACCCCTCACACTCACCCTCATCCTAGTCCAATCAAAGCAACTAACATCACACAGGGGTAGGCACTTGGGTGTTTTATGCAATGTTCATGTAACGTTTCTGTTAATGTGGTGTCAAACTATGAAACCTTTATTTTCAACACATTGCATTCTTGGACAAATTTGTATGCACCATTGGAAGTGGCTTAGTGAGTTGCAGTGAATGGTGAGACATAACAGTACCCCCCGCAATGGCAATGAGTGTAAAAGGAATGGCTTGGGCATTGTAGGGATGCTTTATGGTGATTCTGTTGTGGAAATGCAGTGAGGAAGAGTTTGTGGTGGAGGGAAGATATCTCTGTAAGGTGGGAGCTTTTACTGTACATTTGAAGCTGTCAATGCAACAGCTGATTCAATGGCCAATGAACTCCCACCTCAGCTTGACAGACGTGGTCCACGACCAGCTTGGACCCCGTTGGCGAGCTGTCAAATGCAGAAGCTGAGCTGAAATTCATTTTTAAGTGTCTCTAAACAAGCCACTAATTACCTGAATTGGGTCCCCCGCTGTGAACCCGCCGCTGCGTGTCGGGTCTGCTCAGCGCTGACAGACCCGACATCGGGGAAAGGCGTGTGGTGGTGGGTTCGCAGCGGGGTCCCGACCCGCCGGGGAAAAAAAAACACTTTTCCACCTGACCCGCCACCGATCGCACCCACTGACCCCCCGCAAAATCCAGCCCCATGTGCCCCACCCTGCTCTCCAACCTTTCACAGAGACAAGCTCTTCTTTTCCAACGGCATGGGTCTCCTCCCTCTCCTCCTCAATTCAACCTGGCACTCTTTTCCTCCTTCAACGCCAGATAAGCTGGTACCCTTCTTGAACTCTTCCTCCAGTTCAAGCTGGCGCTCTTCCCATTGATTTAATTTGATGAAAAGTGGAGACAGCCTGCTTTTCCATTTCACGTTTGCTTTCATGAGTGGGCCTGCTGATGGGGTGAGATCTCAGCACTAATTAAGGCTTCCTCTTCAATAAGCATCTCTCTAAGAATACATTATTCATGCCTCCCTCATTTATCAAGTAACCTTACAAAACAATTTCTCAGCTGGCTATGGTGGGCTATTAGAAACTAAATGCTCCTCTCAATTGGCAGCTGCATTTCACAGAGGGATGAATTTTCTAGCCTTCGTTATTCATTTTGGCAGAAAAGGAATACTGCTAAATATTGGAGGAATTGCTAAGAATTCCTTCCTGCATTGCTTCAGTGTTCCTGGCCAAGCTGGTCAAGGAATAGTAATGATGAGATCTATGGTAATGTTTGCTTTCCACTTGCCCAGGGAATGCACTGGTAAAGCATGTATAAAAATGAACATAAGAACATAAGTATTAGGAGCAGGAGTAGGTCATACGGCCCTTCGAGCCTGCTCCTCCATTCAATAAGATCATGGCTGATCTTCGACCCCAAATCCACTTTCCCGCCTGATCCCCATATCCCTTGATTCCCCTAGAGTCCATGCCTTAGAGGCTTAGCAATGGATAAAGTTGGAACTGGGTTGTTATCAAGCTCTACCCATTTCCAACACTTATTTCTCTCTAACATCCTTGGGGAAAAATAGGAAACAAATTTTCCCCTCAATCATAAATCCCTGACCTGTCTGTTTCCCAATGCCGCTGAGCCAGTGCAGGACTGATCCATGTTCTCTAAACTCCCAACTCATGCAACTTTGCTGACTTGTGCTCTCATGTGCAATAAAACTCTGGGGCATGGCTGTGAAATGGAGATTCCTGAGACCTGGCATCGATGCGCTGATAGAACTGAAGAAATGTTGACCACCGATGTGAAACGCTGATAGTTGGCATGTATGAAACTTTGGAACTCCTTACCAGCTTCGGTCTTTTCTTCCTCCTGCAATTTCTGCAGGCTTTCAAATCCCAAGTCTGACATCACCTAATCACTATTTTACGATTTACCTCATCTCTTTTACCCTTTTCAACCTTTGTGATGTCCTACACGGAAGACCTACAAATTGTAGTGGATAAGAACTAAATGATCTCATCCACATTAGAGCAATTTAGC
This sequence comes from Somniosus microcephalus, assembly GCF_052327205.1. NCBI lineage: Eukaryota > Metazoa > Chordata > Chondrichthyes > Squaliformes > Somniosidae > Somniosus > Somniosus microcephalus. The sequence continues at coordinate 16,379,785 of NC_141000.1, read as the reverse complement.
TGAACTTCTGAAACATTAAGACCAGAGGTGAGTTTGAATTCCAAAGAATTCTGAATACAGTAGCAGTTAAGTAACGCTTTAAACATTTTTGCCTTGGCTTTTATTGGTTTCCTACATGACAGCTTACAGCAACGGGGACTAATAAATGCATCATTTCTGACATTATTATAGCAACATAAACTGCTCTGATACAATCAGCCTACTAATGGGCTTCATTGTAGGCTGGCAGCTTAATATTTGTTGGATCGTTACTATTTTCAGCTAGGCCTCTGCTCTAATGTTCCTCTTTACCTATGTATCTCCCTAATTGAGAATGATAACGGCGATAATTACAGAGTAAAACAAATTAAACCTGGTCAGTACATCACAATAGTGTACTTCTCAGTGAACTTTAGACTATTTTGATACTGGAAACACACACAATTAACAAAATGATGTCACTGAAAATAGCAACAGCAATGTGAGTTACCCAGTCATTAAAAGTATCCAGGATCAAGTGTACATGCCACACCGTCCTGCTCTCTCAGCTGAAGTAGTAAGCATGGAACTGTAGAGCAGAAATGTAGACTTAAAGGAAAGGAAAACAAAATAATCTATCATTGCAGGAAAGCAGTATCCCATCCATCAAACCTGGTAGTAATGCAACCTTAAGTTTCAGCTAAAGGAGATGTCAATGTATTATAAGTTACCAATGAGGCTGAATTCTGTCTTCTCTATCCCAGTGTAACCTAAGAGGGGGAGAAATTCAGTATCGCCCTGTTTGGGACGCTAACTTTTAAAAGTTGAAAAAATTAGTGCCAGGTGCTAATTGACGTAAGGAAACTAGTAGGCACTTGGCGTTAAACAAAGCTTTAATCAACTGTTTTACAACATGGAGGTCTAGTTGTGTCCTTCACTAGTTCCTGTTAAGAATGTCCTGCGCAAGCTGGGACTGTGCCCGAGTATTTATACTCTCCCTGGACAGCGCCACCTGCAGGCCGCTCAGTTGATTCATGTCACTAATGTTTTTCAACTTTTAGAAAATTCAGAGTTTGCACTCCAGGAAGGAAGTGGAGCACTAAATCAAGCCCTCCACTTCCTTCCTGGAGCGCAACAGGCAGCAGGCGGGTAAGCTGCACTGGACAATGGGCTGTGCAGCGCTGCCACGTTGGAAGGCTCCTTCCCTCCCTTAAAGGGAAGGGCCATCGCTGCAGGCTCTGCAAGGGCAAAGCCTACCTGGTCCCCGATGGCAGCCGCGATCCGGCCCGATCGGCCCGATGCACAGCAGCAGAGTGCCAGGCTGATCGATGGCTGGCAAAGAGAAATGGAAAAAAAAAGAGGGAGAGCATTTCAGAATTTTTTTCACCTACCTCAGCCACCTCGCCTTTAAGTATCGCCTCCGAAGCGCTTGGCCTCCCGATCAATGCCTCCTGCAGCTGCTGGTGTTTTTGCCCAGCGATGCTGCAGGGGGCAGAATCGAAGTTCGGGTCCATGGCACTACCAGGGCGATGCGCACGCGATGACGTCACGATCTCTGGGCGAAGGAGATCGGGGCGCATCGCCACACCGCCGCCGCACACCTCCCGCCGAATATAGTGGGAGTCGATCTTCTCGCCGCGCCCAGTCAGTAAGTGGTTAGCGCCCCGTTATAGCCCCCTGGAGATGATAACGGGAGGCACTGGAGTCTCAGTAGACTCAATGGTAAATACGTCCAACCAATGCAGAGTAGCAACCGGTAAAGCTAATAGTATATTGAACAGTAGAATATAAGTCACAGGAGGCATAAATCTTGAATACTGGGTCCAGTTCTGGTCACCAAGAAACTTGGGACAAATTCATGCATTGGAAGCAGTGCAGAGAAGGACCATGAGGCTGATCCTCCAGAGGTCCAAGTTATGGGGAAAGACTGGAGAGACTTTGAGGCAAAATTGGGTCGCGCCACCTTTGGGGCGCTAACTTCGCCGGGGCACTTCTTTTAGCACTGCGAAAAAGTTAGCGCCCCCACGCCCGAAATTCAATGGTAGCGCCCCAAGCAGGAGGCGGGGCGCAACTGGAAGCGCTCCCCCTCCCTCTTGGGGCGCTCCCAGGGAATATCGCGGCGCTCCGTACCGCAGCGCCACACGCGCTTGCATGTTGCGCCGCAGTACTGCACGCCTTCCTCCCCTTATTAAAGGGGAGGGGCCTTGCATAGCGCGACCCGGGGCCCAGCTGGGTCACCAGGGATCGGGGTGCTGGCAAAAGAGCCCGGCACTCAAGAGGAGTGCCAGGCTGCCCAATCGCAGCCGACACCCTGTGGGGGGAAGGTAGAAGGGGCACCTCCGCTTTAAATATCGCCACCCCGGCTGCACGTACGCCCCCCTGACCCTGTCGGACTTAGTAAAGTTTGCGGCCAGGGGGGGGGGCAGGGCGTTGCGCACGGTGATGATGTCATCGCCGGAGGCCCGGGTGCTAGTTGCTTTGTGCCCCGTTAGCGCCCACTTAGGGTGCTAATGGGGCGCAATGCAACCGAATTTTGCCCCCTTTGGCTTTTCATCCTGGAAAGGAGATGCTGGAGGGTTGATCTTATCAAAATGTAGAAGATTGTTATGGGCATAGAAAATGCGCAGAATACAACTTTAAATTCAACTGTGGGAGTAGAACTAGGGGACATAGGTTCAAACTAGAGAAAGGTAGTTTTATGACTGATGCTAAGAAATTCTTCTTCACACGACAACTACAACTTGCATTTATATAGCACCTTTAATGTAGTAAAACATCCCAAGGCGCTTCACAGGAGCGATTATCAAACAAAATTTGACACCAAGCCACATGAGGAGATATTAGGACAGGGCTTGGTCAAAGTCGTAGGGCTAGATTTTCAGTATAGACAGTTTTGGGGCGCTAACCTTAGCGCCCGCCCGAAGTTAGCGCCCGCCCCAAAGTAGCGCCCCGTTGCCGGAAATTCAGTGGCTTCGCCCTAAGAGGTTGGTGGAGCGCTAAAAGAGGCGTTCCACTACTATCTTTAGGCACTAAGCCGGCGGTGCAGAGCGCAGCGCCCGAGCTCGGGCGCAGCGCACGGCAGACACTCTGGTGCCAGTGAGCTCTTAAAGGGGAAGGGTGCATGTGTTTTTGGAGGAGGAGGAGGAGGAGGAGGAGGAGGAGGAGATGATGATAAATACACCGTTCACAACAACACACTGGATCCTTCCACACAACACATGCAGACTGCCGTTTATAGTGCAGAAGGAGTGCCCTTTAATTTGCGCTCCCCAGGGTGTGTTGCGTTCCATTTTACAAACGCTCTGGACGCCAGCCGCAGAATGGGGCGGTCCGACTGAAGTTTGGATTCGGGGCGGCCAAAGGGCGTTGCACGAGGATGTGACGTCATTTTCTGCGCGCGCATCCGGGCGGCCGCTAAACTTTGCGCCGGCGCTAACGGGCAACTTAATTTGGGGCGGGGCGCAAACTGCGCTGCGCCCGGGCGCTACACGAATAGCGCCCGAAAATCACTTCTCTTAAGGCGCTAACTGCTGGCGCAAGCAACTGAAAATCTAGCCCGTAGGCTTTAAGGAGCGTCTTAAAGAAGGAAAGAGAGGCAGAGAGGTTTAGGCAGGGATTTCCAGAGCTAAAGGCCTAGGCAGTTGAAGGCACGGCCACCAATGGTGGAGCAATTAAAATCGGCGATGCACAAGAGGCCAGAATTGGAGGAGCGCAGAGATCTGAGAGTGTTGTGGGGCTGGAGGAGGTTACAGAGATAGGGAGGGGTGAGGCCATGGAGGGATTTGAAAACAAGGATGAGAATTTTAAACTCGAGGCATTGCCAGACCAGGAGCCAATGTAGGTCAGCGAGTGCAGGGGTGATGGGTGAACGGGAGTAGGTGCGAGTTAGGATTTGGGCAGCAGAGTTTTGGATGAGCTCAAGTTTACGGAGGGTGCAAGGTGAGAGACCGGCCAGGAGAGCATTCGAATAGTCGAGTCTAGAGGTAACATAGGCATGGATTAGGGTTTCAGCAGCAGATGAGCTGCGGCCGAATCAGAGACGAGCGATGTTGTGGAGATGGAAGTAGGCAATTTTGGTGAGGGAGAGGATATGGGGTCAGAAGCTCAGCCCAGGGTCAAATAGGATGCCAAGTTTGCAAACAGTCTGGTTCAGCCTCAGTCAGTGGCCGGGGAGAGGGGTGGAAATGGTGGCTATGGAACGGAATTTGTGGCAAGGACCGAAGACAATGGCTTTGGGCTTCCCAATAATTAATTGTAGGAAATTTTTGTTCATCCAATACTGGATGTCGGACAAGCACCACAACTAATCAGAGGGCAGTGGACGAGTAGAGAGAGGTGGTGGTGAGGTAGAGCTTCGTGTCGTCAGCATACATGTGGAGCCTGAGGTTGTGTTTTGGGATGATGTCACCGAGGGGCAATATATAGATGAGAAATAGGAGGGGGCCAAGAATAAATCTTGGGGACTCCAGAGGTAATGGTGCGGGAGCGGGATGAGAAGTCATTGCAGGTGATTCTCTGGCTACAACTGGATAGATAGGAACTGAACCAGGGGATTGCAGTCCCACCTGACTGGACAACAGAGGAGAGGTGTTGGAGGAGGTTGGTGTGTCAAAGGCTGCAGACAGGTCGAGAGGGATGAGGAGGGATAGCTTACCATTGTCACAGTCACAGAGGATTTCATTTGTGACTTTGCTAAGGGCTATTTCAGTGCTGTGGCTGGGGCATAAACCTGATTGGAGAGGTTCAAACATGGAGTTGTGGGCCTGGACTTGGGAAGCAACAACATGTTCAAGGACTTTGGAGAGGAAAGGGAGGTTGGAGTTGCTCAATGAGCGGAACAAACCTCCAGAAAGTATTGTGGAGGCAAAAATTCTGGAATCATTTGAGAAACAATTGGATGCTACAATGGGAGGAATGTTAGGATCTCTGGATGGATGAATTAAGTTGGGCTGAATGGTCTTCCTCATCTCTAATGACCTTGTGACCTTTGAACTGAAAAACACAGTGAGGGATACACTGTATTATCATCAGCCCCTTTAATGATTTGTTTGTAATAACAAATGGAAGCCAAGCCAACAAAAACATTTGAACCATTCGATTTCCATTTGTCTCATCCAATACTGGATGTCAGACCAGCAGCGTGACAACTCAAAGGCAGTGGAGGGATCACAAGAGGGAATGGTGAGGTAGAGCTAGTCTAATCCCACCCACTAGTGAAGCAAAAATGAATCAAATTAGAATCATAAGGATAGATTTTCATCTTTAGTTCCTGACCGTAAAGCAGCATCTGGGCACGACACAGAGAGGGATATCGGGCAGGCTCCATTATGACATTCCAATATTCCCTTCCAATTTTCCTCCCTCCGCAGTGCCCAGGTCATGCTTTATGTCCAGGTGCTAAAGACAAAAATCTACCACATAATATCACAGATATTTATAATGCAGAAGGAGGCCATCCGGCCCATCGGGCATGTACTGGCTCTTTGAAAGAGCTATCCACATAGTTCCATTGCCCTGCCATTTTAATTTTTTCCCCCAAATATTTATGTACTTCCGTCCTAAAAACTACTATAGATTCTGCTTCCATTACTGTTTCTGATGGGGCATTCATGTAGTAACAACCATCTGGGTAAAACATTTCTTCTAACCTCTTTTCATTCTTTTGGTGATGATCTTAGATTGATCTTTTCTAGTTACCAATAAGTAGATTTTTTTTTTTAATCCAAATTTGCCTTATCAAAAGCGATTACAATTTTGAACATTTCTATCAGATCTTCTCTTAATTTTCTCTATCCTAATAAAGTGAGTCTAAATGAGCAATTTTAACCCCGCACACTCAGCAGAAGTTGGCTGAGTGGGCAGTTTAGATCAGTCATAGGACTCACCCGCCAATGTCCCACATTGATCCCGCAGGCTACATGCAAGAGGGACACCAGCAGGGTCCTTGTTTACATATGTAGATAGGACTCTGATTACATCATCCATGTCTGGCTGCTATTTTAACTGTGGGCCTGAGCAGGGACGTGGTCATGGCTCTCCTGCCAGGTCCAACTACAGGAAACTCTTTTTTATCCGGCGCCGACGGGACCGGCGTGGTGCCGGTTTATCAAAAAGTCCGGATTACAGAGAGGTATAGTTAAAAGGTACGAGAGCTCCATACACAGCAACAAATCCAGGCTTCCCTGTTGCTTAGCAACAGCTGCAGGAACCCCGGCCACAGACCAAGTATCCCTGTTGCTTAGCAACATGTGCAGGAACCCCGGTTACACAGCCACAAATCCAGGAACGGCCACTAATATGAAGTAAAACTTACCTGAACCTACTCCTGAATTTTGCCGGTTAACAGAGATTTCCGGTTATTTAGGTGCCGGTAAATCGAGAGTTTCCTGTACCAAGAAGAGGAGTCATATACAGACAAGGCTCAAAAGTAAGTCATTTTACTTTTTCTGGCTTTCCTTATGGAGCCAGGAGGAGCAGGGGTGCGTCTCTGAACCCCACAAGAAAAGGTTGGGCCTCCCCTACCCCTGATTTCCCAATCCCCGATTGCAAGGCGCTTTCAGAACTCCCCCCCCGTGACTTAGCTGAGTGCCAGGGACCGTTCCTTCAGTTCTCGGCAGCATCCTGTCGACCGACGCTCCACTCCTGCCCACCGGCCAGCTGCTGCTCCTGCCAGTTTATAGTGAGAAGCTGACCAGGGGCATGCATATGAGGTCAGACAGTTAAAATCCCCCCGCCCTCCCCTCCCCTCCCCACCCCCTGCCAACCTGGGTCTCACGCTACTGAAGTCAGGACAGTTTGCCACCTGCCTCAGCCCCTGCCCGCCCGATGTCCCACCCAGAGTTATAATGGGGGCTTAAGTTTCTCTAGTCTCCCCTCAGAACAAGAGCCTCTCACCCCTGGAATCATCTTAGTAAATCGTTTCTATCGCCTCTGTATGGCCTTGACATCCTTCCTAAAGTAGGGCAGACAAAACTGGAAGCAGGAGGGGAAATTTTCTATTTTGGTTCTCCCAGGACATGCCAGGAACACACATTGGGAAATAATTTTCTATCCACTAATTTTAATACATGAAAAATCATGGGCTGGGGGTGTACAATTTCCTGATAGACCAGGAGATCCAAAACGGAAGATCTCCCCTAATATTTGAGCTGTGGGCTAACTAATGATTTGTTCAGGTTTAGCAATGCCTCTTTATATTTGTAGTCTATGCCCAATTTATAAAGCCTAGGATCCCATATATGGTTTTAAAATTTTTATCAACTTTTCTTTCCACTCTTAAAGATTTATGTACCTGAACCATTAAGCCTCTCTGCTCTTCTACTCCTTTTAAAGTTTTATTATTTAGAGAATATTTACTTAGTCTTCCTTCCAAAATGCATCACCTCACATTTTTCTGCATTAGATTTCATCCAACATCTATCTGCTCAATCTACTTACCCATGTCCCTCTTAAGTCGCTTACAGCCCTCTTCAATGAAACTATGCTCCTTATTTTTGTGTTGTCTTCAGATTTTGATACTACATAGGATTACATTACATCGGATATACAGCACAGAAACTGGCCATTCGGCCCAACCAGTCTGTGCTGGCATTTAAGCTTCACTCGAGCCTCTCCTGTCTTTCCTTATCTAAATCTATCAGCATAACCCTCTATTCCCTTCTCCCTCATATGCTTGTCCAGCCTCCCCTTAAATGCATCTATACTATTCGCTTCAACCACTCCCTGTGGTAGCGAGTTCCACATTCTCACCACTCTTTAGGTAAAGAAGTTTCTTCTGAATTCCCTATTGGATTTCTTGGTGACTATCTTATATCGATGGCCTCTAGTTATGCTCTTCCCCACAAGTGGAAACATTCTCTCTGTATCCACTCTATCAAAACCTTTCATAATTTTAAACACCTCTACTAGGTCACCCCTCAGCCTTCTTTATCAAGAGAAACAAGACCCAGCCTGTTCACCCTTTCCTGAAATGTATACCCTCGCATTTCTGGTATCATCCTTGTAAATCTTCTCTGCACCCTCTCCAGTGCCTCTATATCCTTTTTATAATATGGCGACCAGAACTGTACGCAGTCCTCCAAGTGTGATCTAACCAAGGTTCGATACAGGTTTAGCATAACTTCCCAACTTTTCAATTCTACCCCCCTAGAAATAAACCCTAGTGCTTGGTTTGCTTTTTTATGGTCTTACTAACCTGTGTCGCAACTTTTAGTGATTTGTGTATTTGTACTCCGAGATCCCTTTGTTCCTCTACCTCAACTAGACTCGCACCCTCCAAGTATTAAGTCACCTCCCTATTCTTCCTACCAAAATATAATACCTCACATTTATCTGTGTTGAACTTCATTTGCCAATTATTTGCCCATTCTGCAAGCTTATTAATGTCCTCCCGTAATTTGTTGCAGTCCTCCTCAGTATTGAATATTTCCCCCAATTTGGTGTCATCCGCAACTTTAGAAATTGTGTTTTTGATTCCAAAGTCTAAATCGTTAATGTAAATTGTGAACAACAGTTGTCCCAGCACTGATCCTTGTGGAACACCACTATCCACCTTCTGTCACTGTGAATAGCTACCCTTTACTCCTACTCTCTGCTTTCTGTCCTGAAACCAGCAATCAATCCATTCTGCTACTTGTCCTCTGACTCTGCATTCTCTGACCTTGTTCATCAGTCTATTATGGGGTACCTTATCGAAGGCCTTTTGAAATTCTAGATAAATTACATCTACTACATTACCCTTGTCTACGCTCTCTGTTACCTCTTCAAAAAATTCAATGTGGTTGGTCAAGCAAAACTTTCCATTTTGAAATCCATGCTGACTATTCTTTATTATATTTTTGGTTTCTAGATGTTCTTCTATTTTTTCCTTTAGTAGATATTGCTCCTATACTCAAGTCCAGGTCATATAAGAGTAAAAAGACCCCATGGAGGATTTTACATTCCTCCAGTCTGAAACTATGCATAAATCATTACTCTCCATTTTCTATCTTTAGCCAACTTCCTATCCATTTTGTCATATTCTCTTTAATATAAAGTGCCTTCATTTTATCAACAAGCTCCCTTGTGGTACCTTATAAATGACTTTTGAAAATCCATAAACACTGAATTTTCTTTATCAATACATTCTGTTATTTCTTCACAATGCTCTGTTGAATTTATCATATATAATTAAAATAGAATTACATAGAATGTGCAGCACAGAAACAGGTTATTCGGCCCAACTGGTCCAAGCCATGGTTCTGCTCTACACGAACTCCCTCCCACCCTTCTTCATCCAACCCTATCAACATAACCGTCTTTCTCCCTCATGTAATTATTCAGCTTCCCCTTAAATACCTTTTACAAATCAATCTGGCTGTCCTTAATTTACCCCTGTCTTTTTAGGTGAGTGTTAATTTTACCCTATATTGTGGATTCTCGAAGATGGTCCACCATTAATGTTAGGCTGGCTGTGGTCTGTAGTTATCCAGTTTATTTCTTTTTTCCTTCTTGTACGGGGATGTTACACTGCCGGCCCTCTAGTTGTCTGGCACAACTTTCATATCCAAGGGTGGTTGAAATAGAAACAGAAAATGCTAGAAATACTCAGCAGGTCAGGCAGTATCTGTGGTGAGAGAAACAGTTAACTTTTCAGGTCGATGACCTTTTGTCAGAATTGGAAAAAGTTAGAGCTGTAACAGGTTTTAAGCAAGCACAGGGGTAGGGAAAAGGGGTTGGGGTAAGAACAAAAGAGAAGGTCTGTGATAGGGTGAAAGACAGGAGAGATTAAATAACAAAAGGGATGATGGTGCGAGGCCTCACACCATCATCCCTTTTGTCATTTAGTCTCTCCTGCCTTCCACCCTATCACAGACCTTCCCTTCTGTTCTTTCCTCCCCTCCCCCCTTTCCCTGTTGCTGTACTTGCTTTAAACCTGATACATCTCTAACTTTTTCCAGTTCTGATGAAAGGTTATTGACCTGAAACGTTAACTTTGTCTCTCTCTCTCCACAGATGCTGCCTGACCTGCTGAGAGTTTCCAGCATTTTCTGCTTTTATTTCAGGTTTCCAGCATCCGCAGTATTTTGCTTTTGTATTGCTGTTTGAAAGACTGTGGCCAGAGCCTCTGCTATTTCCTCTCTGACTTCCCTCTGCATTCTAGGATGCAAGTCATCAAAGCCTTGTGTATTTTCCACTCAAAGATCCAACAACTTTTTCAGAGCTCCTTTTGATCTAGAGTATCCTATCTAATTGCTCCACCTCCTCCTCTTGTACCATTTCATTTACACTATCATACTCTTCTGTGAAAACCAAGACAAAATAGTATCTCTACCATTCCTTCATCCTCCATTAGAAGATTTCCTTCTTTGTCTCCAATTGGTCCTACCATTTATTTAACTATTGTATTACTTTTATCCTTTATGTTTCTTGCCATTTTTTCTCCATAGCCCCTTAATATTTTTTAACTTTCCTTATGATTAATATTATTTTGTATTATTAGCCATAGATTTGGCATATGCCTTGCATTTAAGTCTCATTTTAATATCTTCTATTCATCAAAGAACTCCAGCTTTAGTTGTACCTCCTTTACTTCTGGAAGAATATCTACAGTTTGTACCCCAATCTTCTCTTGTTTGAAATGTGTGCATTGTTTATCTATGGTCTTTTCTGCTATTTTTTCTAGTTTATCTGGGCTAGTTCCCTGTTTACCTCAATGGAATTTGCTTTCTTCCAGCCAGGTACCTTTATCTGTGACCATTGCCTCTCTTTTTCAATTTATATTTGAGCCTAATTATATTATGATTGATATTCCCTAGATGGTCCCCTACCTGTTTGTCCAACTTCATTTCTTGTAACTAGATCCAGAACTGACTCCTTCCTTTTTGGAATAAAAACACACTGATCTAGAAAGCAATCCCATCTCCTTCTTTGCCACTGACACACTTTTACCTGAGTCTATCTTTGGAAAATGAATCTCACCCATTAATATCCCTCTGTTATTTTTGCATATTTCTCTACCTATCCCAATATTCTACCTTATTCCCACCATTTGGTTGTCTATAATAAACTGGCAATAAAGTAACAGTTGCCTTCTAAAGCTCTAATTTTAACCAAATAAATTCATATTTGGAAATCTGCTTACATCCATGTCTTTTATCATACATTTGTTATAAAACCACTGTCCCTTGGCCCCCAACTTTTACATGTAACCTTATATGCTATATTACTGGACATTCGCAACACTACATAATCCATTACAACACTTAGAATGCATGTTATCCTAAAACTGTCATATTAGAATTGGATCATAGGCTGGCTCCAGCATATTTTGAAAACTGTAGTTCTCCTTTGATATATGATGTGGGTGTCTATATATAATGAGTTCCTAGGGTGTAGCAAACAGACAAACTACCATTCTTGCTGGACAGCTTTACTAGCATGTAGTTTTACTATGAGTATTGGTACTGTAAACAGAGCCTTAACTCTAAAATCAAGAAAAAGGAAGCACAGTCATATGAAGACAATCTCTTCTGTTCAGTGTATGAAAGCACTAATCTCCACCATAAGATAAAGTCTGAATGGATCTGCCATTATTTTGCCACTTTCCTCATTAGCAATGATCATTTTAGGTTGTGTTATTATTCTGACAACTATATTTTTATTCTTTGGTTACAATACAATATTACTTATATAGTTAAACAGTTAGAATTAATAGCAAGAAAAACTATTAAATCAACCATTTCATATTTGGAAAAACATGAAAAACAATTGCAAAACAATCAAAGAAAATGTCAGCATCCATTTCCAGAAGAATCTTTCTGAAACTCTTCCCCTCTAACGTAAATCACACAAAATATAAGCACTCTACTTCCTGCTGTTGAAGACACTCTACATTATGCTTCTTAAACAGCAGATTATTTCTCCTTACATTCGAATAGAAGGATTAAAGTGAACAGATGAAATGCTTCACATCTACGGCACCTCTTGTCACCTGGCTTTCTTTGCCATGTCTCTGAAAGCCCCTACCTCTGCAAATTGCGTGCCTACTTAATCGGAATACAAAATAATTTTGCAGTTTCTTTACATGTTCAATGAGTTGTCACTGGGGCAACGGACAGATGAAAGAACTTTCCCAATAACTCAATTCGCTTTGACAAGTAAAGCAAATCTCATACTTAAGGAATGTGTGCCACTCTGACTGTTATTTCCTTTCAGGCACTTGATACAACAGCTTTATTATCTTCCTAAATCTCAATTTTGCTGCCACCTTGGAAAATTGAAACATTTTCTTTAAAAAAAAAATTTGGGGTAAAACTGCCATACTAATTAGAAAAAAGAGCTGGAATAATGAGTATGGCAAAAAAAATGTTTGTTAATAACTCTTTGAGTGAAATATTACAGCATTAAATACTCAGAAGGGATAAGAAATTGGAAATGTTTTACAGCATAATTACAATTAAAGCAATTTCCCCAACAAACTGACAAAAGACTGCTGTGTAATATTGGAACAATTGGGATCTAATGCAAATATTTAGTGAGGAAAATATATAACTCAACTGTGAATATTCTTTTAGAGCTACATATTGGCCTTGTTAATGCATTACCAAAGTATTCTATGAAAATATTTAATGATTTATTTTGCACTATACTACTGTCATTTAGATCCACTGCATAACAGCCTTTGGACAATGTTCTTTAACTTATAACCAGACAAGTAATAAACACATTTGAATTAGCATTGGTCAGGAGTCTTTAGGTATTTTTGGTATAAATTATGTTCTGTTTCTATGATAAAAATCATCAGAATCATCACAAGGCTAAGTGATCAGAAATTATTGTATTTTCAAATTATGGGGTACAGAAAGCATTCTACAAATGTCAAGACCTATTAACAGAATAGGTTGACCATGTCAGAAATCAAATAGTTTTCAACCCTCACATGCCACTGTAATTATTAGATGATATTCAGCATATATTGGGACCACTCTTCATGTACGATTATTTATTCCAACCACAGATTCCTTCCTCCTTGTTCATTAATGAACAGCGGATGACTAACCAACTGGATTACATGTTTAGCCTATTTTCTTACTTGTACAGTTACACAGATCGACCGCTGACTTTGCTAACATTGGATAAATAACAGATTATCGTTGAGGGAGATTATATGCATCAATTTAAGGCAGCACTTATGACTCTAAGGCTAACTTCAGGTAAATGATTAGGAGGAAATTAACCTAAAACAGGGCAATTTGAGTATTTTCTAAGTGCAAACCACAACCGCCCCCCCCCACCTACCCCCCATCCCTCCTCACTCCCCTTCACAAAATCGTTACCCTAATGCCACAGATGGATGTTGGGGCAGTATTGGTTTCCTTTAAGATGCTGGAAACAAGAATATAAAATAGCAGCAAAAAAGCACCTCACAAATCACAATATAATCAGATATAAAGAAACAAGTAGCACAGATCTTGAAAGAGAAAACACAGTAAAAAGAGCGAATACGGACCTTGTTCTAATATTTGAACTATATACAGAAACGAACATACACAAGTGGACATCAATGTGGCCTCCAACAGCAACCGCAGATTATATCTACCTTTCAGCTTCTGCCTTCAATGGGAAGTGCCATAATTCACAGAAATCACAGACAGAAATCACAGAAGCCCCACAGTGCAGATAGAGGCCATTTCGGCCCATCGAGCCTGCACTGACACATATCCCACCCGATCCCCGTAACCCCATGTATTTAATCCCCCTAACACTAAGGGTCAATTTATCACAGCCAATCAACCTAACCCGCACATCTTTGGACTGTGGGAGGAAACTGGAGCACCCAGAGGAAACCCACGCAAACACGGGGAGAATGTGCAAACTCCACACAGACAGTCACCCGAGGCCGGATTCGAACCCGGGTCCCTGGCGCTGTGAGGCAACAGTGCTAACCACTATGCCACCATTCACTACTAGTCTTCATTGATTATGATGTTATTCGTAATCTGCAGCCCTACTCCTCTGCAAAAAATACTGACATATAAAATATTGTTGCCACGTGCCGATGATTCCCCTGTTACCATCTCCACACACTCTAGCCCACAAACACACTAGAATCATGCATCATCTGTTGAGACCCCCTCCTCTCTCCCACCATCACCACTGTTTCTGGTATCTGAGAATGAACAATGTCACATTATTACAAAACTTATGAGGGACCAATGCAAATGTATCTGACATCATCAAAAAAATCTGCATAAGTTGCAGTGTAAAGCAGCATAGGTCTTAAAGACAATAGCAAAATATTGGAAATCTGAAATAACAACAGAAAATGCTGGAAAAACCCAACAGGTCAGGCAGCATCTGTGGAGTGTTAACTCTGTCTCTCTCTCCACGGATGCTGCCTGACCTGCTGAGTGTTTCCAGCATTTTCTGTTGTTATTTTAGGCCTTAAAGATCTGTAGAACAGCATCATCTTTTTCATAGATATCAAATAATTTGGTTCTGTGCTTTTTTTGTCTACTGTGTATGTATGGGATGGGTAGGGCTATAGGAGAATACATTATCTGAAGAACGCTTTCACACCAATAATCCATTATTGAATGCTTGGTATCCAGATTTAATTACAGCAATGTTTTCCCAAAGGTAATAAACCCTTTGGCTATCAGTGGCCTGAATATATATTGATCCATGGGATGGTACGACCCGCTGATTAGATAAACCGATAGAACTGACTTGCAATACTTATTGGACACTGTTGGCTGTGCATAAATATTCCAGGAGCCCATCAATGTTCATCAGGTGGAACACTGACTGTAAGCGTTCATATGTGCATCGCAATGTCTACATTACAAACGAATCGTCTGCAAACCAAGTGGTCACTATATTCCCCATGCAAAATGTTGCTCTTAACCCAAACACATTTAACGTTTGCTTTTAGTATTAGGGGTAAAAAGATGGAGGGCTGATATAAATCTATTTCAGCTTTGCCACGGATGATATAAGTTGGAGAAAAAGCATACTCCGGCTGCTTTATTAAAGGAAAAATGGGTGTCAATATTATCAGCAGGCCTCAGAGCGGTTACAGTCCTCACGTAAATGAGACTGAAATGGCACGCGATTTATTTCAGCGTTCGCTTCAAGGAGCCGGATTCTGAGCATTCTATTTGATGAAAGTATCGAGCAAACTAAAATAACATCAGCCTGCTTGGAGATCGGGCAGTTGACATACATTCACTTTTATATCTTGAGCACATTAGACGTTGGACCGGGCTGGTCCTGTAGCCTGTGCGTGTAAATGTTACTGAAGTTGCTACACTTCAACCAAAGTTGGCGATATGGGTCTACCAAAGTCAAACGACTGTTATGTTAAATCCTCTCTTACACAGACATTCAGAGTGCGCATCAGTTCCCAGAACCGATCTCCATTGAGAACGGTCAGACTGCTTCTTTCTGCATCGATATTGGCCCATCGCTTCTTTACCTTTAAAATTGGGTCGGATTCTGGCATCGTATCCTGATGTCCTTCCCATCAATTTGTCCAGAAAGTCTGAGGGGGACATGGTCTGCGAGGCCGGTTTGGTTGAAGACCTAGAATCATGTTCCTTGGAGAGAGCTAACCTGAAGAAAATACAACCCAGCGTTAGGAAGATCTGCGCTGTCAATTTGCTTCATAAAGAAAGACTTAGCGCTGGATTGTACCGCAACGACAAGGCAGTCAGTTTGAATGTGAATATTCTGGGCGCCCTCAAAATCTAGTAAGGGGTCAGTGTGTCCTGCAAAACTTATCGCTGCCCATCCTGATCCTCTTTTCAACTGCACACATTTTCCAATGCCTGTACTTAAACAAAATGTCAGAGTCTGGCTTCAGGGGACGATGTATTTCAAACAGATCTCAATCTAAACACGTTTCATTCCGCTGAAAGCCGTATTTCCAAAGCTCTTGGATGCAACAGGAATGCACAAAAAGTAGTCCACTAACACAGTTCAGCCATCAAACCTCCCTCCACCCCCCAAAAAATACAGAAATGAAAACTTAATACGAGCAGTCTTTATTTATTGCAAGAGATGCGGTAGATTCGTTGGGGGACCATCTATTATTTGCACATACTCGGTCCTATTGATAGGTTAAGCCAATCTCAACACCAAACGTCAAGAAAAAATGGAATGGCGAGGTTGCATTACCAAATATTTACGATTATCTGAAAACACTAACGCTCCACATAGCTTCACGTTCAGGAAAATGAGATGGAATTTCAAGAACTTCCGCCACCACCTCGATAAGCTCCGTGTGTTGGCGATTAAAAGGGATGGTTCTCGCCCTCCGCTTAAGAAAAAGACAGCAAAATTAAGGGGGAGTTTTACGTGGAAGTGTCCTCGCGTTTAAGGCATCAACTACTAGTATGTTTACAATATCAGGCTTCGATCCGTCACAACAACCTCTCCCATAGGCTGGGGTTGCTTCGCTTCTACAATGCAACGCACAGAAGACCAAGACACATTGGAAGTAATGCCGTGCAATTCCCCATTGTTCGAGTCGCCGACCTGGTTATGCTAATAACCTGCAAAAAATGGCAAAGGGGAACGAACACAAGACAATCCGTGCACTGTTTCCCCAATACATGTCAAGCCATACCTGAAGTTGCTTGTTTCTAAGATGCACGCAAACAACGTTGTCAGGATTTTCACAACTGGTCGATTCATTCCGCCAAACTCTTATCTCTCTGTCTGTCTGGTATCGCGGGCAATGTTCTGGAAATAAAGTCCCTCCCCACCCCACCCCACCACCCCCCCTCCAAAAAAAGAAATGATCGGTAAATCGTGTAGGAAACTCAGATCCAACGCTTTCCCTCCAAACTGGCAGAAAGTAGAACTGGGTTGCTGCAGACGGAGAAGGAACAATGCAGGACATCAGTCCTCAGTATCATTGTTTAGTCGAAGACTTGGAGATCGAGCTGCCGCCGCTGCGAGCGTCAGAATGGCATATTTTCCCAAAGCACCTCGGTAAACACGACGTCAGGGAACGGGAGGAATCCAACTTCATGTTCCGGTGAACGGCGGAGTGGCGGCTTTCCTCCCGTGAAACAGCAACAGCATCATATTGTGTGTGTGGGGGGGGGGGGGGGGGGGTTGAAAGGATGTGGGCTGGGGAAGCCCGAGGACGGCTCTCTCCGGCGGAGAGCGGTACAGACAGTGGAGGAATGACAGCTTTAACACCGCTGGTACATTTCAGCACTTGGACAGCTCCCGGGGCTTCCCAACTCCAACACTGCGCATGTTCCACAAGCCCCCTTAAAGGGACGTGACCGGCCTATAAAGGAGGGTTTAAGGATTGGATGGAGAAGTCAAATATATCTCCAAACTGATCAATGATTAGCATTTGAAAATGATATAGATCGGAATCCCTTTTTGCTTCCCCCCCCCCTCCCCTCCCCCGAAGTAGAAAGCAGCGTGTCTACAAATTGTAAATGAGCGATTCCATGTTGGTTAAGGACATACTTGTGGAGCATGCACCATGCGACCAATTCCAAGACATCAAAGCCACTATGTGTAATCAGGGGCTCCGAGTTGACTTGTTAGCTTGGTATTTTTTCTAAAACTGCTTTGCCGCCCACCTGCTAATGCCAAGTTGTTCCCCTCTGATTCTTGCACACTTCAGCCGAACGACGTGTTGCCCAATGTCTTTGCCCAGTTCTAACAGGACGCGAGTATGGATGGGCCACGGCTTCGGTTTGAACAGCGGATTTGCCATCGGGGTTAGGACTATTAAGAAACGCCAGTGTTGTATCGGATTAAGGTGGCCGCGTCTTGGAATTTCTAAGGTTGCAAATTTATACAAAAATCAAGCAATTTGTCTCATGATTTTAAAGAACGCAGCTCCCCGGAGTTGGCTTATTGAAATATACATATGAAGTGTGCAGTCGGTTTAAGTTTCCGACCATCATTTATGACGAATTTAATAGCGACAGTAGCTGTAATTGTTCTATTTACCAATCGATGTTTGATCAATTGGACGATGGGAGTGTCCCATGGTATTTTTATGGTGTACTATCTATTTAATCCAATTGCCTCAGTCTGTGAGGTTTTTTTGTGATTGGCTACTTTCACTTCCCAATTTTCAACCTATAACCAAATATGTGTTTACAGCAAAGGCAATGTTAATTGTTTTTCTTGTCTGACATCCCCCCCCCCACGATAACCTAAGACATCTCAATAGCGTTTTATAAACTATAAGTGACTATGCTGAAGAAACTCAAGGGATTTGTGGAGTCTAAGGTACTTTATAGAGTTGTGTCAGTAAATGCATTTATTTACTACCAACCAGGAGTGCAGCAAGTTCACAGGAAAGGCTAATGGGTTTACCACAAATGGTAAGTTTTAGCATCTGATCTGATCATTTGAATTATTGAAATCTATCAACTCAATTATGCATTTTACATATGCTAATAAAGTCTAACAAATGGCATGAGTGTGACATCATATGCTGGTGATAGTAGAGGCAACAAAGATTACAAAATAGAACTGATAAATGGATTAAGGTGATCACATTTGACCCAATTGGACTTCTTTATTCTCATGGAAGAGTTTAGATAATAAGCATTATGTTCTATGGGATCTGTCCTTCCACATGTATATGCCTATAGAACCTAACTCTATTTACTTTCTCCTCCTTTGATCGCAAAACTGCACTTTTTAATTGGTTGTCAGACAATAAGATGAGCCAATATTGCTTCCAGCTTAATATTGTCAAAACCAAAGTCATCCTGTCTGGCTTCCACCAGCACTGAGGTGTCTCTGGCCGCCATTCTTTCACAATTCCCAACTGTCAACTCAGGCTTCTTCCAGAGGTGCAGAGCTTTGGTATATATCTCAGCCTTGAGCTCGGCTTCCTTCTTCACATTTGGCCAATTATCAAGGCTGCTTTCTTTCACTTTCTGAAATATCACCTGCCTCAGATCTTGCCTCTCCCCACACTGTTGCCAAGACCCTATTCCATGCCGTTATGTTGTAGAGAGTTTCTCCATTGATCTCTTTGCATCCTCCCATCCTCCATGAACTACAGCTGATTCAGCACACTGCAGCCTGCATCCTCACCTATACAAAATCTCACACTTTTGTCATGTCGACCCTTGCCAGCTTCACTGGCTCCTGTACACCAGTCATTTCAAGATCATCCTTGCCTTCAAATCCCTCAATGTCAGAGCCTATAATTACCGAAAGGTCCGAAATCTGATGAAAGGTCATCGACCTGAAACGTTGGGGTCGATTTTCCCGAAGCTGTTGGGAAGAAGGCGGGACTACAACTTTCGGGTTTTAGACCCACCTACATCGACGTCCGGCCAATCCTGCGTGATTTTCCCTTGATTGACCTTGTTGAGGCCGCCCAGCGGGCTCAGCAGGCCAATTAAGGGCCACCCAGCAACAGGTGACGTCACAGACTGCAATTTCGTCTGTGAAGAGCTCTTGACAGATGAAATATCAGTGTTTCACAGCTGTTTGAAGCTGCCAAACATTGACAGTCTGAGTTCTAACATGAGTCCTTCTGCACAGACTCAGTTAGAACTCTCAGCAGCACTCAAAGCTGAAGGCTGTCACTTTTCACAGATCGCAGCCATTCAGCTTTAAGTGCCGGCTGAGTGATGGGCTCCCGACGCCTACAGGAAGAAAGGCTGTTAAGGTAAGTACAGGTAAGTAAAAGTTCTTTACACACTTTAGACACACCAAACACACTTACCTTTGCACTCATGCACCCATCACTCACCTGAACACTGACATCGTGACCCCTCCAAGTCCTTCAACCCGACGGCCCGCCTGTTCTAACCTGGCGTGGTTTGGAGCCGTCGGGAATCCCACACGACACCCCTCAAAATAGGGATTAGGCTAAAAACTGCCTGTTAACAGGCAGTTAATTGGCACTAATCCCTTCCCGCCTGGGGTCGACGGGTCCCAGTGCGGGGCGGGTACCTGCCGCCTCTGAAACTTGCGTGGAGCGGGGTTTTGGGCAGGGTGGTGTCGGGACCCCCGAATTCGGGATTTACCACCCCCCCACACATGCCTGAAACCCCGCCTGACGGCTCCAGGAAAATCAACCCTGTTGACTCTGTTTCTCTCTCCACGGATGCTGCCCTGGCCTGCTGAGTTTTTCCAGCGTTTTCTGTTGTTATTTTGGATTTCCAGCATCTGTACTATTTTGCTATCCCTATAATTACCTCAACAGGCTCCTTCAGCCATGTGTCTATACATACGCACCTCTGACTGTTTTCAGCCACCTGCCCTCTGGAACTCTCTTCCCTAAACCTTTCTGCCTTGCCACTTCCCTCCCTGCTTTCACAAGTCTCCTAAAGACTATTTTCTTTGTGCTTTTGGCTCCTAAGCTTTCTGTTTCCCTTTCTCCCTTTGGTACAGTTTTGACTTTCTCCTCCACCCTGTAAAGACTGCTGAAACATTTCTCTGTGCAGGAGGAGTGATGAAGAAACATAAGTTGTTGTTGCAAATCAACATCACTAAAAAAAACAGATTATCTGGTCATTATCAGATTGCTGTTTGTTGGAGCTTGCTGTTCATAAATTGTCTGCCGCATTTCCTACATTGCAACAGTGACTACACTTCAAAAGTGCTTAATTAGCTGTAAAGCACTTTGGGACATCCTGAGGTCATGAAAGGTGCAATATAAATGCAAGTCTTTATTTCTTTCTTTTTCAAATGCTGTCAAGTTATAAATGAGCTGAATAAAAATGAATAAATTAAACCTCCGTACAGAAATCAGATCTCTGTTTCAAGTGGAGATTTCAAGACTGGGGGCTTAATTGAAGAGGGTCTATAACTATTAATTGTACCCCTTCATGTACCTCAGAAGATGCACATTCAGCTCGCTGTATCCGTGCCAAGCTAACTCTTGCCCCTTTTCTCTTTTCTCTAGCAGTAAGGGTTTCCAGAAGATGAAATCGTGAAAGAGGACAATTCTTCTGAGGAGGCATCATCATGTGTTCCATTTCTCCCAAGTACAAGAAAGAAAGAAAGAACTTGCAATTATATTGTGCTTTTCACGACCACCGGACATCCCAAAGCACTTTACAGCCAATGAAATACTTTTTGAAGTGCAGTCAATGTTGTAATGTAGGATACACGCAGTCAATTTGCACACAGCAAGCTCCCACAAGCAACAATGTGCTAATGACCAGAAAATCTGTTTTAGCGATGTTGATTGAGGGATAAATATTGGCCAGGACCCCTGCTCTTCTTGGAAATTGTGCCATAGGATCTTTTACATCCACCTGAGAGAGCAAACGGGGCCTTGGTTTAACGCCTCATCTGAAAGATGGCACCTCCGGCAGTGCAGCACTCCCTCAGTGCATTGGAACCCCAGAAATTGGAACCCCAGGTAGGTTGGAGAATGGGTTACAGAGGTTTGCACGTGGTGACACACCCAACACGAGAGAGCAGGTATTGGTGGCAGGAACAGTTCCAGAGATGGAAAGGTGGTGTACTCTCTTAGCTCTTCTGACCAGAACAGAGATGCGGACCTCAGGAGCCTAACTATGAAAAGAAAACTGCTTGTGTCACACAAGCTGTTATACAAGGGTTTGGAAGGCCTGCCAAGGGCTTCCAGCACCATGGCTGAAAGTATGGAGGAGTCCACTTTCAGCTTGTGTGGTGTCATCTTGCACAGCATCACCACTCTGCAGTCTATCTTGGAGACTGTGGCCAAACCCAGCGATGCTTCAACCAGGCCATCACAACAGGAGTCAGTGTTACCAGCCTTTACAACTTTGATGGAGCTCAAATAGCTGCCAACCAGCCTCTGGAGAGACTGATGGACCGAACACATAGGCCCATGGGAGTGGGAGTGGGAGTGGTGCCACAGGAGTGACACATGTTTGCCTTTCTCAGGATGTCAGCACGTCTGCTCCCTCACTATCCTTTCAACCAATACCTGCCATGTCACCAGAAAGCCAGATGGCCAGACTGCCCGGCAACAGCCGAAGTGCTGCAGTCTGTAACCGGGCCCTCACAGGTGCGAGCATCCAGAAGTCGCCAGACACAAGCATCTCAAGGGGCCCAACGTGAGCAACGGCAGCCTTCCAACAGGTTTGTTGAAGTCACTGGGGAGCACCTTGTAGGAGTAATAGAGTTAGGAAACTTTTTCAGAAAGGCACTATGTGTTGACACAATAGCAAAATACTGCGGATGTTGGAATCTGAAATAAATACAAAAAATGCTGGAAATACTCAGCAGGTCAGGCACCATCTGTGGAGAGAGAAACAGAGTTAACGTGTCAGGTCTGTGACGTTTCATCAGAACAGTCACAGACACAAAGGATGCTGCCTGACCTGCTGCATATTTCCAGCATTTACTATGTGTTGACACTTGGGTGAGTGATGAATTCAAGGCAATTGCTGTATTGTGCTTGACATTAAATGAAGCATCTTTGATCACTTTTGGCACTTTGGCCTGCAGTGTCTTTTCATAGCAGCTACTGAGACTACATTGTCAGTATGTCATTCGTATAAAAGTAGGCTGAGTGGTTTCAATGATCTTTAATACGGGATTAAGGGATTGGTGATGGGGGTAATAAGCACTGTTAATGCAGAGGAGGGGAATGAGCAGGTCACCGGAAGCACGGGTTTCCAAACTGCTCCCTGGCCATTGTGGCTGCAATGCATTGTGTTCGCCTTCCTTCTGCTTCTCCATTGGCTTCATCCAATTCTTCCTCATCAGATGATGACTATTCCTGTTGCTCTGCTTCTTCCAACTGCAAACCTTTCTAGTGCCATGTTGTACAACATGCAGTGCAATACAATGGTGTTACAGATGTTGAATGGTGGCATATTATTGGAAGCCCATAGACGTATTTACGCTCATGAACTTTTGCTTCATTAGCCCAATAGTGCGCTCAATGATATTCCTGGTGTTCCAATGGCCGTGATTGTACCTGAGATGTTCAGGCATGGTGGGTAGCAGAGTAGTGTCATCAGCCATGTGTGCAGGGGTAGCCAGTGTCCCCAAGTATCCATCCTCTTGTGTTCCTGGAAGGGTTGATTAGTGGGGGGATGGATAAGTGTCGCAGGGTGAAAATGTCATGACAGCTGCCTGCCAAAGTGGCACAGGTTTACATGAACCTTCTGTGGTGATCACACATGAACAAGTGGTACATCTATGGAACAGGCTCCCTAGGGAGATGGAAGGAGATAGTGTTGATTAATTCAAGGGCAAATTAAATAGATTTTTTTCAGAAAATAATGTTACTGGATACAGCAATGAGTAATTTGTGACATGACGTGGTAAGTGTGGAATGCAGGTGGAACATGTGACTTTGGACCTATGCTTCCTAAAGCTTTCCACCCCTGGGCATTTTCTTCGTCTCATGTCTGGGTCTGTTGTAGACTAATTGATAGAGATTGATTGCTCTGATTAGTCAATAACTCCATTATTGTATCATGCAACTACCAGGATGGTAGATGGTAAACTAAATGAACCATGGTCTTTTTTTCCAACAATTCCTACCACATTAATTGAGTGATGGCCTTTCTTGTTGCTGAAAGTTTATGGCTGGATTTCTGGTGCCTTGATGCTGCATTAGTGCAGTCTATAATGCCCTGAACACAAGGGAAGCCAGCCACTTCTGCAAATCGCAGAGCTCTCTCATTTTGACTGGGGGCATCCATAGAAAAGGTGAGGCATTCATTAGCCCTGGCAAATAGGGCATTGGTGACTTGCTTGGTGCTGCTGTGCACTGCAAACTGGGAGATATGGGTGATATCCCCTGCAACAGCCTGGAAAGAGCCTGAGGCCAAAAAAAAATGTTAAGGGTGGTGATAACTTTGACAGCAACTGGCAAAGCATGGCCACCTGGGCCAGCAGGCAGCAGGTGCTGTTGCATAG
The DNA here is from genome assembly GCF_052327205.1 of Somniosus microcephalus. Classification (NCBI taxonomy): domain Eukaryota; kingdom Metazoa; phylum Chordata; class Chondrichthyes; order Squaliformes; family Somniosidae; genus Somniosus; species Somniosus microcephalus. Next base: position 16,355,971 of record NC_141000.1, on the reverse strand, counting down.
ATCAGTCAAAGATGACATAACTCTGTGTTCTGGCATTTGTATTGTTGTTGTTGTTGTTGTACTTGTTAATGTCTGGAATGTTCCACCGGTGTAACCACTAATGCTCCTCCCTAGCTCCGCCCCTCTTCTGGAATGTTCTACCAAGGGCTGGGTCAGTGATGACTGTGTTAACTTGATGCCATGTTCTTACTTAATAAAAGCCTTTAGTTTTAAGCTTTAACCTCATGGATTCAGGCAGTTATTTGGCACATCAATTTTATTAAGTAACAACTTTTGGAAGATGGATCGATTTTTGAAACCAAAGCGTCTGGATATCGATCCCCATTCGGCAGACGCGTCGAAGAAATTTACGCATTGGCTTCGATGTTTTGAACACTTCATCGCATCGGTCGATTCGACGGTTAAAAAGTTGGGTCTTCTAACCAACTTGGTAAGTCATCAAACTTACTCGATAATTGAAGATATTACTACATATGAAGAGGCCCTCGCAGCCCTTAAGGCCCAGTACCGTAAGTCGGTTAACAAAGTATACGCCAGGTATCTTTTGTCTACTCGCAGGCAATTACCCGAGGAATCTCTGGACGATTTCCTGCAGGATCTTAAGGCTTTGGCTAAGGATTGCAACTACAAGGCTGTCTCTGCCATAGTGTATCAGGAAGAAGCCATCCGCGATTCTTTCATATCTGGCCTCCGATCTAATTATATTAGACAGAGACTCCTCGAGAACGACTCGTTAGTTTTAAAAACGGTCGTCGCTACTGCTCGATCATTAGATGTAGCCCAGAAGAATTTAGAAGTGTATGCATCAGCCCATGCATCTCTCTCAGCCTCGTGTGTTCCGAGTATGGAGGCATCCATAACACCAATGGAGCCTCCACTTAATCCTAATGTTGCAGCTGTACCCCATGGGTTATTTTTGTGGCCAATCTAAACACCCCAGGCAAAGATGCCCAGCCAGAGAGGCTACCTGTTTTAAATGTAAGAAACGGGGACATTTTAGTAAAGTGTGTAAGGGTAATCCTGTACCCGATGTCTTCTCTGCTGCCGCCTATTGTTTTACTCTAGCCTCGGCTACGGTTGACCAGACCATACCATGTTCCTTGTCAAAATCTATGATGGACATCAAGATTAATGGTCGTCCTACTGGGTGTTTGATAGGCTGTGGCAGTACTGAAAGTTTTATACACCCCAACCTTGTTAACTCCTGTTCATTGAAGGTGTATCCTACTCGAAGTGAAATTGTGATGGCGTCCAAGTCCCTTACTTCGGAGGTAACTGGATATTGTAAAGTCACATTGACCGTTAAGGATACGGAGTATAAGGACTTTAAACTCCTCATATTACCTCAGTTGTGTGTGAACTTAATTTTAGGCTTGGACTTCCAGTGTCAGCATGAGAGCATTACCCTTAAGTATGGTGGATCTCAGCCTCCACTCACAGTCTGCGGCCTTTCTACTTTAAAAGTAAGTCCGCCTTCTTTGTTCGCGAACCTTGCTCCTAATTGTAGACCTATGGCGACTAAGAGTCAATGGTATAGTTCAGAAGATAAAACGTTTATAAAAGAGGAAGTGGAAAGGCTTCAACGGGAGGGAATCATCGAACACAGTAATAGCCCGTGGCGTGCCCAGGTGGTGGTGGTTAAAACTAATGAAAAGAAAAGACTTGTAGTCGATTATAGCCAGACTATAAACTTGTATACCCAATTAGACGCCTATCCTTTGCCTCGTATTTCTGAGATGGTGAACCAGATAGCTCAGTACCACGTGTTCTCCACCATTGATTTAAAGTCTGCCTACCATCAACTCCCCATTAAAATAGAAGGCCGACCTTATACGGCCTTTGAAGCTAATGGGCGCCTGTACCAATTCCTTAGGGTGCCCTTTGGAGTGACGAATGGGGTATCCGTCTTCCAACGGGAGATGGATCGTATGGTGGATGAATACGCGTTGGAAGCAACATTCCCGTACCTGGACAATGTTACTATCTGTGGGCGCGACCAACGGGAGCATGATCAAAATCTCGCGAAGTTCCTAGAGACTGCAAAGAGGTTAAACCTGACCTACAACGAAAACAAGTTTACCTTCAATACTACTCGTTTGTGTATTCTTGGTTGCGTTGTGGAGAATGGGGTAATCGGGCCAGATCCTGAAAGATTACTCCCACTTAAGGAATTACCTTTACCTCACATTGTAAAAGCTTTAAGAAGGTGTCTGGGATTCTTCTCGTACTATGCCCAGTGGGTGGCTAACTACTCAGATAAAGTCCGACCTCTTATTAAGTCAACGTCTTTTCCTCTATCAGTGGAAGCTTAGGAGGCTTTCCTTAATATCAAACGGGACATTGAGAAGGCAGTGGTATGTGCCGTGGATGAGAAGATCCCATTTCAAGTGGAAAGTGATGCATCTGATTTTGCGTTGGCAGGAACTCTTAACCAAGCTGGTAGACCAGTAGCTTTCTTCTCTCGTACATTGCAAGGACCAGAAGTTCGACATTCTTCAGTGGAAAAGGAGGCACAGGTGATTATCGAAGCAGTCAGGTATTGGAGACATTATCTCGCTGGCCAACGTTTTACGCTCATTACTGACCAGCGGTCCGTGGCCTTTATGTCAACACTAAGCAGAGAGGCAAGATCAAAAATGATAAGATTTTAAGATGGCGAATAGAACTGTCAACATATGACTATGATATTCAGTACCGGCCTGGAGTATTTAATGAGCCATCGGATGCTTTGTCACGAGGAGTATGTGCTAGTCTAGGTATAGATAAGCTTCAAAGTCTCCACGATGCACTCTGCCACCCTGGGGTTACCAGAATGAACCACTTCATTAAGTCCCACAATCTACCCTACTCTATTGAGGAGGTCCGGACAATGACCAGAACCTGTCGTGTTTGTGCTGAATGCAAACCCCGCTTCTATAAGCCGTCTGAGCCAGCTCATCTTATTAAAGCAACTCGACCATTTGAGCGTTTGAGTCTCGATTTTAAAGGTCCCCTTCCATCAGGCGACCATAATGTCTATTTTCTTAATATTATAGACGAGTACTCTCGGTTCCCTTTTGTTATCCCCTGTCCGGATGTGACTAGTGCTGTTGTAATTAAATGCCTCTGCCAACTGTTTTCCTTGTTTGGCATGCCTAACTATATACATAGTGACAGGTGTTCTTCCTTTATGAGTGAAGAATTGCGACAGTTTTTGCTATTGAAAGGGATTGCAATGAGTAGAACTACCAGCTATAACCCTCGTGGTAATGGGCAGGTCGAGAAAGAAAATGCGACAGTGTGGAAGGCTACCGTACTGTCTCTGAAGTCGCGAGGCCTGCCGACCTCTCGCTGGCAGGATGTCCTGCCAGACGTGCTGCATTCCATAGGGTCTCTTTTGTGTACAGCGACGAATGCCACCACTCATGAAAGGATGTTTAGTTTTCCAAGAAAAGCTACTAATGGAGTAATGTTACCCACATGGTTGATGACCACGGGCCCTGTGTTGTTGCGCAGACATGCAAGAGGCCACAAGACTGATCCACTGGTGGAGGAAGTACAACTCCTCCATGCTAATCCCCAGTATGCGTATATTCAATATCCGAATGGGCGAGAGGATACGGTCTCTATTAAAGATCTTGCACCTGCTGGAGCTCGAAAAGAGTTCGACTCTGAGAGTAGAGTTTTCAATCGTGGTATTGGACCTTCAGAGACACAAACCCTCAGTGTGGAAAATACTGATGATTCTGGGAATTCGAATGAACCGGAGTTAGTACTCTGGGAGGAGCCTCAGCAAGAGTTACGTCATTCCCAGAGGATTATCAGACCTCCTGACAGACTGAATCTATAGCAGGGGGTGAATGTGATGAAATAACTCTGTGTTCTGGCATTTGTATTGTTGTTGTTGTTGTTGTTGTTGTACTTGTTAATGTCTGGAATGTTACACCGGTGTAACCACTAATGCTCCTCCCTAGCCCCGCCCCTCTTCTGGAATGTTCTACCAAGAGCTGGGTCGGTGATGACTGTGTTAACTTGATGCCATGTTCTTACTTAATAAAAGCCTTTAGTTTTAAGCTTTAACCTCATGGATTCAGGCAGTTATTTGGCACATCAAAGCCTTCCTGGTGAAGTGCAGGCCCCTGATGCTATGCTCCTCAGTCATATCCAGGAAAGTGGACTATGGGTCTTGCGGCTGTGTATGACCTTCTGCATGTGGCTCTCCTCAACTGCTGTCTTCTAACAGGCTCACCTGCAGCTCATCCTGGATACTGAGGCTGCTGCTCCTCTTCCTCCATTCAAAACACCGAAGCAAAAATGGCACCCGAGATAAGCTGTGGGAGCTTAATCAGGGTGAGGAAGGCGAAAAAAAAATCCTATAAACAAGCAATCTGCAAGCCGAAATAATCCTTGCAAATCTACTAAGCACGATAGCACACAGATCCCTATCTGAATGCCTGCAGCTGATTGCCCCTTTAAATAGTGCTTCCTGTCAGTCAGTCAGTGCCTGAAGCCAATCTCACAGGTTTTACTCAGCAGGCTGGCTGCTGGGTGGGGCTCCCATCCAGTTAAAATCGTTTTGGGGTTCTAATTACATCAATTGCACTGTGGGAGCTTGATTCAAATAAGATAATGAAGTGTCCCGCCTCTCCACAGTGGGACACTCGGACGTCCTGTATTCAACCTTTTAACCCTGACCCTCTCCCACCCGTCGTGTGGGTGTTAATATTGAGGTCTTTTTAACTGTATATGGTCCAGAATGGTAATTTCACTATCTGTGGAGAAAGTAGTAGGATCAAATAAACTTGTCTTTTCTCTGTACCTTTTATTGAGGATGATCTTAAATTATTTTCCAAATCAACTTGAATTTTACTAGTTCAGTGTTGTGCAAAAAGATCCAAATTGGATCCTGTTTCCAATATGCATGTCCCTTTAAGAAAATTGCTCTGCTCCCCCAGTGCCCTTGCAGATAAGGGCACTTCAAGGTGTAGTACAAAGCCATAAAGATCAGAATGTTACAGGTTCAATTCCTGAACTGTGCTGAGTGAGCTGATCTCAGCTGAGCTGCAATGACTACATCCAAGCTGGGAAAGGAATAATCAGCCAGAGTGCCTGCTCCTGTTAATTATGCAGAGGGTCCCGTTGGGAAGTGGGACTTTGTACTTTGCTGAAAATGATCTCAGATATTAATGCTATAATGCCTTCCGCCATCAAATTGCCTCCCGGCACTTAGTGACGACAAAACCCGATGCATCACGCACATCAGAAATTTGTGCAATCCCTCTATCAACACATGGGCATTGAGGGCAAACTGCATCTAAACTGATAGCAAAATACTGCGGATGCTGGAAATCCGAAATAACAACAGAAAATGCTGGAAAAACTCAGCAGGCCAGGCAACATCCGTGGAGGGAGAAATAGAGTCAATGTTTCAGGTCGAAACCCGAAACCTGAAACGTTGACTCTATTTCTCTCTCCACGGATGTTGCCTGGCCTGCTGAGTTTTTCCAGCATCTTCTGTTGTTATTCTACATCTAAACTCTGCGCACCCGGAGACATGGCCCAGTTATTTTGAAGATACAGCTGTATATATGGACAAATGGGATCCCATCCACATTGAGATGGTAGCCCAGCTACCTACCCTGAGACAGTGTTTTGTTAAATGCGTTAATTAAATGGCAGATCTTTATTGCTTTGGAACATCTCCATCCTGAGTGCAAATCAATGAGCGATTGCAAGTTATGTATTAAACATATTTGAATACTTTTAAATCATGTCATAAATACTGATTAGTGCATATTATGTACAAATTGAACCTTTGTCTATAATTCCACCTTTATACATGCAACCGTGCTTTTGCAATTCCTAAGAGAAAAAGCACAAGGCCATCATGTTAGCACCGCGACCACCCGCTGGAAAGATAAACGCTCTCGACCTCCATCCATGCTGTCCCACTTTATCAGTGGCCTGTAGCTGGCTGTACTCCGAATGACAGACCGAGTTAATAGCTTCCTGAACAAAATGCTATTGCTTTTTGAATAATGTGGCCATGTGAAGACATTTGCACTCTGCAATGGACAAAGAAAAAGTTATAAGAGACTTATGAATTCACTGCAATCCACGCGAAAGAACAGTGACTGTAAGAAAAGGGTGGAGTTAAAATTTTGACTCCAATTTTCTGTCTATTTAGGGAATAACAAATGATCATGCATTGCAATAAATATTTGTATAAGTAACTCATAGTCAGCCATATCACTGTCATTTATTATTCCACTTACAAATACTTTTTCATTTTATGGTGTATATAAATATAATCCACATCCAAAATAATGTCATCTTTGTTTGTGACTCAGTATAAATGAAGTGATTAAAATGCACATTCGAGGTTAACAATTAGCTCTTGTAAGGAAACAAAATACATGTATCAATCGATAGCAATCCATATAGCAGGCCCCCAAGTGTGGGCTTTTCTTCAGTATGGTGGTAGAAGTCCACGTATTATGCTCAGTGACTCATTACCAAAATCAATGGCCCAGAAATTTGGGTCGGGGGCTTCCCGCGGGTGTAAGCCCCTGACCTGTACTTACCTTGCGTGCTGGCCGTTGAGCTGTGGGCCCCCGTGGAATTCCGATCCTGGGCCTGCTCCAGCTGCCGGCGCGCAGTGCTTGCGTATCCCGGGGCGCAGTTAGTTCGATGCATCCCCTGGGATCACATGGGCCATGGGGAGCCAATCGGAGCAGCGAATGCTCCATTCATAAGTTTGACAGGAAGAGCTGTCAAAACTTAGAAATACTACGGGCTCCAAAACATCACTAAATCTTCAAATAAATTTTTTAAAAACATCATATTTTATAAATAAACTATAAATTACATGAAATAACTATTTTAAACAATAATTTAAATTTTTGAAAAACTAATTTTATTTTCTAACGGGGCTAAAAATAAACTTACCTTTCTTTAAAGTATTTAAAAATAATAAACCTGTGGAAAAAATGTTTTAATTTTAATTAATTCACCACTTACCTTGTAAAAAGCAGGCCTTACACCTGCTTTTTAAATGTCTAACTTCTGCAGACTTACCCTCCTGGGAAAACCTGTAAAAAAAACGCAAGTTCGATACGCACGGGCAGCCTCTCCCTCACACGCGTTCGACCTCTGAACCCCTGCTTTCAGGGGAATGGAAGTGCCGGTTTCCCGCGCATGTGCAGTGCATGCAGGAAACCAGCACTTCCATTGGGCTTACGGGTGAGTACCCTGTGCGTACTCACCCGTGGAGACCCGAATTTCTGGGCCATTAGTTATTAGAGTTAAGATACATCTACTACAGCTAGTAGGAGGGTCAGATGAGGGTTTTCTGCTTGTGGGCATTAAGGGAAGCGTAGTTATTGGAGAAGATTTGACTTGCTGTCATATTTTGGGATTTTCTGACCATTTGTCCACAGAACAGGTTTGGAAAAGTGTTACATTTAAATGTAAAACAATTTCATGCTAGTTTAAGAGAAAACAATGAGATGATTGGTGATTAAGGTGCTAATGTATTCAGCATTGAAGTTATTTCTCAAAGTCTGAAAACAATAAGCAATGTGTTAGCCTGTCTTGGAAATCGCTAAACATTCTCATACCTATTGTGTTGGGATTTCACTGGTCCCAGGTGGACAGCAGGGAATGTCTAACACAGGCTTCCCCCTCTGGTTGAGAAAGCAGGAAGGTTAAAATCGTGATGGGAACTCTCACTGAAGGGGGAATTTTAACTGACAGTGGATTTTGTGTGGGGGTGGGGTACTGAACGGGGAGCCTGTCCAATGTCATCAGTGTGAGGCCTGGTTGATTTTAACTGTTGGGCCTCAATTACATCTGATGGGTGGGCGGCCCACCTGATTGTGTTGGGAGCTGGCAGCCTGCCCACTTGCAGGGCAGGGTTTCTGGCAGGCCTCCGCAGATCTATTTAAAGTATGAATCCACCTCTTAGAGAGAGGGTGCATTCACTTCTTGGAGATTGCTGTGTTATACTGCTGCAAAGCAATGCTTGTGTGAGAAGAGTCAGAAGAAAGCCCCCAAGTTCTCTGATGCCTCTCAGGGTGTCCTAGCAGAAGAGGTCAGGGCAAGGAGAGACATTTTCTTGCAACAAATGGGAAGAAGATTCTGAGGGTCAACCTCCAAGAGGCTTGGAGACAGGTGTCTGAGCTTGTCAGTTCAAAGAGCATCACCCTCAGGAACTGGATTCAACGCAGAAAAAGATTCATTGACCTGACCAGAGTAACAAGGGTGAGGACAGGTCTTCATCTCTCTAGCTCTCTGCCTAACACCTGGAACCAGCCCTGTCCTCCCATTTCCCAACACTCTAAACACTGCCTTTCCCTGCATCACACTCCTTCTCCACCAATCACAAGGAAACACTGTACCACCTTTCCTTATTCCAAACACACGCTAACCTCTTTCGTGGTGCTGTCACAGCAGCCATTAGCAGCATTATGTTCTCATGGTAGCAATTGCAAAACAAGGAGGGCCAGAAATTCAGTGGGCTTTGCGCCCAGTTACCGCCCAAAGAGGGCTTCTGCGCAAGTGTAAGAGGGTGCGCTGATATTCAGCGCTGCGGTAATGGCGGCGGTAGCCGGTAGCGCTGCGCCGACACCGATGACGTCATCAGTGTGCGCAGTGCCCCGGTTCCGCCCCGCTTCCGGCCCAAACCCCATATTTAGTAGCGGCCGCAAACAGCGATTGAAAAACGGGGCCGGACTGCTGCGCTACTGGGGCGCTTTAAGGTGGAGGTACGGCCGGCCGCTTTTTCGGCGGGCGCCTGCCCGCACCTCCTTCCCCGGCCTCCTCCACCCCCCCCCCCCCGCGGCATTGTGGCTGCTTTCCGCGAGCCCGGCACTTCTCCGTGGTGCCGGGCTCATTTGCCGGCACAATCCAGCGGCGATCTCGCTGTTGCAGGCACCTCCCCCTTAAGAGAAGGAGGAGGCCTGCAGTACCGCAGCCTGCCGCTCCGCAGCGGGTGGCGCAGCGGGGCCTACAGCGCAGAAATTCAGTTTCAGCGCCCCAAGCGGGGGCGGGCACACCCTGGAATAGCGCCCGGTTCCGACTTGGGGCGCAAAAGCCGAATATCTGACGGGCGCACCTGGCTCCGCACGCAGTGCTAACTTTTGGGCGTTAGCCTGCTGGCGGGCCTTAACTGAATTTCTAGGCCGGAACTCCTTTGATAACTCCTTTCTCACTTTACATGCCAGACGCTTTCTTTCCATTCAACACCTCCCCCTTATTTTATAACTTGCTTCTTCTCACTCTCAGCATAGTAACTACATGAAGAAGCCCCGCTCATGTGCGCATTCCTTGTCAATAGTCACTCAGCGGCTCTTTCCCTATCTTTCTGCAGGAAACAGTGGCTCACAACACTAGGGAGAGTAGCAAGTCTAGGGGACGTCCGACCAAATTACCAGGCCCTAACTGAGATGGAGCAGGCAGCCATGGCGATCAATGGCTCAGTTGGAATGCAAAGTTTCAGAGACGGCAAGGCTGGGGGCTTAATTGAACAGAGTGTTTGCCTATTACTTTGTATCCTTGCCTTTACTTAAAGCAATCACACATTCAACCAGCTTGACAATGTTATGCCTGTCAGTGCCATTCTAAATTTTGTCCATTTCTCCTTTCACTAGATCCTTCCCAGCACCTGGACCTCGTCAATGAGGAATCGGAGAAGGGCTGTCCTCTGGAAGATGCACCGTCATGTGCTCCATCCATCCCAGCACAGAGATTGGCAGCCCGGACAGGTAAGAGAGTGAGTGAGTGAGAGGGGTCTGCACTTGGTGAAGCACCCAGCACGAGTGAGCAGGAGTAGAGACTAGTGGGAAGGATAGCCCAGAATACAGCTTGCCGGGGGGCACAATTTGCACCAAGCTCTGCTGAGGAGGACAGAGATACTGACTTCAGGAACTCAGTCTTCTAAAGAAAACTCCTTTCAGCACACATGCAATTATACAGTATAATGTATTGCAAAGCCTGCCAGGAAGTTGCCATGCAATCTCTGAACATTTGGAGGAGTGTACTTCTAGCTTGCGTGGTGTCCTGTCCCAGAGCATCAGCACTGTGGAGTCTTCTGTGGAGTGTGTGACCACCTCCAGGGATGGTGCAGCAGGGCACTCAAGCCAGAAGTCTGCATCACTAGCTTTTGCCAATTTGTTGGAAGCTCAAACTGCTGCCATTCAGTCTGAGCTCCAATATCTGCTCCACTTGGAGAGGCTGGTGGGCCACATGGATGAATCTGTGGGCCACATGGATGGACTGGTGGGCTGCATGGATGGACTGGTGGGCTACATGGATGGACTGGTGGGCTACATGGATGGACTGGTGGGCTACATGGATGGATCTGTGGACCACATGGATGGACTGGTGGGCCACATGGATGGACTGGTGGGCCACATGGATGGACTGGTGGAACATATCGATGAATTAGTGGACCACCTCGGTGGCCTTGTGGATCACATCAATAGGGGCTTTAAAGGCATCACTGAATTCCTCAAGTCTGCTATTCTGCGGATCAGTGGGAGTGATGAGGTGCAGCCCCATGGGAGTGGCACTAGCACAATGGGAGTGGCACATGTTGCCCTCTCTTGGGTGTCAACATGTCTGCCACCCCCTCAACCAATACCTGCCATTGTGCCAGAAAGCCAGCTGGGCCACACTGCCCCGGCAGCAGGCCTGAGCTACCTGAGGTCATCGAGCATGAGTATCTCAAGGGTCTCTTTGTTCTTTCCTCCCCTCCCCCCTTTCCCTGCCCCTGCACTTGCTTAAAAACTTGTTCCATCTCCAGCTCTTTCCAGTTCTGACAAAGGGTCATCGACCTGACACGTTGGGCTTGATTTTCAGTGTGCCGTGGAGTCGGGTTTGGAGGCATGCGGGGGGGGGGGTTAAATTCCCGAAATCGGGGGTCCTGACCCCATCCCGCCCCCAACCCACCTCCGTGCCAGTTTCAAAGGAGGCGGGTACCCGCCCCGCACTGGGACCCGCCTACCCGAGGCGGGAAGGGGATTAGTGCCAATTAACTGCCTGTTAACAGGTAGCTAACAGGCAGTTTTTAGCCTAATCCCTATTTTTGATGTTGAAGTGTGGGATTCCCGACGGCTCCAAACCACGCCAAGTTAGAGGAGTCAGGCCGTCGGGTTGAAGCGCTTGGAGGGGTCGAGATGTCGGTGTTCAGGTGAGTGATGTGTGCATGAGTGCAAAGGTAAGTGTGTTTGATATGTCTAAAGTGAGTAAATAAGTTTTACATACATTTTCTTACCTTTTCAGCCTTCCTTCCTTTAGGTTCGTAGAGTCCCTCATCTCACCGGCACAGAAAGCAGAATGGCTGCGATCTGTCAAAAGTGACAGCCTTCAGCTTTCTGTGCAGGAGAGCTTTCTAACTGAGTCTGTGGAGAAGGACTCAGGTTAGAAGTAAGACTGTCAGTGTTTGACAACTTCAAACAGCTGTGAAACGCTGATATTTCATCTGTCAAAACGTCTTGACAGATGAAATTTCAGTCTGTGACGTCACCTGTTGCCGGGTGGCCCTTAATTGGCTTGCTGAGCCCACTGGGTGGGCTCAACAAGGTCAATCAAGTTAAAATCGCGTGGATTGGCTGCATCTCGATGGAGGCGGGACTATAACCCCGAAAATTGTAGTCCTGCCTCCAACCCAACTTCTGAATGAAAATCCAGCCCGTTAACTGTTTCTATCGCCACAGATGCTGCCTGACCTGCAGAATATTTCCAGCATTTTCAGTTTTTATTTCAGATTTCCAGCATCCGCAGTATTTTGCTTTTGTATCTCAAGGGTGTTCACTTGAGCAAAGACAATCATTCCCCAGTGCTGAAGCCACTGGGGGAGCACCTCATAGGAGTGGTAGGAATATTAAACAAATTCAAGGAAGGTACTATGGGTTCAGGGTAATCATTGTTTTTGTCTTTAATGAATTACCCTTTTCATGTTTGGCACTTTTGTCTGCAGTGTGGTTCCTTATGGCATCAGAATCTGTTACAATTTAAATAAAAGCTTTTACGATTGTATTTTTTAAAAAAACATGCTGTTCTCAATGTGCATAAATGATGGTTTGATGGCTTCAAACTTTACAGCAGTAAGGTAAAGAGAGACTTCAATGGCATATCTTTGCGCTTTTCTCGGGCCCCGATTGCTGATTTCCACTTGTGGCGCGCTGGGCAAGCAGGACTTGAGTAAGGATAGAGGCAGTTGAGGTTTGGATGAGCTAAAGTTTATGGAGGGTGGAAGGCTGGCGAGAAGGGCATTGGAATATTCAAGTTTGGAGGCGGCAAAGGCATAAATGAGGTTTTCAGTAGTAGATGGGCTAAGGTAGGGGCAGAGACAGACAATGTTATGGAGGCGGAAATAGGCAGTCTTTGTGATAAAGTGTATGTGGGGTTGGAAGCTCAGCTCATGATTGAACAGGTTGCAAGTAGTCTGCTTCAGCCTCAGACAGTGGCCCAGTGGCAAGGATACAAGGGCTGAAGATAATGGCTTTGGTCTTTCCAAAGTATAGCTGGAGGATATTGAGGCTCATCAAAGACTGGATGTCAGTAAAACAGTTTGGTTGCACAAAAGCAATGAAGGGGCCAAGAGGGGTGGTGGACAGATAGAGCTGGGTGTCATTAACAAATATATGGAGGCTGATTTGATGTTTACAGATGATGGTGCCAAGGGCAAACTTGTGGATGATAAAGAGGAAGACGCCAAGGATGTATCCTTGGGGGACCCCCAAGGTGATGGTGTGAGAGTGGGAAGAGAAACCATTGGTAGAGATGCTCTGGCTATGATTGTATAGGTAAGAGAGCGAGTAGAGATTAGGATACATTTCTTAACGCAGCTGGTTGTTGGAGCCAGGAATGTTTTGCCACAGAGACTGGTTAAAAAAGAGACCAATGCATCTTTTAAGGGAAAAAAACATAATATTTGAAGTAAATGAAGATACAGGGCTACAAGGAGAGAGAGGCATGGGGATTAGTTTAGGATTGTTCTAGTAAATACACAACAACAACTTGTATTTATAAGAACATAAAAAATAGGAGCTGGAGTCGGCCATTTGGCCCCTCGAGCCTGCTCCGCCATTCAATAAGATCATGGCTGATCTTCTACCTCAACTCCACTTTGCTGCGCTATCCCCATGTCCCTTGATTCCCTTATTATATCCCAAAATCTATCGATCTCTGTCTTCAATATACTCAATGACTGAGCCTCCACAGCCCTCTGAGGTAGAGAATTCCAAAGGTTCACCACCCTCTGAGTGAAGACATTTCTCTTCATCTCAGTCCTAAATGGCCAACCCCTTATTCTGAGACTGTGACCCCAGTTCTAGACTCCCCAGCCAAGGGAAACATCCTCCCTGCATCTACCCTGTCAAGCCCTATAAGAATTTTGTATGTTTCAACGAGATCACCTCTCATTCTTCTAAACTCTAGAGAATATAGGCCTAGTCTACTCAATCTCTCCTCATAGGACAATCCCCCCCATCCCAGGAACCAGTCTCGTGAACCTTTGTTGCACTCTCTCTATAGCAAGTATATCTTTCCTTAGGTAAGGAGACCAAAACTGCACACAATACTCCAGGTGTGGCCTCACCAGGGCTCTGTATAATTGCAGTAGACGTCTTTACTCTTATACTCAAATCCTTTTGTAATAAAGGCCAACATACCATTTGCTTTCCTAATTGCTTGCTGTACCTGCATGTTAACTTTCAGTGATTCGTGTACAAGGACACCCAGGTCCCTCTGAACACCAACATTTCCCAATCTCTCACCATTTAAAAAATACTCTGCTTTTCTATTTTTCCTACCAAAGTGGATAACTTCACATTTCTCCACATTATATTCCATTTGCCATGTTCTTGCTCAATCACTTAGCTTGTCTATATCCCCTTGAAGCCTCTTTGCATCCTCCTCACAACTTACATTCCCACCCAGCTTTGTATCATCATCAAACTTGGATATATTACATTTGGTCCCCTCATCCAAATCATTGATAAAGATTGTGAATAGCTGAGGCTCAAGCACAGATCCTTGCGGTACCCCACTAGTTACAGCCTGCCAAACCGAAAATGACCCGTTTATTCCTACTTTCTGTTTTCTGTCCGTTAACAAATCCTCAATCCATGCTAGTATATTACCCCCAAACCCATGAGCCCTAATTTTGTTTAATAACCTCACTGGCAGCATCAGCAGCGAGAGCGACCCTGGGTGGAGACTGAGCGCAGAGACCGAGGATTTAAGGAACGGGGAGAGAGAGAAGTAAAAAGCAATCGAAGTGTGACATCACCAGAAAGCAGGTAAGTGATTGGTTGGTGAATATTTCTCTCTTTCTTGCTTTTTTCCAAACTTAAGTTTTGTGGTTTATAGTTTCTAGGGTCTCTGTTGTGTAGAGGGAAGTGCTAGTAAACAAGGGCCCTTGAGTATATAATTTAATTGTAGTGTAATTAGTGGTATTGATTTGAGTTAATTTAATTTGAATTAATTAAAGGGTAAGTCATGGCAGCACAGCTTGGCCCTGTGGCATGCTCCTCCTATACTATGTGGGAAATCAGGGACACTTCCTGTGTCCCTGATGACCATGTGTATGGGAAGTGTATCCAGCTGCAGCTATGGGTAGACCGCATTGTGGCGCAGCGAATAGATACATACTGGAGTATTCGCGATGCTGAGGACGTCGTGGATAACATGTTTAGGGAGTTGGTCACACCGCTGCATAACGGCTGCACAGGCAGGAAGGGAATGCGTGACTGCCAGGCAGAGTAGTAGGCGCAGGCAGGTAGTGCAGGGATCGCCTGTGGCCATCCCCCTCAGACAGATATACCACTTTGGATATTGTTGGAGGAGATGGCTTATTGGGGGAAGGCAGCAGCAGCCAACTTCCTGGCACCATGGGTGGTTCTGCTGCACAGGACGGGAGGAAAAAGAGCGGGAGAGTTTTAGTGATAGGGGATCCTTTTCTAAGGGGAATAGATAGGCGTTTCTGCGGCTGCAAACGAGACTCCAGGATGGTATGTTGCCTCCCTGGTGCAAGGGTCAAGGATGTCTCAGACCGGCTGCAGGGCATTCTGGAGGGGGAGGGTGAACAGCCAGTTGTCGTGGTGCATATGGGTATCAATGATATATGTACAAAATGCGATTAGGTCCTAAAAACTGAATATAGGGAGTTAGGAGGTAAATTAAAAAATAGGACCTCAAAGGTAGTAATCTCAGGATTGCTACCAGTGCCACGTGCTAGTCAGAGTAGAAATAGAAGGATATTTCAGATGAATATGTGGCTAGAGGAATGGTGCAAGGGGGAGGGATTCAAATTCCTAGGACATTGGAACCGGTTCTGGGGGAGGTGGGACCAGTACAAACTGGACGATTTGCACCTGAGCAGGACCGGGACCGATGTCCTAGGGGGAGTGTTTGCTAGTGCTGTTGGGGAGGGTTTAATCTAAAATGGCAGGGGGTTGGGAACCTGTGCAAGGAGACAGAGGAAAGGGAAGCAAGGATAGAAGCAAAAGACAGGAAGGAGAAAAGCAAAAGTGGAAGGCAGAGAAAGCAAGTGTGTAAATCAAACAGGGCCACAGTAAATAATAATTCTAAAAGGACTAAGAGTGTTAAAAAAACAAGCCCGAAGGCTTGTGTCTTAATGCGAGGAGCATTCGTAATAAGGTGAAAGTATTAGCTGTGCAAATAGATGTAAACGGATATGATATCATTGGGATTACGGAGACATGGCTCCAGGGTGACCAAGGCTGGGAATTCAACATCCAGGGGTATTCAATATTCAGGAAGGACAGGCAAAAAGGAAAAGGAAGTGTGGTAGCATTGCTGGTTAAAGAGGAGATTAACACAATAGTAAGGAAGGATAGTAGCTCTGATGACGTGGAATCTGTATGGGCAGAGCTGAGAAATACCAAGGGGCAGAAAACATTAGTGGGAGTTGTATACAGACCCCCAAACAGTAATGCTGAGGTTGGGGATGGCATTAAACAGGAAATTAGAGACGCGTGCAATAAGGGCACAGCAGTTATCATGGCTGACATTAATCTACATATAGATTGGGCTAACCAAATTAGTAACAATACTGTGGAGGAGGAATTCCTAGAGTGTATACAGGATGGTTTCCTGGACCAATATGTCGAGGAACCAACTAGAGATCAGGCCATCTTAAACTGAATACAGGAAACTTTGGTTTATCCGGAGGTTATATGTCCGGAATACTCGATCTAACGGCAAAAATCAGGAGCTGTTTTCTATAAGTTTTTTTAGTTCTCGTTGCTTTTTTTTTCCCAGTCAGGCACTGCAAGGTCTGTAGCTATAGCAACAGCTTCAGCTAGAGACGCTTGCAGCTGCAGCCGACTGTTTTGAAGCTGTTGCTAAGCAACAGGGTTTGTTGATTCACACGGAGCTTTTCAGTTCCGTATGTTTCAACATTATGCTGGTATGTCCGGCACTTTTGATGGTACGGCACCAGCTCGGTCCCGTCAGTGCCGGATATCAGAAAGTTTCCTGTATTATGTAATGAGAAACGATTAATTAGCAATCTTGTTGTGCGAGGCCCCTTGGGGAGGAGCGATCATAATATGATAGAATTCTTCATTAAGATGGAGAGTGAAGTAGTTGACTCAGAGACTAGGGTCCTGAATTTAAATAAAGGAAGCTACGAAGGTATGAGGCACGAATTGGATACGATGGATTGAGGAACGTTACTTAAAAGGGTTGACGGTGGATAGGCAATGGCAAACATTTAAAGATCGCATGGATGAACTACAGAATTTGTTCATCCCTGTCAGGCATAAAAATAAAACAAAAAAGGTGGCGCAACCGTGGCTAACAAGGGAAATTAGGGATAGCATAAGATCCAAGGAGAGGACATATGAATTGGCCAGCAAAAGCAGCAACCTGAGGATTGGGAGCAGTTTAGGATTCAGCAAAGGAGGGCAAAAGGATTAATTTAGAGGGGGAAAATAGAGTATGAGATTAAGCTTGCAGGGAACATAAAAACTGACTGAAAAACTTCTATAGATATGTGAAGAGAAAAAGATTGGTGAAGTAGGTCCCTTGCAGTCAGAATCAGGGGAATTTATAATGCGGAACAAAGAAATGGCTGACCAATTAAATACATACTTTGGTTCTGTCTTCACAAAGGAGGACACAAATAACCTCCCAGAGATGTCGGGGAACATAGGGTCTAATGAGAGAGAGGAACTGAATTAAATCAGTATTTGTAGGGAAATGGTGTTCGGGAAATTGACGGGATTGAAGGCCGATAAATCCCCAGGGCCTGATAATCTACATCCTAGGATACTTAAGGAAGTAGCCCTAGAAATAGTAGATGCATTGCTGGTCATCTTCCAAAATTCTATAGACTCTGGCACAGTTCCCATGGATTGGAGGGTAGCTAATGTAAACCCACTATTTAAAAAAGGTGGTGAGTGGAAATGGGGAATTACAGACCGGTAAGCCTGACATTGGTAGTGGGGAAAATGCTAGAGTCCATTATAAAAGATGTAATAGCAGAGCACTTGGAAAACAGTGACAGGATCGGACAAAGTTAGCATGGATTTAGAAAAGGTAAATCATGCTTGACTAATCTACTGGAATTTTTTGAGGATGTAACTGGTAGAATAGATAAGTTAGAACCAGTGGATGTGGTGTATTTGGACTTTCAGAAGGCTTTCGATAAGATCCCGCATAAGAGATTAGCATGCAAAGTTAAAGTGCATGGGATTGGGGTTAAGGTACTGACTTGGATGGAGAACTGGTTGGCAGACAGGAAGCAAAGAGTTGGAATAAACGGGTCTTTTTCCGAGTGGCAGGCAGTGGCTAGTGGGGTACCACAGGGATCGGTGCTAGGACTCCAGCTATTCACAATATATATTAATGATCTAGACGAGGGAACTAGATGTAATATCTCCAAGTTTGCATAGGACACAAAGCTGGGTGGGCGTGTGTGATGTGAGGAGAATGCCGAGAAACTCCAGTATGATTTGGACAGGTTGGGTGATTGGGCAGATGCATGGCAGATGCAGTATAATGTGGATAAATGCGAGGTTATCCACTTTGGTGGCAAAAACAGGAAGGCCCATTATTATCTGAACGGCAATAGATTGGGAGAAGGGGAAGTGCAACGAGACCTGGGTATCCTTGTGCACCAGTCGCTGAAGGTAAGCATGCAGGTGCAGCAGGCGGTTAAGAAGGCAAATGGTATGTTGGCCTTCATAACGGGAGAATTTGAGTGCAGGAGCAAGGATGTCTTGCTGCAGTTGTACAGGGCCTTGGTGAGACCACACCTTGAGTATTGTGTGCAGTTTTGTTCGCCTTATCTGAGGAAGAATGTTCTTGCCATGGAGGGAGTGCAGCGAAGATTCACCAGACTGTTACCTGGGATGGCAGGAATGACATATGAGGAGAGATTGGGTCGATTGGGCTTATATTCGCTGGAGTTTAGAAGAATGAGAGGGGATCTCATTGAAATTTATAAAATTCTAACAGGACTAGACAGACTACATGCAAGAAGGATGTTCCCGATAGCGGGGGAGTCCAGAACCAGGGGTCACAGACTAAAGACAAGGGGTAAGCCATTTAGGACAGAGATGAGGCAGAATTTCTTCACCCAGAGAGTGGTGAACCTGTAGAATTCTCTACCACAAAAGGCAGTTGAGGCCAATTCATTAAATATATTCAAGAAGGAGTTAGCTATATTTCTTAAGGCTAAAGTGATCAAGGGATATGGGGAGAAAGCAGGGACAGGGTACTGAATTTGGATGATCAGCCATGATCTCATTGAATGGCGGAGCAGGCTCGAGGGGCCGAATGGCCTACTCCTGCTCCTATCTTCTATGTTTCTATGTGTGGCACCTTATTGAATGCCTTCTGAAAATCCAAATACACCACAGCCACTGGTTCCTCTTTATCTATTCTGCTAGTTACAACCTCAAAAAACTCTACTGAAACACGATTTCCCTTTCATAAATCCATGTTGACTCTGCCCAATCCTATTATTACATTCTAAGTGCCCTGTTACCATGTTCTTAATAATAGATTCTAGCATTTTCCCTTGTACTGATGTCAGGCTAACGGGTCTGTAGTTCCCCGTTTTCTCTCTCCCTCCTTTCTTAAATAGTGGGCTTTTATTTGCTACCTTCCAATCCACGGGAACCATTCTAAAACCTATGGAATTTTGGAAAATGACCATCATTGCATCCACTATCTCTATAGCCACCTCTTTCAAAACCCTAGGATGTAGGCCATCAGGTCCAGGGGATTTATTGGCTTTCAGTCCCATTAATTTCTCCAATATTACTTTTTGACTAATATTAATTTCTTTCAGTTCCTCATTCTCGCTAGACCCTTGGTTTCCACTATTTCCGGGAAGTTTTTTGCATCTTCTTCAGTGAAGACAGACACAAAGGGCTCGATTTTCCCAGGCCCGAGGAGGCGGGATTGGAGGCGTGCGAGTTGTTAAAGTCGCCAAAACTGGTGGGCGGGCCCATTCGCGCCTCCATCCCACCTCCGAGCAATTTTCCCAAGTGCGTGTTTTCTGACCCGCTTTCCATCCCGCCTCCAAGAGGCGGGATAGGCCCTTAAGGCCCTTAACAACCACTTAATTGCCTCTATAATCCCATTTTGATAGGCCTTTCTGATTATAACACATTTCCCCCATCCTACACGCCTCCTCTGGAACACGGCAGGTAATCCTGGCGGCCTCACTAGTAGATTGCTTACGAACAGCTGCAGCTCCACCATTACAAAGGAGTTTTCACCGATGATCATTTGCAAGTGGCAGAACTTTGTTGTTTCAGGTCTGGGGGAACTTTTAGCAGGCATACTCAGTGTTGTGGAAGTTTGGAGCCTGACATCCATCTCCAGTGTCACCTCCTTGGAAACCCCTCTCCCCACCTTGACTAAGCGCTTCCTCAACTGAGGCATATACCAGAAGCATGGCGACCATTTAATTCCTTTCCTCCTGGGCATCAGATTCGGACGAAGACCAGCCGCGGCAGCAGCATAACCATGAGCAACAGCAGGAACATCAACAGGAGCGCCAAGCTGTTAGTCACCCACCTGAAGATGCACAGGCCAGAAGGTGCCACAGCGCCATCATATTGCTGCCCGGGATGCAAGGGACGCACTCATCCTGGCCAGATTTGCTTAGCCTGCACAATCAAACACTTTAGACTCCCTCCTTCTTACCAGATCATCGATAATGGAGAAGAACCTACGGAATCCTATCACTCTGACCACCATTCTGATAATCGCCAGTTGCCCTAAGCCCTCAATGTAAAACGCCCATTTGCGAAATGACACAGGCCACAATTTCAACAGTTTGCCATCAAATCTCTTTATGATACCATGACAAGGATGGCTGGTTCAAAAACAAAACAACACAGCACCCAAGTGACTACCCTTGTGACTAGTTGTGCTTTATCTTCCTCTTACGCGTGCTCCTACGTGGTGCTTCCCCTGTGGCTTCAGTAGATGGGCAGGCCCCTTGCTCGCTCTCTTGCTGCTCCTGTCTCGACGCCTTTGGCGGGCATCCTCTGGGGTGGTGAACCTGTGCGGGCTCGCCAACAGTCTGCTGCTCCTACATCTGTGCAGGGGCTGAGGTGCCCATCTCATTTGGGTGAGGACTCTGGTGGGGCTCTGACTGAGGGCTTTGCTGTGGCATGGTCGTGTGAGTGCTTGGAGAGGAGCCCCCACTTCCTTGTTGTCTGCCTCCAACATCCTTCTCATGGGTCAGCCCCACTTCAGAGGTAGCAAGTGGCTTGACAGCACCTTGCTGCACTGCAGAGGGGCCATGAGGACCCATTTCTTCACTGGAAGTCCTGCTCCAGAGGACTTGCATGAAGGTCTGCTTTGTTTGCCCAATAGCTGACCATCGCTCCTCAAGAGATGTCATTCTATTCTGAACAATGACCATGTTTTCAATACCCTTGCGACTAAGCTCCTCCATGGACGATGGAAGGAGTGAGTGTAGTGAATGCATAGCATAGGTGCTTAGAAGGATACAAAGGACCCTCCCTGTGTGTTGTAAGTAGTTGTTGTCATGGCATCGCAGTGATAGGAAGTGTGAGGGCTGCATGGTAGAATATTAAGTGAATGTGACCATAGAGAGAGAGAGGGAATGGGTAAGGGTGCATGGATGTAAGTGTCAAGTGGGATGTGGAGGAAGAGGTTGGCAAAGCAGAGTGCTGGTGAGGAGAGGTGATGGGGATCAGATTGAGGGTGATGGGAAAGTCATACTCACTTTTCCGGTGTGGAGAAGGTCATGAAACCTCTTCCTGCATTGCAGCCAGGTTCTGCGGCTCATTGAAATGGAGTTGACAACCTGGGCCACTTGTAGCCACACAGCTTTTGTCTCCTGGGGTGGCTTTTTTCTCCCTGAGGAAGGGAACAGCACCTCCTTATTACAGCTGGCTCCGTACACCAGAGCTTGGAGGGAGGGCTCATCAAACCGAGGAGCACACTTTTGCTTGATCGTTAACATTTTCCACAATTCAACTCCTTCATATAAATTGCAGAGCCTTTGCAGTCTCCAGAAGAATCAAGGCTGCTTGCAGGCCTTAAATCCAACAGTATTAATGATGTCATCGGAGGCGACTTTCTGTATGAAAAGACTAACTGGGCCAATGGTTCCCACATGCAGGAAATCAATGGACCAATTAGGGGAAAATCGCACTTTTTCAACACTTCACTTAGGAGTCGGGGTCCTGACACGATTTCCACCTGACACGCCCCAGCCCGCCCACACTGACAAAATCCAGCCCAATGTATTTGTTTAATTTCTCTGCCATTTCCGTATTCCCCATTATAATTTCTCCTGTCTCAGCCTGTAAGGGACCCACATTTACTTTTGCTAATCTTTCCCTTTTTACTTACCTGTGGAAGCTTTTACAGCCTGTTTTTATGAATCTATTTTCCCTTTCTTTATCAATTTCTTGGTCCTCCTTTGCTGAATTCTAAAATCCTCCCAATCCTCAGGCTTACTACTCTTTTTGGCAACATTATAAGCCTTTTCCTTTGATCTAATACTATCTTTAACTTCTCTTGTTACCATGGTTGGACCACTTTTCCTGTGAGGTTTTTGTGCATTAAAGGAATGCATATTTGTTGTAAATTATGTATTAATTCTTTAAATGCTAGCCATTGCTTCTCTACCGTCATACCTTTTAATGTAGTTTCCCAATCTACCTTAGCCAACTCACCCCTCATACCTACGTAGTTTGCTTTGTTTAGATTTAAGACTCTAGTTTCGGATTTAACTAAATCACTTTCAAACTCAATATAAAATTTTATCATATTATGGTCACTCTTCCCTAAAGGCCCCTTAATTAACCCTTTCTCATTGCACAATACTTGATCTTAAATAGCCTGTTCCCTAGTTGGTTCCTCAACATACTGATTTAGAAAACTATCTTGTGTACATTCCATGAATTCGTCCTCCACGCTATTACTGCAAATTTGGTTTGCCCAGTCTATATGTAGATTAAAGTCCCCCATGATTACTGTATTACCCTTGTTACATGCGCCTCTAATTTCCTGATTTATACTATGCTCTACATTACAACTACTGTTTGGGGGCTTATAAACAACTCCCACCAATGTTTTCTGCCCCTTGCTGTTTCTTAGCTCCACCCAAACTGATTCTACTTCTTGATTTTTGGAGCTAAGATCCTTTCTCTCTACTGTCTTTATCCCATTCATTATTATCAGGGCTACCCCTCCTCCTTTTCCATTTTGGCTATCTCTTCTAAAAGTTAAGTATCCTGGAATATTTAGTTCCCAACCTTGGTCACATTGCAACCACGTCTCCGTAATGGCTATTAGATCAAACCTATTAATTTCTATCTGCGCTATTAATTCATCTATTTTTTTGCAAATGCTTTGTGCATTCAGATATAGTGCCTTTAGCTTTGACTTATTTCTATTTTTCCCTGATGTCGCCTTAGTCACTGATTCCTTCTTATCTTTGTTACTCTCTCTGTCACTTCATGACCCACTCTGCTTATTTTTAGCCAAAACTCTACTCTGCTCTACAGCCTTGACATTTCTCTTGTTGCTTTTAAACTTATTCTTTCCTGACTCCTCCCCCCTTCATCAGTTTAAGGCCCTGTCTACTGCCCTAGATATTCAGTTCGCCAGGACACTGGTCCCAGCCGGGTTAAGTGGAGCCCGTCCCAACGGAACAGCTCCCTCTTTCCCCAGTACTGGTGCTAGTGCCCCATGAACTGAAACCCCTTCCTCCCACACCACTCTTTGAGCCACACATTTAAACCTCTAATCTGTTTGCTCCTATGCCAATTTGCGCGTGGCTCAGGTAACAATCCAGTGATTATTACCTTTGAGTTTCTGGTTTTTAATTTGGATCCTAGCTCCTCAAATGCCCTCAGCAGAACCTCCTTCCCAGTTCTACCTATGTTGCTGCTTCCTACGTGGACCACGGCAACTGGATCCTCCCCCTCCCACTCCAAGTTCTCCTCCAGCTGCGAGGAGATGTCTTTAACCCTGGCACCGGGCAGGCAACACAACCTTCAGAACTGTTGGTCGTGGCTGCAGCGAACAGTATCTATCCCCCTGACTATACTGTCCCCTACCACAACTACATTCACTTTCACTCCCCCCACTTGAATGGCCTCCTACATGGTGCCATTGTCAGCTTGCTCATCCATCCTACAGGCTTTTCCCTCATCCACACAGGCAGCAAGAACCTCATACCTGTTGGACAAGGGCAAAGGCTGAGGCTCCTCCAGCACTGCACCTGGGGTTCGCTTACCTGCCTGAGTTGTAGTCACACCCTCCTGTCCCTGACCACTAACCAGACCTGTACAACCACCTGACTTAAGGGGTGTGACTGCTTCCTGGATCAAAGTGTCCAGGTAATTCTTCCCATTCCTGATGCCCCACAACATCTGCACCTCAGACTCCAGCTCAAAAACTCTGAGCTGAAGTTCCTCAAGATGCAGGCCCTTACTGCAAACGTGGTTGTTCGGGATCACAATGCTCTCCACAAACTCCCACATGCTGCAGTTGTGGCACACCACCTGCACTGCCATCCCTATATGACCTTGTTTTATTTAATTAAATTTAATTACATTTGTAATTAGGCAACTTAGTTTACAGTGTAGTTTCTTGACTACTCACTTGATCTAGACTAAGTTAAGGGTACTGAAATTAAATATCAACCTGTAACATAAAGCACTACAAGTAATGTAGGCAAAAAGCAGCAACTGCTTCCCCCTCTTCTCCGAATTCCCACTCTTTTAAAATTTCCAAATAAAAAACTCTGTTTAAGTACATTGCATTTTAATCCCGCTCTGGGCAGACCGCTCTGTGCTCTGCAGACCTGTTTACTCTTATACTCTAGGAGCCTCACCCAATTTACAAGTGTTAGCGCCTATTCAAGACAAACACTTACATCTGACTGACAGTTAACTACCACTGGCAGGCAGCTTCTGTTAACAACAGTTTTTAAAGTTCTAGGTTAAAATCAAAATGTTAAACTAAATTTCACTTTTTACATCTACTACTTACCCAATACTTACCAGAAATTCCCACTCTTTCCAAATTCCCAAATAAAACTCTTTTTAATACACTCCATTTTAATCCCACTCTGTGCTTCCTGCTCTGTGCTCTTTAAAATAGTAAGATCTCCCAAGGCGCTTCACAGGAGCGTTACCAAACAAAATATTCCACCGAGCCACACAGGGAGATATTAGGGCAAGTAAGGTAGGTTTTAAGGAACGTCTTAAAGGAGGAAACAGAAGTAAAGTGGTGGAGAGGTTTAAGGAGGTAATTCCAGAGTTTAGGGCCTTGGCAGCTGAAGGCATGGCCACCAATTGTTGAGCAATTAAAATCAGCGATGTTCAAGAGGCCAGAATTGGCAGAGTGCAGAGATCGCGGAGGGTTGGGCTGGAGGAGATTATAGAGATAGAGAGGGGTGAGGCCATGGAGGGATTTGAAAATAATGATGATAATTTTAAAATTGAGGCATTGCTTGACTGGGAGCCAATGCAGGTCAGTGAGCACAGGGGTGATGGGTGAACGGGACTTGGTGCGAGTCAGGACACGGGCAGCAGAGTTTTGGATGACCTCAAGTTTACGGAGGGTAGAATATGGGAGGCCAGCCAGGAGTGCATTGGAATAGTTAAGCCTAGAGGTAACAAGGCATGGATGAGGGTTTTAGCAGCAGATGAGCTGAGGCAAGGGTGGAGTCAGGCAATGCTACGGAGGTGGAAATAGGCAGTCTTAATGATGGCATGGATATGTGGTCGGAAGCTCATCTCAGGATCAAATATGACACCAAGGTTGCAAACAGTCTGGTTGCCAGGAAGAAGGATGGAGTCGGTGGCTAGGGAACAGAGTTTGTGGTGGGGACCGAAGACGGTGGCTTCAGTCTTTCCAATAATTAGTTGGAGGAAATTTCTGCTCATCCAGTACTGGATGTTGGACAAGTAGTCTGACAATTTAGAGAAAATGGAGGGGTCGAGAGAAGTGGTGGTACGGTAGAGATGGGTGTCATCAGCATACATGTGTAAACTGACACTGTGTTTTCGGATGATGTCGTCGAGGGGCAACATGTAGATGAGAAATAGGAGGTGGGCCAAGGATAGATCTTTGGGGGTCACCAGAGGTAACGGTGCGGGAGTGGGAAGAGAAACCATTGCAGGTGATTGTCTGGCTATGACTGGATAGGTAAGAATGGGCCAAATGATTTCCTTCTGTACTATAAACCTCTAAGGTTCTCACAGCTGCCTTTTAAAGGTATAAATTCATTCCAAATCAACAACCTTCACTGGGAGTCTGCTCCACCAATCCACTATTCTATGGGGAGAAATGTTTTTTTTCATCATAGTATTCGAATATTTTAAAGTGGTATAAATGGCCAGTGAGCTTTGCATTTAACAGTTTAGCCAGAGAGCAATATAAGTAAAGGGGTAGGGATGGAATCTTGATCTTGGTGCTTGCAAACAAAGGAAGCTTAGAAACAGAGAATGCTGAAGTTCTCTTTAGCTTCTGACCCTTAACCAGATTAGAATGCTGGTTGCTTAGAGACCCACATACCCAACATGGGAAACTGCTTTCAGTTGTAGGATTCGACTGCCATAAAATAACTAGTGCTTTGATAACAGTTTCCTGCACATTCCTGAGGGGCACAGACTGTGGCCCCAATTTTCGGCTTGTGTGGGAAATGGTCGGGTTTCCCCGAATGTGGGGTTTCTGACACACATAAAAAAGTATCAGCCAGCTCCATGCAATTTTCCCTCAAGTGGCCAATTAATTCCCAGCATGTGGGAAGCCTTGCTAATTGTCCAATTCAAGTCAGAAATCCCCACAGTATGATGTCATCATTCGTGGTGCTTTCAAGGTCCACAGCAAGCACTGCATCCTCTGAAGGCTTCCAAACGAACCATACAGGATGGCAGAGGAGCCTACAGCAGTTGTGGCCAGTGCCAGACCCCGAGCTGCCTTCAAATTCAATGAGGCTTCACTGCAGGCATTATTGGATGGGGTTAGGGCCCACAGGGAGGTCCTCTTCCCTAGGTCAGGGAGGAAGAGGCCTCCCACTGAGACCAATGCTGCATGGATGCAGGTGTCAGCAGATGCCAGCTCGCTGGGAGTCACCAGAAGAACCTTGGCATTACATCTCTAACTCCTTCCTTTACTCCCCCACAGTACCATCCAGAGCCCCCGTCCTCACTGTGGAGGAGGAAGAGGCTGTGCAGCCAGACTCCTCAGAGGAAGCTCCAGCCTCTGAGGGCACAGCGTCAGCAGAAATAAGCGCACCCAGCACCAGCGCAGACACTCACACCTCGGGGGGACCTTCGGGACATAGAGTAGTGTTGTCACTGTTAATGTGGTGTCAAACATTGAAATCTTTATTTTCAACACTTTGCGCTCTTGACAGATCTCTGTGCACCTTTGGAAGTGGCTTAGTGAGTTGCAGTGAATGGTGAGACATAACTGTACCCCCCGCAATGGTGATGAGTGTGAAAGGAATGGCTTGTGCATTATAGGGATGCTTTATGGTGTTGGTGTGGGGTGGTGTCAACCTGGTGCATCATGTGGCAGCCAGCATGTACAGCGTCAAGTGAAGTAAATCTGGCCATGGTGAGGTCATCTCTGGCCTCCCAGGTAGCAATGTGGTCGGGTGTTGATGCCCTGTGTCCTGTGCGGCATCAGTTGATTGCAGAGAAGGTTGGTGTTGTTGTTGGTGCTGCTGGTGTGCCTGGTGCTGCTGGTGTTGGGGCTGATCGTGGTGGGATTCTGAGGACCAAGGTGAGATAGTTTCAAGGGCACCGATGCTGTTGTAATAGATGGCAGGTGAACTTGAGAAGACAGAAGTGATCTGTCAATGGTGAGAGTGGTTGTTCCAATGAGGTGACACTGGATACAGAGTTTACTCCAAACACTTGCAATCTGCATAAAGCTGAATCTGTCTTCCAAATGCAGTAAGCAACAGCTTTGAGCTTGGAAAGTGAACAGCTGTGAGATGGGAGCTTTTATAGCACATTTGCAGCTGTTAGGTAAAGGGATCATTGCATGGTCATACAATTCCCAACCTGCTTACCTGATGTGATCCCCGAGCAGCGTGGACTCCACAGGCAACCTCGTAAAATTTAAAGGTGAGCTCAAAATACTTTTTAAGTGATTCTTAACAAGGTCATAATGAATTGCCTCCCCCACCGCTGCGTGTCGGGTCTGTTCAGCGCTGGCAGACCCAACATCTGGGAAAGTAGCATGGTGGTGGGTTGACAGCGAGTTCCTGACCTGCTGTCAAAACATTTTTTCCCATCCAACCTGCCACCAAACGTGCCCGCTGACCCCCCTGATGTTCAACTCAATCACATCTGGAATACTGCGTGCAGTTTTGGTTTCCATATTTAAGAAAAGATATACTTGCTCTCGAGGCGGTTCAGAGAAGGTTCACTCGGTTGATTCCGGAGATGAGGGGGTTGACGTATGAGGAAAGGTTGAGTAGGTTGGGACTCTACTCATTGGAGTTCAGAAGAATGAGAGGCGATCTTATCGAAACATATAAGATTGTGAGGGGGCTTGATTGGGTGGATGCGGTGAGGATGTTTCCACTGATGGGTGAGATTAGAACTAGGGGGCATAATCTTAGAATAAGGGGCTGCCCTTTCAAAACTGAGATGAGGAGAAACTTCTTCACTCAGAGGATAGTAAATCTATGGAATTTGCTACCCCAGAGAGCTGTGGAAGCTGCAACATTAAATAAATTTAAAATGGAGATAGACATTTTCCTAGCAGATAAGGGAATTAGGGGTTACGGGAAGAGGGCAGGGAAGTGGACGTGAGTCTAGATTCAGATCAGCCATGATCCTATTGAATGGCCGAGTAGGCTCGAGGGGCCGTATGGCCTACTCCTGCTCCTATTTCTTATGTTCTTATGTTCTTATGTTATGATCGCTATTAGATAACTGTTCATGCACCGTTAGGCTGTTAACTAAATCTGGCTCATTACTCATTATTAAATCTAATATGGCCTGCCCCCTTGTTAGTTCAAGACATATTGTTGCAAAACACTATCCTGAACACAATCAGGAAATTCATTACCTTCATTCACTATCCATTACAGGGATCAAAGTCATCACTATCCATTGCAGGGATCAATATTCATCACTACCCATTACAGGATCAATATTCATCACTACCCATTACAGGGATCAATATTTTTTAAGTTGCATGGTTGTTGAGTATGTTCATTTCAATTTAAGATTGTGCACCCAGAATTGGGGAAAACTTTGTGATTTACTTTTTAAGTTAAAGACGTTTCTGTGATTTATTTTGACTGAAGTTTACTTGTGCAACTGTGAAAATCAGAGGGAGTTTTTGTTTAATTGGAGATTAGATTCAGCCTTGAAGAACTACAAGTTACAGTTGCTATGGTGTCTGAAATTAGATCAATTTGAACTTTTCAAAGCATTTTTTAAAATTAGATTACAGCTAAAAATTGCTAATGCCTTATGCAGTTTAAATTAAAGATGCATGGTCTTGTTCTAGATCAAATTGAATGTTTACAAAGCAGTGTTTTCTTAATTTGGTTACTGCAAGTCTGAGACCTGGTACAGGAAACTTTGGTTTATCCGGAGGTTGTATGGCCAGAAACCTCGATCTAACGGCAGAAATCAGCAGCCGTTTTGTTAGGTTTTTTTTTTCTTCTCCTAGCATTTCTTTAAACAGTCAGTCTCTGGAAAGCCTCTCTGAAGCTGTTGCTAAGCTACAGAGACGCTTCCAAGGTACGGGCCGACTGTTTACAAGCTGTTGCTAAGCAACAGTGTTTGTTGTCAGATACGGAGATGAAAACCTCCGTATCCTTCAACATTAGCGCTGGTCTGTCCGGAAGTTTTCGTAGATCGGCATCACGCCGGTCCCGTCAGTGCCGGATATCGCGAAGTTTCCTGTATTGTGATTGTCTCCGCCCCCACCCCTAAGGTTTTGACAAGTAAGAAGTAATCAGAAATTGTAAATTTGGTTGAGGGAAAAAGCACTAAATTAATCTACGGTGGAATAAAGAAGGAGAAAAGGGAAAGATTCAATCCCTTTTCTTCTGTCACAAACTGCCGGAGTTCTTTTGGTTTCAGCATACTGTCTCTTTAAAAAGCCTGTATGAATGTTTCGGAGCCCATGAGCTGTTAACCCTTTCATGTAAGAATGTTAAAGATTTTGTTTAACTGTGACAGCTAATCTTTTCTGTAGTTATATCACAGTAATTTGGAAAGGCACCTGAAGAAAGAACAAAAAGAACAATGACATAATTTACTGTTTTTTTTATAAGAATGTGCTATTTTGATAATTTTATCCATTCTGTATTGTATTTAGTTAATAAAATATTGGTCTGAATGAAATTGGAATTATTGAGGTTAACTAACATATTAATTTGTGAAAACCTGACTTTCATTGTGGCCACAGTGAAATTCTTGCTATTGTATATTCATATATAAAAGTTTTGAATTTCTTAAATGTTTAATCATTTGAAGTAAAACAAAATTGTGACATTTGAGGTGATTCTGCTTGTTTCATCATCTTGGTTGTACTGGGAAAATCTTGGGGTTGGAACCGCTTTAAAAAAAATGCTAGAAGCTTAAAAACAATTGAGTTTAATTTGAAATAAATGCTACCTTCCCTGATGAGAATGTTTATTTTAAAGTTAATCGTGATGTTACTAATGATTTCTGTTGTTGTAGCTGATTTTCAATTCTTAAGGATTAAAAAAAAAGTTTGGTAGGATCGTTGTGCAAGTCTTAAAACATACAAAGAGTTTGGGGAAAAAAAGGAACACGAACTTTGGTTCTTTTTCTTTGGCAAAGTTTTTAAAACAAAATTATATGAAGTGACACAATTGCATGCGTCTGCCAATATCTTCTTATAAACATGCCAAGAAGTTAAACCTTTCCACAGAGAGCTATTTTTAATTCACCACACAACTTTTGTATTGTTGAATGTAAACATATTGGACATTATTAAATTGAAGTTTCTTAATTTAAGTGGATATTTCCCCATGGTGACAGAAAGGAATCATGAGTTGACAAATTAACCCCTTGAGCTTTCAAGAAGAGCCACAATGGATTCTCTGGATTTCTTTTAAACAGGGTGATGTAAGAAAAGTACTAGGCACTTGGTCTAAGCGTTAAACAAAGCTTTAATCAACTGTTTTACAACATGGAGGTCTAGTTGTGTCCTTCACTAGTTCTTGTTAAGAATGTCCTGCACAAGCTGGGCCCATGCCCGAGTATTTATACTCTTCCTGGACAGCGCCACCCGCAGGCCACTCAGTATTATTTCATAAGCCTTTCTTTCATGAATGACTGATTCATGTCACAGGGTACCATGGTTTTCAGGACTGCATGAATATTGATGGGGTAGCAAGAGACCCAGTCTTAAGAATTTAAGACCTTATCTGCAGAGATCAGCAGATAGCAAATGTCACAGCATGGTGATGATTTGGACTTAAGATTTTACCTTTCAAAGGCTCAGCCTTAACCCATTCAGGGTCATTTGTTATCTTCCAAGACAAAGCGCTCAAGGGAGAGAGATATGAGAGCTATCTCCAAAAGAAATTGCAAGCACTTCAGTCTCTAACATAAAACCACCAAGCCTGGCCATCATTTTTTTCTGAAATTGGAATTGATAAGTTAAATATGAGTTTCTGTTTCAAGCACTTGAGAAAGAAAAAAATTACCTGAAGTTTTATGGGATAATCAAATTTTCATTAAAAGAAACGAGAGGAGTGCAATCTAGTTGGTTCCTACCCAATGCTGTGTATCAAGGAAGAAAGTTTGGGGAAATACAATTGAACATTGACAAGTCCTGTCAGTCCAACAGTATTGCTCTTTGGATTTGGGATAATTTTGAAATGATAAAATGGACTCAGGCACAATATAGCAGGTTATTTTAGGAAATAAAAGGTCCAAGATGAGGTTCGGTTAAGTAAAATAAACAAACAAAATGTGTTAATAGCTTGGACCATGTGGGAACATTTCATATATGTTTTCTATCTATAATATTGTATTGGTAGTGACGTTCCTCCAGAATGAGATGAAATTGTAATTACTGTGTAAAATTGAATGAGAGGAAGTGATTGAGGATATAAGATAGAAACAGGAAAATTGCACCACCAAATGGAATTTTTCTAAAATCATTTTTTTAGGCAAATTGGAAACAATCCAAAGGGCTTAGGGAAAAGATGAGGGAGTGCATCCATGAGTAATATAAATCACCTAGGCACAATTCACCAAAGGCTATCGATCTGGTGTCAATGTACATTCTAGTGAAAGTCAGGAAAGTGTTGGTGAGAATAGTCAATTGATAGCTTTTTCTTGGAAAGGTTTGTGTCCTTGCATATGAACAATAAGAAAAGTGCATTTGATAGCTTGGCCACTACCTGAAATATCAGGACCATGCAGGGGGAGAAGAGCAAAGATCTCCAGATCCCCCTCCCCCCACAATCTGCTGATAAGATAACCTGAAAGCCCAAGAATGGCTTGTATCGAATGTCACGTGTGGCATGATATTGGGATACCAGTGTGTGTGTGTACAAATCTGATTTGTTGCGTTTGAGGCTACTAGCATGCAAAAGTGCATGGTAAAGATGTACTGAAGAATGGGTCTCAGACATGCTCAGTTACTTGACAACAGCACAACATGAAATGGTTAATGCTCAGGTGAGTGAGAAAACTTTGTAATCAAGGCACTGACACATGCTCCATAGAGAAGCCGCCATTTTAATTAAACAATCAGGATAGAGTTAAATACACCGATACCTATCAGATGTTTTAAATTAAAGTGAAGAGGGACAAGAATTTGGATTTACAAAATTCAGGGTTGGGTTCCGTCGAGTTAACAATGAAATTGGGACAATTCAGGGTTAGGGAGCAATAATAATTAGCAAGGATTATTCGCAAGATGGATAAGGGCAAAGGTAGAGCTGGAATATCTTTTTAGTCCAGTTTCTTGCACATTCCTGAGGGGCACAGACTGTGTCTCTAGCCAAGATAAGAGAAGAGGCCACAACATCAGCAGTCAGCTAAAGCAGAGCTAGAATGATGGGATCATTTATGACTAGAAGATAAGAACAGGAGGTGAGTAGGTGCAGCCTACGGCAGCCAAATAGTAGAAAGGTAGAGCTTTCCCCCTTTGAAAGTTAGAATTCTCAGGACAGTCGGAAGTCCACACACAGCCTACAAAGTTGGTACTGATCACTCCGTAGTCTAGGAACCAGGCTGCATTACTTGCAAGTCATTTTCTGGCTTGTCATTTGATGTAATCTATTATAACACTGACGTGTCAATATATATAAAACTTGTTGTTGAATCATAGAATGATACAGCACAGAAGGAGGCCATTCAGCCCATCGTGGATGTGCCGGCTCTTTGGTAGAGCTGTCAAATTAGTCCCACTCCCCTGCTATTTCCCCATAGTCCTGTAAATGTTTTTCACTTCAAGTATTTATCCATTACCCTTTTGAAAGTTACTATTGAATCTGATTCCACCACCCTTTCGGGCAGTGCTACGTTTAAAAAAAATGTTTCCTCATGGTCGCCTGTGGTTCTTTTGCCAATCACCTTAAATCTGTGTCCTCTGGTTACCGACCCTTCCACCACTGGAAACAATTTCTCCTATGTACTCTGCCACAATCATTCATGATTTTGAACACCTCTATCAAATCTCCTCTTTACCTTCTCTGCTCCATGGAGAACAACCCCAGCTTCTCCAGCCTCTCCACATAACTTGGTACCATTCTAGTAAATCTCTTCTGCACCCTCTCTAAAGCCTTGATGTTCTTCCTAAATCTCTACCCTTGATCTAGCCTTGTAAATGTTGTATCAAAACTGATAGAATATACAATTCACAGCATGCAGCACAGTTAGAATGTCAAACCCAAAGGAACCTCATGAAATACACGAAATACAGTGACAGAAGGTCAATGGGGATCATTTGAGTTGCATACTGACAACTTTACATGAATATACCCATTGCCTTATTCAGTAACAAATTGATAAGTATGTAGAGCAAGCAAATAAGTCACAATACAGTGTAACTCAGTTCACTAGACATGCAGGGCCAAAGATGTGAGACTGTCCCAACGGATTCCCACCTTAACTTCAGTGGGAGTCTTTGGGGCAAAGTTTCCCGTATGCCCTTGTGGGGACAGAGTCTCCACCAACCCCAAAATCCATCAACATAAAGGGAGGGATGAGGAAGATGGGTGAATTCCCTATGTCAGCAGCTCCTGCACCCTAGCCCTTCAGTTGGGGCCCACTGTTGGTGTGCCTGGTTCCAGGCACACCTCACATACAAGGATGGATGTGGGGTCCACTAGAGGGGGTTCCACCCAACACCAGGGCCTGGACCCCTGAAGATGAGGTGTAGATTTTATTCTCTTCATTGCAAGTGGCCCCCTGAAGTGGGAAGCCACAGCGGGCAGCCTGTTCCCTGTCTAGCCCAGCAAGCTTTGGTTAGCATTTCTGGCCCTCTTAGTGGGAATTGCCTAGGTCCGCACGCTAACTGCCAAAGACCCGCTGCTCATGGCCCCTCCCCCTGACTGTGGTGTATGTAACCTGTACCACCTTAAGAGAACTACCTTAAGAAGATGGACTACTTTCTCTTGCTACTGTATATTGTAGTACCGGTGGTGACCACACCAGTATATAAGCTCTGTGTAGTAATTTGTAAAGCAGTTCAGCCCTGACCTTCAAGTAGTAAAGACCTGTTTAAGTTTTTCCTGTTGTCTGTGTCCACTTATTTAAAATAAGTATATCTGGAACACACAGACTCAACAGTGGCGACGAGTCGATCTTACCCAGCGGCAATTGCATCCAAGGCAGCTTCGTCCCCAGAACGGACGTCGAGAAAAGGCATCCGCCCTGATCATCCTGCTGAGCACCGCATTCGCACGGGAGGCATCGAGAACCCGGGTTGGAATTGCTGACCACGAAGTCCACCATTAGCGACAGGCAGTGATCATCCTTCTTCCACGGCGGTGGGTAAGCTGATCTAGCGACACGGGCAGAAAGTCGGCCGCGTTGTCAGTGGAGAAGGGGGGCGAGACCGGAGGAAAAAGGGCGGAGAACTCGACCGCAGCCGATGTAAAGGGCCGGCCTGCAATCGGAACAGACGCGCAGCAAGAAAGGAAGCGCTAATACCCACGAGGACAGCGGGGAGTAAAAGCAGCAGCGTCGGGGGAAATTAAGGACCGGTGGGAGGCGAGAACGGCAACAGCGTGGTAATCGCCATTGTAGCCAGCGGGGGAAGAAGCCAAGCGCGGGAAGCCGCCATTTTAGTCGGCGCAGGAAGAAGACAAGCGCGGGAAAAGCCGCCAAGCGCGGGAAGCCGCCATTTTGGAAAAAAAATAAAATACTTAAAGAAACTTACAAGGATGCCTAAAAACGGTAACATCACTGCTTTTGATAGCGATGTCGAAGATTGGGCCACTTATGTGGAGCGTATTGAAGTTTATTGTACAGCAAATGAGATACCGGCTGAAAAGAAAGCACTAACCCTATTAAACTCGATGGGTGCGAAGACGTACGGGTTATTAAGGCACCTTGTAACACCAGATAAACCGGCGGATAAGACTTTCGCGAATATTGTTACTATCCTGCAAGAGCATTTAAACCCCATGCCGCTGCTGATAGCGGAACGATTTAAATTTTACAGAAGAACGCAGCTGAAAGAGGAAAGCAACGCTGAATTCTTAATTGAACTGCGCAAGCTATCAAAGTACTGTCAGTTTGGTACAGGACTAGCAGATGCTCTGAGAGATAAGTTTGTGTGTGGACTATTAAAAGAAGGAACTCAGAAGCGACTGCTAGAGGAAAAGGACCTTACGCTAGATAAAGCTGTCACCATTGCAGCATCGCACAAGGCAGCAGCACGAGGCACCGCGGAAATGCAGCTAAGGCCATCGGAACTCAGCACCAATCAAATGGCATTGGGTGCAGTAAAGTGCTATCGTTGCGGAAGGACAACGCACGATCAGAACCAGTGCTGGTTCAAAGATCAAGAATGCAGAAAATGTGGCAGACTCGGTCACATAGCGAAAGTATGCCGGTCAGGAAAGAAGACCAGCAACAAAAAGTCACCACAGAAGAAGTACAAAAAAGTACACAAGGTGACAGAGAACAGTTCGGATGAACAGAAGACGGATTCAGACTCCAGCAGTAAGGAACTGGGTTGTCTAAGAATACATAATGTGGGTAACACAGCAGACCACCAAACTATTTGGGTTACACTCCAGATAGCAGGAGTCCAAGTGAAGATGGAATTGGACACGGGATCGGCATTGACGGTCATGAATAAGCAAGATTACAAAAGGTTATTCTCACACATTCCCCTAAGGGATACGGAGATTGTATTGAAAACATACACGGGGCAAAGAGTATACCCCATCGGAAAGATAAAAGTAAAGGTGGTCCACAAGGGTAAAGAAAGCAAAGGAATGGACTTGTATGTGTTACCTGAGGGAGGTCCACCACTACTGGGATGGGAATGAATCAGGAGAATAAATATGGACTGGCATTCCTTAAAAGCACTAACTGTAGATTCCGGTAAAAAGGACGATGTCAAACCTAAATGACTGTCCAGAATATTGGACGATGCTAAGGAGGTCTTCCAACAGGGACTGGGAACACTGAAAGGAATTACGGCAAACATCAAGGTTGAAGAACAAGCAAACCCAAAATTTTTCAAAGCCAGACCGGTACCTTATGCGATACGACCTGCTGTGGAAGCTGAGCTGGAAGGGCTAGAACGTTCAGGAGTACTGTCAAAGGTGGACTGGAGCGAATGGGCCACGCCCATTGTTCCCGTCATGAAGCGTTCATTGAGCAACAAGCCGGGGGAACCGGGGAAGGTTCGCATCTGTGGCGATTTCAAGATCACTGTTAATCCGGTTCTTCACACGGTGCAATATCCGCTTCCGCGGATTGAGGATATCTTCGCTTCGTTGTCTGGCGGGAAACACTTCACCAAGATAGACCTGGCGCAGGCGTACTTACAGATGGAAGTTGATGAAGCGTCACGCCAGTATCTCACGATCAACAAGCATAAGGGCTTATATCGGTATAATAGACTGGTTTTTGGAGTGGCATCGGCTCCAGCGATTTGGCAAAGGGCCATGGAGCAGGTATTACAGGGAATTCCTGGCACACAATGCTATCTGGACGACATTCTTATTACAGGAGATGATGATGAGGAACACCTTGCTAATTTGGAACAGGTGGTCACCAGATTGAAAGAGTATGGACTTCGAGTTAATCGCCAGAAATGTGAGTTCTTTCAGAAGCGAATCTCGTACTGTGGTCACGTCATTGACCAGGAGGGGCTTCACAAGTCACCTGACAAGATCGAAGCTGTTGTGAAGGCTCCCGCTCCGGAAAATGTGTCCCAGTTGAGGTCGTTCCTAGGGCTGATTAACTATTACCATAAGTTTCTGCCAAATTTATCCACGGTGCTACACCCGCTGAACACTCTTTTACAAAAGGGAGTGCCATGGAAGTGGAGCAAGGACTGTAAGTGGGCTTTTCACAAAAGCAAGGCATTGATCACCTCTAAGGAAGTGTTGGCTCACTTTAACCCAACGCTGCCTATTCGTTTAGCTTGTGATGCTTCTCCATATGGTATTGGGGCAGTGCTATCACATAAGTTGCCAAATGGCTTGGAAAGACCAGTCGCGTTCGCATCCAGATCATTGACCTCCGCTGAGCGCAACTATGCTCAGATAGATAGGGAGGCTCTCAGCCTCGTGTGGGGAGTAAAAAAAATTTAATCATTACCTGCAAGGCCAAAAGTTTACGCTGCTGACAGACCACCAGCCGTTGGTTTCCATTTTTAACCCTAAGAAGGGTGTTTCGGTGATGACAGCGCAGAGGCTCCAGAGATGGTCCCTTTTCCTAGGGGCACATCAATATGAGATCAAATTCAAAGGTACAAAGCAACATGGTAATGCTGATGGGCTGTCGCGCCTGCCACTACCTACAGCGCAAGAGGCACCGACAGTTGACCCTGTTGAGTTATTTCACTCGACCATCATCGAATGTTTGCCAGTCACCAATGCGAGTATTGAGAGAGAGACCAGGAACGACCCGACACTGTCTCGGGTCTACGAATTGACAATGAAGGGATGGCCAGCACATGGCGAACCACTGTTACCGGCATTCTCAGCCAGACGAGAACAGCTGTCCGTTTGTCAAGGAACATTGATGTATGGAACAAGGGTGATTATTCCTCCTAAATTAAGGGAGAGATTTCTAAAGGAACTGCATGAAGGTCATCTGGGGGGAGTCAAGATGAAAAGCCTTGCTAGGGCTTATGTGTGGTGGCCAGGTATCGACAAACAAATAGAGGATCTGACTAAAAGCTGCTCAGGGTGCCAAAAAGTTCAAAATGCACCTCCAATTGCACCGCTGCATCCATGGGAATGGCCGTCAACCCCATGGCAGCGTGTACATATCGACTTTGCAGGTCCATTCATGGATTCCATGTTTTTGATAGCGGTAGACGCACATTCTAAATGGCCAGAAGTGATTAAGATGGCGACCACTACCTCGGAAAAGACGATCGCAGTTCTTAGAACCATATTTGCAAGAAATGGATTGCCAGAACAGATATGTTCAGACAACGGACCGCAGTTCGTGTCAGAAGAATTCCAGAAATTCATGAAGAAGAATGGGGTGAAACACTATACATCTGCCCCATATCATCCGGCTACAAATGGGTTGGCCGAGAGATTTGTGCAAACGTTCAAAAAGGCGATAAAGGCCATGAGCGAAGACCATATTCCACTACAACACAAGGTGGACAATTTCCTAATGGCATATCGAAACGCCACACATGCAGTGACAAATCAAAGTCCTGCCATGATGTTTTATAACAGGAGGTTGCGGTCCAGGTTGGATTTGTTAAAACCAAATGTGCGTAGGGAAGTCGAAAACAAACAGTGCCAGCATGTAAATAACAAGACCACTCGGAGTTTCGAAATAGGACAACCAGTGTTAGCCCGGGACTATAAGAATGAGAAATGGCAATCTGGAACAATTCGTGCCAGACAAGGACCCCTGATGTACACGGTAGAGATTGGTGAAAACGTAATACGACGTCATGCTGACCAACTTGTAGAATCGAGAACAAGGGTCGAACCCATGGCTACGGCAGAGACACCAGTGGAAGAAATTATTGAACCTGTAGCATCTACCTCAAACGCGAACGTACATGAGGATGTTCAATCCATAAGAGATCAATTAGAGGAGTCATCCCAGCAACCAGAATCAGAGACCCCTGAAAGGTGTTATCCAACTCGGATCAGGAGGCCTCCTCAGAGACTGAATCTTTGAACAGTTGCATGAAAGTTGTATATATGTTATCCACGTTATGTTTAAATTGGGGTGTACACTGTTAAGCTAAAAAGGGAGGAATTGTGGTGTATGTAACCTGTACCACCTTAAGAGAACTACCTTAAGAAGATGGACTACTTTCTCTTGCTACTGTATATTGCAGTACCGGTGGTGACCACACTGGTAT
This sequence comes from Somniosus microcephalus, assembly GCF_052327205.1. Lineage (NCBI taxonomy): Eukaryota > Metazoa > Chordata > Chondrichthyes > Squaliformes > Somniosidae > Somniosus > Somniosus microcephalus. Next base: position 16,316,953 of record NC_141000.1, on the reverse strand, counting down.
ATAAGCTCTGTGTAGTAATTTGTAAAGCAGTTCAGCCCTGACCTTCAAGTAGTAAAGACCTGTTTAAGTTTTTCCTGTTGTCTGTGTCCACTTATTTAAAATAAGTATATCTGGAACACACAGACTCAACACTGACCGTGTGAACTTTGGCCACGGGCAGGCACATCCCAACACTTATGGTGGAATTACCCCCATCCCTCACAGATTCTCTCGGTTTCATGAAGTCATGTCCAACAAGGAATCTCAAATAAAAACAGAAAATGCTGGAAATACTCAGCAGGTCAGGCAGCATCTGTGGAGAGAGAAACAGAGTTAACGTTTCAGGTCGATGACCCTTCGTCAGGAACCTCAATTGGATGTTCAGGAACTTAGATATTTTTGAGTAACATCAATTCAAATATCGTAATTCAAGCCCAAAGTTCCTGAGTGAAATGAAACAGTAGGGAAAAGAGCTAAAAGAATATTGAAGAAAGGAAAGAAATAATAAGAATGATTCTATCTTAAGAGTTTGCTAGCCAATAATAACAACAACAACAAGGACAACAGCTCAACTACTAATGAATAGATCTAGCATACATTACTGTATGCAGCTGTCAAACTTAGTGATGTGAAGGAACAGAGACTACGGGGGGAATTTTTCAGGGGGGTCAGCGGGCACGTTTGGTGATGGGTCGGCTGGGAATTTTGTTTTTGACTGCGGGTAGGGAACCCACTGTCAACCTGCCACCAAATTAGCTTTCCAGATGTCGGGTCTGTCATTGCAGAACAGACCCAACACCAAGTGGCAGGGGAGGCAATTTAGGTGATTAAGAGCTTGTTAACAGCCACACTTAAAAACTATTTTGAGCTCAGCTTTAAATTTTATGAGGTCGCACACGGGTTCCACGCAGCTCGGGGATCATGTCAGGTAAGCAGGTCGGGAGCTGTGTCACCAAGAAATCATCTCATTACTTGACAGCTGCAAATGTGCTATAAAAGCTCCCATCTCACAGCTGTTCACATTCCAAGGTCAGAAGCTGTTGCTTACTGCATTTGGAAGACAAACTGAGCTTTACGCAGGTTGCAAGTGTTTGGAGTAAACTATGTATCCAGTGTCACCTCATTGGAACAACCTCTCTCACCATGGACAGATCGCTTCTGTCATCTCAACTTCACCTGACTTCTATTACATCAGCAGTGGTGCCTTGAAACTCACTCACCTTGGTCCTCAGAATCCCACCACGATCAGCCCCAACACCAGCAGCACCAGGCACATAAGCAGCACCAACAACAACACCAACCTTCTCCACAATCAACTGAAGCCACACAGGACACAGGGCATCAGCACCCGACCACATTGCTGCCCGGGAGGACAGGGATGGCCTAACCATGGCCTGATTTACTTCACTTGACACTGTACACCCTGGCTGCCATCTGATGCACCAGGTTGGCACCACCCCACACCAACACCATAAAGCATCCCTACAATGCCCAAGTCATTCCTTCACACTCATAATCATTGCGGGGGGTACTGTTATGTCTCACCATTCACTGCAATTCACTAAGCCAATTCCAAAGGTGCACACAGATCTGTCCAAGAATGCAAAGTGTTGAAAATAACGATTTCAATGTTCGACAGCACATTAACAGAAACTTCCATGATCATTGGCTAAAACACACAAGTGTCTACCCTTGTGTGTTGTTAGTTGGTATGATTGGACTAGGATGAGGGTGAGTATGAGGGGTGGCTAGTGAGATGGGGAAGTGATAATGTAGAGAGTGAGGGATGGATGGAGGTGCAAGGTAAGTTGATGTGAGTAAGGATGTGCAGGAGTAGGGTAGGGTAGGCAGTTTGATGGGGATGTGATGAGTGGCACAGCAGGATGAGGTTGAGTGTGGCTTTGCAGTAATGATTCATGATCTACTGAGATAATTGAAAGGTTTGCGCCACTGCAGCCTGGTCCTCCTAACAACATACAAAAGCAAAATACTGCAGATGCTGGAAATCTGAAATAAAAACAGAAAATGCTGGAAATATTCAGCAGGTCAGGCAGCATCTGTGGAGAGAGAAAGAGTTAACGTTTCAGGTCGATGACCCTTCGTCAGAACTCAGGGTCATTGACCTGAAACGTTAACTCTTTCTCTCTCCACAGATGCTGCCTGACCTGCTGAGTATTTCCTCCAAACAACATCCCTGCTTGTGTCCTCCCATGCAATGTGCAACGAGGCTGCGTTGATATCCTGAGGAGGTCTCTTCCGTCCATGTGAAGGCGTACTGTGCCTCCCTCCATAAGCATATGGAGGGAGTCATGGGAGAGCCTGGGTGTAGCCGTGCACCTCTGTGCAGTGCTTGACAGTGTTTGCAGCACCTCAATGCTGTAGAACACTGACAGCACAACTGTCAAGATTATTTTGTGCATGGTCCCTTTAAGGAAACCGGCTGATGACACGTCATCAAGTGACATCAACAGACCCGCTTCCTTCAATTAGCTGGCAAACGCGATGGGCGGGGCTTAACAAGCCCAATCAATGTAAAATCACTTTGGACAGTGGGCTGGAGCCAGCAGCAGGGTCGCAACCTACCACCAACACTGGCTGCACCAGACCCGCCGAGGCAGGGGAAATCGCGGCCAATATTGCCAGGCAACTGCATCATTTGCCCACATTGAAAGAAGAAAACAATAAGAAAGGACAAGTAATGCCGAGGCCCTTCTTCAGAGCAGAGGGTGCATACAGAAGATGTTAAGACAAGAGAGAACAATATGAACATGTTTTTTGAGTTCCATCCTGTATGCAACTCCCAAGAAAAAGGCTGTAGAAAAATGTTTTATAAGTATATTAAGGGAAAGAGGATAACAAGGGAAAGAGTAGGGCCCATTAGGGACCAAAGTGGCAATCTGTGTGTGGAGCCAGAAGATGTAGGTGGGGTTTTAAATGAATTTTTTGCATCTGTGTTCAATATGGAGAAGGACGATGTAGACATAGAAATTGGGCAGGGGGACTGTGATATACTTGAACATATTAACATCGAGAGGGAGGAGGTACTAGCGGTTTTAGCAGGCTTAAAAGTGCATAAACCCCCAGGCCCGGACGTGATGTATCCCAGGCTGCTGTGTGAGGCAAAGGAGGAGATTGCAGGGGCTCTGACACAAATTTTCAGAACCTCTCTGGCCACAGGGGATGTGCCAGAGGGCTGGAGAACAGCTAACATAGTACCATTATTCAAGGAGGGTAGTAGGGATAAACCAGGGAATTACAGGCCAGTGAGCCTAACATCAGTGGTAGGGAAATTATTGGAAAAAATTCTGAGGGACAGAATTAGTCTTCACTTGGAGAGGCAAGGATTAATCAAGGATAGTCAGCATGGCTTTGTCAAGGGAAGATCATGTCTGACCAATTTGATTGAATTTTTTGAGGGGGTGACTAGGTGTGTGGATGAGGGTAGTGCAGTGGATGTGGTATACATGGATTTCAGTAAGGCTTTCGATAAAGTCCCGCAAAGGAGACTGGTCAAGAAGGTAAGAGCCCATGGGATCCAGGGTGCCTTGGCACATTGGATCCAAAACTGGTTTAGTAGCAGAAGGCAGAGGGTGATGGTCGAAGGTTGTTTTTGTGACTGGAAGCCTGTGTCCAGTGGGGTACCGCAGGGATCGGTGCTGGGTCCCTTGCTGTTTGTGGTCTACATTAATGATTTGGATGTGAATGTAAAAGGTATGATCAGTAAGTTCGCAGATGACACGAAAATTGGTGGGGTGGTAAATAGCGAGGAGGGTAGCCTCAGTCTGCAGGACGATATAGATGGGTTGGTCAGATGGGCGGAACAGTGGCAAATGGAATTTAACCCTGAAAAGTGTGAGGTGATGCATTTTGGAGGGACTAACAAGGCAAGGGAATACACAATGAATGGTAGGACCCTAGGAAAGACAGAGGATCAGAGGGACCTTGGTGTGCATGTACATCGATCCCTGAAGGCGGCAGAACAGGTGGATAAGGTGGCTAAAAAGGCATATGGGATACTTGCCTTCATTAGCCGAGGCATAGAATATAAGAGCAGGGAGGTTATGATGGAGCTGTACAAAACGCTGGTTAGGCCACAGCTGGAATACTGTGTGCAGTTCTGGTCGCCACACTATAGGAAGGATGTGATTGCTTTGGAGAGGGTGCAGAGGAGATTCACCAGGATGTTACCTGGGCTGGAGCACTTCAGCTATGAAGAAAGACTGGACAGGCTGGGGTTGTTTTCCTTGGAGCAGAGAAGGCTGAGGGGGGACCTGATTGAGGTGTACAAAATTATGAGGGGCATAGATAGGGTAGATAGAAAGGAACTTTTTCCCTTAGTAGAGGGGTCAATAACAAGGGGGCATAGATTCAAGGTAAGGGGCAGGAGGTTTAGAGGGGATTTGAGGAAGAACTTTTTCACCCAGAGGGTGGTTGGAATCTGGAACTCACTGCCTGAAAGGGTGGTAGAGGCAGGAACCCTCACAACATTCAAGAAGCATTTGGATGAGCACTTGAAATGCCATAACATACAAGGCTACGGACCAAGTGCTGGAAAATGGGATTAGAATAGACAGGGCTTGATGGCCGGCGCGGACGCGATGGGCCGAAGGGCCTCTTTCTGTGCTGTATAACGCTATGACTCTATGACTCTATGACAGATAAAAGAATAGAATTATAGTAGAATACTACGTGCAAAGTATTTTAATTAAAATTGAATAACCAAAACATAATAATGATGGGGAATTTCTTCTGGCTTCTATATATTGTCTGCATTTTAAACATAGGGGGAAGATTTTCTCTGGTTGTTATTTCTGGCAAAATTGTACAAGAGCGATAGCAACAATGCAAACAGAATGGCGAAAGTTGTAAAAAAGATTTACAGATTTAAAGTTGCCCCTTTTCGAATGTCACTCTGTGATCAATTTCCATTTGTAAACCGGCATTAGATGCATTTAGATTCGCTTCTGCCAGGATCTCATCCTGATATGCAAGTGCTTTGCATCATCTGAGCATACTTAGCACTGGGGGCAAAGAAGGCAAAACTGGCAAGATTTCTGACAGATGACATTGTCTTGCTGGTCTCATCTCTTCAGCCGACATCCACGTGGGAAGGGCAAGGGTGGGGGCTGGTGGTGGGAGGAGACGAGTCAGTGGACGTGAGAAACGCCTACACCCACTTTGAGCAGAATTTTGCTCCGTGCAGAAACAGAAACCTGGCAGAACTGGGTCCCAACCCAAAATTCTGGCCCTCGGGGCTAGAAATTGGGCTCTTCTGCACCTCCCGTTAGTGCCTACAGGGGCGCTAACGGGGCGCAAATGGATTTGTGACTGGGCGCGGCGATATCAATGCCTCCCATTAAATTCGGCGGGAGTTTTGCGGCGGTGGTAAGATGTTGCGCCCCGATCTCCTGCGCCTGGAGATCGTGACGTCATTGTCGTGCACAGCACCCTAGTAGTACCCTGGCTAAAAAATTCCCTCTCGGCCCCTGCTTGTGCGCCTGCGTTAACAACGACAGGTAGAGGAGGCGGCTTTCAGCCGGATGTCCCCCGGAGGAGCGCTATTTAAAGGCGTTCACATCTGGTTTAGTTTTCATCGGCCAACATTTCTACGTTGTTAGTTTCAGATATGTAAAGAGGCCTTTTGACCGATTGGAGCGTTCTGCATTTTATCGAGTGTTCTGGCATTGAGGAGAGATTTAAAATTGCAGTATTTGGATCCTTTCATGGGGGCTGTACTGGCACTGGCACCCTCCAGCGTCAATGTCGGAGGTAACTGAGGCACAGAGAAAGAGTGCAACATGTGGCCAGAGGTAGGAGGGCCAACAGGGCTTCCAACAGGAGGCCTTACCCACCCAGGGTAGTCGGGTAGCAGGGTTCCTACATGAATTTCACTGAGGACCAGTGTGTTAGAAGGCTCCGCTTCAGCAAGGATGTGGTCACTGAGCTCTGCCACCTTCTGCAGCCAGACCTCGAGCATCAGATCAGGACCACCATGGCTCTCTCAGTGGCAGTCAAGGTCACTGTCGCCCTCAATTTCTATGCCAGTGGATCATTCCAGTGTGTGACAGGCAACATCTCCAACATCTCCCAGTTTGAGGTCCATTGCTGCATCCGCCAGGTCCCAGATGCTCTGTACAGAAGAAGAAGGGGCTACATTTCCTTCCCCATGACCAGAGAGAAGCAGCGCGAGCGTGCATGTGGCTTTGCCAGGATAGCGGGATTCCCCATGGCGCAGGGCACCATTTACGCACCCACATCGCTTTGCGGGCACCTCATAACAATCCTGAGGTATTCCGTAACCGCAAAGGCTACCAATCACTTAATGTGCAGTTGATGGGCGACCACACACGACGAATCCTGACTGTCAATGCCCGCTATCCTGGCAGCAGCCACAGCAGTCACGATATGCCTTCATCCTATGCCAGACCGGTGTGCCAGCACTCTTCCAGCCACCACATCAAGCTTGCAGCTGGCTGCTGGGAGACAAGGGCTATCCGCTCTCCACCTGGCTCATGACTCCCCTCCGCAACCCCAGCACTCGTGCCCAGCACTCATATAATGAGAGCCATGCTGCCACCAGGAACATCATCGAGCAGACCATCGGGGTGCTCAAGCAATGGTTCCACTGCCTTGACCATTCGGGAGGAGCCCTCCAGTACTCGGCTGAGCAGGTGTCACTTTTCTTCATCGTCTGCTGCATGCTGCACACTTGGCCATTATGGGGGCGCAGCCATTGCCACCAGGCATAGCTGCACCACCTCAGGAGGAGGAGAAAGGGGACGAGGAGGAGGAGGAGGAGGAGGATGAGGAAGAGGAGGAAGAGGAAGAGGAGCAGGAGGAACAGGAGGATGAACAGCAGTGATGGAGGAGGCAGCCATTCAATCGGCGTTCTGCAAGGTCGGTCCGTGACCTCATCAGATTTTGTTTCCAGTGACTTTGAGTCCCTGTTCCGGTTGCTGAGCACGTCGCCATCGTTCCATCACTTTGGGCTCGATTTTGCCAGGCCCGAGGAGGCGGGATTGGAGGCGTGTGAGGTGTTAAAATCGCAAAAACTGGTGGGCGGGCCCGATCCTGCCTTCATCCCGCCTCCAAGCAATTTTCCCACATGCAAGTTTTCTGACCCCCTCTCCATCCCACCTCCAAGAGGCTGGATAGGCCCTTAAGGCCCTTAACAACCACTTAATTGCCTCTATAATCCCATTTTGAGAGGCTTTTCTGATTTCAACAGTTTTCCCACGTGCTGCACGCCTCCTCTGGAACACGCCAGGTAATCCTGGCGGCAGCACAAGTGGATTGCTTACTAACAGCTGCAGCTCCACCATTATAAAGGAGTTTTCACCAATCTTCATTTGCAGGTGGCAGAACTTTGTTGTCTCAGGTCTGGGGGATCTTTTAGCAGGCCTACTCATTGTTGTGGAAGTTTGGAGCCCGACACCCATCTCCAGTGTGACCTCCTGGGAAACCCCTCTCCCCACCTTGAATGAGCGCTTCCTCAACTGAGGCATATACCAGAAGAATGGGAACCATTTATTTCCTTTCCTCCTGGACATCAGACTCAGACGAAGGCCAGCCACGGCAGCAGCAGGCCCATGAGCAACAGCAGCACCAACTGCAGGAGCAACAGCAGGAGCGCCAAGCTGCTGCTCACCCACCTGAAGCTGCACAGGCCAGAAGGCACCAGCGCGCGACCACATTGCTGCCCAGGATGCAAGGGACGCACTCATCTTGGCCAGATTTGCTTACCGTGCACAATCAAACACTTTTGCCTCGCACATTCTTATCAGACCATCGACAATAGCCAAGAACCTGCGGATTCTTACCTATCACTCTTACCACCATACTGACAATTGCCAGTTGCCCTAAGCCCTCAATGTGGAAGTCCCATTTGCGAAATGACACATGCCACAACTGCAACAGGTTGCCATCAGAATTTTTTATGACAATAAGCAAGTGATGGCATTTTAAAAATAAACATAACATTTCACCCAAGTGACTACCCTTGTGACTACTTGTGCATTATCTTCCTCTTACGCGTGCTCCTACATGGTGCTTCCCCTGTGGCTTCAGCAGATGTGGAGGCCCCTTGCTCACTTTCTTGCTGCTCCTGTCTCGACACTTTTGGCAGGCGTCCTCTGGGGTTGCGAACCTGTGAGGGTTCGGCAACAGTCTGCTGCTCCTGCAGCTGTGCAGGGATTGAGATGCCGATCTCAGTTGGCTGGGGACTCTGGTGGGGCTCTGACCGAGGGCTCTGCAGTGGCATGGTCGTGTGAGCGCTTGGAGAGGAGCCCCCACTTCCTTGTTGTATGCCACCAACACCCCCCTCATGGGTCAGCCCCACTTCAGAGCTAGCAAGTGGCTTGACAGCACCTTGCTGCAATTCAGGGGAGCCGTGAGGACCCGTTTCTATACTGGAAGTCCTACCCCCGAGGACTTGCCTGAAGGTCTGGTTTGTTTGCTCAAGAGCCGACCATTGCTCCTCAAGAGATATCAGTCTATTCTGAACAAATACCATGTTTTTCATACCCTGGCGACTAAGCTCCTCCATGGACGCAGCCATCCTCTCCTCTACCGTAGCCAGCCTTACCATGGAGGTAGCCGTCCTTTCCACGGAGGTTGCCATCCTTTCCGTGGTGATGCGTTCATGCGCCAACGCCTCCACAAAGGCTCTGCTCATGTTAACAATGGACTCCTCCATTCGCTCCACACTCGCAGTGACCCTGGAGACAAAACCTGCCAGACTCCTGCACCTCTTCCTGGAGTTCCAGCACCGCTCTACTTCTGGATGGACCTGGAGGCACAGGGTCGACATGCAGCTGAGCCGAGCTGGGAGAGTCCTGCGCCGTCCGACTAGGACTCTCCACTGCTGTCCCTGTCTCCACCATCTGCTGATGCTCACTTGTGAGCTGTGATACACCAGGTGACAACACTGCACTATCTCGCGAAGGTACCACCGAGGTGTGAGTGTCTGCGCTGGTGCTGGGTACGCTGAATTCTGCTGACGCTGCGCCCTCAGAGGTTGCAGCTTCCTCTGAGGAGTCTGGAGGCTCAGGCTGTTCCTCCTGGATAGTGGGGACGGGGGCTTTTGATGGTCCTGTGGGGGAGTAAAGGAAAGAGTCAGAGATGTGAGGCCAAGGTTACATGCACATTGGATAGTGCAGATGATCAAAAGTCAATCTGTTAGAGCATCAGAAACATCAGTGACTCATGTAATGTCAATGAGAGAGATGATAAACTATTCTGTCACCAGCTTGCTCTGATGCACCCGTCTGTCCATCCCCCACTTGCGCATCCTCCTCCACTCCCATGATGTCCCGGGCCGCCTCCATCCCAGGGGGTGAGCTGGGCTACTGAGGGTGGCCCTCCTCCTGTCCTCGCTCTTTCCCTCTTATTGTGAGCTCTCTTTTCCTGCAATGAGGGAGACAAGTGGAGTTTGAGTGAGAATGAAGGAGTGAGTGTAGAGAATCCATATCATTGATGGTTAGAAGGAGACAAAGATAGAGTGAGGTGGCAAGACCAAGGGCCCTCCCTGTGTGTTGTCAGCTGTTTTCATAGCATCACAGCGATAGGGAGTGTGAGGGCTGCATAGTTGAATAGTTAGGTGAATGTGACCATAGAGAGAGAGGGAATGGGTAAGGGTGCAGGGATGTAAGTGTCAAGTGGGATGTGGAGGAAGAGGTTGTCAAAGCTGAGTGCTGGTGAGGAGAGGCAATGGGGATCAGATTGAGGGTGATGGGAAAGTCATACTCACTTTTCCAGCGCGCAGAAGGTCATGAAACCTCTTCCTGCATGGCAGCCAGGTTCTGCAGCACATAGACAAAGAGCTGAGCTCTTGGGCCACACAGCTTTTGTCTGCTGGGGAGGCTTCTTCCTCCCTGAGGAAGGGAAGAGCACCTCCTTATTTCCTCTTGCTCCCTCCACCAGAGCTTGCAGGGCAGCGTCATCGAACCTTGGTGCAGACTTTGGCCTACTGCTGGACATATTGGCTGGAGGAATCTATCACACCAAAGGGCATAAGGTTTGCAGTCTGCAGAAGAAGCAAGGCTGCTTGCAGGCCTTAAATCCACCAGCACTGATGATGTCATTGGAGGCGACTTACAGGATGGAAAGACTAATTGGGCCAGGGGTTCCCACACGCTGGAAATCAATTGCCCAATTTGGGGAAAATTGCATATTTTTCCCACATCAAATTGGAGTCGGGTGGCTAACACAAAAAGCGGCTGACACGCCCCCAGCCCGCCCCAATGGCAAAATCGAGCCCAAATTGTGTTTCCACACCACACCCCAGAACTGAAATGAGGCACAACACCAAATCTGCAACATTCCAGTAATAAATTTATCAAATCCATTAACCACATATATACAACAACAACAATACTGACTAATCACCCTTGTACAAACCCTTGCCTCCCCTCTTTACAGTCTCCTTTCCTAATCTACTGCTCCTACATAGTGTCTACCCAGTGATGATGCAAGGATGGTGGATGGCTGCTGAGTATCGGTGCCAGAGACTACAGATGGCCTTGCAGGACGCCCTCAACCAGCTCTGGGCCTGGAAGGCCCAGCTGTAGACTGCACCACCTCAGGCTGGGCGGCAGCAGTCTGGGCTGGCTGGATGATGGGCAGTGACAAGGGAAATAGCAGAGTGGCAGTGGTGGGATCAGGAATGCTGAGAGAGGACAGCAGGTTCCTGCTCCACTGACCCACTGCCACTCCCCCGGGGCAGCACCTCAGCATCCTTACCAATCTGCTGGAGCACAACTTGCTGGCCTGCTGCGACACCGTGAGATCCCCTGTGGACTGTGGTGGATCCAGCGATGATGGCAGCAGTCAGAGCTTTCGTGGCATCAAGCTGCGACTGCATGAGAGCAGTCTGAGACTTGATGGCAGCAACCATTGACTGCATTACAGCACTAAGACATTGCGTGGCTTCCGCTTGTGCTGCAATGGATGCTGTCACATGGCATGAGGTCTGGGTCCCCACGGTCTCTCTGGGAGCCCACCATCCTTTGCAGATTGCCAAGGATGGGCTCCATGGTGTGTGCAGAGCTTTGTGCAATGTTGGAGGTGGACTCCTCCACGCTCCATACCACTGCCGAGAGGCTCTCAGGAACCCTTGCCATTGCACCTATCATCTCGGAGTGCATGGCCATCACCCTTCTTGTGAACGCCTCCCCATCGAGGTCCTCATCTGAGTCCTGTGCAGCAGAACTCACGCGCTAACTCGCCCTCCGGGGAGCTGGCTCCCGCGCTACCCTTTCCCCCTGGCCTTGCTGCAGCCAGCTCGTCCCCAGTGCATCGCCCAGTGCAGACCCCTCTACTAAACTTGCTCTAAGGATCGTGTAGTGCCAGTATCTGAGGTGGTGCCTGCGAGTGAGAGATGCAGTGACGCGGTGCTTTGCTCCTCCTCCTCTTCTTCCTCACACTCAGTGGGAGGCTCAGGGAGCTGGTCATCTGGTTGCTGATTATCTGAAAGCATAAAGGAACAAGTCTCGCATTAAGGTGAGGGCAGGGGGGCAGGAAGGGAGCAAGGAATGCAGACAGTATCAGGAGCTGGAACGTGGGAAAGGCTTGTGGTGTGAGGGGGAAGTAGGATGAGAGAAGGGGAGGGGCTGAAGATACCCTTTTTGCCCCTAAGGGGGTTGACGTCACCGACGGCCATGCCACCCACCACCTGCTGCCCAATGACTCTCATCACTCGTTCCTCCAGGTCTGAGAGTTGCTGGAGCTGCGCATCACCCCTGCCTGTTCTCTGCTGCTCCCTCCTATTGTGGGCCATCTTGGCCTGCAAGAGAAACGAATGTGTTTGCGTCAGAGTCCAGCTACGTGTTTGGGAGATATGCCTGCCGTTCTTGAATAGCTGTGATTGTAGGCAAGGCGTGAGATTTGGTTGTGAGTTTGAGGAGGTGAAGATGTTTGGTGGGTGAGTGGTGGCAGTGTTGTTCTTTGCGCAGTGTCCACAGACTGAGGTTCAGATGTTGGTATGTAGGACCTGTTGAAGCATGTACTCACCTTGGCCACCCGAGTGAGGTCGTTAAATTTCTTGCGGCTCTGTGTCGGCAGGCTGTGTTCCACCAATGTGGTTGACTCTGAACTGCCCTCTGAAATGGCCCAGCAAGCCACTCAGTTGTAACTAGCCGCTACGAAACAAAATAATAAGAATGAAACCGGATGGACCACCCGGCATCGACCTCAGCACCGGTTACGGACACGGCAATGGCACACCCAGCCCAGTCAACCCTGCAAAATCCTCCTCACCAACATCTGGGGACTTGTGCCAAAATTGGGAGCGCTGTCCCACAGACTAGTCAAGCAACAGCCTGTCATAGTCATACTCACAGAATCATACCTTTCAGACAATGTCCCGAACTCCTCCATCCCCATCCCTAGGTATATCCTGTCCCACCGGCAGGACAGACCCACCAGGGGTGATGGCACAGTGGTATACAGTCAGGAAGGAGTGGCCCTGGGAGTCCTCAACATTGAGTCCGGACCCCATGAAGTCTCATGGATTCAGGTCAAGCATGGGCAAGAAAACCTCCTGCTGATTACCACCTACCGCCTTCCCTCAGCTGATGAATCAGTACTCCCCCATGTTGAACACCACTTGGAAGAAGCACTGAGAGTAGCAAGGGCACGGAATGTAGTCTGGGTGGGGGACTTCAAAGTCCATCACCAAGAGTGGCTCGGTAGCACTACTACTGACTGAGCTGGCCGAGTCCTGAAGGACATAACTGCCAGTCTGGGCCTGCGACAGGTGGTAAGTGAACCAACAAGAGGGAAAAACCTACTTGACCTCGTCCTCACCAATCTACCTGTCGCAGATGCATCTATCCATGACAGCATTGGCAGCAGTGACCACTGCATAGTCATTGTGGAGACGAAGTCCCGTCTTCACACTGAGAACACCCTCCATCGTGTTGTGTGGCACTACCACCGTGCTAAATGGGATAGATTCAGAACAGATCTAGCAGCTCAAAACTGGGCATCCATGAGGCGCTGTGGGCCATCAGCAGCAGCAGAATTGTATTCCACCACAATCTGTAACCGCATGGCCCAGCATATCCCTCACTCTACCATTACCACCAAGCCAGGGGGCCAACCCTGGTTCAACAACAAGTGAGAAGAGCATACCAGGAGCAGCACCAGGCGTACCTAAACATAAGGTGCCAACCTGGGGAAGCTGCAACACAGGACTACATGCATGCGAAAAAGCGGAAGCAGCATGCTATAGACAGGGCTAAGCGATCTCACAATCAACGGATCAGATCAAAGCTCTGCAGTCCTACCACATCCAGTCGTGAATGGTGGTGGACCATTAAACAACTAACGGGAGGAGGAGGCTCCAAGAATATCCGCATCCTCAATGTTGGTGGAGCCCAGCACGTGAGTGCAAAAGACAAGACTGAAACGTTTCCAACCAACTTCAGCCAGAAGTGCCGAGTGGATGATTCATATCAGCCTACTCCCGAGGTCCCCAACATCACAGAAGCCATTCTTCAGCAAATTCGATTCACTCCACGTGATATCAAGAAAGGGCTGAGCGCATTGGATACAGCAAAGGCTATGGGCCCCGACAACATCCCGGCTATCGTGCTGAAGACTTGTGGTCCAGAACTAGCCGCGCCTCTAGCCAAGTTGTTCCAGTACAGCTACAACACTGGCATCTATCCGACAATATGGAAAACTGCCCAGGTATGTTCTGCCTACAAAAAGTTGGACAAATCCAATCCAGCCAATTAGTGCCCCACCAGTCTACTCTCAATCATCAGCAAAGTGATGGAAGGTGTCATCGACAGTGCTATCAAGAGGCACTTACTCACCAATAACCTGCTCACTGATGCCCAGTTTGGGTTCCGCCAAGACCACTCGGCTCCCGACCTCATTACAGCCTTGGTCCAAACACGGACAAAGGAGCTGAATTCCAGAGGGGAGGTGAGAGTGATTGCCCTTGACATCAAGGCAGCATTTGACCGAGTCTGGCATCAAGGAGCCCTAGTAAAACTGAAGTCAATGGAAATCAGGGGGAAAATGCTCCACTGGCTGGAGTCATACCTAGCACAAAGGAAGATGGTTGTGGTGGTTGAAGGTCAATCATCACAGCCCCAGGACATCGCTGCAGGAGTTTGTCAGGGCAGTGTCCTAGGCCCAACCATCTTCAGCTGCTTCATCAATGACCTACCCTCCAACATAAGGTCAGAAATGGAGATGTTTGCTGATGACTGCACAGTGTTCAGTGCCATTTACAACTCCTCAGCTAATGAAGCAGTCCATGCCCGCATGCAACAAGACCTGGATGACGTTCAGGTTTGGGCTGATAAGTGGCAGATAACATTTGCGCCACAGAAGTGCCAGGCAATGACTACCTCCAACAAGCGAGAGTCTAACCACCTCCCCTTGACATTCAATGGCATTACCATCACCGAATCCCCCAATATCAACACCCTGGGGGTCATCATTAACAAGAAACTTAACTGGACCAGCCACATAAATACTGTGGCAACATTAGCAGGTGAGAGGCTAGGTATTCTGCGGCGAGTGTCTTACCTCCTGACTCCCCAAAGCCTTTCCACCATCTACAAGGCACAAGTAAGGAGTGTGATGGAATACTCTCCACTTGCCTGGATGAGTACAGCTGCAACAACACTCAAGAAGCTCGACACCGTCCAGGACAAAGCAGCCCACTTGATTGGCACCCCATCCACCACCTTAAACATTCACTCCCTCCACCACCGGTGTACCGTGGCTGCAGTCTGTACCATCTACAAGATGCACTGCAGCAACTCGCCAAGGCTTCTTCGGCAGCACTACCCAAACCTGCGACCTCTTCCACCTAGGACAAGGGTAGCAGGTGCATGGGAACACCACCACCTCCAAGTTCCCCTCCAAGTCGCACACATAGAAACATAGAAGATAGGAGCAGGAGTAGGCCATTCGGCCCCTTGAGCCTGCTCCGCCATTTAATGAGATCATGGTTGATCATCCAAATTCACTACCCTGTCCCTGCTTTCTGACTTAGAAGTATATCGCCGATCCTTCATCGTTGCTGGGTCAAAATCCTGAAACGCCCTCCCTAACAGCACTGTGGGAGCACCTTCACCACACGGACTGCAGCGGTTCAAGAAGGCGGCTCACCACCACCTTCTCAAGGGCAACTAGGGATGGGCAATAAATGCTGGCCTTGCCAGCGATGCCCACATCCCATAAACGAATAAAAAAAACACTACTGGCCAAGGTCTCCTGGGCCACTTCCCTCCACATTGCCCTGAACACCTGGGGCAATGGCCTCCTTCCAGTGGCCGGGAACAGCACTGCCCTCCTTTGCTCCACTCCAGCCACCAATGCCTCCAATGCCACATCTGTGAACTGACGAGCTCTCTCCCTGAGAGTGGGAACAGCCAGAGCCATCAGGGGATTTATTAGCTCGCAGATCACCTCAAAGCCAGCAATGCTGAAAATGAGCATCTGCACAATGATGCAACCTCCCCTTTAAGAGCTGGAGGAACCAGTGTGAAGGATCATTGCTGAATGCATGGCACCTGAAATTCATTAGCACTCTGCTGGTAGCGCCCCTGTAGTGCCCCACTGAGGTCATTAGCGCTTGATTTAGCACCCCACTTCCATCCTGGGGCGCTAACACCCAATTTAGTAGAAGTTTACAATCCTTAGCGCCTGGCACTAGATTTTCAAAATTTCAAAAGTTAGCGTCCCAAATGGGGCGATACCCAATTTCACCCCCTAAGTTCCTTCAGCTGGAACGACAGCCCTGAGGCACAGCAGCAAGGTGCCGCACCCACCCCCAACCCAATCCAGTAACGCCGCAACTGGTAAGGATGCTCGTGCCCCCATGTAAACGGTCTCAATCCTGGGATATAGGACGGGTTGAGGCCTGCAGCAGACTGGCAGCCAGAGGTCTCACCCCCTTGCACACCATCTGACAGTGGAGTGAGGGGACGAATGTGTTTGATTTTGCTTGAGAGAGTGATCAGCGTGAATCTCAGGGTAGAAATTCGTCTCGGGCAGTGGTGCAAAAGGGCCGGTATTGGATCAGTCGCCCATTATACGCCTCTCCTGATTTTCATTTCCCTTGAAGTCAATGATTATTGTTTTGAGAGGTGTACTAACATAATGTTGGCTGGGAATGGCATTATAAGCAACATAGAAACATAGAAGATAGGAGCAGGAGTAGGCCATTCGGCCCCTCGAGCCTGCTCCGCCATTTAATGAGATCATGGCTGATCATCCAAATTCATTACCCTGTCCCTACTTTCTCCCGATATCCCTTGATCCCTTTAGCCGTAAGAAATATGTCTAACTCCTTCTTGAATATATTTAATGAATTGGCCTCAACTGCCCTGTGTGGCAGAGAATTCCACAGGTTCACCACTCTCTGGGTGAAGAAGTTCCTCCTCATCCCCGGGAGATGGACATTCGCTGATGGAGAGGCGGGCTATTAGCCCAACTACTGCCCAGCGAATGCCCATGAAACTCTTACGCCTGGTAAAAGCAGGCATAAGGCCTGCTTTTACCAGTGTAAGAGGTTTAAATGAATATTAAAATAATATTTTAAAAATCATTTTAACATTCAAAAACCTGTAAAATAAGTTTGTGTTAATTTTGGCCCCTTGAAAAATGTTTAAATTTATTTTTCCAAAAATTTAATTTTTGTCTTAAATGTTGAAGCAAGTTGCATTTTAATTCATTTTAAACATGTAGGGGGAAAAATTCAGTATCGCCCCATCTGGGGCGCCATTATCGGCCGTGCGCAAAGTTTAGCGCCAGGCGCTAATTATCGCCTCCGACAGCAAACTTGGCTTTTATCGCCCCTGGAGGTGATTGGAGCGCTAAATCAGGCACTTCATACCTGTCTTAAGGCGCAAAGGCCGAGGAGTGAGGCGCTACCTCAGAGCGCTGGCGAAGCAAGGAAGGGCAAATCAAAATGAACCTGCAAAGTGCTGCTCAGTGCCCAAAACTCCTTCACACAGCGTTGAATCTCTCCAGAAGTCTCTCTCTCTCTCTCTCTCTCAGAATGTGCGGTGCAAAAATGTCACCGACAAAAAAAGGCAGGAAGTGGTTGCCTTTAAATAGCGCTCCCCCAGTCCCTTTCTGACAGCATAACGCTCCCCTCAACCTGTCATTGCTAGCGGCAGGCGGTAAGGCAGGGGGCGCCACTCAATATCCGGTCCGGGGCGCTAACGGAGCGTTGCGCACTCGACTGACGTCACAATCTGCCGGCACAGGAGATGGTGGTGACAGTGTTTAGCGCCACTGCAAAATGTCTAGTTAATTTCGTAAGCGGCAAACACATCGCCGCGCCCAGGCACTAGTTGCTTTGCGCCCCATTAGCGCCCTCTTAAGGCGCTAACAGGAGGCGCAATCAACTGAATTTTTCCCCCGTAATGATTTTTTTTTTATTTCAGTGTTGTTAAACTGTATTTTTTGGGTGGTCCCTAATATGTTTATGGGGATTCCGTACGTAAATGGAATCCCCATAAGCATAATGGGATTCTCGTTTCTGATTGGTTGGGCCGGCCCACGTGATCCCAGGCACGCTTGCGAACCGAGTGCACGCCAGGATACGTGGGCCTTTCCGCAGGCGTACACCTAGAGGCCCAGGAGCGCCAATCTCCGTGGATCCGGGGCCATCAGGTAGGTTCGCAGTTTTATTGCGGTTCACAGGCATCTGCCCACGGGAATCCTCCGACCGCAAATTCAGGCCCGTTAAGATTGAAACAGAAAGCAGACGGAGTTTCACTGACTGAATAGTACAGCTACATTCCGAATTTGGTGCAGCGAATATTCCTTGTGTTATGGGCAAGCTCCTCAATATTTCAATATTATTAATTAGACAAATATATTAAGGATCTTGAGATTTGCAGAAAGCAAGGATGAAATAAAATGACCACCGGGAGTTTGAATATTTTTTTTTAAATCTTTGTCACAAATGTACGGGAAGATACATTAAACTGAAATGTGCTGATAGCTTTAAGCAAACTCACAATTAGTTTCAGCTCTGTATTGATGGCAGTAGCAAGCAGCACAGTTAGCATTATGGATGATTGACAGTGAATAAAAAGATTGAAATTTAATCAAATTAATCAAATGTTGTCAAAAACCATAAGAGCAAATAGTGAATGGTTTATGGAAGTCATCTTAACCGTGAGATTAAATGACAACCTTACTCTCACTGCAATCCATTACTTCTTATACAATAGAATGTGGTTTTAACAAAATTAAACCACACTAATAACAGTTAAAGGTAATGCCAGTTGCATTGATTGAAGACTGTGGGATGCCATGACTAAAATAAAATTCACAATAAGGAAGAACTAGTAAATTATTTTGGAGTTGGAAATTGCAACCATAAAAATACTGAAGCTATAAGGCATAATATACAATTCTACCTTTTAAACAATGTTATGGGGTGAATTTCTTCATCGTTTACAGTTCTAAAACATGTTAGAATATGCTAGGAAATTTTGTGTGCAAGGAAAGTCAGGTGGAAGCTAGTTCCGTCCGACTTCTGCAAGCTTCCTTGCATTTCTGCTGCTCACCTGCGATCTCCCCGCTGACCTGCCACTGGCCTCATTTGACTAGGTCAAAGTGAAGCACCTCCTAATTTCCTGGAGTTGGACTGTTGCAGCACCCTGGGTAGGTTGGACACAGATCAGTGAGGTGCAGCAGCGGTCAGGATCAGCTGGTCAAAGCAAATGTGAGAAGTTCCTGAAACAAAAGTGTAATGTATTATCACATGGTTTGTCAGTCACATGGTTTAGTATGAGCATGCTCAGTCCGCTCTGGCCTAATAAAGCAAGCACATGGTCTAGCAGTTCATCGTGTCTCTGTCCTTCATTTGTTTTACTCACATATATTACATTTTTGGCGACGAGGATGGGATCCCAGAGCCATTTTTAGGGATCCTGAAAGGATTCAGTCTTCAAACATCGAGTGGAAAAGATTAAGCTGGATTTGTGGCACCTAAACTGAATTTTTGCGATGTTTTACTGTTAATGCTGATGCAGAATTGTCTGTGCTTCGCCTTCGCGTGTCTGTATACACAGCAACAGCGGCGTTGATTCTCACAGGTACACAGGTAGCGTGCTGAGTCACTGCTCAACGGGATCGGGACAATCATGGCCGCGCCTACGGGATTCATCGGAAGCCTCGGCATGTATGACCGAGCTCGTGAACCATTCAGTTCTTACATTGAGTGGATGGAGATGTTTTATAAGGCTAATAACATTATTGAGACTGAAGGTGCAGATGAGAATATTCAAGCTCAAAATAAAGTAATTTGTGAACGGAAAAAAGCAATTTTTCTAACGGAGATCAGGCCAGATGTCTACGGAAAATTGACAAACCTACTCTACTCGTTTGAAGACATTGTCAAGAAATTCGAGGACCATTTTGACCCAAAGCTATGAGAAATAGCAGAGAGCTATAAGTTTGGTACCAGAAACCAAAATCAAAGTGCAACCATCTGTGAGTACATTGTAGCTCTTAAAAACCTGTCCTTGCATTGTAACTTCAACACATTTTTGGATCGTGCGTTGTGAGATAAGTTTGTGTGTGGACTGGTGGATGAGCACACACAGTCCAAGTTACTGAACACTCTGAACCCAACATTTGACATAACATGCAAAATTGGCCTATCTATGGAGATGGTGTCTAAGAAGGCTAGGGAGCTCCATCCAACTCAAGTGACTGGTGCAGCTGAGGTCTACAGTCTTAAAGCCACCACCAAACCTAAAGCTGTGATTCCGAGTCAAAAGCAGTCAGTGAGAGCAGTTCAGTGAATTGTTATCGCTGCAATGGAGATCACTCACCACAGTCCTGCCAATACAGAAATGCAAAGTATTTTCACTGCCAGAAGCAAGGTCATATTACAACAGCTTGCAGAGCTAGATCTAAAGCAGGAAGTAAGAACCATTCTAGTAGCAATGCAAAGCAGCGACAACAAAAGGGAGGAATTCACAATATTGAAGTGAACACACTAGGCATCTACAGTGTCTATGCCACTAGCGGCAATGCTAGCAGTTGTGAGAAAGACTTCCATACAAAACTTTTGATCAATGACCAATATACTGCTCTATCAAGAGTAAGGACATATATGGGAGTAAGTTTAATCAAATACCACTTACAAAGAGTACCGTAGAGTTACAAACCTACTCTGGAGAAATCTGAGAAACATGTGGACAAATGGAATGTACAGTTCAACACAATGGCCAGTCAGTAAAGCTGCCTATTATTGCAGCGAGCTACAACAACAGGCCAACTCACATGGGCAAAGACTGGTTGAGAAAGTTAAAACTAGACTGGAAAAACATCTTCAGTGTAGATGCTTCAAAGAAGCGACTCGACACAATGCTGAACCAGTATGAAAGCATGTTCACAGACAGTTATGAGGGCATCACTGGGTATGATGCACATATCCGCATCAATCCAACACGAAGCCTGTCTATTGTAAGGCAAGGCTGGTCCCCTATGCGTTGAAAAGTCAGGTGGAGGGAGAGCTAGAGAAACTGAGAGAGAACGGAGTGCTAGTAAAAACTGACAGAAGTGAATGGGCTACCCCGATTGTGGTAGTGCCCCAAGCAGATAAAACTGTTCGCTTGTGCGGTGACTACAAAGTTACTATCAAGCAAACAGTTGACGATGAGCAGTACCCGTTACCTACATCACAAGATTTGTATGCAGCACTCTCTGGGTCAAAGGTTTTCTCTAAGCTTGACCTGTCGCACACTTAGGCTCAGCTGAATGTTGACAGAGAGTCAACAGTATCTCACTATCAACACACACAAGGGACTGTACTCATACACCAAGCTGCTGTATGGTGTAAAGTCCGCCCCCAAAATCTTCCAGGCTACGATGGATAAGATTTTGCAAGGAGTTCCAAATTGCTTATGCAATCAAGACGATGTGCTGATTGCAACAAACAGCAAGGAAGAAAATCTCGCAGTGTTAGATTTAGTGCTTCAAAGGTTGAATTTCCACAATGTCAAATTGAAAAGGAGCAAATGTGCTTTTGTGCAGCCCGAGGTTGTGTACCTTGGTCTGACAGTTGATGCAAATGACTTGCAGCCAATGAAGGAAAAGGTTGATGCTGTCATCAATGCTCCAAGGCCACAGAACGTGTCTGAGTTAAGATCTTTCCTTGGAATGGTCCAGTACTACGCACGTTTCTTACCTGAGTTAGCGACCATGTTAGCTTCATTGCACGAGCTCCTCAAGAAGGATGTCCAGTGGAAGTGGACAAAAGTGCAACAGGAAGCTTACAGCGTTTGTAAGAGAAGTCTCTCTAGCGATGCTCTATTTGTGCACTACGACACAGAGCGTGAGCTTAAGTTAGCGAGTGATGCTTCTAGCTATGGTGTGGGAGCTGTCATACGCCACATAATGGATGACGGCCAAGAGAAACTGTAAGTGCAGGGTTCTCAAAATTCCCGCACTCCCCAAATTATGGATTAGAGGACCCTGTTTTGGACAAGTTATTAAAACCAGGGTACCCAAAATGGCTTCTGTAACCTCGTGACCAAAACCGACAGGATTTTTAAAACCAGGGCTCTGCAGACAGGCAGGCCCGGAGACGAAACTTAAAATGCAGGAATCTGTGAAAAGGACTCTCTGGAGCCAGCCAGACAAAGTAAACACAGAATACGCATTCATTCGACTTGAAATAGATCAAGCTAGAATGGGCCTAGAATCGAGGCCATTAGGTTTCTGCATATTTAATTGGTAACAGCTCACAGTAGCCATCAAGTCAGGATGGGGACAATTAAGTCTTATCCCTGACAAACAACCAGGACATCGGGGCCATTAGACCCGGAGACAACCACTCCACAAGTCGTTAAAGTAAATGGTTGTAATCATTTAAACAAGCCCACCAAAAGTAAAACAAAAGGACTGACCTGATTTGGCGCGCAGATAAGGAGTTGAAGAATGGGTATAATTGTAGGCCCATCAGTAGCAATCGTCCCCTTGTTCTGGCCTCTCATCGTTTTGGCTTTTGGCCTGCTGCCGCTCATTCTCGTGCCCTGGCCTCGTGGCGGATTCTCTTCTCGCTCCCCACGCCGCTCAACGACCAAGGACGCCCATTACGCCAGGGCCAAACGCGGGAGGAGAACGAGACCCGAGTTCAAAACCACACAGGACACACAGGCCACAAATGGGCAGACGAGACGAGACGAAGAAGAAGGTAAACCGGTAAAGGCAGAGAAGGGCAGCGGAAAGACGCATTTGGGGACCAACGCCCAGTTATAAGCTGCTGTTTGATGAATAAGTTGACGTATAGTGTAACCCCAATTTAAGAATATGCTGGCATTCGAAGGATGGGTAGAAGAATCAAGACATATAGCCTAGTTATAAGCTGGCGTTTGTCATTTGGACAATAACAGCCCGGTTAAAGAATAAACTGGCGTTCGAAGCATGGCTAGCAAAATCATTTAGACGGTAAAGACTGCCAATTGACCCCCGACCGTAACATAACCGCCGACGACCGCCCGAGGGAGAAGAAGAAGAAAACCCATCGCGACGAGATGACGACGGTAGCTGAGGAAAAGGGAGGGTGCTTCGCATCAACAACTTCAGCGCCGCGCCCTGAGACCACGTGGCGACGGGATACCCCAAAGGACAGCAGGAACAGACCCCAAAATCACAACCGTTAAAGCAACAGGTTTTGGATTGGTGAGCATGAATTCCTGGCCCCTCATAGCTTAATCTAGTTAGGTATAGGGGGTGGGATAAGGATAAGGGGATTGTTAATGTAGTTTGTTTTCCCTCGATGTGCCGTGTGTTCCCCATTCCCATATAAGTGTAATTGTTTTATGCCTGTATTTTTCATACCAGTAATGTTCATAAGATTGTTGTATTCTGCTTGTAATAAAATTCTGGTTTTCTTACGCCAAACCGCTTGTCTACTCGATTTTCTGTATCGCCGCCTGTACCTAAGTCCCATGTCTAGAACCCAGGGGTGTGGGAGCGATTCAAACCGCTCAAGGGACAGTCAGAGGTGAAGCTGACTGGGCGCACACACCACCCCCTACAGAACCAATCGCGTTCGCATCACGAACGAAGAGCAAAAGAAACTACGCGCAAATTGAAAAGGAAGCACTCGACATAGTGTTTGGAATCAAGAAATTCCAACAGTTCCTGATCGGCAGAAAGTTTACCCTGATAAGCGATCACAAACCGCACCTACCAATATTGGGGCCCAAATCTGCCATCCCTGCAATGGCCGCATCAAAAATGCAACGTTGGCAATGCAGTTGACAAAGACTTCCCCGTGAATACAACTAAGATTGCAAATGAGACTCAAAAGGACTCAGTACTGAAAAGAGTATATGAAAACACCTTGAATGGATGGACTGATCAGTGTCTGGACACAGAGTTGAAACCATTCCATAACCGTTGTACTGAATTGCCTTGTGAGTAAGGTTGTATCAAGTGGGGGAAACAGAGTGGTGGTACCTACATCTCTGAGAGATAGAATTCTGGCCGAACTTCATAATTAACATCCAGGGATCATCAGTTTGAAGTCAATTGCAAGAAGCTTTGTTTACTGGCCTGGATTGGACAGTGATCTTGAATCACTTGTCAGCAAATGCAGCGTTTCCCAAAATTGCAGGAACAAACCATCCAAAACTCCACTACAACCCTGGTCATGGCCAAGTAAATCTTTTCAGAGAGCACATGTAGACTTCTGTGAGAAAGCAAATAATTATTTCCTGGTACTTGTAGATAGTCACACAAAGTGGATTGAAATGAAACTCATGGGTTCAAATACTACAACTGAACGTACCATAGATGAGTTGAGGTCTATCTTCACATGTCATGGCTTACCTGAAGAGCTTGTTTCTGGCAATGGCCCTTAGTTCCGTTCTGCTCTATTCCAAGAGTCCCTGAAATGGAACGCTATCAAACACACTCTCGTTCCACCGTATCATCCAGCTTCAAACGGAGCAGCCGAAAGTTCAGTCAGAATAGTAAAAGAAGCTCTCAAAAATCAAGTGTTGCCGGGTTGTTCAGAACTCAGCATGAAGCAACATTTGGCAAATTTCTTGCTGAAGTACAGAACTACTCCGCACACTACAACTGGACATACCCCAGCAGAACTCTTGATGAAGAGGATATTGAGAACACGATTGAGTCTTGTTCAACCAAATTTGGCCTCGAGTTGAACAGAAACAGTTGAGTCAGAAACTTTATTATGACAGCAATCAGAAAGAACGCAGTTTTAAACAAAACGAGTGTGTTCGTGTTCTCAGTTCCCCATGAAAGTCGAGTTCACACAAGTGGGCTACAGGAACCATAGTAGAGGTTGGTGGAACCAAGAGATATTTGGTTGAAATTGGCGACAACATCCGAAGTGTTCATGTAGATCAAATGGTCTCTGCTAGAGATGAAACAAAACGTGATCTTGAACCACTTGATCATGAACACATACATGAGTTTGCCTCCGTTCAGACTTCAGAAACTGAAGTACCAGGTTCAAACAAGTCTGAGATAGAAACAGGATCATCTTTGAGTTTGGAACCAGAACAAAACAGCCCGAAAATTGGTTCAACACCAATACATTTTGTAAGGAGATCAGGAGGGCTCCGCAAACCTGTTATTAAACTGGATTTTTAGTTCATTTGTAGCATTTGTAGTAGATTTAAAAACAAAAACTCCTGGCTTTTTTCTATGTGGTCCATGCAATGCTGGGAAAGGTGGGACCATCGTTTTGTTGTATTTGAGAGGGGAATAAGTAACTTTTTTTAAAGGGGAAAGCAGTGTAATGTATTATCACATGGTTTGTCACATGGTTTAGTATGAGCATGCTCAGTTCGCTCTGGTCTAGTAAATAAACACATGGACTAGCAACTCATCGTGTCTCTGTCCTTCATTTGTTCTACCCACATATATTACAAAAAGAGCCTGGAAGCCTTTCAATTCAGATTTCTACAGGTAGGAAACAATTGTTAAAGCAGGGTTTTTTTGCCATTCTGACTACAGACACTTGCACTTGCTTCAGATTGCTTCTCAATGGGTCAGAGCACCAGCAGATTTTCAAACCCACCACTCCCTACTCACCATTAAGGATTCTCAAGAGCATGTATGGCATTCCCTATGGCTACCTATTCTCATGCTTCTTCTAGGTGCCACCTGAGGGCTAGGATCGCAGGAGGGGGTTGGCTGCTCATGCTCTACAAAGCCTCACGGGACTGAAGTAGCCCGCCTCTAATGCCAGCTTGCAACTTGGTGTCACCTCTTAATGTTCCACTGATGTGGGGGACAGCGAGAGGCCTGGCATGTGCTCCAATCCCAAGAGACTGCAACAGTATGCAGCTGTGACTCCTGTGTGACCTGGTCCTCATCATCCTCTTCACCGTTGTTCTGGACATTATGGACCATTTTATATGCAGATAGCACCCTCTGGTGGTGGTTATCGTGTTAGCAGTTTGTATGCAGCAAAGGTCATTTGACCTTTCTACCTTTCTTCCTGTGTGAGAGGTCATTTGACCTCTCTACCTTTCTTCCTGTGTGACTCAGGAAGTAGAATCCCAGGAAGTGGAATTCCAGGAAGAACCTGACTTGAGTAATGGAGAATCTGTCATGAGGGGTTCCATCCTCAATCCAATGTAATCTGATCTTATATGTTAGGCCAGGCACAATATCTGTGAGTATCTTTGTTTGTTAGCATAATCGCAATGTTGTCAGAGTAGTATTTTGACAATAATATGTTTATAAAAGGTTAATATTTAATAGTTACAGGAGTTAGTCCAAATGTTAGTTAGTTATACAATTAGTCGATTCTACTGTTGTAAATATGTTTATATCTTATGTAATGTCGAATGTATAGTACTCAGTTTATGTACAAAACATACTTTGTCTTTGTTTACAGTTTCACAAATTTGTTCAAGTAAAGCTTCAAAACAGCAAACGGCTTCACGAGGAATTATTTTGAATAAGTATTTAACTTGCTGGATAACTAGATAGGAGCACGTCTAGCGCGGCCAGTACAACCGTCTTTGTCATCTTCCCCCTCGTGTACTACCCATTGCTGTGCTGGATCAGTAGGAAAGGAAGGTAGAAGCTAAGATTATTGAACATCGCCCCATCCCCCCTTCATGATTAAGAAGACAGAGCAAAGATGATGAAGGTTGTGTCTGTGTGGTGTTTCATAAGGATGCTAAGCTGACAGTGTAGGTGTTCAAGAATAATAAAAACGTTTCTGGGTTAGCACCCCTTCAGGTCTTTAAAAAAATTAATTCTCAGGTTATGGACGTCACTGGCAAGGCCAGCATTTATTGCTCATCTCTAATTGCCTTTGAGAATGTGGTGGTGAGTCTTCTTCTTGACCCACTGCAGTTCATGTGGTGAAGGTACACCCACAGTGCTGTTAGGCAGGGAGTTCCAAGATTTTGACCCAATGACGATGAAGGAACGGCAATATACATCCAATTCAGGATGGTGTGTGACTTGGAGGGGAACTTGGAGGTGATGGTGTTCCCATCTACCTACTGCCCCTGTCCTTCTAGGTGGTGGATGTCGCAGGTTTGGGAGATGTTGCCGAAGTGGAGGATGTAAAAGGTCCCATGACAATATTCGAAAAATTACAAACAGTTCTCCTGGTATCCTGGCCAACATTCTTCTCTCAACCAACACCATCAAAAACAGATTAACTGGTCATTCACCTGATTTGCTGTTTGTGAGATCTTGCTGTGTGCAAATTGGCTGCCTCATTTTACCTATAAAACGGTGACTACATTCCAAAAATTATTTATTGGCTCTAATGCACTTTGAGATGTCCTGAGGATGTGAAAGGCCCTATATAAATAAAGGACCTTTCTTTCTTCTTTCTATTATATAAATGCTAGTCTCTCTTTCTCCAGTAACGGCTCTTTGCTGTCGTATGGTTTCATGAGCGGGAGGCACCACTCAGTACTTTGGCCAAGTGACTGTTATTCGTGTGAGGGTCTTGACAGTGCATGCCATCTGGCTTTTTGTCATAACCAAACCCAATCCTGCCCTCACTTGAGGTGCACAATAGCATATCCAGCCGGGGGATGGCAGGATATCAATCAGGACCAGAACCAAAACCGTGCTCGATTTTGACCTCCCTAACCTAAGTCACTAAAGCCAACTATGCTGTATCAGCAGCTGAGATCAGCTATCTAAACAGAGACCAGACATCAAACCTGGAATCTTCCTGGTTCGCAAGGCTCGACTACTCATTGGTAAACTCACAGATCCATCTGTGAGACTTTGTCGGCTATTTTCACGATCCTAGTCTCCCAGTGAGGAGTCGTTCTTGCAGGAGCTCAGGCCATAATAACAAGGTGACAATGTTGTAGCCCTGTCTATGACCTGCACTCCCTTTGAGCACAGTATACCTGCAGGGAACGTGGGATCATGAAATTACCCTTTATATTTTGTCCCTAAAGCGGTCCACTGAACCATTTAATACTGTTTTTTAATCCATATTTGGTATTAATTCTCATATTATTTCTCAGTAGTTATGTGGAGATAATCACATTGCAAAACAAAAATTGAGCTTAACACGTCATTAGCCTGTGACATTGAATCATTTGGCGAGTGACATTTACATGTCCCTGGAGCCCAGTCATTGTGTGTTAATGCATATTTTGATTTGCCATGCTCTATCGTGAAACAATGGTGCCAAAAGGAGTGATGCCTGACTAAACATGCCTGATGATGTGACCTACTAATAGCATAAAATGAAATGAGACCTGACATATCCACTTGCACTCTAGCTTTTTCTGGTAAATTATTATCATTCCGTGATGGAGCAGAATTTGTAGCAAATTGTTAAGTATTACAGTAAAATGAAAATTGGGTTTAAATAAGATAAAATTGCAACGTCTAAACCAATTGTTGCTGACAACGTTGACCCACCAGTTTATCAACAGGATCATAAACTGGAGTCCCTGTTTTGAACCAACAGAGAAGGAAGGAGTACACCTGATGATTGTCATGACGACTCATGTGTGGTCCTCGCCTCAGTGTCAATAATATTTTCTTGACAGGTTTTCTTCCAGGACCAGAGGACACATTTAACTTCTTCTTCTTCTTCTTAGGCAGTCCCTCGGAACCGAGGACAACTTGCTTCCACATTAAAAATGAGTTCGCAGGTGACTGATGAGTCCAATGCAGGACCTACAGTCTCTGTCACAGGTGGGGCAGACGGTGGTTGAAGGGGCGGGTGGGTGGGGTGCTTGGGTTGATGTGCGCTCCTTGCGCTGCCTGCACTTGGTTTCCACTTACTCCCAGCGAAGAGACTCGAGGTGTTCGGCGCCTTCCTGGATGCTTCTCCTCCACTTTGTGCGGTCTTGGGCCAGGGATTCCCAGGTGTCGGTGGGGATGTTGCACTTTTTCAAGGAGGCTTTGAGGGTGTCCTTGAAGCATTTCCTCTGCCCACCTGGGGCTCTCTTGCCGTGCCGGAGCTCCGAGTAGAGCGCTTGTTTTGGGAGTTTAACATTTAACACTGTTGCAGTGACAGTGACGTTACTCTTCATGATTGAGCCCTAAATTTGCATTTCAAATACCTATGGGTTGAAATAGTACAATGCACATTAGCACACTGACGCCTTCTTATGCTATTCCTCTCGCCGTCATTTTAACAAAGGGTTCAATTTATTTAAAATCAACGGGCCAATACCTTTTATGCTAATACTGACTGAGGAATTTGATACAAACACCTTAGTGTGTTAGCATGCTAATATATAGTTCACCCAGTTAGAGATTAAAAGGCTGCATCAATTAAATTCTTAAGACTTGGCTTCGGCTAACTGAAAAGGCTATCTAGTCGACAAAAGAACTGCATCTAAACAGAAAAAGGCAGAATTCTGGAAATGGGATTTAAGGCAGGTCAGGACACAAACTGAGCTCCTCGTGCGTGTTAAGGTATATCACTGTTATGCTCAGGGTTTACCTGGATCGTTGTTTAACCCTATTGCCAAATGACAAGGTGTGATGGAGGCAGAATTAGCAGCTCTTCATTATCTATGTATGCTTGACAGAAATTTGCCTTATGGCCACTATGCCAATGGTATGCAAGTTAGAAACATAGAAGATAGGAGCAGGAGTAGGCCATTCGGCCCATTGAGCCTGTTCCGCCATTTAATGAGATCATGGCTGATCATCCAAATTCAGTACCCTGTCCCTGCTTTCTCCCCATATCCCTTGACCCCTTTAGCCTTAAGAAATATATCTAACTCCTTCTTGAATATATTTAATGAATTGGCCTCAACTGCCTTCTGTGGTAGAGAGTTCCACAGGTTCACCACTCTCTGGGTGAAGGAATTCCTCCTCATCTCAGTCCTAAATGGCTTACCCCTTATCTTTAGACTGTGACCCCTGGTTCTGGACTCCCCTACCATCGGGAACATCCTTCCTGCACCTAGTCTGTCTAGTCCTGTTAGAATTTTATAAGTTTCAATGAGAGCCCCTCTCATTCTTCTAAACTTTAGCGAATATAAGCCTAATCAACTCAATCTCTCTTCATACGTCATTCCTGCCATCCCAGTTCTCAGTCTGGTGAATCTTCGCTGCACTCCCTCCATGGCAAGAACATCCTTCCTCAGATAAGGCAACCAAAACTGCACACAATACTCAAGGCGTGGTCTCACCAAGGCCCTATACAACTGCAGCAAGACATCCTTGCTCCTGTACTCAAATCCTCTCGCTATGAAGGCCAACATACCATTTGCCTTCTTAACCGCCTGCTGCACCTGCATGCTTACCTTCAGCGACTGGTGCACAAGGACACCCAGGTCTCGTTGCACTTCCCCTTCGCCCAATCTATTGCCATTCAGATAATAATCTGCCTTCTTGTTTTTGCCACCAAAGTGGATAACCTCGCATTTATCCACATTGGGCAGATGCATGGCAAATGCAGTATAATCACTCAACCTGTCCAAATCATACTGGAGTAAAGTTAATTTATTGGCATGTACTGTGACTATAGTATGGAAGTAGATTTTTTCGTATGTCACTGTCTTAAAGGATATCATCAATAGTTGCAATCAATATAAAGGAACTGACCTCGGGAAAGGAATCAGCCCTATTAAGTCTTCCCGACAGCTCAGTGTGTTTGTCCAATCAGTAGCTGAGCCTTACTGACCAGGAAGATCCCAGGTTTGATAACTGTCTTTCAACAGTTTAACACAGAAGTTTAGGCTGCACCTGAAGCAGAAATAAAGTTAATCTTCTCTAACTGTAAAGTCTCAAAAGAGAAAGAATGTGAACTATGGAGAAGGCTGTGGAGCTGAAAAAAACCTCAGCTGTGATAAATACCCACAGGAGGCCAGAAGCTTGGTTGACTTTTCCACTGTTGAAGTCTGGTTTCTTCCTATACTGGAATTCATTGGCCTCGATTTTCATTGAGCTGTGGAGTTGAGATTGGAGGTGTGCGGGGGGTTAAATTCCCGAAATCGGGGGTCCCAACCCCATCCTGCCCCCAACCCGCCTCCATGCCAATTTCAAAGGAGGCGGGTACCCGCCCCGCACTGGGACCCACCTCCCTGAGGTGGGAAGGGGATTAGTGCTAATTAACTGCCTGTTAACCAGGCAGTTTTTAGCCTAATCCCTATATTTAAGCTTGAAGTGTGGGATTCCCGACGGCTCCAAACCACGCCAAGTTGGAGGAGTCGGGCTGTCGGGTTGAAGGGCTTGGAGGGGTCGAGATGTCGGTGTTCAGGTGAGTGATGTGTGCATGAGTGCAAAGGTAAGTGTGTTTGGTGTGTCTAAAGTGATTAAATAAGTTTTACATACATTTTCTTACCTTTTCAGCCTTCCTTCCTTTAGGTTCCAGGAGTCCCTCATCTCACTGGCACAGAAAGCAGAATGGCTGCGATCTGTCAAAAGTGACAGCCTGCAGCTTTCTGTGCAGGAGAGATTTCTAACTGAGTCTGTGTAGAAGGACTCATGTTAGAAGTAAGACTGTCAGTGTTTGACAGCTTCAAACAGCTGTGAAACACTGATATTTCATCTGTCAAAACCTCTTGACAGATGAAATTTCAGTCTGTGATGTCACCAGTTGCCGGATGGCCCTTAATTGGCCTGCTAAGCCCGCTGGGTGGGCTCAACAAGGTCAATCAAGTTAAAATCGCATGGATTGGCCACATCTCTATGGAGGTGGGACTACAATCACGAAAGTTGCAGTCCCGCCTCCTTCCCGACTTCTGAATGAAAATCCCCCCCATTATCTTTTCCATTATGATTCCAGAGGTCCAGTGAAAAGTTACATTATTTTGCAAACAAGGGGGGAGAACCTTCGCTGACTTTTCCCAATTCCCACCACGACTTTCGGCAGTTCGGTGGAAACTCTGGGCTTTTCACTGATCATCCGCTGAAGTTACGGCAGGAGATCAGGACAACCCCGACAAATTCCACCCCAAGATTTAGACATTCACCAAAGGTCACTTCAGCTAGCTGCAGTGGACTATAGTTGAGAATCTTGGCAATAAGTGGATAGGGCAGCCCCTAATCTTGGGCAAATTATGAAAAACAAATCAAATATGTTTTGGATTTGTGGAGCAGCCAATCATACTGACCTTTGGTTTTTCCCAAAATAATTCTTTTTGACAGGAATGTAGACTTGGTTCCAATGCCCTTGGAAACTTTGAGAAGTGAATCCATTTGACCATTCTGCAGCTTAGAAATGTATCTGGTGAAGACTAAACCTTAACTTATGGCATCTGTTTTATGCAGCTTGAAGAGTTGTGCTCCTGTCCCTATAAATTACCATCTTAATCTGTTGTTGTTATCATGAGTCAAATAATTGATATGTTGTTCAGCAGCCTTTGGGAGCTGTATAAACTGCTTTTATATCTGGCACATTTATGCACAGCCTGAATTTGTCAAAAATACTACAACACCTTGAATAGCTCTTCCTCTATCACTGCCCATGATATAGATTGGAGGTATTGATCTCTAGGTATTTTTTTTAAGTACTTTCCAGCTCCAAATCTATGGCTTCCAATAGCTGGAATTGCTTTTGGAACCTAAGGTCGCTGATAGATAAGTACTTGCAATCGTTCCTCATTTTCCCAACACTCCAGAAATATCTGAGAAGGCATATTAATCACCTGAGACATAATAGTTTCCATTCCTTGCCTTGTGTTCTTCATGTACCATGGGTAATGTATCTCGGCAGAAAATCACACGGCAAAGTTTTAGGACACACGGCCCTAATACAGGTAGACTATCCTTTATCCGCACTTCCGAAAACCGAAAACCTCTAAAAACCGAAAGTTTTTTCGTGGAGCGTAAGTCGTGCACATGACATGACCCGAGTGGCGCAAACATGACAGGAGTGGTCCGGGAGCTCTGCCTTTCCCTGTGAGCAGGGCAGAGGGTCACAGAGTTCCCTCCTGGGTAGGAGATTGCAGCCCGAGCCGGGCAGTGTGAAGGAGGTACCGGGAGAGTGAACCCAACAATAGAGCGGCCCGTCCGATAGCTGCAGCGGCCCGTCCGATAGTCTTTCCATCCCCCCCCCCCAACCTGATTTGCGGGCCAGCTTAGTGTAGGAGTCAGCCGATATCCGGCTTTCCCACAACTGGCGGTGGCAGTCGAGCCCCAGACCCCCGCTAAGTCAAGGAATTCAGATACGGAGCAGGGGGAGCCGGAAACCTCGATCTAACGGCAGAAATCAGCAGCCGTTTTGTTAGGTTTTTTTTCTTCCCCTAGCATTTTTTTAAACAGTCAGGCTGTGGAAAGAGTCTCTGTAGCTTAGCAACAGCTTCAGAGATGCTTCCAAGGCAGGGCCCGAGTGTTTACAAGCTGTTGCTAAGCAACAGTGTTTGTTGTCAGATACGGAGATGAAAACCTTCTGAAATCCAAAAAATTCCGAAAACCGAAACACAGCTGGTCCCAAGGTTTTTGGATAAAGGATAGTCTACCTGTAGCACGCTGCCACATCCATCGGGAGGACTTCCCCCACAGTGCTGTCTTTCAATCACATTGTTAATTCTTTTCTTCTAATGAACCAAGATTAGCAATTGCTCCTAATCAAAAAAAAAATCATTCCTCATTTCTATTCACAGGCATTAAATATTGCTGTTGTCTCGCCTCTCTTTAAGTTGCAACATAAAATTACGTTTACTTCAGAGCTTTTTTTTTCACAGGAAGTGGGCTCAGCTGTGATGTTCTTTTATTTACCCTGTGTCCACAGTTGAGAGATCTTATGAGCCCATAAGCGCCAGAGGGGAGCCTACGGTCGGCAGCACATATCAGGAGTTCGGGCATATGTTGCCCGTGACGTCTGACCATTCGTGGTCGCGGCTGGAAAATCATGGGCACTGTGCCCAAACTTTTCATCTCCGTTGCTGGTCAGCGAGACTCTCTAAGCAAAATCTGCCCTTACATATGTAGAAATAAAATAGGGCAAGCATAAGGGTGGCAGCACAAGCTTTTTTTTCCAAATTTCAATTTTAGGCAGATATTTTTATTTAACGACTAACTGATCTCCTCTGCTGTTGCTCATGGTGAGTTGCAAGATACGCTATTTTATAAAAATAGGATTGTTTCTGCTCTGTTATGGAGAATGTCAAGGTCATTGCTTTAGAGTGGAGCTAATTTACAGAACAAACGGGAAACTGTTCAGCCTCCGTTGCCTCCAGTCCAGATCCAAGGTCGTCCCATCCTCTGTCGTCGAATTACAGTATGCAGACGACGCTTGCGTCTGCGCTCACTCGGAGGTCGAGCTCCAAACCATCATCAACACCTTCACCGAAGCGTACGAGAGCATGGGCCTTACTCTAAACATCCGTAAGACAAAGGTCCTCTACCAACCTGCCCCGGCCACACAGTACTGCCCCCCAATTATCAAAATCCACAACAAGGCCTTGGACAACGTGGACCACTTTCCATACCTCGGGAGCCTACTGTCAACAAGGGCAGACGTCGATGACGAAGTCCAACACCGCCTTCAGTGTGCCAGTGCAGTCTTCGGTCGCCTGAGGAAGAGAGTGTTTGAAGACCAGGACTTCAAACCCGGCACTAAGCTCATGGTCTACAGAGCAGCAGTGATACCCGCCCTGCTGTATGCCTCAGAGACATGGACCATGTACAGCAGGCACCTCAAAGCAGTGGAGCGGCACCACCAACGCTGCCTCCGCAAGATCCTGCAAATCCATTGGCAGGATAGGCGCACCAACGTCAGTGTTCTTGCTCAGGCCAACATCCCCAGCATCAAAGCTTTGACCACGCTCGATCAGCTCCGATGGACGGTTCATATTGTCCGCATGCCCGATATGAGACTCCCAAAACAAGCGCTCTACTCGGAGCTCCGGCACAGTAAGAGAGCCCCAGGTGGGCAGAGGAAACGCTTCAAGGACACCCTCAAAGCCTCCTTGAAAAGTGTAACATCCCCACCAACACCTGGGAATCCCTGGCCCAAGACCGCACAAAGTGGAGGAGAAGCATCAGTGAAGGCGCCGAACACCTCGAGTCTCTTCGCCGGGAGCAAGCGGAAGCCAAGCGCAAACAGCAAAAGGAGCGCACGTCAACCCAAGCACCCCACCCACCCGCTCCTTCAACTACCGTCTGCCCCACCTGTGACAGAGACTGTAGGTCCCGCATTGGACTCATCAGTCACCTGAGAACTCATTTTTAATGTGGAAGCAAGTCATCCTCGGTTCCGAGGGACTGCCTAAGAAGAGAGTGAAGAGGTCAAATTCCATTTTTAATGAATGGTATTCTGCAACTTTTACTAATGCTTTCCAATTCACGATTCTATCCATTAGTCTGTGAAAAATGTAAAACATAGAAACATAGAAAAATAGGAGCAGGAGTAGGCCATTTGGCCCGTCAAGCCTGCTCCGCTATTCAATATGATCATGGCTGATCCTCTATCTCAATACCATATTCCCGCTCCGTCCCCATACCCCTTGATGCCTTTTGCATCTAGAAATCTATCTCTCTCCTTCTTAAATATATTCAGTGACTTGGCCTCCCCAGCCTGCTGTGGTAGAGAATGCCATAGGTTCACCACCCTCTGAGTGAAGACATTTCTCCTCATCGCAGTCCTAAATGTCCTACCCCGTATCCTGAGACTGTGACCCCTCATTCTAGAACCCCCCAGCCAGGGGAAACATACTCCCTGCATCCAGTCTGTCTAGCCCTGTCAGAATTTTATACATTTCAATGAGTGGCCTTTACTTTATATATATTATTAACTTATATTAATTTGTATCCCTTACCAGTTTTTAAATTTAAAATTGCACACAAGCTAGTATGCAAGCCAGGTTTAAATATCTGAGTCCCAAATTTCCTTGGGTTTGGGTTGCAATGTTAGGGTGAAGGGGACAGAGGAGATGCGGAGGGGGCAGAAAGTCGTGTAGCACCCAGAAATACCGGGGCTCCGCCTAGAAGAGATCTCTCATGGTTCCTTCTAGCGCTTGAACAATAATATTCATTCAGACATTTTTAACAAAATGGGGCAGATTATCTTATTTAGTGCTTGGGTGTAAAACATTGCCTGGGTGAAGTGCATAGACCAGGTGGGACGGACTGCACATTCATAGTGGAGAATGCCCAATGTTCCGCCCATTCATTTAAAAGGATGGAGAATCAGACAGGCTCCAGTGTAGTTTTGAGAGCATTGCCACCTGATTGTATTCTACGTGTTCACCCTAGGCAACGCGTTTCGCCCAAGTGTAAAGATGAAAATTTGTGCCAATGTAAAAAAAAGGCAGTAAAACCTGAATAATTATGCACAAAACTTAGTTAATTAATGCTCAACAAACCCTCAATAAGCAAAGATTATGTCCATGCATTAGGATGCGTTTGACCTATTTATGCCCAGGATTAACTTGTCGAGCATAGTCAACAGTTACCAACAACTTTGTTGATGCACAAGTTAATCCACTTTAACATACAATTAATGTGTGTGCTAGCTCTAATACACAGAGTAATTTTATCCCTGAGGTAGAAATTATGGGTAGGTTTGCTTATTATCTTATGAATGCTCACAACAGTCTTTCCCTTCTATTATTGGTTGTGATTCATTGGCCCAGAAATTCGGGTCCCAACGCGTGAGTACGCACGGGGTACTCATGCGTAGGCCCAACGAAAGTGCCGGTTTTGTGCATGCACTGCGCATGCGCGGGAAACTGGCACTTCCGTTCCCCTGAAAGAAGAGGTTGACAGGTGGAACGTGTGCGCCGGAGAGGCGGCGCGTGCGCATCGAACTTACTTTTTTTTGCAGGTTTCTCCGGGAGGGTAAGTCTCCAGCAGTTACACTTTTAAAAAGCAGACGCAAGGCCTGCTTTTAACAAGGTAAGTGGTGAATTAATTAGAATTAAAACATTTTTTCCACAGGTTTATTATTTTTAAATACTTTAAAGAAAGGTAAGTTTATTTTTAGCCCCGTTAGAAAATGTAATTATTTTTTTCAAAAATTTAAATTATTGTTTAAAATAGTTATTTCATGTAATTTATAGTTATTTTAAAAATGTGATTTTTAAAAAATTTATTTGAAGTTTTAGTGATGTTTTGGGGCTTATAGTATTTATAGGTTTGACAGCTCTTCCTGTCAAACTTATGAATGACGCATTCCCTGCTACCATTGGCTCTCCATGGCCCACATGATCCCAGGGGACGCATGGAACCAACTGCGCCCCTGGGATACGCAAGCACTGCACGCCGGCAGTTGGAGGAGGCCCAGGATCGGAATCCCACGCGGGCCCACAGCTCAACGGCCGGCGCGCTAGGTAAGTGCAGGTCAGGGGCTTGCACCCGCGGGAAGCCCCCGACCCGAATTTCTGGACCAATACCTCACACTAATGATTTAAGGAGGACTGAGGAGAAATATTTTTCAAATACTGGACATATAAATATAAATTATTACAGAAGAGTAATGTATTGAAATACAACATAGATTGTTTCTGTTTCCTTGAAACCATTGCCTTCAATACAGCATTACGTGTCAATGTAAAAAGGTTACTCTTACACCACCGGTGTACTGTGGCTGCAGTATGTACAATCTACAAGATGCACTGCAGCAACTCGCCAAGGCTTCTTCGGCAGCACCTCCCAAACCCGCGACCTCTTCCACCTAGAAGGACAAGGGCAGCAGGCGCATGGGAACACCACCACCTCCAAGTTCCCCTCCAAGTCACACACCATCCTGACTTAGAAGTATATCGGCCGATCCTTCATCGTCGCTGGGTCAAAATCCTGGTAATCCCTACCTAACAGCACCTTCACCACACGGACTGCAGCGGTTCAAGAAGGCGGCTCACCACCACCTTCTCAAGGGCAACTAGAGATGGGCAATAAATGCTGGCCTTGCCAGTGACGCCCAGGGCCCATAAGCGAATAAAAAAACACACAAAGGACTATTTCAAATTTTGATCAAAATTATTCGGTGTTTAAACTTAAAGGGGGTTGACCTTGATTGTGTGTGATCGTGTAAAATGAGGGCGAATGAGTCGGCAGCCCGTTTTACGTCTCTCCCAATTTTTATGAATAGAAACAAAAATCGGAAGAGATGGAAAACAGGTTGCCGACTCGCTACCACCCATTTTACAGTATCGCACAATGTCAGGATCCACCCCCAAAGACTCAAACATCACCCCATTAACTGCATTCCAAGTTTCATGCTGATCTCTGGTTAGTGCCATCCCTTTAAACATCTGGCACATTATGAAGTGGAACAAACCATCTGCTTGCCTCGTTGATCAATACATGCAGATCACCTAACAGTGGAGGGAAAGGGGACCTGGGTTTGCTGATATTATCTGCATATTTTACACATTATGCCATCCTCTTCTGTTAAATTAGTGAACAATAGGCACTGAGAACTATATCAAGTCTGCCCTGAAGTGTATGATCTGCTAAACAACCGTGCAAAGGAACAATTTTCAGCCACTTTAAAGGTTTGTTGGAGATATCGCCGCTGGTGACGTAGCCTGATGAAAGTGCGAGAATCAGTGGGGGCTGCAGAGCTGACATATTCATTTATCAAATGTTGAAAAGAGCTCACAACTGCCAATAAGCTCTGTAGGGTGTGAAATCACATTTCCCTTTTTTCCCTTAGATGATTGCCAAGAAGTAACACAAAAGCAGTAAAGAAGGAAATGATGTGGCCACGTGACAAAATAATAAAAATACCCGATTGCAATGACGAAAAGTGGAAGCATAGTTTTAGGCGCATGATAACATAAAAGAATTTAATGAGGTGCAGTGGAGCCTCATTAGGTTTCAGAAGCAAGCCTGGCACATAAAAAAAGATCCATTTTAATGGTGTGAGCTTCGTTAGAGTTCTGTCGTTTTCTGCTCGGGCAAACGATTTCATTCTTGTAATAAATTGCTATTTAAATGAAAGAATCAGAGCTATTTCAGCAGTTGTGATTTATAGTCCCACATTATGACGTTCAAGGGCTGGACAAGACATTCATTTGAAATAGATTTAAGCAAAATTCTGAAACCTGGGGAAAAATTGAGTGGTGCCCCCTCTGGGGCGCTAATTTCACCAGGGCACTGCTTTCAGCGCCCCGAAAAAATTAGCACCCCAGCGGCCGAAATTGACTGGTAGCTACTGGAAGCGCCCCGTCTCCCTCTTGGGGCGCTGCGAGTCAATATCGCGGCGCTACGTGCCGCGGTATTGCAGGCCTTCCTCCCCTTCTTAAAGAGGAGGGGCCTTGTGCAGTGCGACCTGGGGCCCAGCTGGGTCACCAGGGATAGGAGTGCTGGCGAAAGAGCCCGGCACTCAAGAGAGGTGCCGGGCTCTTGGAGCGCTGCTGGCACTCCGCGGGGGTGGGGGGGGGGTTGCTCAGGAGGCCAGGGACGGCAACAGAGGCAGGTGCTGGCAGGCGGCCAGCAACAAAAATGGCCGCCCCGCACCTCGCTTTTAATTAGCGCCTCCCCGGCCGCAGGTAAGCCCCCCCTGATCCTGTCAGACATAGCGTCCAGCGGTAAGTCAGGGGGCCGGGGTGCGAGCGGGCGCTGCGCATGGCGATGACGTCATCTCCAGCTGCGCAGCGCCGCGGGATGCTAACGGTTACCGCCGCCGCTAACCTCCCGCTGAATTTCGCGGGAGGCATTGGCGGTGCCGCGCCCAGGCGCTAGTTGCTTTGCGCCTTAGGGCGTTAACGGGAGGCGCAAAGCAACCGAATTTTTCCCCCTAAGCATTTACACTTTAAATCTAATATGAACAAAGGTACAGGAGTAGGCCATTCAGCCCCTCGAGCCTGTGCTGCCAATTCAATTAGATCATGGCTGATCTGTACCTCAACCCCATTTACCCATCTTTGCTCCTTGATACCTTTACCGAACAAAAGTCTAATAGGAACACAATATTAATTTTTTTAATGCAAAATGAAAATACTACGTTATATTCTTGCTGCAAGTTACCAACTCAGAAACCACCTGCTTGTTAAGAGACAAGTTACAAGTATCTTCTTGCTCTTACACTGGTCCATCTTACTGTTAAAGGCAATAATGTTCTTTTACTGCTAAAAAAAAATTAATAGCATGTTATAGAATTAAGAAGGAACTTGACCATACTTGTCGGCCCGCCAAGCATATGTATAATGTTACAGTGTTTAGCATCTGAATAGAAATACAGACTGCTTGGGGGGAATTTTAACAGATCAGCTGTATTAACTGATGGATGCAGTGCATACGGTGAGGGTGACTATCAGACAGATGCATCACATTGCATAAGGATTGGGATGAATGGCAATGGTGGATGGATAAATGGGGAGTGATGAAGTCCATAGAAAGTGAAGCTAGATGCTACTGAAAGTTGAGTGGGTGTGAGGAGTGAGTTGATGAAGAACA
Organism: Somniosus microcephalus; assembly: GCF_052327205.1. Lineage (NCBI taxonomy): Eukaryota > Metazoa > Chordata > Chondrichthyes > Squaliformes > Somniosidae > Somniosus > Somniosus microcephalus. Next base: position 16,277,188 of record NC_141000.1, on the reverse strand, counting down.
CTTGGTAATATGGAGTGGGGGGGAGGGGGGAGCTTAAAGCACAGGATGTAGTTGAATCAGCAAATGTACTCACTTTTCCTGACCTGGTTAGGCCATTAAACCACTTCCTACATTGCATCCATGACCTGGGCATGACTCTGCTGCTGTTCACCTCCTCAGCTACCTCCAACCACGCCTTCTTCGTGAGAGCAGCAGGTCCTTGCTCCCATTGCTGTGGAAAAGTATGTCCCTCCTATTTCTGACTGCGCCCAGTATAATTCCAGCAATGCGTCACTGAATCTGGGTGCTGCCCTTGCTTAATGTTCACCATCCATCCTGAACACCTCCGATTTCTATTTGTGCACTGTCCCTTTAAATACAGCTGAGATCGCGCCATGCAGATGTGTATCACGCCCACTGTGCAGCCTGGAGAAACCTGGAAGTCCAAATTAATTGGCACAACTCAGTTGAGATCACAGATTCTGACACGCTCATTTGACTTCTAGGTTTTTCACACGCAATTCCACCAACTAATATCGTGGCCCTCGTCTTTTAGAAGACATATCCAAAGATAATGGGGTAAGGAGGTCAAATATCCTACAGTAACAGGTAAAGTCAAGGTACAGAAAATAATGGGCTAGAATTTGTTTATTGCGTCCGTAACCTTAGCAAATTGGGAAATAAAATTGTTTAGCTTACCCCACTGGTAAATTCAGTCTGCTCCAAGTACACTCAATTTGAGGGAGTGAATTCCCTCTTTTAATGAAAAACAAGAGGGCATTTGATTATCTGCATAACTGATTCCCATCACAAAATCACATTCTCAGAATTCGCGTGTTTCAAAGTCTTACAGTCCCCAGTTTTACTGGTTAGTCATCAGCTCTGGAGAAAATAGACATACTTAATTGTGTTGAAAGAGGTACGTCATCTCATCAATGCTTATTCTGCTGTGTCATTGATGTGCGCAGAACAGTATCTGTGACATCAGCTGGATAGATGCAAGTCTGGTGACGCCTCTTACTAAAAGAAGAGAGAGGTGGAGAGGTTTAGGGAGGTCAGCTCGCCTACAGCCAATCCCATAACATGCGCCCTCAATATTTGGGGTTTTCCCTATAAATTCCTCTCCATCTGGCTCCAATTTGGATTTACCTAATTTCTTATTTCAACAGCCCAGTTAGTCTTTTAAACTTGTCTAACTCAATGTTATTTGGTGAATAAAATGTTGCCAAAGGCAACCACAGATCAATTCAGGCAGCTACCATAATCCACATGTCAAAAATAAGGCTGTGCAGATATATATGATTTCCACTTAAGTAGCAGAAGACAACGACAACAGCAACTTGCATTTATATAGCGTCTTTAATGTAGTACAACATCCCAAGGCACTTCACAGAAGCGTAATCAGTCAAAATGTTAACACTGAGCCACATAAGGAGCTACTAGGACAGGTGGCCAAAAGCTTGGTCAAAGAGGTTTGTTTTAAGGAGCATCTTAAAAAAGGAGAGAGAGGTGGAGAGGTTTAGGGAGGGAATTTTAAATTAGCGAAGAGTCTTTCATGTGGAACTTTGTCAAATACCTTTTGGAAGTCTGGGTACACCAAGTTACAGGGTTTTCCACAGTCCACTTGGGTTGTCAATTTCTCAAAGAATGTTCAAGGATTATCCCAGTTGACTGACTAATAAAGGTAAATGCCTTGATCAAGCACTCCCTACAGAGAGCCATACTCATTGGGAGTGGAGACCAGGCAATTAGTATCAGAGGGTTGTAGCCCTATCTCCAGCCCATGCTTCCTTCAAGCATGCTCCATTGTGGGACTGGAATGATGAATTTATCTTATTGTGCCAATCAAATTGGTTCGTAGATTGTAATTTGTTACAAGAGAAGGTATTCTGCAAGAGGTAGGTCTGAGACATGGGTCAGAAAAGCCCACTAATGAGAAGGCAGTGCAAGAGTTAGGATTGGAGATGAGGAGAGGGCATTAGGTGAAATAATAGTGGGGAAAATAATCAGTGATATGGATCATCCAACTGATGAGTTGATCAAAGTCACTGAGGATAGTGTAGGACTTCACCTGCTTGGCACTATAGAGTAAATTCAGTATCAGTAGAAGAGAAATGGAGTTATTGCGGATGATAAATATTGAAGCTGTCAAGATGGTGTCATCAGGGGGAAGTTAGAGTTGACAGATTTGATTTTGTTTGACAAAACGTTGAACATTCCCTGAATGCTATCAAGGGTAGGATAGCAATAGAGACAACAGATGGACTTAGTGAGGGAGTGTTATCTTTAGATACAGGATATCAAATTCAAGTAATTCAAAGGTGGTATTGATCAATGATCTAGACTTGAATTTAGGGGGTATGATTAAGAAATTTGCAGATGATACTAAAATTGGCTGTGTGGTTGATACTGAAGAAGGAAGCTGTAGACTGCAGGAAGATATCAATAAATTGGTCAGGTGGGCAGAACAGTGGCAAATGGAATTCAATCTGGAGAAGTGGGAGGTAATGCATTTGGGGAGGGCTAACAAGGAAAGGGAATACACATTAAATGGTAGGACACTGAGTAGTGTAGAGGAACAAAGGGACCTTGGAGTGCATGTCCACAGATCCCTGAAGATAAAAGGCCAGGTAGATAAGGTGGTTAAGAAGGTATTCGGAATGCTTGCCTTAATTAGCCGTGGCATAGAATACAAGAGCAGGGGGGTTATGCTTCAACTGTATAAAACACTAGTTAGGCCTCAGCTAGAGTACCGCGTGCAGTTCTGGTCACCACATTACAGGAAAGATGTGATTGCACTAGAGAGGGTACAGGGGAGATTTACAAGGATGTTGCCGGGAGTAGAGAATCTTAGCCATGAGGAAAGACTGGATAGGCTGGGTTTGTTTTCCTTGGAACAGAGGAGGCTGAGGGGAGACCTTATGGAGGTGTATAAAATTATGAGGGGCATAGATAAAGTGGATAGAAAGGACCTATTTCCCTTAGCAGAGGGATCAAAAACCAGAGGGCACAGATTTAAAGTAATTGGTGGAAGGTTTAGAGGGGATTTGAAGGGAAATTTCTTCACCCAGAGGGTTGTGGGGGTCTGGAACTCACTGCCTGAAAGGGTGGTAGAGGCTGAAACCCTAACCACATTTAAAAAGTACTTGGATGTGCACTTGGGATACTGTAACCTGCAGGGCTACGGACCAAGAGCTGGGAAGTGGGATAAGGCTGGATAGCTCTTTGTTGGCCGGCGCGGACACGATGGGCCGAAATGGCCTCCTTCCGTGCTGTAACTTTCTATGATTCTATGAGAGTGGGAAAGTTGGAGGGATATCAGAATTAAAATAGCATATGCGTCTTCTTTGTATCAGAAGTTGGGGTAGAAAGTGTAGGAGCAGAATTGGAAAGGACAGAGATGCAACTTGGGCTTCAGTGAAAAAACAATCAATGAGACAGGGATGACTGGGGATGGAAGTGAATAGAAATGAGATTCAAGGAGATGTCATAATGTTGCTGAGGTGTAGGTTAAAGCCAAAAGAGGAAGCAGTAGCATAGTCTGGGTTGTATCAGAGGCTGCAGTAAGTCTTTGAGCTGTGATTTTAGACTGTTCGCGATGTCAACGAAAAGAAGATAAAGCAAGGATAAGATGGTCCTTGGTTTGACGTCTCATGCAAAAGGTGGCGCCTCTGACAATGCAGCACTCCCTTAGTACTTCACTGAAGTGTGAGCCTAAAATATGTGTTCAAGCCTCTGGAATAGGACTTGATCCCACAATCTCCTGATTCAGAGGCAAGACTACTGGGCCAAGCCAACACGTGGCATGAAGTGTTAAAAGGGCAGGAGATTCTGTCGAACAAGATGGCCTTCTGGGTAGGGTAACGAAGGAAAAAACTTTGAAATGAGTCAAGAGACAGTTAAATTACATGATGGCAAAATCATAAACTTCTATGGAAAGATGAGCTATAAGGACCAAATGGCCTCTGTTATCTGCACTTATCCTCTGTGATTATAGTAGCCTTTATTCACTCAGATTCAGTCAGCACTATCAAAAGAACTAACTATGGTTTTCTGTCACTTCCTGTCAGTATACACAGCAGATTATAGGGAATTTTATTTTTAAACGGGCATGAATGGTTGATTTAAAAACATGATCAAGTACTAAAATTATATGGAGCAGAACAACTTATTTCCATCTCCAAGGTGTGAGAAGTTTCAGCTGATTGAGACAGGCCCCGTCATATCTATTGATTTAAAAAGACCACACTTCAAATCAGCACAACAGACTGGCCCAGAAATTCGGGTTCCCACGGGTGAGTACGCGCTGGGTACTCACGAGTAGGCCCAACAAAAGTGTCGGTTTTGTGCATGGTAAGTGGTGAATTAAGTAAAATTAAAACATTTTTTCCACAGGTTTATTATTTTTAAATACTTTAAAGAAAGGTAAGTTTATTTTTAGCCCCGTTATAAACTGTAATTAATTAAAATGCAATTAAAAAAAAAAATTATTTGAAGTTTTAGTTATGTTTTGGGGCTGAATTGTATTCATAGACTTGACAGGTCTTCCTGTCAAATCTATGAATACAGATTCACTGCTACCATTGGCTCTCCCTGGCCCACGTGATCCCAGGGGACGCTTCGAACTAACTGCGCCCCTGGGATATGCAAGCACCGCGCGCCGGCAGTTGGAGGAGGCCCAGGATCAGAATCCCACGCGGGCCCACAGCACAACGGCCGGTGCGCTAGGTAAGTGCAGGTCGGAGGCTTGCACCCGCGGGAAGCCTCTGACCCGCTTTGATATAACAACAGAAAATGCTGGAAAAACTCAGCAGGCCAGGCAACATCCGTGGAGCGAGAAACAGAGTTAACGGGCCCGATTTTGTGGATTGTGTGGGAAATGGTCGAATTCCCCGAGTGTGGGGTTTCTGACCCACAAAAAATGGGTCAGCCAGCTCCACACAATTTTCCCTCCAGTGGCCAATTAATTTCTAGCATGTGGGCAGCCTTGCTAATTGTCCATTTCCAGCCAGGAAGCCCCACAGTATGATGTCATCATTCGTGGTGCTTTCAAGGTCCACAGCAAGCACTGCATCCTCTGTTGACTTCCAAACGAACCATACAGGATGGCAGAGGAGCCTGCAGCAGCTGTGGCCAGTGCCAGACCCCGAGCTGCCTCCAAATTCGACGAAGCTTCACTGCAGGCATTATTGAATGTGGTTAGGGCCCACAGGGAGGTCCTCTTCCCTAGGTCAGGCAGGAAGAGGCCTTCCACTGAGACCAAGGCTGCATGGATGCAGGTGTCAGCTGGTGTCAACTCGAATGTGCATGTAACCTTGGCATCACATCTCTAAGTCCTTCCTCTACTCCCCCACAGGACCATCCAGAGCCCCCGTCCCCACTGTGGAGGAGGAAGAGGCTGTACAGCCAGACTCCTCAGAGGAAGCTCCAACCTCTGAGGGCGCAGCGTCAGCAGAAGTAAGCGCACCCAGCACCAGCGCAGACACTTACACCTCGGGGGAACCTTCGGGACATAGAGTAGTGTTGTCACCTGGTGTTTCACAACTCACAAGTGAGCCTCAGCAGATTCTGGAAACAGGGACAGCAACGGAGAGTCCTCGTCGGAGGGCGCAGGACTCTGCCAGCTCAGCTCAGCTGCGCTGCATGTCGACCTTCTGCTTCTGGGTCCATCCGCAAGAGAAGAGGTGATGGATCTCCATGCACAGATGCAGGAGTCTCTGGCAGGTTTTGTCTTCAGTGTCGCTGCGAGTGTGGAGCGAATGGAGGAGTCCATAGCAACCATGAGCAGAGCCTTTGTGGAGTCTTGGCGCATGAGCGCATCACCATGGAAAGGTTGGCAACCTCCATGGAGGAGATAAGTCGCCAGGGTAGGGAAAACATGGTGAGTGCTCATAAGAGAATGACATCTCTTGAGGAGCGATGGCCATTTATTGAAGAGAGAAACCAGACCTTCATGGAAGTCCTTCTGAGTAGGACTGCCAGTGCAGAAACAGGTCCCCATGGCCCCCTAAAGCGCAGCAAGGTGCTCTCAAGCCACTTCCAAGCGCTGGCCCCTTCTGGCCTGTACAGCTTCAGGTGAGTGAGCAGCGGCCTGGTGCTCCTGTTGCTGATCCTGCTGTTCCTGGTTCTGCTGCTGTCGCCTCTGTAGCTGGAGATCCTTTAATGGCAAGAAGAGAAGGAAAAAAAGGCGTCCCATGCTTCTGGTAGATGCCTCCGCTGAGGAAGCGCTGAGTGAGGGTGGCGAGAGGGGCTTCCCAGGAGATCACATTGGAGAAGTGTGTGAGGCTCCAACCTTCCACATCTGTGCCTAAGCCTTGAAGAAGTAGCCCCAAGCCTGCAGCAACAAGATCCTTCAACATACAAATGCTCTCCGATTAAATCGCAGCTTTCCCAAATGACCTGCAGCTGAGAGCAAGCAAGCCGGCAAGCTTCACGCCAGCTTTCATCAGCGGGGTTCCCCGCAGGCGTGTTTAGCGTGTGAAACCCCTGAAAATAGCAAGGGCCCCTTAAAATGGCATTAAACATGCCAATAATTGGTGATTAGGGTCCTGACGGCCAGTCCCGCCAGCAGCGGGTGGGACTGAATCAGCTCGCGGAGAAACGGCTGTCCGAAAGTCGGACGGGGCGGGGAATCAGGCGGGCGGGGGGGGGTCGCAACCCCCTATTTCGGCGATTTTCGGCCCCCGCCCGACTGAAAACCCGCACGACGGCTGGCAGAAAATCGGGGCCAACGTTTCAGGTCGAAACCCTTCTTCAGAACTCTTCAGAATGGCTTTGATATTCATTTACCACTACAGTGCGAAGGTTCATACCTGCCGTTAAGTTGCTACATCAGACATACAGTGATTTGATTTGTATTTTAAAGGCAAATTTCACACTGTGATGGATGCATAATTTAATGGGGGTTTTCTGTACTTTCGTGGGGCATTAAGGTTTCCTCACTGCTGTACCTGGTGTTGATGTTGTATCACTAACTCATTTTGATTCAGTGTTAGATTCAGACTTTATTAGTCCTCGATGAATATTAACTACAGAAGCAATGATCCACTGTCATCGAATTACAGTATGCAGACGACGCTTGTGTCTGCACACACTCTGAGGCCGAACTCCAAACCATCGTCAACACGTTCACCGAAGCGTACGAGAATATGGGCCTTACACTAAACATCCGTAAGACAAAGGTCCTCTACCAATTTGCCCCTGCCAAACAGTACTGCTCCCCGACTATCAAAATCCATGACGAGGCCTTGGACAACGTGGACCACTTTCCATACCTCGGGAGAAAACTGTCAACAAGGGCAGACATCAATGACGAAGTCCAACAACACGTTCAATGTGCCAGTGCAGCCTTCGATCGCCTGAGGAAGAGAGTGGTGAAGACCAGGAACTCATACCCAGCACCAAGCTTATGGTCTACAGAGCAGCAGTAATACCCGCCCTCCTGTATGCTTCAGAGACATGGACCATGTACAGCAGGCACCTCAAAGCACTGGAGAGGTAGCACCAACGCTGCCTTTGCAAGATCCTGCAAATCCATTGGCAGGATAGGCGCATCAATGTCAGCGTTCTTGCTCAGGCCAACATCAATCAGCTCTGATGGACGGGTCACATCGTCCGAATGCCCGATACGAGACTCCCAAAACAAGCGCTCTAAATGGAGCTCCGACACGGCAAGAGAGCCCTAGGTGGGCAGAGGAAACACTTCAACGGCACCCTCAAATTCTTCTTGAAAAAGTGCGACATCCCAACTGACACCTGGGAATCCCTGGCCCAAGACCGCACAAAGTGGAGGAGAAGCAACTGGGAAGGCGCCGAACACCTCGAGTCTCTTCGCCGGGAGCAAGCGGAAGCCAAGCGCAAGCAGGGTGAGTGTGGCCAGTGGGTGAGTGTGGCCAGTGGGTGAGTGTGCCCCGTGGGTGAGTGCGCCCCGTGGGTGAGTGCGCCCCGTGGGTGAGTGTGGTCCATGGGTGAGCGTGCCCCATGGGTGAGTGGGCCCATGGAGAAGTGTGGTCCGTGGATGATTGTGATCGGTGGGTGAGTGTGGTCCGTGGGTGAGTGTGGTCTGTGGGTGAGTGTGCTCCGTGGGTGAGTGTGCTCCGTGGGTGAGTGTGGTCCGCGGGTGAGTGTGCTTCGCGGGTGAGTGTGGTCCGCGGGTGAGTGTGGTCAGTGGGTGAGTGTGGTCCGAGGGTGAGTGTGGTCCATGGGTGAGTGTGCTCCGTGGGTGAGTGTGCTCCGTGGGTGAGTGTGCCTCGTGGGTGAGTGTGCCCCGTAGGTGAGTGTGGCCAGTGGGTGAGTGTGGTCCGTGGGTGAGTGTGGTCCGTGGGTGAGTGTGGTCTGTGGGTGAGTGTGCTCCGTGGGTGAGTGTGGCCAGTGGGTGAGTGTGCCCCGTGGGTGAGTGTGGCCAGTGGGTGAGTGTGCCCCGTGGGTGAGTGTGGCGAGTGGGTGAGTGTGGTCCGTGGGTGAGTGTGGTCCGTGGGTCAGTGTGGCCCATGGGTGAGTGTGGTCCGTGGGTGAGTGTGGTCCGTGGGTGAGTGTGGTCCGTGGGTGAGTGTGGTCTGTGGGTGAGTGTGCCCCGTGGGTGAGTGTGCCCCGTGAGTGAGTGTGGTGCGTGGGTGAGTGTGGTCCGTGGGTGAGTGTGGTCGGTGGGTGAGTGTGCTCCGTGGGTGAGTGTGGTCCGTGGGTGAGTGTGCTCCGTGGGTGAGTGTGCTCCGTGGGTGAGTGTGCTCCGTGGGTGAGTGTGGTCAGTGGGTGAGTGTGGCCAGTGGGTGAGTGTGCCCCATGGGTGAGTGTGCTCCGTGGGTGAGTGTGGTCAGTGGGTGAGTGCGGTCCGGGGGTGAATGTGCCCCGTGGGTGAGTGTGCTCCGTGGGTGAGTGTGCTCCGTGGGTGAGTGTGGTCTGTGGGTGAGTGTGCTCTGTGGGTGAGTGTGCTCTGTGGGTGAGTGTGCCCCTTGGGTGAGTGTGACCAGTGGGTGAGTGTGGTCCGTGGGTGAGTGTGGTCCGTGGGTGAGTGTGGTCCGTGGCTGAGTGTGCTCCGTGGGTGAGTGTGGCCAGTGGGTGAGTGTGCCCCGTGGGTGAGTGTGGCCAGTAGGTGAGTGTGGTCCATGGGTGAGTGTGGTCCGTGGGTCAGTGCGGTCCGTGGGTGAGTGTGCCCCGTGGGTGAGTTTGGTCTGTGGGTGAGTGTGGTCCGTGGGTGAGTGTGGTCCATGGGTGAGTGTGGTCAGTGGGTGAGTGTGGTCCGTGGGTGAGTGTGGCCCGTGAGTGAGTGTGCCCCGTGGGTGAGTGTGGTCTGTGGGTGAGTGTGGTCAGTGGGTGAGTGTGGTCCGTGGGTCAGTGTGCTCCATGGGTGAGTGTGGCCAGTGGGTGAATGTGCTCCGTGGGTGAGTGTGTCCCGTGGGTGAGTGTGGTCCATGGGTGAGTGTGCCCCGTGGGTGAGTGTGGCCAGTGGGTGAGTGTGGTCCGTGGGTGAGTGTGGTCTGTGGGTCAGTGTGGTCCGTGGGTGAGTGTGGTCCATGGGTGAGAGTGCTCCGTGGGTGAGGGTGGCCAGTGGGTGAGTGTGGTCCGTGGGTGAGTGTGGCCAGTGGGTGAGTGTGCCCCGTGGGTGAGTGTGCCCCGTGGGTGAGTGTGGTCCGTGGGTGAGTGTGGTCCGTGGGTGAGTGTGCCACATGGGTGAGTGTGGTCTGTGGGTGAGTGTGGTCCGTGGGTGAGTGTGGTCTGTGGGTGAGTGTGGTCCATGGGTGAGTGTGGTCCGTGGGTGAGTGTGGTCTGTGGGTGAGTGTGCCCCGTGGGTGAGTGTGCCCCGTGGGCGAGTGTGGTCCGTGGGCGAGTGTGGTCCGTGGGCGAGTGTGGTCGGTGGGTGAGTGTGCTCCGTGGGTGAGTGTGCTCCGTGGGTGAGTGTGCTCCGTGGGTGAGTGTGGTCAGTGGGTGAGTGTGGCCAGTGGGTGAGTGTGCCCCATGGGTGAGTGTGCTCCGTGGGTGAGTGTGGTCAGTGGGTGAGTGCGGTCCGGGGGTGAATGTGCCCCGTGGGTGAGTGTGCTCCGTGGGTGAGTGTGCTCCGTGGGTGAGTGTGGTCTGTGGGTGAGTGTGCTCTGTGGGTGAGTGTGCCTCATGGGTGAGTGTGACCAGTGGGTGAGTGTGGTCCGTGGGTGAGTGTGGTCCGTGGGTGAGTGCGGTCCGTGGGTGAGTGTGGTCTGTGGCTGAGTGTGCTCCGTGGGTGAGTGTGGCCAGTGGGTGAGTGTGCCCCGTGGGTGAGTGTGGCCAGTAGGTGAGTGTGGTCCGTGGGTGAGTGTGGTCCGTGGGTCAGTGCGGTCCGTGGGTGAGTGTGCCCCGTGGGTGAGTTTGGTCTGTGGGTGAGTGTGGTCCGTGGGTGAGTGTGCCCCGTGGGTGAGTGTGGCCAGTAGGTGAGTGTGGTCCGTGGGTCAGTGCGGTCCGTGGGTGAGTGTGCCCCGTGGGTGAGTTTGGTCTGTGGGTGAGTGTGGTCCGTGGGTGAGTGTGGTCCGTGGGTGAGTGTGGTCAGTGGGTGAGTGTGGTCCGTGGGTGAGTGTGGTCCGTGGGTGAGTGTGGTCAGTGGGTGAGTGTGGTCCGTGGGAGAGTGTGGCCCGTGGGTGAGTGTGGCCCGTGGGTGATTGTGGCCCGTGGGTGAGTGTGGCCCGTGGGTGAGTGTGGTCCGTGGGTGAGTGTGGTCCGTGGGTCAGTGTGGTCCGTGGGTCAGTGTGCACCGTGGGTGAGTGTGGCCAGTGGGTGAGTGTGGCCAGTGGGTGTGTGTGGCCAGTGGGTGTGTGTGGCCAGTGGGTGAGTGTGCCCCGTGGTTGAGTGTGGCCAGTGGATGAGTGTGGTCCGTGGGACAGTGTGGTCCATGGGTCAGAGTGGTCCATGGGTGAGTGTGCCCCGTGGGTGAGTGTGGTCTGTGGGTGAGTGTGGTCAGTGGGTGAGTGTGGTCTGTGGGTCAGTGTGCTCCATGGGTGAGTGTGGCCAGTGGGTGAATGTGCTCCGTGGGTGAGTGTGCCCCGTGGGTGAGTGTGGTCCATGGGTGAGTGTGCCCCGTGGGTGAGTGTGGCCAGTGGGTGAGTGTGGTCCGTGGGTGAGTGTGGTCTGTGGGTCAGTGTGGTCCGTGGGTGAGTGTGGTCCATGGGTGAGTGTGCCCCGTGGGTGAGTGTGGCCAGTGGATGAGTGTGGTCCGTGGGTGAGTGTGGTCCGTGGGTCAGTGCGGTCCGTGGGTGAGTGTGCCCCGTGGGTGAGTTTGGTCTGTGGGTGAGTGTGGTCCGTGGGTGAGTGTGGTCCATGGGTGAGTGTGGTCAGTGGGTGAGTGTGGTCCGTGGGTGAGTGTGGCCCGTGGGTGAGTGTGCCCCGTGGGTGAGTGTGGTCTGTGGGTGAGTGTGGTCAGTGGGTGAGTGTGGTCCGTGGGTCAGTGTGCTCCATGGGTGAGTGTGGCCAGTGGGTGAATGTGCTCCGTGGGTGAGTGTGTCCCGTGGGTGAGTGTGGTCCATGGGTGAGTGTGCCCCGTGGGTGAGTGTGGCCAGTGGGTGAGTGTGGTCCGTGGGTGAGTGTGGTCTGTGGGTCAGTGTGGTCCGTGGGTGAGTGTGGTCCATGGGTGAGAGTGCTCCGTGGGTGAGGGTGGCCAGTGGGTGAGTGTGGTCCGTGGGTGAGTGTGGCCAGTGGGTGAGTGTGCCCCGTGGGTGAGTGTGCCCCGTGGGTGAGTGTGGTCCGTGGGTGAGTGTGGTCCGTGGGTGAGTGTGCCACATGGGTGAGTGTGGTCTGTGGGTGAGTGTGGTCCGTGGGTGAGTGTGGTCTGTGGGTGAGTGTGGTCCATGGGTGAGTGTGGTCCGTGGGTGAGTGTGGTCTGTGGGTGAGTGTGCCCCGTGGGTGAGTGTGCCCCGTGGGCGAGTGTGGTCCGTGGGCGAGTGTGGTCCGTGGGCGAGTGTGGTCGGTGGGTGAGTGTGCTCCGTGGGTGAGTGTGCTCCGTGGGTGAGTGTGCTCCGTGGGTGAGTGTGCTCCGTGGGTGAGTGTGGTCAGTGGGTGAGTGTGGCCAGTGGGTGAGTGTGCCCCATGGGTGAGTGTGCTCCGTGGGTGAGTGTGGTCAGTGGGTGAGTGCGGTCCGGGGGTGAATGTGCCCCGTGGGTGAGTGTGCTCCGTGGGTGAGTGTGCTCCGTGGGTGAGTGTGGTCTGTGGGTGAGTGTGCTCTGTGGGTGAGTGTGCCTCATGGGTGAGTGTGACCAGTGGGTGAGTGTGGTCCGTGGGTGAGTGTGGTCCGTGGGTGAGTGCGGTCCGTGGGTGAGTGTGGTCTGTGGCTGAGTGTGCTCCGTGGGTGAGTGTGGCCAGTGGGTGAGTGTGCCCCGTGGGTGAGTGTGGCCAGTAGGTGAGTGTGGTCCGTGGGTGAGTGTGGTCCGTGGGTCAGTGCGGTCCGTGGGTGAGTGTGCCCCGTGGGTGAGTTTGGTCTGTGGGTGAGTGTGGTCCGTGGGTGAGTGTGCCCCGTGGGTGAGTGTGGCCAGTAGGTGAGTGTGGTCCGTGGGTCAGTGCGGTCCGTGGGTGAGTGTGCCCCGTGGGTGAGTTTGGTCTGTGGGTGAGTGTGGTCCGTGGGTGAGTGTGGTCCGTGGGTGAGTGTGGTCAGTGGGTGAGTGTGGTCCGTGGGTGAGTGTGGTCCGTGGGTGAGTGTGGTCAGTGGGTGAGTGTGGTCCGTGGGAGAGTGTGGCCCGTGGGTGAGTGTGGCCCGTGGGTGATTGTGGCCCGTGGGTGAGTGTGGCCCGTGGGTGAGTGTGGTCCGTGGGTGAGTGTGGTCCGTGGGTCAGTGTGGTCCGTGGGTCAGTGTGCACCGTGGGTGAGTGTGGCCAGTGGGTGAGTGTGGCCAGTGGGTGTGTGTGGCCAGTGGGTGTGTGTGGCCAGTGGGTGAGTGTGCCCCGTGGTTGAGTGTGGCCAGTGGATGAGTGTGGTCCGTGGGACAGTGTGGTCCATGGGTCAGTGTGGTCCATGGGTGAGTGTGCCCCGTGGGTGAGTGTGGTCTGTGGGTGAGTGTGGTCAGTGGGTGAGTGTGGTCTGTGGGTCAGTGTGCTCCATGGGTGAGTGTGGCCAGTGGGTGAATGTGCTCCGTGGGTGAGTGTGCCCCGTGGGTGAGTGTGGTCCATGGGTGAGTGTGCCCCGTGGGTGAGTGTGGCCAGTGGGTGAGTGTGGTCCGTGGGTGAGTGTGGTCTGTGGGTCAGTGTGGTCCGTGGGTGAGTGTGGTCCATGGGTGAGTGTGCCCCGTGGGTGAGTGTGGCCAGTGGATGAGTGTGGTCCGTGGGTGAGTGTGGTCCGTGGGTGAGTGTGGTCCGTGGGTGAGTGTGGTCTGTGGGTGAGTGTGCTCCGTGGGTGAGTGTGGCCAGTGGGTGAGTGTGCCCCGTGGGTGAGTGTGGCCAGTGGGTGAGTGTGCCCCGTGGGTGAGTGTGGCGAGTGGGTGAGTGTGGTCCGTGGGTGAGTGTGGTCCGTGGGTGAGTGTGGTCCGTGGGTGAGTGTGCCACATGGGTGAGTGTGGTCTGTGGGTGAGTGTGGTCCGTGGGTGAGTGTGGTCTGTGGGTGAGTGTGGTCCGTGGGTGAGTGTGGTCTGTGGGTGAGTGTGCCCCGTGAGTGAGTGTGCCCCGTGAGTGAGTGTGGTGCGTGGGTGAGTGTGATCCACGGGTGAGTGTGGTCTGTGGGTGAGTGTGGTCGGTGGGTGAGTGTGGTCTGTGGGTGAGTGTGCTCCGTGGGTGAGTGTGGTCCGTGGGTGAGTGTGGCCAGTGGGTGAGTGTGGTCCGAGGGTGAGTGTGGTCCGTGGGCGAGTGTGGTCCGTGGGCGAGTGTGCTCCGTGGGTGAGTGTGGTCCGTGGGTGAGTGTGCTCCGTGGGTGAGTGTGGTCCGTGGGTGAGTGTGCTCCGTGGGTGAGTGTGGTCAGTGGGTGAGTGTGGCCAGTGGGTGAGTGTGCCCCATGGGTGAGTGTGCTTCGTGGGTGAGTGTGCTCCGTGGGTGAGTGTGCTCCGTGGGTGAGTGTGGTCAGTGGGTGAGTGCGGTCCGGGGGTGAATGTGTCCCGTGGGTGAGTGTGCTCCGTGGGTGAGTCTGGTCTGTGGGTGAGTGTGCTCTGTGGGTGAGTGTCCCTCATGGGTGAGTGTGCCCCTTGGGTGAGTGTGACCAGTGGGTGAGTGTGGTCTGTGGCTCAGTGTGCTCCGTGGGTGAGTGTGGCCAGTGGGTGAATGTGCCCCGTGGGTGAGTGTGGCCAGTGGGTGAGTGTGCCCTGTGGGTGAGTGTGGCCAGTGGGTGAATGTGCCCCGTGGGTGAGTGTGGCCAGTGGGTGAGTGTGCCCCGTGGGTGAGTGTGGCCAGTAGGTGAGTGTGGTCCGTCGGTGAGTGTGGTCCGTGGGTCAGTGCGGTCCGTGGGTGAGTGTGCCCCGTGGGTGAGTTTGGTCTGTGGGTGAGTGTGATCCGTGGGTGAGTGTGGTCCATGGGTGAGTGTGGTCAGTGGGTGAGTGTGGTCCGTGGGTGAGTGTGGCCAGTGGGTGAGTGTGGTCCGGGGGTGAATGTGCCCCGTGGGTGAGTGTGCTCCGTGGGTGAGTGTGCTCCGTGGGTGAGTGTGGTCTGTGGGTGAGTGTGCTCTGTGGGTGAGTGTGCTCTGTGGGTGAGTGTGCCCCTTGGGTGAGTGTGACCAGTGGGTGAGTGTGGTCCGTGGGTGAGTGTGGTCCGTGGGTGAGTGTGGTCCGTGGCTGAGTGTGCTCCGTGGGTGAGTGTGGCCAGTGGGTGAGTGTGCCCCGTGGGTGAGTGTGGCCAGTAGGTGAGTGTGGTCCATGGGTGAGTGTGGTCCGTGGGTCAGTGCGGTCCGTGGGTGAGTGTGCCCCGTGGGTGAGTTTGGTCTGTGGGTGAGTGTGGTCCGTGGGTGAGTGTGGTCCATGGGTGAGTGTGGTCAGTGGGTGAGTGTGGTCCGTGGGTGAGTGTGGCCCGTGGGTGAGTGTGCCCCGTGGGTGAGTGTGGTCTGTGGGTGAGTGTGGTCAGTGGGTGAGTGTGGTCCGTGGGTCAGTGTGCTCCATGGGTGAGTGTGGCCAGTGGGTGAATGTGCTCCGTGGGTGAGTGTGTCCCGTGGGTGAGTGTGGTCCATGGGTGAGTGTGCCCCGTGGGTGAGTGTGGCCAGTGGGTGAGTGTGGTCCGTGGGTGAGTGTGGTCTGTGGGTCAGTGTGGTCCGTGGGTGAGTGTGGTCCATGGGTGAGAGTGCTCCGTGGGTGAGTGTGGCCAGTGGGTGAGTGTGGTCCGTGGGTGAGTGTGGCCAGTGGGTGAGTGTGCCCCGTGGGTGAGTGTGCCCCGTGGGTGAGTGTGGTCCGTGGGTGAGTGTGGTCCGTGGGTGAGTGTGCCACATGGGTGAGTGTGGTCTGTGGGTGAGTGTGGTCCGTGGGTGAGTGTGGTCTGTGGGTGAGTGTGGTCCATGGGTGAGTGTGGTCCGTGGGTGAGTGTGGTCTGTGGGTGAGTGTGCCCCGTGGGTGAGTGTGCCCCGTGGGCGAGTGTGGTCCGTGGGCGAGTGTGGTCCGTGGGCGAGTGTGGTCGGTGGGTGAGTGTGCTCCGTGGGTGAGTGTGCTCCATGGGTGAGTGTGCTCCGTGGGTGAGTGTGCTCCGTGGGTGAGTGTGGTCAGTGGGTGAGTGTGGCCAGTGGGTGAGTGTGCTCCATGGGTGAGTGTGCTCCGTGGGTGAGTGTGGTCAGTGGGTGAGTGCGGTCCGGGGGTGAATGTGCCCCGTGGGTGAGTGTGCTCCGTGGGTGAGTGTGCTCCGTGGGTGAGTGTGCTCCGTGGGTGAGTGTGGTCTGTGGGTGAGTGTGCTCTGTGGGTGAGTGTGCCTCATGGGTGAGTGTGACCAGTGGGTGAGTGTGGTCCGTGGGTGAGTGTGGTCCGTGGGTGAGTGCGGTCCGTGGGTGAGTGTGGTCTGTGGCTGAGTGTGCTCCGTGGGTGAGTGTGGCCAGTGGGTGAGTGTGCCCCGTGGGTGAGTGTGGCCAGTAGGTGAGTGTGGTCCGTGGGTGAGTGTGGTCCGTGGGTCAGTGCGGTCCGTGGGTGAGTGTGCCCCGTGGGTGAGTTTGGTCTGTGGGTGAGTGTGGTCCGTGGGTGAGTGTGCCCCGTGGGTGAGTGTGGCCAGTAGGTGAGTGTGGTCCGTGGGTCAGTGCGGTCCGTGGGTGAGTGTGCCCCGTGGGTGAGTTTGGTCTGTGGGTGAGTGTGGTCCGTGGGTGAGTGTGGTCCGTGGGTGAGTGTGGTCAGTGGGTGAGTGTGGTCCGTGGGTGAGTGTGGTCCGTGGGTGAGTGTGGTCAGTGGGTGAGTGTGGTCCGTGGGAGAGTGTGGCCCGTGGGTGAGTGTGGCCCGTGGGTGATTGTGGCCCGTGGGTGAGTGTGGCCCGTGGGTGAGTGTGGTCCGTGGGTGAGTGTGGTCCGTGGGTCAGTGTGGTCCGTGGGTCAGTGTGCACCGTGGGTGAGTGTGGCCAGTGGGTGAGTGTGGCCAGTGGGTGTGTGTGGCCAGTGGGTGTGTGTGGCCAGTGGGTGAGTGTGCCCCGTGGTTGAGTGTGGCCAGTGGATGAGTGTGGTCCGTGGGACAGTGTGGTCCATGGGTCAGTGTGGTCCATGGGTGAGTGTGCCCCGTGGGTGAGTGTGGTCTGTGGGTGAGTGTGGTCAGTGGGTGAGTGTGGTCTGTGGGTCAGTGTGCTCCATGGGTGAGTGTGGCCAGTGGGTGAATGTGCTCCGTGGGTGAGTGTGCCCCGTGGGTGAGTGTGGTCCATGGGTGAGTGTGCCCCGTGGGTGAGTGTGGCCAGTGGGTGAGTGTGGTCCGTGGGTGAGTGTGGTCTGTGGGTCAGTGTGGTCCGTGGGTGAGTGTGGTCCATGGGTGAGTGTGCCCCGTGGGTGAGTGTGGCCAGTGGATGAGTGTGGTCCGTGGGTGAGTGTGGTCCGTGGGTGAGTGTGGTCCGTGGGTGAGTGTGGTCTGTGGGTGAGTGTGCTCCGTGGGTGAGTGTGGCCAGTGGGTGAGTGTGCCCCGTGGGTGAGTGTGGCCAGTGGGTGAGTGTGCCCCGTGGGTGAGTGTGGCGAGTGGGTGAGTGTGGTCCGTGGGTGAGTGTGGTCCGTGGGTGAGTGTGGTCCGTGGGTGAGTGTGCCACATGGGTGAGTGTGGTCTGTGGGTGAGTGTGGTCCGTGGGTGAGTGTGGTCTGTGGGTGAGTGTGGTCCGTGGGTGAGTGTGGTCTGTGGGTGAGTGTGCCCCGTGAGTGAGTGTGCCCCGTGAGTGAGTGTGGTGCGTGGGTGAGTGTGATCCACGGGTGAGTGTGGTCTGTGGGTGAGTGTGGTCGGTGGGTGAGTGTGGTCTGTGGGTGAGTGTGCTCCGTGGGTGAGTGTGGTCCGTGGGTGAGTGTGGCCAGTGGGTGAGTGTGGTCCGAGGGTGAGTGTGGTCCGTGGGCGAGTGTGGTCCGTGGGCGAGTGTGCTCCGTGGGTGAGTGTGGTCCGTGGGTGAGTGTGCTCCGTGGGTGAGTGTGGTCCGTGGGTGAGTGTGCTCCGTGGGTGAGTGTGGTCAGTGGGTGAGTGTGGCCAGTGGGTGAGTGTGCCCCATGGGTGAGTGTGCTTCGTGGGTGAGTGTGCTCCGTGGGTGAGTGTGCTCCATGGGTGAGTGTGGTCAGTGGGTGAGTGCGGTCCGGGGGTGAATGTGTCCCGTGGGTGAGTGTGCTCCGTGGGTGAGTCTGGTCTGTGGGTGAGTGTGCTCTGTGGGTGAGTGTCCCTCATGGGTGAGTGTGCCCCTTGGGTGAGTGTGACCAGTGGGTGAGTGTGGTCTGTGGCTCAGTGTGCTCCGTGGGTGAGTGTGGCCAGTGGGTGAATGTGCCCCGTGGGTGAGTGTGGCCAGTGGGTGAGTGTGCCCTGTGGGTGAGTGTGGCCAGTGGGTGAATGTGCCCCGTGGGTGAGTGTGGCCAGTGGGTGAGTGTGCCCCGTGGGTGAGTGTGGCCAGTAGGTGAGTGTGGTCCGTCGGTGAGTGTGGTCCGTGGGTCAGTGCGGTCCGTGGGTGAGTGTGCCCCGTGGGTGAGTTTGGTCTGTGGGTGAGTGTGATCCGTGGGTGAGTGTGGTCCATGGGTGAGTGTGGTCAGTGGGTGAGTGTGGTCCGTGGGTGAGTGTGGCCAGTGGGTGAGTGTGGTCCGTGGGTGAGTGTGGTCCGTGGGTCAGTGTGGTCCGTGGGTCAGTGTGGTCCGTGGGTCAGTGTGCCCCATGGGTGAGTGTGGCCAGTGGGTGTGTGTGGCCAGTGGGTGAGTGTGCCCCGTGGTTGAGTGTGCCCCGTGGTTGAGTGTGCCCCGTGGGTGAGTGTGGTCCGTGGGACAGTGTGGTCCATGGGTCAGTGTGGTCCATGGGTGAGTGTGCCCCGTGGGTGAGTGTGGTCTGTGGGTGAGTGTGGTCAGTGGGTGAGTGTGGTCCGTGGGTGAGTGTGGTCCGTGGGTGAGTGTGCTCCATGGGTGAGTGTGCTCCATGGGTGAGTGTGGCCAGTGGGTGAATGTTCTCCGTGGGTGAGTGTGCCCCGTGGGTGAGTGTGGTCCATGGGTGAGTGTGCCCCGTGGGTGAGTGTGGCCAGTGGGTGAGTGTGGCCAGTGGGTGAGTGTGGTCTGTGGGTCAGTGTGGTCCGTGGGTGAGTGTGCCCCGTGGGTGAGTGTGACCAGTGGGTGAGTGTGCCCCATGGGTGAGTGTGGCCAGTTGGTGAGTGTGGTCCGTGGGTCAGTGTGGTCCGTGGGTCAGTGTGGTCCATGGGTGAGTGTGCTTCGTGGGTGAGTGTGGTCTGTGGGTGAGTGTGGTCAGTGGGTGAGTGTGCTCCGTGGGTCAGTGTGCCCCGTGGGTGAGTGTGGCCAGTGGGTGAGTGTGGTCCGTGGGTGACTGTGCCCCGTGGGTGAGTGTGGCCAGTGAGTGAGTGTGCCCCGTGGGTCAGTGTGGTCCGTGGGTGAGTGTGCCCCGTGGGAGAGTGTGGTCTGTGGGTGAGTGTGGTCAGTGGGTGAGTGTGGTCCGTGGGTGACTGTGCCCCGTGGGTGAGTGTGGCCAGTGAGTGAGTGTGCCCTGTGGGTGACTGTGGCCAGTGGGTGAGTGTGGTCCGTGGGTGAGTGTGGTCCGTGGGTCAGTGTGGTCCGTGGGTGAGTGTGCCTCGTGGATGAGTGTGGTCTGTGGGTGAGTGTGGTCAGTGGGTGAGTGTGCCCCGTGGGTGAGTGTGGCCAGTGGGTGAGTGTGGTCCGTGGGTGAGTGTGGTCCGTGGGTCAGTGTGGTCCGTGGGTGAGTGTGCCTCGTGGATGAGTGTGGTCTGTGGGTGAGTGTGGTCAGTGGGTGAGTGTGCTCTGTGGGTGAGTGTGCTCCGTGGGTGAGTGTGGTCCGTGGGTGAGTGTGGTCCGTGGGTGAGTGTGGTCCGTGGGTGAGTGTGCCCCGTGGGTGAGTGTGGCCAGTGGGTGAGTGTGGTCCGTGGGTGAGTGTGGTCTGTGGGTCAGTGTGGTCCGTGGGTGAGTGTGGTCAGTGGGTGAGTGTGGTCCGGGGGTGAATGTGCCCCGTGGGTGAGTGTGGTCCGTGGGTGAGTGTGGTCTGTGGGTGAGTGTGGTCAGTGGGTGAGTGTGGTCCGTGGGTCAGTGTGCCCCGTGGATGAGTGTGGCCAGTGGGTGAGTGTGGTCCATGGGTGAGTGTGGTCTGTGGGTCAGTGTGGTCCATGGGTGAGTGTGCCCCGTGGGTCAGTGTGGTCCGTGGGTGAGTGTGCCCCGTGGGTGAGTGTGGTCTGTGGGTGAGTGTGGTCAGTGGGTGAGTGTGCCCCGTGGGTGAGTGTGGCCAGTGAGTGAGTGTGCCCCGTGGGTGAGTGTGTCCAGTGGGTGAGTGTGGTCCGTGGGTCAGTGTGGTCCGTGGGTCAGTGTGGTCCGTGGGTCAGTGTGGTCCGTGGGTCAGTGTGCCTCGTGGATGAGTGTGGTCTGTGGGTGAGTGTGGTCAGTGGGTGAGTGTGCCCCGTGGGTGAGTGTGGCCAGTGGGTGAGTGTGGTCCGTGGGTGAGTGTGGTCCGTGGGTCAGTGTGGTCCGTGGGTCAGTGTGGTCCGTGGGTCAGTGTGCCTCATGGATGAGTGTGGTCTGTGGGTGAGTGTGGTCTGTGGGTGAGTGTGGTGAGTGGGTGAGTGTGCTCTGTCGGTGAGTGTGCTCCGTGGGTGAGTGTGGTCCATGGGTGAGTGTGGTCCGTGGGTGAGTGTGCCCCGTGGGTGAGTGTGGCCAGTGGGTGAGTGTGGTCCGTGGGTGAGTGTGGTCTGTGGGTCAGTGTGGTCCGTGGGTGAGTGTGGTCAGTGGGTGAGTGTGGTCAGTGGGTGAGTGTGGTCCGTGGGTCAGTGTGGTCCGTGGGTCAGTGTGGCCCGTGGGTGAGTGTGGTCTGTGGGTGAGTGTGCTCTGTGGGTGAGTGTGCTCTGTGGGTGAGTGTGGTCCATGGGTGAGTGTGGTCTGTGGGTCATTGTGGTCCATGGGTGAGTGTGCCCCGTGGGTCAGTGTGGTCCGTTGGTGAGTGTGCCCCGTGGGTGAGTGTGGTCAGTGGGTGAGTGTGGTCCGTGGGTGAGTGTGCCCCGTGGGTGAGTGTGGCCAGTGAGTGAGTGTGCCCCGTGGGTGAGTGTGGCCAGTGGGTGAGTGTGGTCCATGGGTGAGTGTGGTCCGTGGGTCAGTGTGGTCCGTGGGTGAGTGTGGTCCGTGGGTGAGCGTGGTCCGTGGGTGAGCGTGGTCTGTGGGTGAGTGTGGTCAGTGGGTGAGTGTGCTCTGTGGGTGAGTGTGCCCCGTGGGTGACTGTGGCCAGTGGGTGAGTGTGGTCCGTGGGTGAGTGTGGTCCGTGGGTCAGTGTGGTCCGTGGGTGAGTGTGGTCCGTGGGTGAGTGTGGTCAGTGGGTGAGTGTGCTCTGTGGGTGAGTGTGCCCCGTGGGTGAGTGTGGCCAGTGGGTGTGTGTGGTCAGTGGGTGAGTGTGGCCAGTGGGTGAGTGTGGCCAGTGGGTGAGTGTGGTCTGTGGGTGAGTGTGGCCAGTGGGTGAGTGTGGCCAGTGGGTGAGTGTGGCCAGTGGGTGAGTGTGGCCAGTGGGTGAGTGTGGTCCGTGGGTGAGTGTGCCCCGTGGGTGAGTGTGGTCCGTGGGTGAGTGTGCCCCGTGGGTGAGTGTGGTCCGTGGGTGAGTGTGGTCCGTGGGTGAGTGTGCCCCGTGGGTGAGTGTGGTCCATGGGTGAGTGTGCCCCGTGGGTGAGTGTGCTCCGTGGGTGAGTGTGCCCCGTGGGTGAGTGTGGCCAGTGGGTGAGTGTGGTCCGTGGGTCAGTGTGGTCCGTGGGTGAGTGTGGTCCGTGGGTGAGTGTGGCCCGTGGGTGAGTGTGGTCCGTGGGTGAGTGTGGTCCGTGGGTGAGTGTGGTCCGTGGGTGAGTGTGCTCCGTGGGTGAGTGTGCCCCGTGGGTGAGTGTGCCCCGTGGGTGAGTGTGGCCAGTGGGTGAGTGTGGTCCGTGGGTCAGTGTGGTCCGTGGGTGAGTGTGGTCCGTGGGTGAGTGTGGCCCGTGGGTGAGTGTGGTCCGTGGGTGAGTGTGGTCCGTGGGTGAGTGTGGTCCGTGGGTGAGTGTGGTCCGTGGGTGAGTGTGGTCTGTGGGTGAGTGTGGCCTGTGGGTGAGTGTGGTCAGTGGGTGAGTGTGGCCAGTGGGTGAGTGTGGTCTGTGGGTCAGTGTGGTCCGTGGGTGTGTGTGCCCCGTGGGTGAGTGTGCCCCGTGGGTGAGTGTGCCCCGTGGGTGAGTGTGGTCCGTGGGTCAGTGTGGTCCGTGGGTGAGTGTTGTCCGTGGGTCAGTGTGGTCCGTGGGTGAGTGTGCCCCGTGGGTGAGTGTGCCCCGTGGGTGAGTGTGCCCCGTGGGTGAGTGTGGTCCGTGGGTGAGTGTGCCCCGTGGGTGAGTGTGGTCCGTGGGTGAGTGTGCCCCGTGGGTGAGTGTGGTCCGTGGGTGAGTGTGCCCCGTGGGTGAGTGTGCCCCGTGGGTGAGTGTGGTCTGTGGGTGAGTGTGCCCCGTGGGTGAGTGTGCCCCGTGGGTGAGTGTGCCCCGTGGGTGAGTGTGCCCCGTGGGTGAGTGTGCCCCGTGGGTGAGTGTGGCCAGTGGGTGCGTTTGGCCCGGGGGTGAGTGTTTGTGTGCAGATATGTGCCTGCATTGCGAGTGCCAATGATAGTCTGTCTACGTTCACAGGAATTAAACGTAATCTTGCCTTGAAAACACTTGAGGATAAATATTGTGCAATCAAAGCAAGTGAGAGTGGAAGGACAGGAAAAGAATTCAAGAAATCTTTCTCCGTGAAGCGCTGCAGCCCATACGGCTGGCTGAAACTTCCTGAAGTCGGGTACGTTGAAGCAACATTCAGGTTGCAGATTTAAAAAAAGGAAAACCAGCAAATATATGACGATGTTGAGGATGTATTAGCCACGAAGTTTAATGAAAAAAAATCACCGAAAATCCCACCATCGCAATTGACCGTGAAATGTTTCTTGCGAACGCCAAGCCTTTTGCCCATCAGATAGCAGTGGCAAATTTTACCACCGGTAATAGGTGGTTCAGCTGCTTTAAGGCTCGGCACGGTCTTGTGTGCTAAAGAATCGTAGCTGTGAGGATATCTCTGCCGACTTATCCTGCCTTGACGAGTGGAAGAGTCGTCGCCAGGAATTCCTGTGGGACCACAACTCAGACCATTTTTACGAAGCCGACAAGACAGCCATGTTTCGAAAGTGCACTCTGGAGAAAACTTAGTGTCACGGGACAACAGTTTACTGCTGGTACATAACATAAAGACTGTGTTTCAATGCTGGTCACCGGCAACATGGCTGGAATTGATAAGCCAGAGCTTCTCGTAACAGGCAAGCCAAAAATTCTGCAATGCTGTAGAAGTCCAACAGCCAATTATAAGGCTAAGGTTAAACCTGGACAACATCTTATACTTTTACAAGATGGAATCAAAAACTCAATCAGATGATGGCAATGCTAGATCGGAAAATAGTGTCATTAGTCGATAACTGCTCTCATGTCACTGGATTGTAGATGTCATATTCTGACTGCAGTCAATTATTTAACTTCAGTTGTTTTAAATACCAAAAAATTATTTTTGGCCTAAACTAAGCTTTTTATGGATATCTATTTTAATATTAATGTTTCTGATCCAAAATGCATTGATAACACACAAGTACTAATGTGATTCCAGTCCACTAGATTTCAATTAACTTATATCAGAAGCAGGCTTGGGTTTGCACTGACCTCTCTTTATAAGTTAAAATCTGCATTGTACAGTGATAGTAAGAACACAGAATCCAAATTACATTGTCAGTCCATTTATGTAAAAAAAAGTAATTAATGATGTATCACAGAAAGGATCCTAGCTTTGTGCGGAATTTATTTTTAATCAACCTATGCTGATTAAGTTGTTCATTGCTGAACCACAGTTGTTCTTTTATGATTAAGACAAACTGCAATTGAAAGTGTTTTTGGCTGATTACTTAGGTTACAGAAGGTGACATTGCGCAAATCAGTTTGAAAGTTCAGCTCGAATAATTTTTTGGTATTTAAAGCAACTGAAATTAAATAATATGCTAATTTGGCTTAAATTTTTTTGCCTCACAGGATTTGTTTCATTGATACATGTATCCCAGGTAAGTCAATAAGAGCTGCAGTTAGGCTAAAATGAGGCCTTGTGGACAAGATGAAGAAACACTATAAAGGGATGGTATTCATTTTTACCCAAGAGATTTCTGACCACATATCCACGCCATCACTAAGACCGCCTCTTTCCACCATCATAACATCACCTGACCCTGCTGAAATCCTCATCCATGCCTTTGTTACCTCTAGACTTGGCTATTCCAACGCACTCCTGGCTGGCCTCCCATTATCTACCCTCCGTAAACTTGAGGTCATCCAAAACTCTGTTGCCTGTGTCCTAACTCACACCAAGTTCCATTTACCCATCACTCCTGTGCTCGCTGACCTACATTGGCTCCCGGTTAAGCAACACTTCAATTTTAAAATTCTCATCCTTGTTTTCAAGTCCCTCCATGGCCTCGCTCTTCCCTATCTCTGTAATCACCGCCAGCCCTACAACCCCCCCGCTCCCCCCCACCCCCCCGCCCCGAGATATCTGCGCTCCTCCAGTTCTGGTGAGATATCTGCGCTCCTCCAGTTCTGGCCTTTGAGCATCCCCGATTTTAATCGCTCCATCATTGGCAACCGTGCCATCAGCTACCAAGGCCCTAAGCTCTGGAATTCCCTCCCTAAACCTCTCCGCCTCTCTACCTCTCTTTCCTTCTTTAAGATACTCCTTAAAGTCTACCGCTTTGACCAAGCTTTTGGCCATCTGCCCTAATATCTCTGTGTGGCCCAGTGTCAAATTTTGTTTGATAGCTCTCCTGTGAAGTACCTTGAGACGTTTTACTATGTTAAAGGCGCTATAGAAATACAAGTTGTTTTTGTTGTAGAGGTCGGTTTGAGTACTTCTCCGCCATTTTGAAATATTTTGCCCAGGTTTTTCCGCTTCCGCACTTTGCAGTTTTCCGCTGATTCGCGTTAATGTGTGACAAACCCCAGCCTGTATTTCTTAAAGTGTTAAAAATTGTTTTTTTCTCTAAACCATGCTGTTAGTGTCCAAATATTTAGCCCATTTAACATCTCCATTAAAATACCAGAAGGAGGAACTTCAGATAAATATGTTAAGTGTGTGCACACTCAATTTCCCATCACATTATTTCAGGGCCTCTATTTCTAACAATTTTACAAGTTGCTTTTTTTTCTAAGCCATTTCATCACTTCTTGCAAGCTGTGCATTGCCATGAAACAACATACAATCAAGACTCGCAGAAATGTTCTCACCAGTAAGCCAGGGATAACTTTGAACAACAACAGCCTCCCAGAAAGTCAATCTTGTTGAGATACCGCGGCAAACGTGGGAGTCGAGACCAGAGCTATTGAAAACGCAACTGCTTTATTCCAACCACATGACAAACAGGAACTAGAAAAGCCCGCGCATCCACTTAAATACTTCCCAGACAGGAAGTGCTCCCGGCAGCCTGTCCCTGCGGGAAACAAGTTGCTGGAGGAAAGGGCCCCCGGCTGGGGGCTTCTGCTTAGGCTGTCTGTGCCGCCGTGAGCGGATTATGTCCAGTGGTGGCGTGTCGCCACAGAGCTCCCCCCAGAATCCGCTTAGGAGGAGTGGACGAGTCGTGACGGTGGTCTAATGGTTCTGCCGCAGCGGCTCTGAGTGGTCACCGGTCTGGTTGGTTGGGTCGGGCAGTTCGCCACCGGCTGTGCTGACTTGCCGGGGGGACGGCCTCTAGTTGGAGGCTGGGCCAGGGGGACCTGTTCCCCTGGTTCTGTGTGTGCTGGTTTGAGCCGGTCGATGGAGACTGTCTCGACCCTGTCGCCGAGTCGCAGCTTGAAGATCTTGTCCCCGGTTTGTAGTACCTCGTACGGACCGTCGTACGGGGGTCGCAGGGGCCCGCGGTGCGCGTCGTGTCACACGAAGACGAAGCGCGCCTGCTGTAAATTTGGCGGGACGTGAGGTGCGAGTTTGCCGTGTCGGTTGACCGGAAGTGGGGCGAACTGCTGAGCGGAAGAGAAAGAGTCGAGCCGCTGCTGTTCGGCCGACCAAGGCTTGGTAGGCTCCGGAAGGAATTCGCCTGGGACGCGCAGCGGTTGTCCGTAGACTAACTCCGCTGCCGAGGACTGGAGGTCTTCCTTGACCGCGGTGCGTCGGCCGAGTAGCACCCACGGTAGGCGGTCAGTCCAGGTACTGTCCTGCAGGCCGGCGCGGAGTGAGGCCTTGAGTGACCTGTGGAAGCGTTCACAAAGTCCGTTGGCCTGCGGGTGGTACGCCGTGGTGCGGTGGAGCGTCACCCCGAGGTTGCGTGCTGTGGCCGTCCAGAGTTCCGAGGTGAACTGGGCGCCTCTGTCGGAGGTTATGTCGGCCGGTACGCCGAACCTCGCAACCCAGGTGTTAACGAACGCCCTGGCGATGTCGGCTGTGGTGGTGGAGGTCAGCGGCACTGCCTCAGGCCAGCGTGTGTAGCGGTCGACCATCGTGAGGAGATAAGTTTGGCCTTGCGATGGCGGCAGGGGACCGACGATGTCGACGTGTACGTGGTCGAAGCGGCGGCTGGGTACCTTGAAGTCTCCCAGGGGTGCTTTGGTGTGCAGCTGTACCTTAGCCCGTTGGCAGGCGAGGCAGGAGGTGGCCCAAGTCCGAACATCTCTGCTGAGGCCGCGCCAGACGAAGCGCTTGGAGAGGAGTTTGACGGATGCGCGGGAACCCGGGTGAGAGAGCCTGTGGAGCGCGTCGAAAACGCGGCGGCGCCAGGTCTCAGGGACGACCGGCCTGGGTTGGCCGAGTGAGACGTCGCACGTGACTGCCATGGCTTCGGGCCCGTGCGCGACCTTGGCCAGGCGTAGCCCTGGCAGGCTGGTAGCCGCCGAGAGGAGGTCTGGGTCCGTGAGCTGGGCCGCTGCTAGTTGTGCGTAGTCGACCGCGAGGTGATTCGCACAGACGGCGGGACGGGAAAGGCAGTCGGCGACCACGTTGTCTCTACCGGAGACATGCTGAATGTCCGTAGTAAACTCGGAGACGGCCGCGAGCTGGCGTTGCTGCCTAGCGGACCAGGGTTCGGTATGCTTGGCCATCGCGTATGTGAGTGGCTTGTGGTCCACATACGCGGTGAAGGGGCGGCCTTCCAGGAGGAACCTGAAATGGCGGACTGACAGGTGGAGTGCGAGAAGCTCGCGGTCGAAAGTGGAGTATTTGACCTCCGGGGGGCACAGTTGGCGGCTGTAGAAGGCAAGTGGCTGCCACGCGCCATTGACCCACTGCTCGAACACGGCCCCGACCGCGTGGTCGGAGGCGTCGGTGGTGAGCGCGACCCGGGCATCGGCCCTCGGGTGCGCGAGCAGAGTGGCGTCGGCGAGCGCGTTTTTGGTGGCGTCGAAGGCGGCTGCCGTGTCAGTGGTCCAGGCTACGTCCATCTTGCCGGATTTTCCTCGGAGGGAGTCGTATAGGGGCTTCATGAGGGCTGCGGCTCTGGGGATGAACCTGTTGTAGAAGTTCACCATCCCGAGGAACTCCTGGAGGCCCTTGATGGTTGTGGGGCGGGGGAATTGCTGGACGGCCTGCACCTTGTTGGGCAGGGGGACAGCCCCAGCAGGGGTGATGTGGTGACCGAGAAAATCGATCTCGGTTAGGCCGAATTGGCACTTCGCCGGGCTGAGGATGAGCCCGTGTTGGGCTAGGCGCCCGAACAGGATGCGAAGGTGTTCGAGGTGTTCCTGTTTGGAGGAGCTGGCCACGAGAATGTCATCTAGATAGACGAATAGGAAGTTCAGGTCCCGGAGGACTGAGTCCATAAGGCGCTGGAAAGCCTGTGCTGCATTCTTGAGGCCGAAGGGCATCCTCAGGAACTCGAACAGGCCGAATGGGGTGATGACGGCCGTATTGGGGATGTCCGCGGTGTGTACGGGGACTTGGTGGTAACCGCGCACCAGGTCGACTTTGGAAAAGACGGTTCGTCCGGCCAGTCGGGCCGAGAAGTCCTGGATGTGTGGCACCGGGTATCGATCAGGGGTGGTGGCGTCGTTGAGGCGGCGGTAGTCCCCGCAAGGGCGCCAGCCTCCGCCGGGCTTGGGGGCGATGTGGAGGGGCGAGGCCCAAGGGCTGCTGAAGCGGCGGATGATGCCGAGTTGTTCCATGGTGGTGAACTCGGTCCGCGCGATTTCCAGCTTGGCCGGGTTGAGTCTGCGGGCGTGGGCAGAAACTGGGGGGCCGGTGGTGGGGATATAGTGTTCCACACCGTGCTTGGCGGCTTTGGCCGAAAAGGTCGGGTTAGTGAGGGCGGGAAACTCAGCTAGGAGTGCCGAGTAGTCGTCCGTGGCTCTGGCGAGGCAGTAGGTCGTCAGGCCGGCCGAACGGGCCGGGGTAAAGGCGCCGGGGATGGGGGCCATAGTGTTGATGTCGACGAGGCGGTGCCTCGGAATGTCGACAAGGAGGCCGTGGGCGCGTAGGAAGTCGGCGCCGATGAGTGGGCAGAGGACCTTGGCTGTGAGGAACTCCCAGCGGTAGCGGCGGCCCGCGAGGTCGAGCGTGACCATGCGGGTGCCATATGTGCGGATTTCAGAGCCGTTGGCTGCAGCCAGTGTGATACCCCGTGTGCCGCGTTGGATCTCGAGGGCGGAGGCGGGGGTGATGCTGTGCTGGGCCCCTGTGTCGCACAGAAATCGGCGGTTGGTTCTGTCGTCAGTGACGTACAGTAGGGGCTCCTTCTGCCCCGCGGCCATCGCGGGGGCCGGTGCGGGGGGGGGGGTTTGAAGGTACACGGTGGCGTGCAGCGTTAAGCCCTAGCGCCAAAACGGGTGTGGTAGTAGCAGTGACCCGGAGTGGTAGGGCGGTCGGGCCTAGCGGCCCGGGAAGACCGCGTGGTCGTTGCCGTGAGGTCGGGCGCGGCCTGTGCAGAGAGCAGCCGGTCGGCCTTTTCGGCTATATCATTCAGGTCCGTGGAGTCAGACTCCACAATGAGCGGGCGGATGCTGGCGGGGAGCTGCCGAATGAAAAGCGTGCGAAAAAGGGCGCCGGGGTTTTTGTCGTCTGAAAGGGACAGCATGTGGGAAAGCAGGTCTGATGGTGAAGCGTCACCAAGGCCGGGGAGGTCCAGGAGTTGGCAGTGGCGCTGGTAAGAGGACGTTTGAAATTTTTTAAGTAGCGCAGCCTTCAGATGTTCGTACTTGCCCTCCGTTGGTGGATTCTGCAGCGCTGCCCAAACCTTGGGGACTGTAGCGTAGGTGAGCGAGGCGACGAGGTAGTCGTACTTTGTGGCGTCGACTGTAATGCCTTTCAGCCGGAATCTGGACTCAGCTTGAACGAACCAGGCTTCGGCGAGGTTCTCCCAAAAGTCTGGTAATTTAACCATGACTGCGTTTGTATCCGCCATGCTAGCTTAGGATTCGTCCTGAGCGTCGGGGTCACCAGTGTTGAGATACCGCGGCAAACGTGGGAGTCGAGACCAGAGCTATTGAAAACGCAACTGCTTTATTCCAACCACATGACAAACAGGAACTAGAAAAGCCCGCGCATCCACTTAAATACTTCCCAGACAGGAAGTGCTCCCGGCAGCCTGTCCCTGCGGGAAACAAGTTGCTGGAGGAAAGGGCCCCCGGCTGGGGGCTTCTGCTTAGACTGTCTGTGCCGCCGTGAGCGGATTATGTCCAGTGGTGGCGTGTCGCCACAATCTAAACATTTGAACGCAGTACCATATTAGGTATCCTGTATCTCAAAAGCTTTACATTTACCTTCCCTCTCCCACCAAGGCACCGTCTGTGCTGCTAACAATTGTTCTGCCAAATTTGATTCAACTGGTTAATCTCTGCACACTACTATAATTCAATCTTTCCAGGTGAGTGTTACTCAGGAGAATTTATTTCATTATTCCCCTTGGAGATCTGTAAGTGTCTATTTCAGAAAGTAGTGTGGAGTGGAGGTGCAGAGCTACTAAACAGGAGGATTCCCTTCAGCAAATCCACTCCACAGAATATGGCAACATAAGCTCGAAGAACAGCACCTCATCTTTCAATTAGGCATTTTACAGCCTTCTGGGCTCAACATTGAGTTCAACAATTTCAGACCATAACCTCTGCCCCTATCTTTTTTTCCATTTATTTTTATTTTATTTCTCTCTCTCACATGGCAGCTGTCTTTCATCCTGCCAGTGCCATTTACACTTCATCTAGAGCCATCTTTTGTTTCTTAACTTGTCCCATTACCATCTCCTTTTGCCTTGCATCATTATCCCTTTTGTCTTTTAATCTCTCCTGCCTTCCACCCTATCAAAGACCTTCCCTTTTGTTCTTCCCTCCCCGCCCCCCTTTCCCTGCCCCTACACTTGCTTAAAAACCTGTTCCATCTCCAGCTTTTTCCAGTTCTGATGAAGGGTCCCAGACCTGAAATGTTAACTCTGTTTCTCTCTCCACTGATGCTGCCTGGCCTGCTGAGTATTTCCAGCATTTTCTGTTGTTATTTCAGATTTCCAGCATCTGCAGTATTTTGCTATTATATTGTTAATAAGAGGATCATTCTCATTACCTTGTAACATATCATTGTAATTCAATTGTACCACAACCCAAGGTTTATTCCCCGCCCCTATCCTGTGTCCATGTGCTAACCCAAGGCCAGAGCATATAATAAACAACTCATAGCAGTCTACTCCAGAACAGGGACTAAAAGTGAAACTTCCTTCTACAGCTTCTGAATTAGATATCAATAGAAAGACATTTTTTAGTACGTCCAGTGTGAGGCTCCAAGAATATCCCCATCCTCAATGATGGTGAAGCTGAGCAAGTGAGTGCAAAAGACAAGGCTGAAGTGTTTGCAACCATCTTCAGCTAGAAGTGCCGAGTGGATGACCCATATTGGCCTACTCCCGAGGTCCCCACCATCACAGAAGCCAGTCTTCAGTCAATTCGATTCACTCCACGTGATATCAAGAAACGGCTGAGCGCACGGGATACAGCAAAGGCTATGGGCCCTGACAACATCCCGGCTATCGTGCTGAAGACTTGTGCTCCAGAACTAGCCGCGCGTCTAGCCAAGCTGTTCCAGTACAGCTACAAAACTGGCATCTATCCGATAATGTGGAAAACTGCCCAGGTATGTCCTGTCCACAAAAAGCAGGACAAATCCATCCCAGCCAATTACCGCCCCATCAGTCTACTCTCAATCATCAGCAAAGTGATGGAAGGTGTCATCGACAGTGCTATCAAGCGGCACTTACTCACCAATAACCTGCTCACTGATGCCCAGTTTGGGTTCCGCCAAGACCACTCAGCTCCCGACCTCATTACAGCCTTGTTCCAAACATGGACAAAGGAGCTGAATTCCAGAGGTGAGATGTAATATCTCCAAATTTGCAGACGACACAAAGCTGGGTGGGCATGTGTGCTGTGAGGAGGATGCCGAGAAACTCCAGGATGATTTGGACAGGTTGGGTGATTGGGTAGAAGCATGGCAGATGCAATATAATGTGGATAAATGTGAGGTTATCCACTTTGGTGGCAAAAACAGGAAGGCAGATTATTATCTGAATGGCAATAGATTGGGTGAAGGGGAAGTGCAACGAGGCCTGGGTGTCCTTGTGCACCAGTCGCTGAAGGTAAGCATGCAGGTGCAGCAGGCGGTTAAGAAGGCAAATGGTATGTTGGCCTTCGTAGCGAGAGGCTTTGAGTACAGGAACAAGGATGTCTTGCTGCAGTTGTACAGGGCCTTGGTGAGACCACATCTTGAGTATTGTGTGCAGTTTTGGTCGCCTTATCTGAGGAAGGATGTTCTTGCCATGGAAGGAGTTCAGCGAAGATTCACCAGGCTGATACCTGGGATGGCAGGTATGACGTATGAGGAGAGATTGGGTCGATTGGGCTTGTACTCGCTGGAGTTTAGAAGAATGAGAGGGGATCTCATTGAAACTTATAATATTCTGACAGGACTAGACAGACTAGATGCAGGAAGGATGTTCCTGATGGTCGGGGAGTCCAGAACCAGGGGTCACAGTCTAAGGATAAAGGGTATGCCATTTAGGACAGAAATGAGGAGGAATTTCTTCACCCAGAGAGTGGTGAACCTGTGGAATTCTCTACCACAGAAGGCAGTAGAGACCAATTCATTAAATATATTCAAGAAGGAGTTGGATATATTTCTTAAGGCTAAAGGGATCAAGGGGTATGGGGAGAAAGCAAGGACCGGGTACTGAATTTGGATGATCAGCCATGATCACATTGAATGACGGAGCAGGCTCGAGGGGCCAAATGGCCTACTCCTGCTCCTATCTTCTATGTTTCTATGTTATGAGGTGAGGGTGACTGCCCTTGACATCATGGCAGCATTTGACCGAGTCTGGCATCAAGGAGCCCCAGTAAAACTGAAGTCAATGGGAATCGGGGGGGAAATGCACCACTGGCTGGAGTCATACCTAGCACAAAGGAAGATGGTTGTTGTGGTTGAAGGTCAATCATCGCAGCCCCAGGACATTGCTGCAGGAGTTTGTCAGGGCAGTGTCCTAGGCCCAACCATCTTCAACTGCTTCATCAATTACCTGCCCTCCAACATAAGGTCAGAAATGGGGATGTTCGCTGATGACTGCACAATGTTCAGCGCCATTCACAGCTCCACAAATAATGAAGAAGTCCATACCCGCATGCAACAAGACCTGGACGACGTTCAGTCTTGGGCTGATAAGTGGCAGGTAACATTCGCGCCACAGAAGTGCCAGGCAATGATTATCTCCAACAAGCGAGAGTCTAACCACCTCCCCTTGACATTCAATGGCATTACCATCGTCGAATCCCCCACTATCAACATCCTGGGGGTCACCATTAACCAGAAACTTAACTGGACCAGCCACATAAATACTGTGGCAACAAGAGCAAGTCAGAGGCTAGGTATTCAGTGGCGAGTGTCTCATCTCCTGATTCCCAAAGCCTTTCCACCACCTACAAGGCACAAGTAAGGAGTGTGATGGAATACTCTCCACTTGCCTGGGTGAGCGTAGCTCCAACAACACTCAAGAAGCTCGACACCATCCAGGACAAAGCAGCCTGCTTGATTGGCACCCCATCCACCGCCTTAAAGATTCACTCCCTCCGCCACCGGCATACCGTGGCTGCAGTGTGTACTATCTACAAGGTGCACTGCAGCAACTCACCAAGGCTTCTTCAGCAGCACCTCCCAAACCCACGACCTCTACCACCTAGAAGGACAAGGGCAGCAGACGCATGGGAATACCACCACCTCCAAGTTCCCCTCCAAGTCACACACCATCCTGACTCAGAAGTATATCGCCGATCCTTCATCGTCGCTGGGTCAAAATCCTGGAACTCGCTACCTAACAGCACTGTGGGAGTACCTTCACCACACGGACTGCAGCGGTTCAAGAAGGTGGCTCACCACCACCTTCTCAAGGGCAACTAGGGATGGGCAATAAATGCTGGCATTGCCAGTGACGCCCTGACCCAATAAATGAATTTAAAAAAAATACAGTTTTACTAGTCCCCCTGCACCCTTTCGTACATGTGCAGTTTAAAGGAATGTAGAGAGGCTAGTTAACCTGTGTTCAAACTGAACACTCTTTGTGGGAGAGGAACTAGAAGAGCCAAGTGTCATTATGGTCATCATGGTGTCACGTCCAATTGATGTATTTCACTGCAATTTTCATTACACAATGCATTTTTAAGCAAATAAGAAAAGGTTTCTCACATTTTGAAGACAGTACCCCTGTAACGTGAACATTTCGGGGGTGAAATTGGGTACCTTTGCACCTCCCGCTAGTGACCCCGGGGGGCGCTAATGGGGCGCAAATGGCTTTGAGAACGGGCGGGGCGCTGACATCGACTCCCGCCATATTGCACGGGAGTTCTTCGGCGGCACTAT
The DNA here is from genome assembly GCF_052327205.1 of Somniosus microcephalus. NCBI lineage: Eukaryota > Metazoa > Chordata > Chondrichthyes > Squaliformes > Somniosidae > Somniosus > Somniosus microcephalus. The sequence goes on along the minus strand of NC_141000.1, from coordinate 16,243,807 downwards.
GGCGTTGCGCCCGATCTCCTTCTCCTGGAGATCGTGACGTCATCGGCGTGCGCATCGCCCCGGTAGCACCCCGGAACCAAAATTGACTTCAGCCCCCTGCAACAGCGCTGGTCGAAAACACCAACAGCTGCAGGAGGCGTGCATTGGGCGGCCGGCTGCGTCGGGGGCGATGATTAAAGGTGAGGTGGCCGAAGTAAGTAAAAAAAATACTTACCTTTCTTCTTCCAGTTTTTTTCCCGGGTTCCTGCCCGTGTTCGATCAGCCCGGCACTAGAATGGGATCGCGGCTGCCTTGGTGGTCCAGGTAGGTACTTTTAAAATTGCAGAGCCTGCGGCGATGCTGCACGGCCCAGTGTGCAGCGCTGCTGAAGTCTCCGTCCCGCCTGCTGCTGATTGCGCTCCAAGGAGGAAGTGGAGAACTTGATTTAGCACTCCACTTCATTCTTGTAGCGCAAACGTTGAATTTTTCAACAGTTTGAAATCGCTAGCGCCTGGCGCTAACTTTTCAAACTTTTAAAAATTAGCGTCCCAAACGGGGCGAGAGCGAATTTCTTCCCCTTAGCCTTCATAGAATCACAGAATCATAGAATAGTACAGCACAGAAAGAGGCCATTCGGCCCATCGAGTCTGCGCCGGCTCTTTCGAAGCGCAATCCAGTTAGTCCCCTCCCTGTTCTTTCCCCAGATCCCTGCAATTTTTTCCTTCAAATATTTATCCAATTCCCTTTTGAAAGCTACTATTGAATCTGCTTCCACCGCCCTATCAGTCAGCGCATTCCAAATCCTAACCACTTGTTGCATAAAAAGGTTTTTTCTCATCTCGCCTCTGGTTATTTCGCCAATCACCTTAAATCTGTTGCCTCTGGTTATCGCCTATTTGAAGAAATCAGGGGAGTTCTTTTAAAAATGGACACCCTCCCCACCCCCCAACCGCCCCTTCCCAGTTTTCTCCACTTAATTTGTTCTGCCTCAGAAAATTACCTTATGATCTGGAGTGAGATTACAACCCTTAACCTTTAGACATAAACATTAAAGGTGGCCTCATTAATGCACTGCATTGCCGTGACACTGTCTGATAGCCTGAAATAACAACAGAAAATGCTGGAAATACTCAGCAGGCCAGGCAGCATCCGTGGAGAGAGAAACAGAGTTATCAGTTCTGGTGAAGGGTCCCAGACCTGAAACGTTAATTCTGTTTCTCTCTCCACGGATGCTGCCTGGCCTGCTGAGTATTTCCAGCATTTTCTGTTGTTATTTCAGATTTCCAGCATCCGCAGTATTTTGCTATTATACTGTCTAATAGCCTCCGCGTGGTGCTAATCAGAAAACTTGGCTCCGTATAAAATAAAAACTGTAACATTGAAAGAATATTTTGCTCCCCGTCGCTAGACTGTATTATGAGATAACGGAATCAAGCAAGTAAGCAAACAACTCACCATTTTGGATCATTAATCCCCAAACAGGCATGGCCAAGTGATACCAAAGATCTGAAGCAAAACCACTAACAACATGCTTGTTAATAAGAGCCCCCTTAAGGTAAACCACAAGCTACTTTTCAACTGAGCTAATTATAGAATGTGTCCAGCCACATAAAACTGTCAGAATGTTTCAGTCAAGTACAGTACTGTTCCAGCACAGCAATAACATTTGCATCTACCCGACAATGTGGAAAACTGTTCAGGTATGTCCTGTCCACAAAAAGCAGGATTAAATCCAATTACCGCCCCATCAGTCTACTCATAATGATCAGCAAAGTGTCGTCATCAGTGCTATCAAGCGGCACTTACTCATCAATAATCCGCTCACCGATGCTCAGTTTGGGTTCCACCAGGACCATTCAGCTCCAGGCCTCATTACAGCCTTGGTCCAAACACGGACAAAAGAGCTGAATTCCAGAGGTAAAGTGAGAGTGACTGCGCCCTTGACATCAAGGCAGCATTTGACCAAGTGTGGCATCAAGGAGCCCTAGTAAAACTGAAGTCAATGGGAATCAGGGGGGAAACTCTCCACTGGCTGGAGTCATACCGAGCACAAAGGAAGATGGTTGTGGTTGTTAGAGGTCAATCATCTCAGCCCCAGGACATCGCTGCAGGGGTTCCTCAGGGCAGTGTCCTAGGCCCAACTATCTTCAGCTGCTTCATCAATGACCTTCCCTCCATCATAAGGTCAGAAGTGGGGATATTCGCTGGTGATTGCACAGTGTTCAATTCCATTCGCAACTCCTCAGATAATGAAGAAGTCCATGCCCGCATGCAACAAGACCTGGACGACGTTCAGGCTTGTGCTAATAAGTGGCAAGTAACATTCGCGCCACACAAGTGCCAGGCAATGACTATCTCCAACAAGTGAAAGTCTAATCACCTCCCCATGACATTCAATGGCATTACCATCGCCGAATCTCCCACCATCATAATCCTGGGGGTCACCATTGACCAGAAACTTAACTGGACCAGCCACATAAATACTGTAGCAACAAGAGCAGGTCAGAGGCTAGGTATTCTGCGGTGAGTGTCTCACCTCCTGACTCCCCAAAGCCTTTCCACCATCTACAAGGCACAAGTCAGGAGTCTGATGGAATACTTGCCACTTCCCTGGATGAGTGCAGCTCCAACAACACTCAAGAAGTGCAACACCATCCAGAACAAAGCAGCCCGCTTGATTGGCACCCCATCCACCACCTTAAACATTCACTCCCTCCACCACCGGCATACCGTGGCTGCAGTGTGTACCATCTACAAGATGCATTGCAGCAACTCACCAAGGCTTCTTCGGCAGCACCTCCCAAACCCGCGACCTCTTCCACCTAGAAGGACAAGGGCAGCAGGCGCATGGGAACACCACCACCTCCAAGTTCCCCTCCAAGTCACACACCATCCTGACTTGGAAATATATCGCCGTTCCTTCATCGTTGCTGGGTCAAAATCCTGGAACTCCCTCCCTAACAGCACTGTGGGAGTACCTTCACCACACAGACTGCAGCAGTTCAAGAAGGCTGCTCACCACGCCACCTTCTCAAGGGAAATTAGGGATAGGCAATACATGCAGGCCTTGCCAGCAATGCCCACATCCCAGGAATGAATTTTAAAATAGTCAGCTTGTTTCCTGGTCAGATCAGTGAATTCCATAAAGCCTTCCAACAAGATTCTCTCCCCTTTCTTGAACTTAAGAGAACAGAATAAGTTGGGTAGAGGTTGGTGCATGGGCATGGGGCACGGGAGGCTGCAGTGCATCCCCAACCAAAAAGTCTATTTCACTGGGCATCCGGTTTTGCTTGTTCGTGCCGGAGTTTGGGGAACAGGTCTGGGAAGAGCATCAGCTTCTTGCTGTCTACAATTAGATTTCCTTCATTAAACCCTCACTATTGCCAGCTGCCCAAGTTTAACTCTTTGAGGAATCTCGGCTATTTCATTCTGGGGCATTCATTTCCCAGTGGTTTGTAAAGTACTCCTGTGTGATCTTTCGATTTTTAATAAAGTGCTCAGCAGGAGGAAGAGCCCTATGTTTAAATCTCTGTGGAGACTGGTAAGCCCAAGGTTTGCTGAAGATTATTCCTACTGGAACATTTTTCAAGGTCATAACGAAAAAAAAGACTTGCACTTGCGGGGAGGTGGGACGAAGCACGACTGCTCTTTCTACGAGCCAGCACAGGCACGATGGGCCGAATGGCCTCATTCTGTGCTGTAAGCTGCTATTATTCTATGATTCTATATAGCGCCTTGCATGACCTCAGGTCATTCCCAAGAGTTTTACAGCCAATGAAATATTATTGAAGTGTAGTCAATGTAGGTAACGCAGCAGACAATTTTCACACAGCAGGGTCCCACAAATAGCAATGAGATAATGACCAGATAATCAGTTTTGATGATGCTGGTTGAGGGATAAATATTGGCCAGGACACTTCTTCAAATAACAACAGAAAATGCTGAAAAAACTCAGCAGGCCAGGCAACATCCGTGGAGAGAGAAATAGAGTCAACATTTCAGGTCGAAACCCTTCGTCAGGACGGCTGAGTTTTTCCAGCATTTTCTGTTGTTATTTCGGATTTCCAGCATCCACAGTATTTTGCTATCACACTTCTTCAAATAGTGTCTTGGGGTCTTTTACATCTCCCTGAGAGGACAGATAGGGCCTCGGTTTAACATTTCATCTGAAAGACAGCACCTCCGACAGTGCAGCACTCTCTCAGTACTCCATTGGAGTGTCAGCTTAAATTGGGTGCTCAAGTCTCTGGAGTGAGACTTGAACCCACAATCTTTTGACTCAGAGGCCAGAGTGCTACGACTGAGCCATGGGCTGTGCTTTCAGATGAACCTAGACTTCAGAGCTGCTCTGCCTTTTACTTTGTGAGGCTCCACTCCCAGCGCAGGTTCTTGCTCAAGAGTAATCGGAGAGTCAGACGTGGAGAACAGCATGCCCGATTCATGGTGATCCCGATTTACTGGCGATTCATTTTAATGACCCATAAATCTGGCATGATTCTCCGATCTGCGCTTCTGTCAAGCAAACTCAATGACGTAAGAAAACTACTAGGCACTTGGTCTGAGTATTAAACAAGGCTTTAATCAACTGTTTTACAACATGGAGATCTAGTTGTGTCCTTCACTAGTTCCTGCTAAGGAATGTCCTGAGCAAGCTGGGCCCATGCCTGAGTATTTATACTCTCCCTGGACAGCGCCACCAGCAGGCTGCCCAGTATCATTTCATAAGTCATTTCCACATAAATGACAAGATTCATGTCACTCAATATCGGGAACAGAGACTCACAAAATGTTCTCTTTTAGTGTCCTCCCGTGAGGACTGTCAGATTTCTAGCTCCATGGTCTTTCTTTAAGTTTTTGTCATAAAAACTTCTAGCTTGTTCTTTATTCTCATCTGCACCCTTATTCATGCAGAACTTGATGTTTTTAAGCTCCTGTATCAGTGTTTGGCAGCAGGCCTGCTATCAGCTTATTGCCGGTGAGGCTGCTGGTGATGGATATCCTTTCTTAACTTTCCTGTGGTATTTTGTTACCCATGGCAGCAATGAAACATCTTCAGAACATTCAAATCAAAAGTATAGTTACCAAGCATAATTTTAACAGGATTATAACAACGGATTAGGGTTATCACACTGTAGTTCTTGCACCAGTGTTTTATACGACTCCACTTGAGGTTGAGTTTAATCACCAGGCTCTCCATCATTCAACATAAGTCTGAGTAAGTCAGGGTACGGTAACATTGTGGTTATGTTACTGGGCTAGTAATCCAGTAGACCTGGGCTAATGATCTGAGAGACAAGAGTTCAAAGTCCCACCATGGCAGCTGCGGAATTTAAATTCAGTTAATTAAATAAACCTGGAATAAAAAGCTAGTATCAGTAATGGTGACCATGAAACTACCGGATTGTTGTAAAAAACCTTCTGGTTCACTAATGGGAAATAAATCTGCTGTCCTTACACAGTCTGGCCTATGTGTGACTCCAGACCCACAGCAATGCCCTTTGAAATGGCCTAGCAAGCCGCTCAGTTGCATCAAAACCACTATGAGAAGCTATACCTTCACCACGTGGACTGCAGCGGTTCAAGATGGCAGCTCACCACCACCTTCTTAAGGGCAATAATGGATGGGCAATAAATGCTGGCCTTGCCAGTGATGCCCACATTCTGTGAATGAATTTTTTTAAAAAGTAAAGCCCCCGATGTGCACTTACCCGGCGCGCTGACATTTCAATCCTGGCCCGCATTGCATTTCCTGTCACTGGCCCGCTTCAGGTCCTGCCGCGCTGTGCGTGCGTGACCCAGCGGCGGACTTAGTGCGATGAGCCGGCTGGGATCACGTGAGCACAGGGCAACCAATGGGAGGTTGCAAAAGTTCATTCATGAGTTTGATAGTGAGAGCTGTCAAACTCAGGAAAACTCCTGGCCCCAAAACACTACTTAAACTTGAAAGAAAATTTTAAAAAAATTGCACTACTTAAATGAACCATAAATAACTGTAAAAAACTATTTTAAACAATAATTTTAAAATTTGAAAAAAATTATTATATAAAAAATCGGGGCTAAAACTAAACTTACCTTACTGTAAATTCTTTAAAAATAATAAACCTGTGGAAAAAAAATGTATAAATTGTATTAATAGACCACTTACCTGTAAAACTAAGTACTTACGTGTGGTTTTTCAATGCGTAAAAACCGGAGGCCTTTATACATGCGCAACTCTCTAAAAATAAAGGAAATCCAAGTCGCACGCGCAGACTCCTGCGCGCACGCGTTCAGCCTCTTAACCCCTTGGGTCAGAGGAGAGGAAATGCCGGTTTTCCCCGCATGCGCTGTGCATGCTGAAAACAGGCAATTCCTCCGGGCACACGCGTGAGTACCCCGTCCGTACTCACGCGTTGGGAGAGGAATTACTGGGCCATTATGGTCGGTGATTAAGAGATTTTGATCTCTGTTTGTTTATGCTTATTTCCTTACGTGGTGCTCCATAGTCCCCCTAATTTCACTCTCTTTATTTATTTATTCACTTTATTCAAAAAGCCTGGGGGGGGGGGGGGAAGTTGAGGAGATTTTCTTTTACTCAGTGAGTTGTTATGATCTGGAGTGCGCTGCCTGAAGCAGATTCAATAGTAACTTTCAAAGGGGACTTGGATAAATACTTGAAAAGGAAAAAAGTTGCAGTGCTACGGAGAAAGAGCAGGAGAGTGGGACTTTTAAAAAGCCGGCACAGGCACGATCAGCCGAATGGCCTCTTTCTGTGTTTTATCATTCTATGATTCTAATTGGTAGCTCTATCAGAGAGCCAGCACAGGCACGACAGGCCGAATGGCCTCTTTCTGTGTTTTATCATTCTGTGATTCTAATTGGTAGCTCTATCAGAGAGCCAGCACAGGCACGATGGGCCGAATGGCCTCTTTGTGCACTGTATGATTCTATGATTAACTCTTTTCAATTTCTGTCTTCATTATTTCTAATTTAATTTAGAAAACTAGGTATAAAAAAAACAGGATAAATAGTACTAACCGACATAGAGGCCATACATTTAAAGCAAAACATCATTTAAATTGGGATGAGTTATATGCAAGTTTTCTTTATCTGAAGCAGAAAATTCAAGTTTGGATTGTAGCCTAATTTCAAGGCAGCCAATAACCATGTCAATATATTTTCCCCGGATGTAAAGTGAAACAAAAAACTAGACAAGTAAAGAAGTGAGTAAAACCAGTAGTGAACAGAAACACCAACAATCCGTTTCTAATAGTGCTTTGTGCCTTACTCCGCAGCAAAAGGAGCAAAAGGCATTGATGACAATGTCAAAAAGGCTTCCAAAGAACTGTAATAAAAACAGAAAATGCTGTAAATACTCAGCAGGTCAGGCAGCATCTGTGCGAGTCATCAAAAGTGCTGTGAGTTTGGGTAAGTGTGAGAGTTCTTTAATTGTTATTTCTCTTTAAATCATTCTTGATAAGATTACTTAAGCAGTTTAAGTAAAGGGGAAAAGTTAAATATTTGGGATTCTGTTGGTTTAAGAAGAGTAAAACAAGGTTACACTGCAGTAGGAGTAAATTGGCACAGCAGGCAGTGGAAACCAGTTTTCTAACCAATCAGCAGGGGTGTCTCATTTGGCTGTAAACAAACAAACAGTATAAAAAGACCAGTCCTAGTGCGAGCAAGCACTGAGTGCAAGTCATCAAAGAGTGCTGTGAGTTTGGGTAAGTGTGAGTTAGAGTAAGTGGGGTGTTAGGTGCTCTTTTCAAACTTTAACTCTGTGGGTTGTAGTTAATAAGGCCTTTCTGGTGCAGAGTGACTGTTGGTAAACCATTTAACTGGTGTAACTAGAGGGATTGATTTAATTTAAATCCAATTAATTAAAGGGGATACTAGCACCTAAAATCGGGCAGAGGGTGTCCATAACTAACAATAAAAAATTTAATTAATTACATAGAATGGAGCAGGTGATGTGTTGCTGTTGCGAGATGTGGGAGCCGGTGAACCCCATTGAGGCTCACAGTGATTACATCTGTGACAAGTGTCTGCTGCTACAGGAACTCCAGCTCCGTGTTGATGAGCTGGAGTCTGAGCTTCAGAAACTGCGACACATCAGGGAGGGGGAGAAGTACCTGGACTCTGTGTATCAGGAGGTGGTCACACCTATGAAGTTAATGAATTCAGATGTAGCCCAAGGTCAGGGGCAGGACAGTGTGACTACGAGTGAGGCAGGTACGGGGATCCAGGAGGTAGAGCTGGAGGAGCCACAGCCCTTGCTCTTGTCCAACAGGTTCGAGGTTCTTACTCCCTGTGGGGACAGGAGCAGGGACTGCAGGGAGGATGAGCAACCTGGCCACAGCACCGTGGAATGGGGGGCCATTCAAGAGGGGGGAGTAAATAGAAATGTTGTCGTGGTAGGGAATAGTATTATTAGGGGGATAGATAGAGTTCTCTACAGCCGAGAGCGAGAGTCCCAAAGGCTGTGTTGCCTACCCGGTGCCAGGGTTAAGGACATCTCCTCTGGGCTGGAAAGAAACTTGCAGTGGGAGGGGGTGGATCCAGTTGTCGTGGTCCATGTTGGTACAAACGACGTAGATAGGACTAGGAAGCCGGTTCTGTTAAAGGAGTATGAGCAGCTAGGGGTCAAATTAAAGAACAGAACCTCAAGGGTAATAATCTCTGGATTATTACCTGAGCCACGAGCGAATTTGGCTAGGACAAATAAAATTAGAGAGTTAAATGCGTGGCTCAAAAACTGGTGTGGGAGAAATGGGTTTTGCTTCCTGGGACACTGGCACCAGTACTGGGGCAGGAGGGAGCTGTTCCGTTGGGACAGGCTTCACTTGGCCAGTGCTGGGACGAGAGTCCTGGTGGATCATATAACTAGGGCTGCAGAGAGGGCTTTAAACTAACTAGTGGGGGGGAGGTTCCTAGAGAGCAAATAATAAAAATGACAACAGAGAAGGTCATAGACTTAGGTAGCAGTGGGGAAATTAAAAACCAGAGCGTGTCAGGAAGGGGCAGAAGGTATGGAGTAAAATGTAAAGTAATAAAAAGGGCAAAAGCAGGAACTAAGTGTCACAAAACATATTTGAAAGTTCTCCATCTGAATGCACGTAGCATCCGTAACAAAATAGACGAGTTAATGGCACAAATAACTACATCTTGTGGCCATTACAGAAACATGGCTGCAGGGTGACAATGCCTGGGAATTAAACATACCAGGTTATTTAACGATTAGGAAGGACAGGCAGGAAGGAAGGGGAGGTGGGGTGGCAATGTTAATAAAGGAAGGAATCACTGTAATACAGAGAAATGATATTGGGTCAAAAGATCAGGATAATGAAACAGTTTGGGTGGAGATAAGGAATAATAAGGGGAAAAAAACACTAGTGGGCGTAGTCTATAGGCCTCCGAACAGTTGCAACTCTGTTGGACGGAGTATCAATCAGGAAATAGTTGAGGCTTGTAATAAGGGAACATCTATAATTATGGGGGATTTTAACCATCATATTAATTGGACAAATCAAATTGGGCAGGGCTGCCTTGAGGATGAGTTAATTGAGTGTATTAGGGATGGGTTTCTTGAGCAGTATGTAACTGAACCGACCAGGGGTCAAGCAACATTAGATCTGGTCCTGTGTAACGAGATAGGATTAATTAAAAATCTCCTAGTAAAGGATCCCCTTGGAATGAGTGACCATAACATGGTTGAATTCCATATTCAATTAGAGGGTGAGAAGGTTGGATCTCAAACAAGCGTGCTAAGCTTGAATAAAGGAGACTATGAAGGTATGAGAGCGTAATTGAGTAGAGTGGATTGGGAAAATAGATTAAAGGGTAAGACAATACATGATCAGTGGTGTACATTTAAGGAGTTATTTTACAACTTCCAAAAAATATATATTCCACTGAGAAGAAAAGGGTGCAAAAGAAAAGACAGCCATCCGTGGCTAAGTAAAGAAATTAAGGATAGTATTCGACTAAAAACAAGGGCATATAAGGTAGCCAAATCTAGTGGGAGGATAGAGGATTGGGAAAACTTCAAAAAATAACAAAAAGATTGATTAAGAAAGGGAAGATAGATTATGAAAGTAAATTAGCAAAAAATATAAAAACAGATAGTAAGAGTTTTTATAGTTATACAAAAAGAAAAAGGGTGGCTAAAGTAAATGTTGGTCCCTTAGAGGATGAGACCGGGAAATTAATGGTGGGAAATATGGAGATGGCAAAAACACTGAATGAATATTTTGTATCAGTCTTTACAGTAGAGGACACTAAGAATATCCCAACACTGGACAAACAGGGGGCTATGGGGGGGAGGAGCTAAACACGATCAAAATCACTAAGGAAGTGGTACTCGGTAAAATAATGGGACTCAAGGCGGATAAATCACCTGGACCTGATGGCTTACATCCTAGGGTCTTGAGGGAAGTGGCGGTAGGGATTGTTGATGCATTGGTAATAATTTTCCAAAACTCCCTGGACTCAGCAAAGGTCCCGGCAGACTGGAAAACTGCTAATGTAACACCCTTATTTAAAAAGGGCAGTAGACAGAAGGCTGGAAACTATAGACCGGTTAGCCTAACATCTGTGGCAGGTAAAATTTTGGAGTCCATTATTAAGGAGACAGTAACAGGACATTTGGATAATCATAATTTAATAGGACAAAGTCAGCATGGTTTTATGAAGGGGAAGTCATGTTTGACAAATTTGCTGGAGTTCTTTGAGGAAGTAACATATAGGGTGGATAAAGGGGAACCAGTGGACGTAGTGTATTTAGACTTCCAAAAGGCATTTGACAAGGTGCCACACAAAAGATTATTGTTTAAGATAAAAAAACGCGGGATTGGGGGTAATATTCTGGCATGGATAGAGGATTGGCTATCTAACAGAAGGCAGAGAGTTGGGATAAATGGTTCATTCTCAGACTGGCAATCAGTAACTAGTGGTGTACGGCAGGGGTCAGTGCTGGGTCCCCAACTCTTTACAATCTATATTAACGATTTGGAGGAGGGGACCGAGTGTAACACATCAAAGTTTGCAGATGATACTAAGATGGGAGGGAAAGTAGTGAGTGAGGAGGACATAAAAAACCTGCAAGGGGACATAGACAGGCTAAGTAAGTGGGCAGAGATTTGGCAGATGGAATACAATACTGGAAAGTGTGAGGTTATGCACTTTGGCAGGAAAAATCGTAGAGCAAGTTATTATCTTAATGGCAAGAAACTGGAAAGTACTGAAGTACAAAGGGATCTGGATGTCCTGGTGCATGAAACTCAAAAGGTTAGTATGCAGGTGCAGCAAGTGATTAAGAAGGCCAATGGAATGTTGGCTTTCATTGCTAGGGGGATAGAATATAAAAATAGGGAGGTATTGCTTCAGTTGTACAAGGTATTGGTGAGACCGCACCTGGAATACTGCATACAGTTTTGGTGTGCATACTTAAGAAAAGACATACTTGCTCTCGAGTCAGTACAAAGAAGGTTCACTCGGTTAATCCCGGGGATGAGGGGATGGACATATGAGGAGAGGTTGAGTAGATTGGGACTCTACTCATTGGAGTTCAGAAGAATGAGAGGCGATCTTATTGAAACATATAAGATTGTGAAGGGGTTGGATCGGGTGGATGCGGGGAGGATGTTCCCGATGATGGGTGAAACTAGAACTAGGGGGCATAGTCTTAGAATAAGGGGCTACTTTTTCAAAACTGAGATGAGGAGGAACTACTTCACTCAGAGGGTGGTAGGTCCATGGAATATGCTGCCCCAAAAAGCTGTAGAAGCTACATCATTACATAAATTTAAAACAGAAATAGACAGTTTCCTAGAAGTAAAGGGAATTAAGGGTTACGGGGAGCGGGCAGGAATTCGGACATGAGTCTAAGTTCGGATCGGACATGGCCCTGTGGGTAGCGGAGCGGGCCCAGGGGCCGTGTAGCCTGATCCTGCTCCTGTTTCATTGTCTAATTCTGTTAGATTCAGGAGATTGCACTGTGATAGTAGATTGGCGGTTAGGATCAGATCAGCCATGATCTTATTGAATGGCGGAGCAGGCTCGAGGGGCCGATTGGCCTACTCCTGCTCCTATTTCTTATGTTCTTATGTTCTTAAACAGTGTTAACGTTTCAGGTCGATGACCCTTCGCCAGAACTGGAAAAAGCTGGAGATGGAACAGGTTTTTAGGCAAGTGCAGGGGCAGGGAAAGGGGGGGAGGGGAGGAAAGAACAAAAAGGAAGGTCTGTGATAGGATGGAAGGCAGGAGAGATTAAGAGACATTAAGAGATGGTGCAAGGCAAAAGGAGATGGGACAAGTTAAGAAACAAAAGATGGCTCTAGATGAAGTGTAAATGACAGAATGAAAGACAGCTGCCATGTGAGAGAGAGAAAAAATAAATAAATAAAATAAATGGAAAAAGAAAGAATAGGGGCTGAGGTTATGATCTGAAATTGTTGAACTCGATGTTGAGTCCAGAAGGCTGTAAAGTGCCTAATCGAAAGATGAGGTGCTGTTCCTCGAGCTTACGTTGAGCTTCATTGGTACTGAAGACTTGTGCTCCAGAACTAGCTGCGCCCCTAGCCAAGCTGTTCCAGTACAGCTACAACACTGGCATCTACCCGGCAATGTGGAAAATTGCCCAAGTATGTCCTGTCTACAAAAAGCAGGACAAATCCGACCCGGCCAATTACCGTCCCATCAATCTACTCTCAATCATCAGCAAAGTGATGGAAGGTGTCGTCGACAGTGCTATCAAGCGGCACTTACTCAGCAATAACCTGCTAACTGACGCCCAGTTTGGGTTCCGCCAGGGCCACTCAGCTCCTGACCTCATTACAGCCTTGGTCCAAAAATGGACAAAAGAGCTGAACTCAAGAGGTGAGGTGAGAGTGACTGCCCTTGACATCAAGGCAGCATTTGATCGAGTGTGGCATCAAGGAGCCCTAGCAAAACTGAAGTCAATGGGAATCAAGGGGAAAACTCTCCATTGGTTGGAATCATACCTAGCACAAAGGAAGTTGGCTGTGGTTGTTGGAGGTCATTCATCTCAATCACATGACATCACTGCAGGAGTTCCTCAGGGCAGTGTCCTAGGCCCAACCATCTTCAGCTGTTTCATCAATGACCTTCCCTCCATCATAAGTTCAGAAGTGAGGATGTTCGCCGATGATTGCACACTGTTCAGCACCATTCGAGACTCGTCAGATACTGACGCAGTCCATGACCATATGCAGCAATACCTGGACAACATTCAGACTTGGGCTGACAAGTGGCAAGTAACATTCGCACCACACAAGTGCCAGGCAATGACCATCTCCAACAAGCGAGACTCTAACCATCTCCCCTTGACATTCAATGGCATTACCATTGCTGAATCCCCCACTATCAACATCCTGGGGGTTACCATTGATCTGAAACTGAACTGGACCAGCCATATAAATACTGTGGCTACAAGAGCAGGCCAGAGGCTGGGAATTCTGCGGCGAGTGTCTCACCTCCTGACTCCCCAAAGCCTTTCCACCATCTACAAGGCATAAGTCAGGAGTGTGATGGAATACTCTCCACTTGCCTGGATGAGTGCAGCTCCAACAACACTCAAGAAGCTCGACACCATTCAGGATAAAGCAGCCTGCTTGATTGGCACCCCATCCACCACCTTCAACATTCACTCCCTCCACCACCAGCGCACTGTGGCTGCAGTGTGTACCATCTACAAGATGCACTGCAGCAACTCGCCAAAGCTCCTTCAACAGCACCTTCCAAACCCGCGACCTCGACCACTTAGAAGGACAAGGGCAGCAGACGCATGGGAACATCACCACCTACAAGTTCCCCTCCAAGCCACACACCATCCTGACTTGGACCTGTATCGCCGTTCCTTCACTGTCGCTGGGCCAAAATCCTGGAACTCCCTTCCTAACAGCATTGTGGGTGTACCTACACCATATGGACTGCAGCGGTTCAAGAAGGCGGCTCACCACCATCTTCTCAAGGGCAATTAGGGATGGGCACTAAATGCAGGCCTAGCCAGCCAGCGACGCCCACATCCCATCAATGAATAAAAAAAATACAGTGTAAGAGGCCGAGGACGGTGAGGTCAGAGTGGGAGTGGAGCGGAGAATTAAAGTGACAGGCGACCGGAAGTTCGGGGTCACCCTTACGGACTGAATGGAGGTGTCCCGCAAAGCGGTCACCCAATCTGCGTTTGGTCTCCCCAGTGTAGAGGAGACCGCACCGTGAGCAGCGAATACAGTATACTAAATTGCAAGAAGTACAAGTAAATCGCTGTTTCACCTGGAAGGAGTGTTTGGGGCCCTGGACAGTGGGAAGGTAAAAGGGCAGGTGTTGCATCTCCTGAGCTTGCATGGGAAGCTGCCGGGCTAAGGGGAAGGGGTGTTGGGGGTGATAGAGGAGTGGACCAGGGTGTCACGGAGGGAGCGGTCCCTTCGGAATGCTGAAAGGGGAGGTGAGGGGCAGATGTGTTTGGTGGTGGGATCACGCTGGAGGTGGCGGAAATGGCGGAGGATGATCCGTTGAATGTGGAAGCTGGTGGGGTGAAAAGTGAAGACAAGGGGAACCCGATCATGGTTCCGAGAGGGAGGGGAAGGGGTGAGAACAGAAGTGCGGGAGATAGAACGGACACGGTCAATGGCCGTGTCAACCACAGTAGAGGGGAATCCTCGGTTGAGGAAAAAGGAAGACATGTCGGAAGCACTGGTATGGAAGGTGGCATCATCAGAGCAGATGCGGCGGAGACAGAGAAACTGGGAGAATGGAATAGAGTTCCAAAGCATGTTAAAGGCCATCTGATGAAACTGTGCAACTTCGCACAAAGGGGATAGAAACAAAGCTTGAGTTCAGAACTTCCGCTCAGAGCGGGTGTTAGCTAAATGAAAGAAGCTTAATGTATTAATGCAACTAGCACTTATTGTAGAAAAATAATCAATAGTGGATTTAGGGGAGAGTGGAGGATGCTTTCTATGTGTCCTTAGATTGAATGGGTACTGAAAGAAAAGCACCAAAATGTTTCTACCTCGAGATGGGATTTTATGGAATGACAGGTGAGTGATCTTAAACTTGACAACAGAGGATCTGCAAGCAGTTCATTGAACTCAAGTAAAAGCAAGAGAAAGCAATCGCTGCTACCTGGGCACTTCTTCGACAGCACCTCCCAAATCCAATGATACTTTGACAAACACTCACGTGAAAGCACACATGAAAACCCCTCCACCACCTAGAAGGACAAGAGCAGCATGGGAGCACCATCACCCCCAAGATCCCTTCCGTCACACACCATCCCGATTTGGACATATATCACTGAGTCAAAATCCTGGAACACTTCACTTAACAGCATTGTGGGCACATTTTCACTACATGGACTGCAGCGGTTTAAGAAGGAGGCCCACCACCTCCTCAATGGAAACTCGGGATGGGAAATAAATGCCGGCCTTGCCAGCAACTCCCACATCCCATGAATGAAGTTTGAAAATCCTAGGCTGCGGAGCTTCTATGGACTGTGGATGCCTGGGGCAGCAGAACCTCTGCACTCCTACTTATATCTATCTCAGGAATGCAATATCTGTCGTTCCAAAGGGTGAGTTTGGAGATGATAGTCGCTCAGTAGATGATGACAAGAAGTTAAACAAGTCATTCATGTCAGGCTATCCATCCTCCTGGAGGAGTTTGACCAAATTATTTTCTTACTAAGAAAATAATAATAATAATAATATTGTCTAGACAGCAGTGTGTTTTTTTTAATTTGTTTATGGGATGTGGGCGTCACTGGCAATGCCAGCATTTATTGCCTAACCCTAATTACCCTTGAGAAGGTGGTGGTGAGCTGCCTTCTTGAACCGCTGCAGTCCGTGTGGTGAAGGTACTCCCACAGTGCTGTTAGGGAGGGAGTTCCAGGATTTTGACCCAGCGACGATGAAGGAACGGCAAAATATTTCCAAGTCAGGATGGTGTGTGACTTGGAGTGGAACTTGGAGGTGGTGGTGTTCCCAGGCGCCTGCTGCCCTTGTCCTTCTAGGTGGAAGAGGTCACGGGTTTGGGAGGTGCTGCCGAAGAAGCCTTGGCGAGTTGCTGTAGTGCATCTTGTAGATGGTACACACTGCAGCCACAGTGTGCTGGTGGCGGGAGGAGTGAATGTTTAAGGTGGTGGATGGGGTGCCAATTACCTGTATACATTCAACAGAGAAACAGAGTAGCCCTGATAGTTTGCTATTGATCTTACCTTTTGGGAACAATCTGTGCCCCTGTTGTTGGAATCTACTTAACAGATCTTCCAGGTCTCAGCTTGCACAATGCATTTTACGAAATCTTTGTCAGTCGATTTTGACTAAGCTTGGTGCATTCCATGGCTGGATGAAGAAAATATTCATATTTCTGATGGCTACATGTCAATGTCGCTACTTGACAAGTGTGAATTGGGGCTTATTTCAGGTGCATTGTGATTGGCTGGTTCCTGATCCCTTTTTTCAAATTTGTAATGGTTGAAATTGGCTGTAGTGTAATCATGAGCGGTGGCCACTCAACACCACCAAAGATAAAGTATGAAATTCTTTCGGAGCAAAAGAGGAAAATATACCCTAAGTCACTGTATTAAATCAGAACAAGATGTATAAATAAATAAATAGAACAAGCCAGTATGTGAATGGTCCCTAGAACTGTACACGGACTCAATCACACAGATACACACAGATAGCGACACATAAACAAACACACACACTAGCACACATGTTCACATTCACAAAAATATACATATACACAAACACATACATAGGGCTGGATATTAACTCAGAGGCAGGGCTCCGAGATCTCTGTAACCTTCTCCAGCCCTACAATCCTCCGAGATCTCTGTAACCTCCTCCAGCCCTACACCTTCCAAGATCACTGCGCTCCTCCAGCCCTACATCCCTCCGAAATCTCTGTAACCTCCTCCAGCCCTACACCTTCCAAGATCACTGCGCTCCTCCAGCCCTACATCCTTCCGCGATCTCTGTAACCTCCTCCAGCGCTACACCTTCCGAGATCACTGCGCTCCTCCAGCCCTACATCCCTCCGAGATCTCTGTAACCTCCTCCAGCCCTACACCTTCCGAGATCACTGCGCTCCTCCAGCCCTACATCCCTCCGAGATCTCTGTAACCTCCTCCAGCCCTACACCTTCCAAGATCACTGTGCTCCTCCAGCCCGACATCCTTCCGCGATCTCTGTAACCTCCTCCAGCCCTACACCTTCCGAGATCACTGCGCTCCTCCAGCCCTACATCCCTCCAAGATCTCTGTAACCTCCTCCAGCCCTACACCTTCCGAGATCACTGCGCTCCTCCAGCCCTACATCCCTCCGAGATCTCTGCACCCCTCCAGCCGTACACCTTCCGAGATCACTGCGCTCCTCCAGCCCTACATCCCTCCGAGATCTCTGCACCCCTCCAATTCTGGACTCTTGCGCATCCCCGATTTTAATCGCTCCACCACTGGCGACCGTGCCTTCAGCTGCCAAGGCCCTAAACTCTGAAATTCCCTCCCTATATGTCTCGCTTCTCTACCTCTCTCTCTTCCTTTAAGATGCTCCTTAAAACCTACTTCTTTGACCAAGCTTTTGATCACCTGTCCTAATATCTCCTTATGTAACTCAGTGTCAAATTTTGTTTGAAAGCGCTCCTGTAAAGCGCCTTGAGACGTTTTTACTATGTTAAAAGTGCTATATAAATGCAACTTGATGTGGTTTAAAATGGAGCAATTAAACTAAATTAACACATGTAGACATAAACACGATTCAAAACAGTGAAAAGGTGGCTATACATATGCAAAAATGCTGAACAAATACACAGAAGGATTTTATTGTTTAAAGATTTTATATACAACCCACAACCTTCTACCTTTTGAATCAGCAGCTTGTGGGTTCACACCCTACTGTGGGACTCGAGTATATAATCTAGGGTTACACGCGAGTGCAGTACTGAGGAAGTGCTGCATTGTTGGATGGGATGTTAAACTGAGACTCTTGTTTGCCTGTTCAGGCGAATGTAAAAGATCCCATGACGGTATTCAAAGAAGAGCAGACAGTTCATTCAGTGTCCTGGCCGACTTTAATCCTTTAACCAACACCACCAAAACAGATTACTGCTCAATTATTTAATTGTTGTTTGTGGGACCTAGCTGTGTGCAAATTGGCTGCTGTGTTTTCCTGCAGTGTGGCAGCGCATATATTTTAAAAGTATTGCATTGGCTATCTGTGGGACTGTGCTGTGTGCAAATTTTCTCCTACAACCGCCTAAATAAAAACAGTGACTACACTTCCAAAGTAATGGATTGCTTGCAATGTCCTGTGAGAAGGCAAAAGGCATTATACAAACACAATCTCCTTCTTCCTTTGCCTGGAGGCAAAACAAAAATGATACAGGCATACACAGAATAATGAAAGTAAGAAAAGGGGAGCGGCCACAAGGGGCAACAATCTCTCTATAATAATATAAATGTCTGAGCACAGTCTCTGTTGGTTGCGAACATCTGACTGCAGCTTCTGATTATTCTGAGTACGTGAGCACAGGACTTTCCACTGTCAGTGTCTGAACACAGCTATGTTCATTTGAAGTCTCTGAACGCAGCTCTCTCGATTGTGAGTGTCTGAACATAGGTCCATTCATTGCATGTATCAGAATTCAGCTCTCTCCATTGTGAGGGTCTGAATAGATTGTTGTCTGAGTGCAGCTTTTTATTATTTCACAGAAGTTAAAAGGATGACATACTCGCACTGCCAGTCTCTTACCTACGAATCTACAGCACCATTGTGACCAATGCCCACACTTGCCCACCTTGAATTAGTTTAAGTATGTTAGCATTTTCTTTCGTGCCAGGGGTGTGTTGGTAAGTATACTATAGAGACAAGCTTGGAGCAATTGCCTCTATGCCAGGAATTAAACTTCTAGATATATTTTTTGCTTACTGATTTATTAGAGGAAATGATACTCACAGACAACACACATGGCAATGCCAAGGCTGCAGGAGACCCCACATTACAGTTGCTGAGCTCAGGAGCAAGGTAGCCAACCCGTAATCTTCCAAACTTCCCGTGACAACGGTACACAGTTACAGCCTCGGCTAAAGGTCATTACCTCAGACTTCTTCCATGATCTTTACCCTTGGTTGCATCAACTACCATCAGCTCATCATTCCACAGAGTTGTCTCTGTGGGGTATCAGTGGGTGAAAGTTCCAACGTGGGCCTGAGGACATAACATAAACTGTCTTGTCTCCTTACATGTACAGAAAAGGTAAGCATAGTGGCGGGAATTTTCTGGGGTCCGTGCGGGCACAATTGGAGGCGGGTCGAGTGGGAAATTTGAAAAATCTTCCAGCGGGTCAGAAACCCACCGTCATCCGCCCCCATGGGCCTTTCCCTCAGGCGTGTTTGCCGGCGAGGCAGCGACCCGAACAGCAGAGGCGGGCAAGCTCATTTAAATCATTATTAGATACTTGTCAGACCCTTAAGTGCCTTTTTAACCCTACCTTTCAAATTTCCCTCGATGACCACGGGAATCACGCAGCTCGGGAACCATGTCTGTGAACCTGAGGCAGAGGTTGAGTGGCCATTAATCCAGCTCATTAATGCACAGCTTGAAAAGTACAATAAAAACTCCAACCTCAAAGCTGATCACTTTCCTAAGGCAGATGCTGTTGCTGACTGCATTGTCAGCACAGATTTAGCTTTCTAGAGGTTGCAAGTGTTTCCAGCAAAGTCAGCATCCACTGTCACCTCATTGGTAGAACCTATTACACCATTGACAGATTCCTTCCGTCATCTCTACTTGACCTATGAAGAATGGGTACAGATACCATTATGCACATGATGAACATTCACTGGCTGCTGGCATCAGTCCCCACAGTGACTGCTGTATGGCATGTGGCTGTATGAGATGTAATTCTGTCACCAGGTTGCTGAGATGTCCGCCTCACTCCGTCTCCCACATCCAGCTGCTCTGCGACTCCAGACACTTCCAAGGCAGCCTCCTCTGCTGATGTTAGGGTGGCCTCCAGTTCTCTCCCCCTCCCACTTATTGTGGGTTCTCTTTTCCTGCAAGGAGAGAAAGGAGAAGGTTGAGTGAGAGTGATGGAATGAGTGTAAGGAATGGATGGGTTACAACTTTAGAGGGTGACTGTGATGGAGTGGAGTGCAATGCCAAGTGGCCTCCTTGTGTGGTGTTAGTTGGTATGATTGCATTAGGATGAGGGTGAGTGTGAGGGGTGACTGGTGATAATGTAGATCGAGAGAGAGGGTGTGCAAGGTATGTTGGTGTGAGTAAGGATGTGTAGGAGTAGGGTTGGGAAGGCAGAGTGATGGGGATGTGATGAGGGGCACAACAGGATAAAGTTGAGTGTGGCTTTGCACTCATCTTTCATGATCGAATGAGATAATTGAAACGTTTGCGGCACTTCACCCAGGTCCTCCTGACCATATTCCTGCTGTTGACCCCCTCTGTTATTTGGAGCCAGGCTCATTTTGTCTCCTGGGGAGGTCTCTTCCACCCATTAGAAGGGAAGGGGACCTCCCTGCATGCTCTGACTCTCTCCACAAGCATATGGAGGGAGTCATCGAAGAAACTGGGTGCAGCCCTCTATCTCAGTGCAGTCATATTTGGCACTCTTTGCAGCAGTTCAATTGTGCAGTGTGCTGCCTGCACACACCTAGATGAACCTTCAAAGGCGATGTGGCCATGGTTCCTTTAAATATCCCGGCTGAAAACGCGTCATTGATCTCAGGAGCGGCATAGTATGAAGAATGAGTTCGTGACCCGCCACAGCGACCGCCTGCACCTGACCCACCCAGGTACAGAAAATTCCTGCCATAGTCATCAAACAGATAGATTTATCTACCACTATCTACACCAAGGCCGCGAAATTCGGCTCCTTTGCACTCCATTAGCGCCCCCCAAGAAATTTGGCAGGGCGCTACTGAAGTGCTAGTCAATAGCACGGCGCCCCCCACTGATAGCATCCCAGGCTGCTGTGCCACCGGCGATGACATCATCGCTGTGCGCCGTGACCCCTCACCGCCCCGCTGCGACCCCTTACCACCCTGCGGCAGAAATTCCGCTGCGCCCATCGAGGCTGCCACAGGCAGTGTCAGCGCCAGGCTCGCGGATTGCAAGCCGGGCCGACCTCTGCTCGTGGGGGCGCTAATTAAAGGGAGGTGCGGCCATGGCACCTCGTCTTGGTGCCGGGCTGCAGCCACAGCACCACGCCACCCTGGTGGGCTAGTGTGGGCCATCAGAGGCCCTGCAGAGCTCGCAGTGTCCCTCCCCTTTAATGGAAGGGGAGGGGCGCTGAAACGCATCAGCGCTATGCGGAGCGGCCCCATAGCGCTCCGGCGCTACTGCATTTTGCGCCCCCGACACCACCCCGAGTGGAAGTGGAGCGCCCGAGATAGCGTGCCACTTCCTCGCCGGAGCGGTAAGTCGAATTTAGCGGCCAGGGCGGTACTTCCGCGCCGGCCGCTAAATCTCCAGTGATATTTTGGTTACCGCCCCCAAATTTTGCCCCCTTTAAAGAATCTGAAAATCACCATATGATGACAATGGTTCCAACCTTGCAAGAGGCCTTAGCAGCCCATGCTTACTGTTGACATTTTACAGATACTGTCTGACGTAAGAAAACTACTAGGCACTTGTTCTAAGTATTAAACAAGGCTTTAATCAACTGTTTTTCAACATGGAGATTCTGGTTGTGTCCTTCACTAGTTCCTGTTAAAGAATGTCCTGAGCAAGCTGGGCCCATGCCCGAGTATTTATACTCTCCCTGGACAGCGCCACCAGCAGGCCGCCCAGTATTATTTCATAAGTCATTTCCACATGAACGACAAGATTCATGTCACTGTCTGTTTCAACAGATTCTGCAAAAACTGTCTTTTAACCATTAAATGGAGTCCTGAACATAAAATGGATCCCTTACTAAAATCTTTCCTGCTAGCACTCCTAACAGTTGTCCGCTCTCTTATTGACTGGTAAAGCTGGTAGTTTAAGAAACAAAGGGCACCCACGGTGCTTGTTTCTTGTATAGAGATATGTTAGACTGTCAATGCAGCATAGTGACTCCCTCAACACATGGTGTAAATGCCAACATCAATAAATTGCACACACTGCAGGCACACATGACAAATTAATAGCACTGGTCCTGTTAAGTTGAGAGAAGCATAAATGCAAGGGGGAGTGAAATGACTACTGACTGTACACCCATGCAGGCATTTTCCACACCAGTTTATTGGGAAATATTACCCTCAGTCCTTAAAATAATTTATTTCTGTTATGCATTTTTATTACCAAAAATAAATAAGGGCTAGGGCCTGTGTTACAATTCAGGCTGATTGCAGGGGATCAGTCGGTATTGTGGGAGGGAAGTCCATGACAGAATAATCATACATAGACTTCTGGATGGAGCAGGCACGTTGGATCGAATGGCCTTTACATCATTCTGGAATGTGTTGTGCTCTTACTTTACTTCCTAATATTTTTATTTATGTAATTCTCTTCGAGAGAGAAAGAGAGAGGAATGAAAGGTAAATATGCATTCTCAACACAGATTTTCAAACTCATGGATCTGCCTGTTTCAACTAAATCCCACTTCAATGTACTCAACATGGCAGAATGTTAGACAAGTAAAAGGAAAAGTAGACTATGGTGGGGCGGAGGGGCAGCACGGTGGCATAGTGGTTAGCACTGTTGCCTCACAGCGCCAGGGACCCGGGTTCAAATCCGGCCTCGGGTGACTGTCTGTGTGGAGTTTGCACATTCTCCCCGTGTTTGCGTGGGTTTCCTCCGGGTGCTCCGGTTTCCTCCCACAGTCCAAAGATGTGTGGGTTAGGTTGATTGGCCATGATAAAAAACTGGCCCAAAGTGTTAGGGGGATTAAATACGTGGGGTTACGGGGTTGCGGGGATAGGGCTTGGGTGGGATGGCTGTCGGTGTAAGGACTGGGTGCTAGGGTTTGGATGATCAGCCATAATCTCGTTGAATGGCGGAGCAGGCTCAAAGGGCCGAATGGCCTACTCCTGCTCCTATCTTCTATGTTTCTATGGTTGGCGTGTGGTCAGTACTTTCAGTATAATCTACTCCTCCATCCACGTTTTCCTTTATATTTGTTCTTGGGATGGGAGTGACACTGACATGGGAGCAGCATTTATTGTCCATCTCTGGTTGCCCCAAGGACATTATGAGTCAACCTCATAGCCTGGGTCTGGAGTCACATGTAGGCCGGACTGAATAGGGGTCGTAGAATCCCAACCCGGAAGACATTTTTTTTATGACAGTCCTACAGCTTGGTGGCCCTTGTTTTCTGGTGCTAGCCCACAAATCACCAGATTTTTATTGACTTCAGTTTCACAATTTGTCATTCTGGGTTTTGAACTCAAGAGGGGGTCATTTTGATTTTGGCTGAGAGTGTAAAACAGACAGCATTAATTCGGCCACCCCGTTATACATCTCTCTCGATTTTCATTTCCATTGAGGTCAATCGAAATGAAAATGGGCAGAGAAGCATAACGGGCGGATCGATATTGCCCGTTTTACACTACCACCCAAAGTTAAAATTACCCCAAGATGCCTGGATTGCTGGTCTAATACCATAATCACTAGGCTACTGTTAAATCTGTGAGTTGTTCAAGTAATTAATACTCAGACTTAATCAGTAACAATAAAACAGGTTTTTACTGGTTGGAGGTAGGGACTATACGTAGGTCTTTACTTCATGCCCACAGGCGGGAACTGAGGGGAGATCAGTACCCACAGTACTATTTATACCCCTATGGCCAGGAGTGGTACTGCGTATCACTACGCCCAACAAGTAGTGCAGTCCTGTCCATAGGTTCAAAGTAGCACACATATTACATACACAACATTCCTCCCTTCCTAGCTTTACAGTCATCTCCCCATTTAACATAACGTAATAACATATATACATATATAACTTCAGGTTTACATAACAGAATAACATAGATACATAGATAACTTCATGTCAAAACAGATCACAGATTCAGTCTCTGCGGAAAACAGTTCACAGATTCAATCTCTGTGGTGTAGTCGGTTCACGTTGCTGGAGTGACTCATTCAATAGTCCTTCCATGGATTTAACAGTTTGAGCTTCCGAACTGAATTGGCTCCGTTCGGAGGGACCACGTGTGTGATCTGGTAGAGGTAATAATGGTTCAGATGGGTCATCTTCTGTTTCGACTTTTCCTTTTCTGCTTCTTGGAGACTCTCTGGGCTCCACTGTCAGCTGCCAGCTGCATGCGCAGTTCCTCCTTCTCTTCCTCCTTTTTCCGTAGTAGAGCCACCTTCTCCCGATGTTCCGTAGACTTTCGGTGCTCCTCCATGATTTCTGTATGGTGGGAGTCGAAGTTACAAGTTGGGCAGGACAGGACATAGTAATATTCGGTGTCGTCCTGATCTAGGCCAGCGAGAGGGTCTTCTATTTCCTCCATACCCAGCTGGGCGTTAGCCAGCTTTTGTTCCAAGTCCAGACATCTTTCCTGAAGAGACTTCTTCATGCGTACCTCTTCATCCAGCTTTTTCTGGGCTTTCAGCAAGTCGTTTACTAATGACCTCATTTGAGATTTTACTACTTCAACTTCTTTTGGAGATTGATTGATCGGACTATTCAATCCCTCTACCGGAGCAGCTGTTTCAGCGGTCTGTTGTTCTACGTTGACGTGAGTCAGCGTACTTTTGGCATCCAAGGGCTGCTCTGTTGCAGTCATCTCAGTCTGTGTTGCCACCTCAGCTCTTCCAATAACCTTTGAGAGCTCCGAACCCCTTTCGTTTGAATATTGAAGTTCGTGTTCAAGTTTTTCCCATTTCAGAGTCCTGTCCTTCAGCATATGCAGGAGTTGGCTGACCGTTAACTCCTCTGACATCAGACGTTTTGTGTGCTCCTGCTCCATTTTCTCCATCAGCTGCTTCTGTTGTCTTTCCAGATTCTCCAACTCTATATCAAAGAACTCTTTCGTTGCATTCAACTCTTGCTCAAAACGGCAAAGCATTTGTTCTAATTGCTGTTGTAGTTTGAAATGGAGTTGAGTTCGAGCCCGATGTCCCTCAGAAATGGGCACATCAGTAGACTTGCCAGACTCAGAATCCACAGTTAAACTATGTTGTTGTTGCTCAGTGGAATTCTGTGCTGAAACTTTGTCTTTTGCACCTGAGTTGGGCTTACCATCATCCGTTCCAGAGTCTGGGCCGACTATCTTCACCGAGTTCTCACTCGTTATTGTTTGTAGGAAATGCCAGTCCATATTCATTTTCCTAATCCACTCCCGTCCTAGTAGTGGAGAACCTCCTTCAGATATCACATATAAGTCCATTATTTGACTGTCTTCGCCCTTGTGGACCACTGCAACCTCTATTTTCCCGATGGGGTACACTCTTTGCCCCGTGTATGTTTTCAATATAATCCCCGTATCCTGTAGGGGAATATGTTGGAATAACTTTCCGTAATCTTTCTTATTTATGACCGTCAATGCCGATCCAGTGTCCAATTCCAGTTTTACTTGGACTCCTTCTATCTGAAGAGTGACCCAAATTGTCTGGAGGTCTGCACCCTTACCAGCGTTGAGTACTCTTAAGCTAGCCAGTTCATTACAGCTTAAGCTAGCCAGTTCATTACTGCTAGCGTCTGAATCGGACTCCTGTTCGGTCACCTTGTGTACCTTTGCGTATTTTCCTTGCGGTGACTTCTTGTTGCTGGTCTTCTTCCCTGACCTGCATACTCTAGCTATATGTCCAAGCCTACCACAAGTTCTACATTCTTGGTTTTTAAACCAACACTGGTTCTGATCATGCGTTGTCTTTCCACAATGATAACATTTGCCAGAACTCACACCCAATTTGTGTGCACTGAGCTCCGGTGACCGTAGCTGCATTACTGCCGTGCCTCTCGCTGCGGCTTCGTGTGCTGCTGCCATAGTGACCGCCTTCTCAAGCGTCAGCTCATTCTCCTCGAGCAGTCGCTTTTGTGTATCCTGTTTAAATAAACCACACACAAATTTGTCTCGAAGTGCCTCTGTCAGTCCCGTTCCAAACTGGCAATATTTCGTTAATTTACGCAATTCCAGCAAATAATCAACATTGCTTTCATGCTGTAGCTGCCTTCTGTCGTAAAATTTAAATCGTTCCGCTAGCATCAGCGGCGTGGGGTTTAGATGATCTTTCAGGACAGTAACAATCTCATCGAACGTCTTATCCGCCGGTTCATCTGGTGATAACAGGTGTTTCAATTGCCCGTATGTCTTCGCACCCATTAAATTTAATAATGTTAGAGCTTTATCTTGGTCACGAATTTTATTGGCCTTACAATAATTTTTTACTCTTTCAACATATATGGCCCAATCTTCGAGGTCACTATCAAAGGTGCTAATATTCCCGTGTTTAGGCATTGTAGATTTGCAATTTCTCAGATTTTTTTTTTTTTACTGCTATCCAAGATGGCGGCTTCCCGCTCTTGCCGTCGTCCTCCGCCCACAAAATGGCGGTTTTCCCGCGCTTGGCGGTCTTCACCCGTCCCCCAACACCGTCTCCCTTCAGCCCCCGAGTGCGGCCCTTATCTTCGCCGCGATCGCCCGAGTGCGGCCCTTATCAGCGGATGCGATCGCTGGATCGCGAAGCGGCTCTCGGCTCTTATCAGGAGATGCGATCGCTCTGTTGAAACGCCTCCCGCTCGAAGCGGCTCTCGCGCCCTATTCCTCCAGCTCCCACAGCCCCGTTCGTGCGGCCAACGCGGTCGACTGCCTGTCGCGTCGCTGCCCGGCTCAGACAACGGCTTACCCACCACCAAGCTGGAGAAGAAGCTGACGGTCGCCGATGGAGGCTCCGAGGTCAGGATGTCTTCCAGTGGGGTGGAGAGGGTGGAAACCTCTCTGCAACGTCCTGGCTGTGGACGAAGCTGCCGTGGAGTGACTGCCGCAGGGTCCAAATCAGACTCGTCGCCAGTGTTAAATCTGTGAGTTGTTCAAGTAATTAATACTCAGACTTAATCAGTAACAATAAAACAGGTTTTTACTGGTTGGAGGTAGGGACTATACGTAGGTCTTTACTTCATGCCCACAGGCGGGAACTGAGGGGAGATCAGTACCCACAGTACTATTTATACCCCTATGGCCAGGAGTGGTACTGCGTATCACTACGCCCAACAAGTAGTGCAGTCCTGTCCATAGGTTCAAAGTAGCACACATATTACATACACAACAGCTACCATACCCTAAAATTCTAGAAAGATCTTTTATCTTGGAGGGGATTCAATTCATATTGAATGCAGCCCAAACTGATGGGATGATAATACCGCTTGTCTACCACCTGTAATGGCAATCTCAACCGTATCCCATTTTAGTGCACAGGCAAAACCAAGTATACACTACGTAAAATACTTTTTTTTGTCCTCATATATTATGTTTGAAGAACCATATCTCAGTAAATAACTTCACTCTCTCAACTTTAAAAGAAAATTCCATGAACTTGCATATAATTTTATATTCATACCATTAGCAAGCCAAGTACTGCATATTCACTGACAAGTTAAAGAATGTTTTAAAACATATAATAGTTTTTTTGTAACATCCTTAGCATGAGGACATTATTATTATTATTATAATATATAATTCAGTGCTTCACAGCAGTGCTGTCACTGCTGTCTGCAGATGCAGAGTTCAGCTCTAACTGTGGTCATTATGAGTGACAATGATGCTGCAGATTCCATTAAGTCACAATGATCCATCTTTTCAGTGACAAATCCTTGTTAAAGGTAGAAAAAAGAAAGAAAGACTTGCATATATAGTGCCGTTCACAACCTCAGAACATCCCAAATAGCTTTACAGTCAATAAAGCACTTTTGAAGTGTGGTCACTGTTGTAATGTAGGAAACGTGGCAGTCAATTAGCATACAGCAACCTCCCACAAACAGCAATGAGATAAATGACCAGATAATCTGTTTTTAAGTGTTGGTTGACTGATAAAGGTTGCCCAGGACACTGAAGAACCCCCAGGTTCTTCTTCAAATAGTGCCATGAGATCTTTAACGTTCATCTGAGAAGCCAGACGGGGCCTCGGTTTAATGTCTCCTCCAAAAGATGGCGCATCTGACAGTGCAGCACTCCCTCAGTATTGCACTTAAGTATCAGCCTGGATTTTGTGCTCAAGTCTCTGGAGTGGGACATGAACCCACAACCTTCTGAGCCAGAGTCGAGAGTGCTACCCACTGAGCCAAGGCTCGCACTAGTTGGTCATTGATAAGAGACAAAAATACCTATCAAAACATTCCTGATAAGGTCACAAGTGGAATCGCTAACTCTTCTTGTTGAAAACGGCTATGATTGCTCAGGGAAGATAATGGTAATTTTTAAATGTCTGGATGGTGTTATGTTCATTAATAACTAGACATTCTTATTATGAACACAGCTAGCTTCTAGCTAGTTATTTATTCAGTACACGTTCTCTAGGTACAGTATCTGTAGAGATGCAACATGTGTGCTCCTGTGTGCAGGCTGCCATCTTGACTGCTGCCTTGTGGGTAGCCTAGCCTCATGGGTAATGTAGTCTTAATATAATATATAGCTGGGTGGTGTAGTCTTATACATACAGCTATATACAGCTCTACGGCTCCACCTAGTGTCCACTATAGAATGACATGCTATTGATCACTACAGATGGGAAATTATTACAAATAAAATTACATACATAAGGTTGGATTTTCTAAGTTGTTGTTTCTTCTCCCTAAATGCTGGGCAACTCTTAAAAGGATGTGTCCGCTCAAAGCTGAGTTGCTGCACATGAAGAATTTTTTCTCCTGGTTGTCAAATGGTTGTGCTGGACAAAATAAATGGCAGGCAAAATCCAGCAGATGCCCAAAACAATATGGAGGCAGAAGATGAAGTCTACGGGCACTGAAATTCTTTGCTTGCTGGATGGCAAAGTGGAGGTGCTGCTGCCAGAGGAGGGGCCTGAAGAGGACTGCGC
This sequence comes from Somniosus microcephalus, assembly GCF_052327205.1. Taxonomy (NCBI): domain Eukaryota; kingdom Metazoa; phylum Chordata; class Chondrichthyes; order Squaliformes; family Somniosidae; genus Somniosus; species Somniosus microcephalus. The sequence goes on along the minus strand of NC_141000.1, from coordinate 16,214,852 downwards.
TGTCTGGCACTCCAGGGCACCATCCCTAAAGGAGAGCAGAGTAGCATGTCTGACAGGGCAAATGATGTTCTGACCCTTCTACACTGGTGGGACCAATTTCGCTAACTGTGAAATATACCATTTAATATATGGAAGGAAGCAGAAATTCCGTTGGTTATTCCCAGTGTGGGAAATACTTACAATTCATTCTATTCATAACAGGAAGTCAGGAGTCAAGACAAAGAGCAAGATAAAATGGGTTGGGCATCATGGTGGCAGAATTATTTGAAAAGGGGAATTTTAATGTTTCTCTCTTTATATTCCTCCTGTCAGATAATTCTGTAACTTATAGTACATTACTCATTTGTGAGGTCTCTCTTGAACAATAATCCTTACCAATGAACCTTTAAATGGCCTCTGGGGTAGAATTCAAATATCTAACTCTGTTCGCCGGATCCTTAACATTCATTGATGTCTGAGCTGCTGAGGTTGTTGGAACTTCTCCTCTTATCATACATGTTACTCAAGAGTTACTCCTCCCAATACGAAAAATAACCCAGTGTGGTATATCACCTGTGTCCTAGATTTTCATCAGTTAGATAGTTTGGACACAATTTTTTGGTAACCAGGATTTCTGCAGCATCACAAAAAAAATGAGCCACAATACTAAAGTGGCTCTTTAGCTAATTTACAATTCACAATTAAAAAAAAATCAACCCTAACTTCTTCTTATCGTGTCCACGGACAGTCTATACATCGCCCAGCCAGAACTGGACACATTTTTGCGCCTTGTTGTTGGATTCGGCAAGATCTGCAACAGTGCAGGGTTCCTCTAACGATGGGCATTGCAGGAGATGTTGCATAGTCTGTGCCTCAGTTCCACATTCACAAGTTGTCGGGCTGGTTGAATATCCCCATTTGTTTAGTGACACCTTTGAGCAACCTACACCAGTCCTAAGTCTGTTAAGGCACTTCCAGATTAACCCTAACTATAACAGTGGCTTAGCTGAAAGACCATTAAATCATTAGAGCTCGTTTTTATTTTACTGTCCAACTAATCCAGGTTGCTAGTGCCACAAATTGAGATTTTACATCTAACCATTGCAGTAAGTTTGCTGGTCACAAGATCATGTATGAAGAAAGGGAGCAGATGTCTCTTCAAGTCTTTTGAAGACTTAAGGGCCTGCATCCTGTCCCACACCAAGTCCTATTCATGGACCCAGTCCTTGTTGACCCCCATCGGGGTGCTTTATTTCTTTTAATACCCTGGGGTGCAGAAGACTCAAAGGTGAATTGTATCACAAATTAAAGCTAAAGGCTAAAGGGTGACCTAATAGACATCTTTAAAATTATGAAGGGATTTGATAGGGTGGACGTAGAGAAGATGTTTCCACTTGTAGGGGGATCCAAAACTAGAGGCCATAAATATAAGGCAGTCACTAATAAATCACATAAGAAATTCAGGAGAAACTTCTTTACCGAGAGAGTGGTTAGAATGTGGAACTTGCTACCACATAGTTGAGGCGAATAGCATCGATACATTTAAGGGGAAGCTAGATAAACACATGGGGGAGAAAGGAATAGAAGGAAATAGGCTGATAGGGTGAGATGAAGCAGGGTGGGAGGAGGCTCGTGTGGAGCATAAACACCGGCATAGACCAGTTGGGCCGAATGGCCTGTTTCTCTGTTGTAAATTCTATGTAAGGCTAGAATTTGCAGAATTCCCACTCAGACCTCACCGTCCTCGGGCTCTTGCATTGTTCCACGGAAGCTCAGCGTAAGCTCGAGGAACAGCACCTCATCTTCCGATTAGGCACTTTACAGCCTTCCGGACTCAATATCGAGTTCAACAATTTCAGATCATAACCTCGGCCCCTGTTACATTTTTATATATATTTTTTATCCACACCTTTGTTTTGTGCCCTTCCCCCCTTTTTTCTCTCCCACATGGCAGCTGTCTCCCATTCTGCCAACGCATTTCACACCTAATCTAGAGCCGTCTTTTGTCTCTCCACTAGTCCTATCACCGTCTCGTCTGGTTTTGAATACCTCTTAATGCCTCTTCACTTCTCTTTTGTTCTCTCATCCCCATTTCCCAGCCCCCAAACTGGCCTTTTAATCTGTTTCATTTCCTGTGTTATTTCAGTTCTGACGAAGGGTTTCAACCTGAAACGTTGACTCTATTTCTCTCTCCACGGATGCTGCCTGGCCTGCTGAGTTTTTCCAGCATTTTCTGTTGTTATTTAGAATTTGCAGAAACCTGTTTTTGGTGGTGCAATTGTATCGAAGTGAGTCTTCCACGGCCTCTGTGACCTCACCTGCCCTACTGTGCCATCGCAATCTTGGAACAGCCGGATGCTGCTCTGAGATGGGGAACAAAAGCCCTGAATGGGCTGAAGATTAAAGTAATTCTGTTTCCTGCGGAGAATCTTTTACATGCAATATGCAGATAATCAAGTCCGACTGTCATGGATTTATATCTTCGGGTCTTTTGTAGGCAACATAGTTGGACGAGGTTACAACAGGTGGAATTCCCAGAGTATCCCCAGGACACTCCCCTAAAATGCTGCTGGGATACAGGAGGGGCAGGCAAGTGATGATTTAGCCCTATCTCAACCCTTTCCCCCCTCCCCCAGTCAGAATTTAAAGGGTAAGTTAAATGGGATAGAAACCCAGTTTATCCAGGTTCCATCCCAGATTCGGATCCCCAGCCGCAACTTTGCCTGAAATCCAACGCTCATCCGGCCCCTGGGAGAGGGGTGGGGGACACTGTATTTTGAGGCTAAAATGTAAAAGTAAGGGAAATAATGGTTGGGTCAAAATATTGTAAATGTGTTCCAAGTGGAAAAACTAAGGAGGTATAGAAAAAGGTCTAGAATGAAATAACGATGAGGGAATGAGTGAGGGAAAATGGAATAAGAAGATAAGAAATAGGAGCAGGAGTCGGCCATCCGGCTCATCAAGCCTGCTCCACCATTCAATAAGATCATGGCTGATCTTCTACCTCATCTCCACTTTCCTGCACTATCCCCATATCCCTTGATTCACTTAATATCCCAAAATCTATCGATCTCTGTCTTGACTATACTCAACGACTGAGCCTCCACAGCCCTCTGGGGTAGAGAATTCCAAAGATTCACCACCCTCTGAGTGAAGACGTTTCTCCTCATCTCAGTCCTAAATGGCCGACCCCTTATTCTGAGACTGTGATCCCTGGTTCTAGACTCCCCAGCCAGGGGAAACATCCTCTCTGCATCTACCCTGTCAAGCCCTGTAAGAATTTTGTATGTTTCAATGAGATCACCTCTCATTCTTCTAAACTCTAGAGAATATAGGCCTAGTCTACTCAATCTCTCCTCCTAGGACAATCCCCCCATCCCAGGAACCAGTCTAGTGAACCTTCGTTGCACTCCTTCTACGGCAAGAATATCCTTCCTTCGGTAAGGAGACCAAAACTGTACACAATACTCCAGGCGTGGTCTTACCAGGGCCCTATATAATTGCAGTAAGGCGTCTTTACTCTTATACTCAAATCCTCTTGTAATAAAGGCCAACATACCATTTCTTAAGGTACGGTGGTATAGTGGTTAGGGTACTGGACTAGTAATCTGGAGGCCTGGACTAATGATCTGGTAGACATGAGTTCATAATCCCACCACGGCAGCTGGGGAATTTAAATTCAGTTAATTAAATAAATCTGGAATCGAAAGTAATGGTGCCCATCAAACTACCAGATTGTCATAAAAACCCATCTGGTTCATTAATGTCCTTTAGGGAAGGAAATCTGCTGTCCTTACCCGATCTGGCCTATATGTGACTCCAGACCGACAGCAAAGTGGTTGGGCAGGATTTTCATTGGGCCATGGAGGCGGGATTAGAGGCGTGTGGGGGGTAAAAATCTCTAAATCGGGGGGCACGAACCCATCCCGCCCCCAACCCGCCTCCATGCCAGTTTCAAAGGAGGCGGGTACCCGACCCGCACTGGGACCCGCCTACCCGAGACGGGAAGGGGATTAGTGCCAATTAACTGCCTGTTAACAGGTAGTTAACAGGCAGTTTTTAGCCGAATCCCTAATTTTATTCTTGAAGTGTGGGATTCCCAACAGCTCCAAACCATGCCAAGTTAGCGAGGTGGACCGTCGGGCTGAAGGGCTTGGAGGGTTCGAGATGTCCGATGTTCAGGTGAGTGATGGGTGCATGAGCTCAGAGGTAAGTGTGTTTGGTGTGTGTAAAGTGTTTCAAGAAATTTTACTTACTTTTATTTACCTTTACAACCTTCCTTCCTTCAAATCTCGGGAGTCCCTCATCTCACCGGCACAGAAAGCAGAATGGCCGCGAGCTGTCAAAAGTTGCAGCATTCGGCTTTCTGTTCTGGAGAGATCTCTAAATCAGCCTGAGAGGAAGGAATTAACTTGGAGTACAGATTGTCAGTGTTTGACAGCTTCAAACAGCTGTCAAACGCTGATATTTCATCTGTCAAAAGCTTTTGACAGATGAAATGTCAATCTGTGATGTCACCTGCTGCCGGATGGCCCTTAATTGGCCTGCTGAGCCCGCTGGGCGGCTCAACAAGGTCAATCAAGTGAAAATTGCGTGGGTTGGCCACAACTCGATGGAGGCGGGACTACAACCCCAAAAGTTGTAGTCCCGCCTCCTACACGCCTCCTCAATCAAAATCCAGCCTGTTGACTCTTAACGGCCCTCAGTTGTACAAGGCAGATCACCACCACCTTCTCAAGGGCAATTAGGGATAGGTAATGAATGCTGGCCTTGCCTGCAACGCCACATCCTGTTAATGAATAAAAAAACAAAATTACTTGCTGTGCCTGCATGTGATTTCTATGATTCGTGTACAAGGACACCCAGGTCCCTCTGAACACCAAAATTTCCCAAACTCTCACCATTTAAAAAATACTCTGCTTTTCTTTTTTTCCTACCAAAGTGGATAACTTCACATTTCTCCACATTATATTCCATTTGCCATGTTCTTGCCCACTCACTTAGCCCCTTGAAGCCTCTTTGCATCCTCCTCACAGCTTACATTCCCACCTAACTTTGTATCATTTGAAAACTTGGATATATTACACTTGGTCCCCTCATCCAAATCATTGATATAGATTGTGAATAGCTGAGGCCCAAGCACTGATCCTTGTGGTACCCCACTAGTTACAGCCTGCCCACCCGAAAATTACCCATTTATTCCTACTCTCTGTTTTCTGTCCATTAACCAATCCTCAATCCATGCTAGTATATTACCCCGACTCCCATGAGCCCTAATTTTGTTTAATAACATCTTGTGTGGCACCTTACCGAATGCCTTCTGAAAATCCAAATACACCACATCCATTGGTTCCCCCTTATCTATTCTGCTAGTTACAACCTCAAAAAACTCTAACTGATTTATCAAACACGATTTCCCTTTCATAAATCCGTGTTGACTCTGCCCAATCCTATTATTATTTTCTAAGTGCCCTGTTACCACGTCCTTAATAATAGATTCTAGCATTTTCCCTAATACTGATGTCAGGCTAACTGGTCTGTAGTTCCCCGTTTTCTCTCTCCCTCCTTTCTTAAATAGTGGGGTTACATTTACTACCTTCCAATCTGTGGGAACTGTTCTAGAATCTATGGAATTTTGGAAAATGACAACCATTACATCCACTATCTCTATAGCCACCTCTTTCAAAACCCGAAGATGTAGAGCCATCAGGTCCAGGGGATTTAACGACTTTCAGTCCCATTAATTTTTCCAGTACTATTTTTTTACTAATACTAATTTCTTTCAGTTCCTCATTCTCGCTAGACCCTTGGTTCTCCACTATTTCCGGGAAGTTTTTTGCATCTTCTTCCATAAAGACAGACACAGAGGGTTGAATTTTGCCAGCGCTCAGGGTGCGCGTTTGGAGGCGGGTCCGCTGTCAAAATCAAAATGATTGACAGCGGGTTGGGAACCCGCTCTGAACCCGCCTCCATGTAAGTTTCCAAAGTGTCAGGTCTGCGATTTCAGAACAGACCCGATGCAAAGCGACGGGGGAGGCATTTAAGATAGTTAAATGCTTGGTAAATGCTTGCTGACTGCTATTTTTCCAGCCTATTTCTATTTTACCATATTTTTAACAGGGTTCACGTCGTTCAGAGATCACGTCAGGTAAGTGTGTCGGGTTCTCTATGTCTCCTCATTGCTGTGAATAGGTGGCAGCTGCAAAAGTGGTATGAAAGCTACCATTTCACAGCTGTTCACTTTCCAATGTCAGAAGCTTGAGCCTTCAGGAGTTGGAAGACACTTTTGAGCTGTATGCAGTTTGTAAGTGTTTGGAGTAAACTCTCTATCCACTGTCACCTCCTTGGAGCAAGCTCTCTCACCATTGACAGATCGCTTCTGTCATCTCAACTTCAGCTGCCATCTATTCCAGCAACATCGGTGCCCTTGAAAAAATCTCACCTTGGTCCTCTGAATCCCTCCACGATCAGCCCCAGCACCAACATCACTAGGCACACTAAAATCACCAAAACAATACCAACCTTCTCCGCAATCACCTGATGCTGCACAGGACACAGGGCATCAGCACCCGACAACATTGCTGCCCGGGAGGCCAGCGATGGCATCACCACGGCCAGATTTACTGCACTTGACGCTGTACACCCTGGCTGCCACTTGATGCGCCAGATTGACATCACCCCACACCAACACCTAAAGCATCCCTACAATGTCGAAGCCATTCCTTTCACACTCATCACAACTGGGGGTGGAGGGGTGGGGGGGAGTTATGTCTCAACATTCACTGGAACTCACTAAGACACTTCTAAAGGTGAGCACAGATCTGTTCAATAAGGTAAAGTCTTGAAAATATAGATTTCAATGTTTGACAACACATTAACAGAAACTTCACATGAACATTGACTAAACCACCCAGGTGCCTACCCTTGTGTGTTGTTAGTTGGTATGCTTGCACTAGGTTGAGGGTGAGTGTGAGGGGTGGCTAGTGAGATGGGGAAGTGATAATGTAGATAGAGAGGGATGGGTGGAGGTGCAAGGTAAGTTGGTGTGAGTAAAGATGTGCAGGAGTAGGGTAAGGAGGCAGAGTGATGTGGATGTGATGAGTGGCACAGCAGGATAAGGTTGAGTGCGGCTTGGCAGTAACGTTTCGTGATCTGCTCAGATCATTGAAAGGGTTGCGCCACTGCAGTCAGGTCCTCCTGACGACATCCCTGCTTTTGCCCTCCTGTGCAATGTGCAACCAGGCTGCGTTGATGTCCTGGGGAGGTCTCTTCCGCCCTTAGAAGGGAAGAGAACCTTCCTGCGTGCTGTGGCTCCCTCCATAAGCATGTGGAGGGAGTCATGGGAGAGCCTGATTGCAGCCGTGCACCTCTGTGCAGTTCATGTCAGTGTTTGCAGCACCTCAATGCTGTAGAACACTGACAGAACAACTGTCAAAATGAATTTGGCCATGGCCCCTTTAAGGAAACCGGCTGATAACACGTCATCGAATGACGTCACCAGACCCGCTTCCGCTTAATTGTCCGGGAACCCCGCAGGGTGGGCTTAACAAGCCCAATCTACGTAAAATCACTCAGAGAGAGCGGGCTGGAGCCAAGAGCGGGCTGGGATCGCGACACCGACCCCGGCCGCCCCGGACCCACCTCGGTCGGTGAAACACGGCCAGAGTATTTGTTTAATTTCTCTGCCTTTCCTTATTCTCCATTATAATTTCTCCTGTCTCAGCCTGTAAGGGACCCACATTTACTTTTGCTAATCTTTTCCTTTTTACATATCTATAGAAGCTTTTACAGTCTGTTTTTATGTCTCTCACCAGTTTACTCTTATATTCTATTTTCCCTTTATCAATTTCTTGGTCCTCCATTGCTGAATTCTGAAATCCTCCCAATCCTCAGGCTTACTACTCTTTTTGGCAACATTATAAGCCTTTTCCTTTGACCTAATACTATCTTTAACTTCTCTTGTTAGCCATGGTTGGACCATTTTTCCTGTGGGGTTTTGTGCCTTAAAGGAATGTATATTTGTTGTAAATTATGTATTAATTCTTTAAATGCTAGCCATTGCTTGTCTACTGTCATACCTTTTAAAGTAGTTTCCCAATCTACCTTAGCCAGCTCGCCTCTCATACCTACGTAGTTTGCTTTGTTTAGATTTAAGAACCTAGTTTCGGATTTAACTGAATCACTTTCAAACTCAATGGCCCAGAAATTCAGGTCGGGGGCTTCCCGCGGGTGCAAGCCTCCGACCTGCACTTACCTAGCACGCCGACCGTTGAGCTGTGGGCCCGCGTGGGATTCCGATCCTGGGCCTCCTCCAACTGCCGGTGCGCAGTGCTTGCGTATCCCAGGTGCGCAGTTAGTTCGATGCATCCCCTGGGATCACGTGGGCCATGGAGAGCCAATGGTAGCAGGGAATGCTTCATTTGTAAGTTTGACAGGAAGAGCTGTCAAACCTATAAATACTATAAGCCCCAAAAATCACTAAAACTTCAAATATTTTTTTTTAAAAACATCACCTTTTTAAAATAACTATAAATTACATGAAATAACTATTTTAAACAATAATTTAAATTTTTGAAAAAATTAATTACATTTTCTAACGGGGCTAAAAATAAACTTACCTTTCTTTAAAGTATTTAAAAATAATAAACCTGTGTAAAAAATGTTTTAATTTTAATTAGTTCACCACATACCTTGTTAAAAGCAGGCCTTGCACCTGCTTTTTAAAAGTGTAACTGCTGGAGACTTACCCTCCCGGAAAAACCTGGAAAAAAACTGTAAGTTCAATGCGCACGCGCCGCCTCTCCGGCGCACACGTTCCACCTCTCAACCTCTTCTTTCAGGGGAACGGAAGCTCCGGTTTCCCGCGCATGCGCAGTGCATGCACGAAACCGGTACTTTCGTTGGGCCGACACGTGAGTACTCCGTGCGTACTCACCCATGGGGACCCGAAGTTCTGGGCCAATATAAAATTCTATCATATTATGGTATAGAATAGAAGTACAAAATAAGAAAAAAAAATTACAGAAAAGGGAAAATAAAATGAATGAACAAGCAGAAAACGAAGATGATAAAAGACAATAGAAAAAAAAACAAAAGAGGCCACAGGAGCAAAGTATTGGGGCAGATTTTCTTGTTTCCGTGTCTGGGTGAGTTGGATTGTGTGGGTGCAGTGAACAGAGATAAATTGCACACCTGTAAGGCGGACCCACTGATCTTCTGTCCTGCTCAATTTTCTTCTGTTTGCTGATCCTGGACAATCCAATACTCATAGGCACAGGAACATGACTACCATTCCCATTGAATTTTGAATTGACATCTATTCTTAGAAACACAAATCAGTGTTTTTGCATTCTTTGTATCATCAGGTTTAACTGCCTCAGGTACCAGCTGATTTCAGAGCACCACAGAACCACAGAACATGGTGCTGTTGCATTGCAGCTACCGGTCTGAGGCTCTTACCTGCTTAGCGAGCTGCTGAGCCGGCAGTGTTGAATTATACTGCTGGTTCTGCATCATTCTCTGGTCAGAAAGATGCATGAGCAGAGGTCCCCTTTCCGACATAAAAAGGCCAAATATATTTTGATTGTCGGAGCTGGCAGACCAGCCTTTTTCAATTTAATTCTGCGCTGAGTCGCAGTGAAGCCAAAGCACTGTTAGGCTACCTCCCCAAGGTGGTTTTACAGCAATTGCCAAATTCAATGTCATCTCCGTAACCTTGCTGCCTAATTATACCACAATTTTGTATTACGCAATGCAAAATGAGCATGGCATTGACACAAAAGCTGAGTTATAAATTACAAAGCACAATTCGCGGCTCAGCAGCTCAGTGCATATTTCCAATGCATTCTGAACATGGAGGCTTGTGTTCCAATCATAGCCTCAGTTGGCGTTTACAGCTGGACTCTTCTCAGATGATGAGTTGATAATTATGGAAGAGATTCAAAAAATGGAGCCAACATGAAAGGGGAGAAAATCAGCAATGGTTGCAGTTCAGCACCCTCTAGCAGCAAGCCACCAAGGAACATTGGCAAAATCTATGGATAGCCAGGGTTTTTCTTACTGAGTCCAGGATGGATATACCAAGAGAATGGCCTGCACACATGTTGGGAGGGTACCTAATGAGCTCTGTCCTCTGCCATGCTATCTAATTTTCCTGGCCTCGACACACTGCCAACATCTTAGAAAAAGTTCCAAAACAAGTTTTTTTTATGGGAATGTCCCATTTTAAGACTCTACAAAGACCAGGTATTATAAGAATTACCTGAGCATTCATTACCTTTACCAAGTGTGGTAATACCAGTCTCTTCTGGTAAGGAGATTAGGTTATTCTGTCATAATCATTTTGCTTCCTATCTCAGTGGCATAACAGGAGGATTTGGTGCTCAGGCCAATTATTTAAAACCTATAGAAAATAACAATGTCCTCTAAAGGTATAGGAAATAGAGCACTAGCGCTTTAAGGTGCATTAATACCAGACTGCAGTAAGGTTGTCGATATAGCTTCCTAAATGATTTGTCAGTCGCTAATTAATTTTCTACCTCTAATTATAATGGTCTTATAGTGAAAATACTAAAACCGCAGGCTTGTTATAAAAACATATGGGCAATTCGGCAGTGCTGTGCCCAGGTAGAGTCGCTGTGCCACAGGGGCAAGGGGGTCACAGAATTGAGAGAGTATGTCTTGCACCCATTTTCTACTGGGCTGCAATTCTGCAGTCTTCTGCATTTTATCTGCTAAAGTGCTTGTGCTAATTTCATGCCTTAGCCTAATTAAGATCTGTTTTGATGCAAATATATTTCAATGAACAACTCACACAATTGTACAGGATTTGCCCCAGGCTTGCTCTGCTTTCCTTCCGGAGAAATGTGAAATGCAACTCCAGGGGTGGCGGAGCTCGTAAAAGAATTAGACCTTGGAGTTTTTTTTTGTAATTCTTTACAGAACCTTTTAATACTGTATTATTTTTGATGAGATGTTTTACCAAATTCTGAAATTTGTATTAATATTTCGTGGGGATAATTTTGGAATTTTTAATTTAACTTTAAGCTATCGTCAGCCGTGGCTTGGCTGTAGCACTCTCACTTTTGAGTCAGAAGGTTGTGGGTTTAAATCCCCGCCCCAGGGACTGGAGCACAAAGTCTCGGCTGACACTCCAGTGCACTACTGAGGGAGTGCTGCACTGTCGGAGGTGCCGTCTTTCAGATGAGACGTTAAACCGATGCAAAAGAGCCCACGGCACTATTTTGAAGAAGAGCAAGGGAGTTCTCCCCAGTGTCCTGGCCAATATTTATCTGTCAACAAACATTGCTAAAAAAAAAACAGATTATCTGGTCACCATCTCATTGCTGTTTGTGGGACCATGCCATGCACAAAACTGGCTGCCGCGATTCCCTACATTACAACAGTGACTACATTTCAAAAGCACTTCATTGGCTGTAAAGTGTTTTGGGACCTCCTGAGGTCGTGAAAGGCGTTATATAAATGCAAGTTCTTTCTTTTTTTCTTTAAATTTGCTATTAAAACACCTCTAATACAGTATGTTATGGTTGAATTGGCGCAAAGTGAAAGGAGGTATGTCAGGGAGATCAGCAGGCACCAGACCATATCCGTGCACCTTGGCACACCTACCTGTTAGCAACCCAACATAATGGGTCCAAGTTTTGCCAAGGTCAGCAGGAAGCTAGTTATGGAGCTCAACATTCACCAAATCTTACAATCCGTCATTCTTTATTGTGCCGAAAAAAAATGCATTAGTCGTCCACAAAGTAGAGGGGCTGACTCCTGAGTTGTCCACAGTCAGGGCCCTGTGCCATAACTGCTACTGACATGAATATTAACTGCTGCCCTGTCACTGTTAGAGGGCATCTTCTCACCACGCCCACTGATCTGACTGAGAATAGAACAGTAGTCATCTATGAAATCTCATAGTCCACCTCTCATAGTTGCCCATAATTGTGCTCTCAGCTACTTGAAGCCAACCATGACTGCATCGTGTAAAAATGCCTCTTTAGCAGTATTGAAAGCGTACGCGAGAGTTGTTCCGACTGTGCCAATGGCCGGAGCTCCCCATGGAGATGCCACATATTCAAAGGTAGGCTGCAGTATAGACAACTATTTGACTATGACATCACTCATGGGAGGTAGTGGTAGATATATGAATGTTGGACGCCCCAAACTATCTTGATCACATTCCACTGTCAAGGTATGATAGTTTTGTGCCCTCCCCCCTTTTTTTCTCTCCCACATGGCAGCTGTCTCTCATTCTGCCAGCGCATTTCACACTTCATCTAGAGCCGTCTTTTGTCTCTTTACTAGTCCTATCACCATCTCGTCTGGTTTTGAATACCTCTTAATGTCTCTTCACTTCTCTTTTGGTCTTTCATCCCCATTTCCCAGCCCCCAAACTGGCCTTTTAATTTGTTTCATTTCCTGTGTTTTTTCAGTCTTGACAAAGGGTTTCGACCCGAAACGTTGACTCTATTTCTCTCTCCACGGATGTTGCCTGGCCTGCTGAATTTTTCCAGCATTTTCTGTTGTTATTTCCATTGTCAAGGTAATTGCTTTCAGCTGTGCACTCTCGCTCCCACATAATGCCATTTATAAGGTAATGGCCTATAGTTTCCGCTAGTTTGCGTTGGTGTTACCAGTCCAAAGATGTGCGGGTTAGGTTGATTGGCTATGATAAATTGACCCTTAGTGTTAGGGGGATTAAATACGTGGGGTTACAGGGATCGGGTAGGATATGTGTCGGTGCAGGCTCGATGGGCCGAAATGGCCTCTATCTGCACTGTGGGGTTTCTGTGATTCTGTGAATTCACCTCAATTCGGCCGAACTAGTGTAAAAGATCACGGAATTTTAAGCGCAAGCGTAAATCGAGCTTCCGCAATCTTTAATGCTGGTTTAAAAAACATCGCGCTGGAAGCTGGCCCCGCCCACAAAACTGACCAGGCCCCAGATCAAATTAATGGGCATGATGAGATTCCGCCAATTGCCTCCACTTGCGATCGTTCAAGGAGGCTCTTCAAATTAAGGCGCAAAGGCAGTAGTAGGCGCGTTAATTTACTCCGAAACTGACTAGTGTACATCAATGAAACTAGTAAACGGTTCAGTATAGTTTTATTAAAGTCATTTTCAGAGATTTAAAATCAGATTACTCTCACGTGGTGGACTAGACACTTATTAAAAATGTTTATTTTTTGTGATAAACCCATTTTTAGCTCTATTAATAAAACTGCACCAGGTTACCACTCTTAAATGCATCAATGAATATTTTTAATGTAAGGAAAAATTTAATAATTACCTTGGTTCATGGAAGATTTTACATTCTTGATTATGCAAATGAGTTTGGCAGAAACTTGAACCATATTTCACTTTGAAAACCAGCGCCATTTGAAGCACAATTTGCACCTGGATTGCCGATTGCGCCCAAAGCAGAATTCCACTCCTATGTGTTTAGTCCTGTTATTTTCATTTCTAATACACTACTTGCTACATTCTTGTTAATAGATTGGGGGAGTGGGTGGTGCAGTTCTTTATTCTGGATGATAGACTAAGATGGACCAAATGGCCTCTCTCATCGATCTATCTTGTGATGTTTCTGAGTCAGTACAGGTTTTTGGCCGTTATTTTTCATAACTTCAACTTTTCATCATGTGCTTATATATCCTGTGCTGCTATTTTACAGCAATATCCGTGCTTGCCTTCATGCTTTTTCTCAAGTCTTAGAACTTTTTTTTCTCACTTCTGCCGAAGCCCTTCTCATTGTTGCTACAGTGCTAACCAGCTTGGCGGTTACACTCCCATGCTTGCATCCTTTCCCTACATACCTGCTACAAAAATATTCTCTCAATGCTGCATTACAGAGCCCCACACGGACTTACCGTACTTGGTCGCTAAGGTGAGATTTCTCAGCCGTCATTTGTAATGATATGCAAGGATAGATGGAATACGGAGACTGTGCGCTTGCATGAAATTTCTTTTCCACTTTTTAACAAGGACCTGCTTCCCTCAACACCTTCATCACCACCTATGTCAAAACAGCAGACTGTGGAATTCCATAGTGTTTGTTACTAATATTGTGCTGTGTGGTTTCAATCCCAATTGTGACTATTTTCAGGAGAAATAATTACGTGCGTTACTGTTCATTTGGATCAACTTTATATAGTGAGGTAATTGAACTTATAATTTTAATTCTAAAATCGAGGATTTTCTCGATTTGATGTATGATATGACGTTGTTAACATGTACATATAGCAATCACAGAAAATCCTCCCCAATATTTTTTTTTTCTTGTTTACTTTCTCCCCACAACCCCTTTTCCTCCGCCGAAGATACCACTTCTTGCTGGGATGCAATTCCATTGAAGCCAACTGTCCTCTGGTACCTTGCGCAAATGTCCATTATCCACGTGTGAGTCTTGGCAGTGAGTTTTAACAGCTGTTTGACCATGTGTGGCATCACAGCCAAATCTGAGGTAGATACATGTACTGTGTAATGATCAGCACCAGACACCCAGGACAATTTTCCCCTTCCTAACCCAGAGGCACCCAAGTCAATCCTGTCACCCAGGCTAAGATCAGTTAACTCATCACGGACCAGGATTGAACCTGGGAGTCTCTTGGTCACTGTGTAAACCTCTTTAGGGTTAGGGATGGATCAACTATTGACACACTGTATAAACCTAATGAGACATCAGGGAACCATTTATAATGTGTTGAAACTGGCATGCCAACTACAACTACAGGATGAACACTGAATGAATATTTTGTATCAGTCTTTACAGCAGAGGACACTAAGAATATCCCAACACTGGACAAACAGGGGGCTATAGGGGGGGAGGAGCTAAACACGATCAAAATCACTAAGGAAGTGGTACTCGGTAAAATAATGGGACTCAAGGCGGATAAATCACCTGGACCTGATGGCTTACATCCTAGGGTCTTGAGGGAAGTGGCGGTAGGGATTGCGGATGCATTGGTAATAATTTTCCAAAACTCCCTGGACTCAGCAAAGGTCCCAGCAGACTGGAAAACTGCTAATGTAACACCCTTATTTAAAAAGGGTAGTAGGCAGAAGGCTGGAAACTATAGACCGGTTAGCCTAACATCTGTGGTAGGTAAAATTTTGGAGTCCATTATTAAGGAGACAGTAACAGGACATTTGGATAATCATAATTTAATAGGACAAAGTCAGCATGGTTTTATGAAGGGGAAGTCATGTTTGACAAATTTGCTGGAGTTCTTTGAGGAAGTAACATATAGGGTGGATAAAGGGCAGTGGACGTAGTGTATTTAGACTTCCAAAAGGCATTTGACAAGGTGCCACACAAAAGATTATTGCTTAAGATAAAAAATCACGGGATTGGGGGTAATATTCTGGCATGGATAGAGGATTGGCTAACGAGCAGAAGGCAGAGAGTTGGGATAAATGGTTCATTCTCAGACTGGCAATCAGTAACTAGTGGTGTTCCGCAAGGGTCAGTGCTGGGTCCCCAACTCTTTACAACTCTTTACAATCTATATTAACAATTTGGAGGAGGGGACCGAGTGTAACATATCAAAGTTTGCAGATGATACTAAGATGGGAGGGAAAGTAGTGAGTGAGGAGGACATAAAAAACCTGCAAGGGGACATAGACAGGCTAAGTAAGTGGGCAGAGATTTGGCAGATGGAATACAATACTGGAAAGTGTGAGGTTATGCACTTTGGCAGGAAAAATCATAGAGCAAGTTATTATCTTAATGGCAAGAAACTGGAAAGTACTGAAGTACAAAGGGATCTGGGGGTCCTGGTGCACGAAACTCAAAAGGTTAGTATGCAGGTGCAGCAAGTGATTAAGAAGGCCAATGGAATTTTGGCTTTCATTGCTAGGGGGATAGAATATAAAAATAGGGAGGTATTGCTTCAGTTGTACAAGGTATTGGTGAGACCGCACCTGGAATACTGCGTACAGTTTTGGTGTCCATACTTAAGAAAGGACATACTTGCTCTCGAGTCAGTTCAAAGAAGGTTCACTCAGTTAATCCCAGGGATGAGGGGATGGACATATGAGGAGAGGTTGAGTAGATTGGGACTCTACTCATTGGAGTTCAGAAGAATGAGAGGCGATCTTATTGAAACATATAGGCCTAGAAATTCAGTTGTTTGCGCCAGCCGCTAGCGCCTTAGGAGGAGGAGATGTGGGGCGCTAGGCGGCTAGCGGCCGGGCGCAGCGCGATCTGCGCCTCTCCCCAACTTCAGTAAAGATTTAGCAGCGGCGCAAAGCCTTTGCACGCGCTCAGCTGCGCGCGCAGATCCTGACGTCATTTCATTGTGCAACGCCCTTTGTGCCCCCCGAACCGGAAATTCAGTGGCGCCGCCCTTCTTTGCGCCTGGCGCCCCCAGCGACTGGTAGAGGGGAATGGTTCCCAGTCGCTGCGGGGCGCGGGGGACGCTATTTAAAGGGGACTCCTCCTGCAGTATAAGTGGCAGCCATTTTGTGTCAATCCCTCTGTGTGAGAGACGGATATTTGGAGAGAGACAAAGGCAGAGAGCTTTCTGCTTTGACTCAGCGCTTGCACAGGTACTTGTGGCTTCAGGCCAGAGCTTTGCACTTGGATTTCACTTTCAGTGCCATAGCCTTGAGTAGCCACATATAATGGGGGCTGCAATGGGTGGAAACGTTGGCTTTCTGCATTGCATTCAAAGGGATCAGAGACGCCGTGAGAGCGTGCCAGTCATAGCCAGACGGAGATTGGCCAACAGGCGTCGGCACAGGAGGCCTTACCCACCCAGGGTATACCGCCAGCAGTTCTCATATCTGAACATGTCTGAGGAGCAGTGTGTTCGGAGGATGCGATTCAGAAGGGAGGTGGTCACTGAGATCTGCCACCTGCTTCGCAGAGATCTGCAGCCACAGCTGAGGAGCAGGACGTCTCTGTCAGTGGCAGTGAAGGTGATGGTGGCTCTCTACTTCGATGCCACTGGCTCCTTCCAATCCGCTACTGGGGACATTGCCAACATCTCCCAGTTCGCGGTACATTGCTGCATCCGCCAGGTGAACAATGCCCTTTTCAGAAGGAGACGTCAGTACATCTCCTTCCCCATGACCCTGGACAAGCAGCAAGAGCGTGCAATCGGCTTTGGAAGAATAGCGGGCTTCCCCATGGTTGAGGGCGTAGAACTGATGAACCAGCAATGGTCAGGCCTTGCTTCAGGGCTGCAGTGTACAGGGCATGGCAGCCAAACAAGTCGACCCTTCCCCTTTAAGAGCTGACCGGCGCCAGCGTGTCTGCCTTCATTGAGCAACTCGCCGCACCTGCGCTGCGCCCGCCCTCGGTGTTAGCGCCCCGGATCGCCGGCTTAGCGCCTAATGATAGTCGTGCATCGCCTACTTTAGCGCAGCAGCAACCTCTTGGGGCGATGCCACTGAATATCGGCGAAGGTGGCGCGAAGTTGCACCGGGCGCAAACTTTAGCGGCCGCCTGGCTGTAGCGCCCCAAACGTGGCTATACTGAATTTCTAGGCCATAAGATTATGAAGGGGTTGGATCGGGTGGATGCGGGGAGGATGTTCCCGATCATGGGTGAAACTAGAACTAGGGGGCATAGTCTTAGAATAAGGGGCTGCTCTTTCAAAACTGAGATGAGGAGGAACTACTTCACTCAGAGGGTGGTAGGTCCATGGAATATGCTGCCCCAAAAAGCTGTAGAAGCTACATCATTACATAAATTTAAAACAGAAATAGACAGTTTCCTAGAAGTAAAGGGAATTAAGGGTTACGGGGAGCGGGCAGGAATTTGGACATGAGTCTAGATTCGGATCAGTCATGGCCCTGTGGGTAGCAGAGCGGGCCCAGGGGCCGTGTAGCCTGATCCTGCTCCTATTTCGTGTGTCTAATTCTGTTAGATTCAGGAGATGGTTCTGTGATAGTAGATTGGCGGTTAGGATCAGATCAGCCATGATCTTATTGAATGGTGGAGCAGGCTCGAGGGGCCGATTGGCCTACTCCTGCTCCTATTTCTTATGTTCTTATTATGTTCTTATGTCGGAGCATTTATAAATCATTACAGAATTCCTCACCAATTGTTAGTGCAATGGAAACTCAAACAATATTATTTCACAGGATTACCTTTTTTTTTGCCCATAACTCTTCCCTCAAGTTTGAACAGAGTTCAGGATACAGTTGTAAGCTGTTAAAACAGCTCATTAACAAAGCATCTGGCCTAATACGTATTTCACTTTTTCATACATTATGCGCCACATGCTATTCCACGAGCAATTCACTTGTCACAGAAGACTTGACAGAATATCAATATACTTTTTGGGCTAATCCTAAGGTTAGAACCTTGGGGCTGACTTTCTTATGGTCGGTACTCTATATACTGAGAAAGAGACAAATAGATAAAGACAAGAGAGACCAAGATCTGAACGAGAGAGAGAGAGAGAGTAGTTCACTTTGATTTCCTCCTCTCATTGTCCAGCTGGCTTTTCATGAAGGCAGTGGCCATCTGAAAACACTACAGATTGGAATTCATTGCCAGAGAGAGAATTCCATTTCCGTGGGCCATAATCAACTTTAAAAAAAATGAACTGATTCTCTGCTCCTCGTCTCCATGGTAACCATTAGCCTGGACAAACATGGGGATGGCACCATCTGGTGCAGCGTAAGACAGCAGTTTTTTTATTCATTTGCTGATGTGACAACTGTGAGCACCATCGTGGAGACCAATAATCTTTGAATACTGGGGTTTCTGAGAATATCCCTTTACAAATGTATGCCTCTACTAATTGACGTCCATAATAAGTACTGTATTGTGTGTGTACACAGTTTCAATACATAAATACCCTTCTCTGTCCTAAGTATCCCATCAGCAGTTTTCCATTAGGTCATCAGCAAAAGCTAGCAAGCAAAATTGAAAGAGTAATTACAATAAATTACAATAAATAAATAAAATTATAATAAATAAGTAGCTGATCACGGGAGCTCCTTCCAAGGGACGGGATAGATCAGTTCGAACACAAGACGGATCCAGGTGAGGAAGACCATTTGGCTCACTTTAGCTCAACAATGGAATAATAACATTTTTCTTTCCTATTTAACAAGTTAGATTGCTAGCTGACGGAAAGGTTTCAATAAAATTACCTATGGGGTTTTCATAATTGATCATTTCTCAAAAAGTCAAAACCCCAATGAATGTGTTTGGATGCATTTAAATGAATAAATCATGAGATCAATACATAACAAAAAACAACTGCAGTTGGACTTGTTCAGCATTACAATACGTTGGCAGCAAAGAAGTTGTGGAGACAGACCTTTCCCTTCCATACATTCTGCATGAGACGCCTCTGTTGTTGACTTTCTGCAGGAGTAGCATCTTCAAAATGAAATTCATTAAGGGGGTATTGTTGCCGCACTGGAGCCTTGGGCAGACTCTCTTCTCCATTACTACCATGTTGCATGGCTACTGGGGGATGTTCGTACCACAGCAGCTAGTTGGTGCAATGTGACATGAATCAGTCATTCATGAAAGAAAGACTTATGAAATAATACTGAGCGGCCTGCGGGTGGCACTGTCCAGGGAGAGTATGAATACCCGGGCACGGGCCCAGCTTGCGCAGGACATTCTTAACGGGAACTAGCGAAGGACACAACTAGACCTCCATGTTGTAAAACAGTTGATTAAAGCTTTGTTTAATGCTTAGACCAAGTGCCTAGTAGTTTTCTTACGTCACAATGTGTGCAGTCTCACATTCTTAGCCTAATTTTTATTCAGATTCTGAGAATCCTGTAGTAACAGATAGGATTGGTAACCCCGCCGCTGCACACTCCCCTGTATATAAATACGTTTTACAAGTCATTTTATTTTTTACTTTTTTTTCTTCCCCCTCCAATGTTCTACACCTCCTCCCCCCCCCCACCCACCATGCCTCCACTCCTGAAGGTGGATATTGATGCTAATGTACAGTTCCATGCATGTTAACAGGTCTCCAGTGTCTCACCTAAGTGGTTATTCTCCATGTGCAAAAAGAAAATGAACTTGTATTTATATAGCGCCTATCCCGTCCTTAGGATGTCACAAGACGCTTTGCAGCCAATGCAGTATTTTCGAGATGTAGTCACTGTTGTAATGTAGGAAAGGCACCAGCCAATTTGCACAGAGCAAGGTCCAGCAAACAGCAATGAGATAATGACCAGATCATTTTTTTTTAGTGATACTTGTTGAGAGATAAGTATTGGCCAGGGCACCAGGGAGGAGTCCCATGCTCTTCTTTGAAATAGTGCCATGGGCTCTTTTACATCTACCTGAGAAGGCAGACGGGGCCTCGGTTTAATGTCTCATCCAAAAGATGGCACCTTCGACAGTGTAGCACTCCCTCAGCACTGCACTGGTGTGTCAGCCTAGATTTTTGTGTGCAAGTCTCTGGAGTGGGACTTGAAGGATGTGGCACCGGATGATTCAAAGAACACGAGGGAACGGAAGGAGTGGGAAGTGCGCAAGAATGTGTCACCTTCCCAGCAGAGGCTGAGGAGATGGTTGCCATGGTTTCAGAGTTGTAGGACCCAGAATGTATGGGATTTGGGGTGGGGGTGGAGGAAACTGAGATTGGGACTCGCAGGGGAGAGAGACTGAGAGTGGGACTGGGACTAGGGAGCAATTGAGAGATTGGGGCTAAGGGCAGGGGGAGAGAAAGAAATGGTGGCAGGGGACTGGGGGGGTCAGGGGAGAGGGTGTTTTGATCAGGATGGAGGCTCGGGGAGAAAGGGAGACTAGCTAATAGGGGTCGGGAGATGGCTCGGGCAGGTTAGAGATTAGGAAATGGAAGTTGGGGATGACTAGGGAAATGGGGGTTGGGGATTGGGTCTTGGGGAAGAGAAGGAGCCTAGGGAATTGGTGTCAGGTGGAGGGAGAGAGGAAAACTAGGGAATGGGGGTTGGGAGGAAGGAAAGAGGGAGACTAGGGAATGGGGGTCGGGCAGAGGGAGAGAGGGAGACTAGGGAATGGGAGTCGAAAGATTGGGTCTTGGGAGAGGGGCGAGAGGGAAACTGGGGATGGGGTCAGGGCATTTAGAGCTTGAACAGGGGAGAGTGAAACTGGTGGTCGGGGACATTGGGGCTTCAGTGGGCGAGAGAGAGGACTGGGGAATGGGGAGGGGTGTGGTGTGGGCCCAGGATTTCCTGCAGAGCCAGGAGCAGCAGCAGCAACATGGTGAGTGGAAGCAGAGCCGAGAGAGGAGCAACCAGTAAAGGGGTGAGTGAAACCCGGGGATCTTGCTGTGGGTAAACAGTGAACATTGTTTCCACTGACGGGAAAATGGGGAACAAGGTATGGAGACTGAGGACTCTCCCTGAGTTTACATCACAAGCTCCTTCTTCTTAGGCAATCCCTCGGAACCGAGGATGACTTGCTTCCACATTAAAAATGAGTTCGCAGGTGACTGATGAATCCAATGCGGGACCTACAGTCTCTGTCACAGGTGGGGCAAACAGTGGTTGAAGGGGCAGGTGGGTGGGGTGCTTGGGTTGACGTGCGCTCCTTGCGCTGCCTGCGCTTGGCTTCCGCTTGCTCCTGGCGAAGAGACTCGAGGTGTTCGTTGCCTTCCCGGATGCTTCTCCTCCACTTTGTGCAGTCTTGGACCAGGGATTCCCAGGTGTCGGTGGGGATGTTACACTTTTTCAAGGAGGCTTTGAGGGTGTCCTTGAAGCATTTCCTCTGCCCACCTGGGGCTCTCTTGCCGTGCCGGAGCTCCGAGTAGAGCGCTTGTTTTGGGAGCCTCGTATCAGGCATGCGGACAATGTGACCCGTCCATCGGAGCTGATCGAGCGTGGTCAAAGAGCTTCGATGCTGGGGATGTTGGCCTGAGCGAGAACACTGACGTTAGTGCGCCTATCCTGCCAATGGATTTGCAGGATCTTGCGGAGGCAGCATTGGAGGTACCTCTCCAGTGCTTTGAGGTGCCTGCTGTACATGGTCCAAGTTCCAACACATAAATCAAGGGATATTGGGACCGGGCGGGAAAGTGGAGTTGAGGTCGAAGATCAGACATGATCTTATTGAATGGTGGAGCATGCTCGAAGTGCCTACTCCTGCTCCTAATTCTTTCGGTCTTATGAAGGAGATACAGGAGGGTCGAGTGCTGGTTGGCAGTAGTGCTGTGGAGCTGGTCCCAGATGGTGAAGTATCACGGCACAAGGAAGAATTCGTAAAACTTCACCCATTGTTCCAGAAGTGCAGTGGAAGTTTCTGCTTAGAAGCCTATGGTACAGCTCAGTATTGAAGGCTCCTTTGTTTCTTATTGTTAATTAGGACCTTCAATTTTAATTGACTGATGTATTATGGTAGTTTCTTTGCAATTAACAATATCACAGATCAACATAGCTTTGATGTGTTCAAAGTAACCATCATTTGTATAAATGTTTTATTTATGTAATTTTTAATACAAAGTTAAAGTAGCTGACAATTGTACAAAAAAGGAGGATGAATTATCAAGTATTCTAGATTTGGTCTCATTAAGAACCATTGTTTTGATATTCCTTCTTTGATATTTTCACAACAGAATTTTGCTAAACTGGTACTTCAACCTTAAGTACACTTTTTTCTTGGTTTGTTTCATTGTATATGTATAATAAATTGCCCTAATATAAAGATAAAATATTACATAATTGAGAAAAGGTTTAAATTTCACTTTGTTTAATTTCTACTCTGTTTTAACCCTTGAATTCTAGCAGGTCCAGGACTACCACTGTCAGTCTGAGCTGGCTGATTTTGCACATTTTTCACTCCGTCACTTGTTGATGTTGAAACAAACAATATTACAGTAGTAAAATTATTCAAATGTAAGGAGTAGCTTTAATGCTGTCATATTATCTCTAAACGATAAAAATAAACATTCAAAAATGATTTTAATTAAAAATAACAAAAAATGAAATACTTGAATTCTACTTACTTGGTTGTCCTTCTTTCCTCATTCTCATCTTTACCATTGTCTCTCTCTCGATCCTATTTTTATTTTGTTAACTTAAAATTTTACTTTTTCACTGCTCAATCCATCTTTAAAAGCCACTGGTTAGGCCGAAAGTAGATCAGGTAATCCCTGAATGCAGCAAACCCCGATGTTTATCATGTTCAACACATTGCAGTTTGGGTCCTAAAGGAGGCGTTAGGCCCTTTATTAGCATATTCAAGGGACACCTCTACAGTGCCCAAACCAATATTGCGTCAGACGTGGTTTTACATCATGCAATTCTGATTCTTAAGCTTATTAGTAACATAGCGCCAAATACAAACAAAACACTTAAAAAGGAGATTTCCAGCTAATTTCATGCCTTGCTAAAGCACCAACAATATGTGCTAGCATGGACAAAATAATGTGCACGTTAGCTGTGGGTTGTTGAAGAACAGACGTGCATGTACTTACACAGGAGGCACTATTTAAGAAGGCTTATGCATGTCTATTACCATCAATCACTTGAACATGTATTAATTAAGTACTCAACAACACTTGCATGATTTATTAAATGTTCTTCCATCAGTAAAGTGTTTGATCAGCATGGGTAATTAAATGACGCGCTGAGGGAGAAATTACATCAGTTTTTAAAAGCAGGTCTTGTAATTATTACAGAAGCACTCTGGACAATGTCAAGACAGTTCCTAATCAAAGGTATTAACTAATCCTTTTTCTCTCTTATTTAAAAGCTTAGGGTAAACTTCCTCTATTTTGCAACCTATTCCCTCAGTTGGTTTCCAAGGTCAAACATCGACTGTAGCTGGGGGGGAAGAGGTGGCCAGCTACTCCTGGGTCTCCACCAATGCTGCTCTGAACTGACCACGCAAGACTTGAGAGTGGCCTCAGGTTATTCTTCTCTATATATCTCTCTGTGTGGGGAAACACCTGGTCTCGGCTCTGTGCCTATCCACAACAATATGGGGGTATGAGAATAGAATGGTAGCCAACATAAAAGGTAATCCAAAATAAATATAAATAGTACAATGGTATTTTACTATTAGGGGCCGATTAGGCACCAAAAAGGAGACCTTTGCATGGAGGCAAAAGGTATGGCTGAGGTACTAAATGAGTACTTTGCATCTGTCTTCACCAAGGAAGAGGATGCTGCCCTAGATATAGTAAAGGAGGAAGTAGTGGAGACGCTTGATAGTACAGGAAACTTTCTGGTATCCGGCACGGACGGGACCGAGCTGGTGCCGGTCTATCAACAATGCCGGAGAATCGAGCGCTATAGTTAAAAGATACGGAGCTCAGTGCTCCGTCTAAAGCAACAAATCCTGTTGCTTAGCAACAGCTTCAAAACAATCAGCACAGCTTGCAAGCATCTCTGTAGCTTAGCAACAGCTTCAGTTAAACGCTTGCACGGCCAGAAATGAGTAAAAAAAAGTAACTAAAAGTAAAAACAGTTATCTGAACCGACTCCTGAATTTTGCTGGTTAACCGACATTTCCGGTTATTTAGTGGCCGGTTAATCGAAAGTTTCCTGTATAAAAATTGATAAAGAAGAGGTATTAGAAAGGCTGGCTGTACTTAAAGTAGATAAATCACCAAGAGTGGATGAGATGCATCCTAGGATGCTGAGGAAATTGAGGGTGGAAATCGCAGAGGTACTGGCCATAATATTCCAATCCTCCATAGATATGGGGGTGGTGCCAGAGGACTGGAGAATTGCAAATGTTACACCATTGTTCAAAAAAGGGTGTAAAGATAAACCCAGCACTTACAGGCCAGTCAGTTTAACCTTGGTAGTGGGGAAGCTTTTAGAAACAGTAATCAGGGACAAAATTAACAGTCACTTGGATAGGTGTGGATTAATTAAGGAAAGCCAGCATGGATTTGTTAAAGGCAAATCGTGTTTAAACAACCTGATCGAGTTTTTGATGAGGTAACAGAGAGGGTTGATGAGGGTAATGCGATTGATGTAGTGTACGTGGATTTCCAAAAGGCATTCGACAAAGTGCCACATAATAGGTTTGCCAGCAAAGTTGAAGCCAATGGAATAAAAGGGACAGTGGCAACATGGATACAAAATTGGCTAAGTGACAGGAAACAGAGAGTAGTGGTGAACGGTTGTTTATCGAACTGGAGGAACGTATACAGTGCTGTTCCCCAGGGGTCGGTTCTAGGACCACTGCTTTTTTTAATATACATTAATGACTTGGACGTGGGTGTCCAGGGCACAATTTCAAAATGTGCAGATGTCCCAAAACTTGGAAGTATAGTGAACAGTGAGGAGGAGAGTGATAGATTTCAGGAAGACATAAACAGGCTGGTGAAATGGGCGGACACGTGGCAAATGAAATTTAATGCAGAAAAGTGTGAAGTCATACATTTTGGTAGAAAGAATGAGGAGAGGACATATAAACTAAATGGTACAATCCTAAAGTGGGTGCACGAACAGAGAGACGTGGGGGTATATGTGCACAAATTGTTGAAGGTAGCAGGGCAGGTTGAGAAAGCAGTTAAAAAGGCTTACGGGATCCTGGGCTTCATGAATAGAGGCATAGAGGACAAAAGTGTGGATATTATGATGAATCTGTATAAAACATTGGTTCGGCCCCAACTGGCGTACTGTGTCCAATTCTGGGCACCACACTTTAGGAAGTATGTGAAGGCCTTCGAGAGTGTGCAGAAAAGATTTATGAGAATGATTCCAGGAATGAGGGACTTCAGTTACGTTGATAGACTGGATAGACTGGAGAGGCTGGGGTTGTTTTCCTTAGAGCAGAGAAGGTTGAGAGGAGATTTGATAGAGGTGTTCAAAATCATGAGGGGTCTGGACAGAGTAGATAGAGAGAAACTGTTCCCATTGGCGGAAGGGTCGAGAACCAGATGACACAGATTTAAGGTGATTGGCCAAAGAACCAAAGGCGACGTAAGAAAAACTTTTTTACACAGCGAGTGGTTAAGATCTGAAATGCACTGCCTGAAAGGGTGGTGGAGACAGATTCAATCACGGCTTTCAAAAGGGAGTTGGATAAGTATCTGAAAGAAAAAAAATTGCAAGGGCTACAGGGAAAGGGTGGGGGAGTGGGACTAGCTGAGCATGGGCTCGATGGGCCAAATGGCCTTCTTCTGCGCTGTAACCATTCTATGATTCTATGAATATTGTTGAGAACATGATCTCAACAACTTGAAGGAATGAGCCTACTTCCAATAGCTCACAATGCCAAACACTGCTGCTCCAATGAACAGTGCCTCTGCACTACCGAATAATCCATTCTATCAAAATGAGTCTTCTGAACCTCTACTAGTGCAACTAAACAATTGGTTATGGAATTTTCTGTGCACTTTCATGGGACAGATTTGGAGCTGCTATGTACATCACTCTAGTCAATAGTTAAGTTCTAAAGAAACTGAAACCTTTGAACAGATTGTCAATATTAGCCACCTTTTATAGATTTTCTATTGTTGCAGATACCAAATCAGGAGACGAGACAAAAAGTGGTACAATTTAATTGAAATCTGTTGGGTAACTGCACGAATAGGTGGCAGATGCAATTCAATGTGGTTAAATGTAAAAAATAACTCGTATGGAAGCCAGGAGCCAAAAGAGGGAGCGCGTGCTTAATAGTGTCTCTGTTAAATGGAACAGTGGTACAGTGTGCTGACTGGGAGAGAAATCTGAGTTATAGTGGATGAATCTTTGAAACCGTCAGCACAGTTGCAATAAAAGAGGTAAATAAGGTCCTGATTTGTACTAGCAGAAGGACACATTACAAATCAAAAGTTCTATTGTTGCTGTATACAGTGCTGCTAAAAATTGTCTTCTTCTTAGGCAGTCCCTCGGAACCGAGGATGACTTGCTTCCACATTAAAAATGAGTTCTCAGGTGACTGATGAGTCCAATGCGGGACCAACAGTCTCTGTCACAGGTGGGGCAGACGGTGGTTGAAGGGGCGGGTGGGTGGGGTGCTTGGGTTGACGTGCGCTCCTTGCGCTGCCTACGCTTGGCTTCCGCTTGCTCCCGACGAAGAGACTCGAGGTGTTCGGCACCTTCCCGGATGCTTCTCCTCTACTTTGTGCGGTCTTGGGCCAGGGATTCCCAGGTGTCGGTGGGGATGTTACACTTTTTCAAGGAGGCTTTGAGGGTGTCCTTGAAGCGTTTCCTCTGCCCACCTGGGGCTCTCTTGCCGTGCCGGAGCTCCGAGTAGAGCGCTTGTTTTGGGAGTCTCGTATCGGGCATGCGGACAATGTGACCCATCCATCGGAGCTGATCAGGCGTGGTCAAAGCTTCGATACTGCGGATGTTGGCCTGAGCGAGAACACTGACGTTGATGCGCCTATCCTGCCAATGGATTTGCAGGATCTTGCGGAGGCAGCATTGGTGGTACCTCTCCAGTGCTTTGAGGTGCCTGCTGTACATGGTCCATGTCTCTGAGGCATAAAGCAGGGCGGGTATCACTCCTGCTCTGTAGACCATGAGCTTAGTGCCGGGTTTGAGGTCCTGGTCTTCAAACACTCTCTTCCTCAGGCGACCAAAGGCTGCACTGGCACACTGAAGGCGGTGTTGGACTTCGTTGTCGATGTCTGCCCTTGTTGACAGTAGGCTCCCAAGGTATGGAAAGTGGTCCACGTTGTCCAAGGCCTTGTCGTGGATTTTGATAACCGGGGGGCAGTACTGTGTGGCGGGGGCAGGTTGGTAGAGGACCTTTGTCTTACGGATGTTTAGTGTAAGGCCCATGCTCTCGTACACTCCGGTGAAGGTGTTGACGATGGTTTGGAGTTCGACCTCCGAGTGAGCACAGATGCAAGCGTCATCTGCATACTGTAATTCGACGACAGAGGATGGGATGACCTTGGATCTGGACTGGAGTCAACGGAGGTTGAACAGTTTCCTGTTTGTTCTGTAAATTAGCTCCACTCCAGCAGGGAGCTTACTGAGGGTGAGATGGAGCATTGCAGCAAGGAAGATCGAGAAGAGCGTTGGTGCGATGACACAGCCTTGCTTGACCCCGGTTCATACGTGAATTGGGTCTGTGGTGGAACCGTTGGTCAGGATCACGGCTTGCATGTCGTCGTGAAGCAGGCGGAGGACGGTGACAACATTTTGAGGGCAGCCGAATTTGAGGAGGACACTACATGACAGCATCGAAGGCCTTTGTGAGATCAAAGAAGGCCATGTACAGTGGTTGGTGCTGTTCCCTGCATTTCTCTTGTAATTGACGTGCGGTGAAGATCATGTCCATTGTGCCCCTTAGTGGGCAGAATCCGCATTGCGACTCTGGGAGGAGATCTTCGGCCACTGGGAGTAGGCTATTGAGGAGGATTCTTGCGATGGCTTTCCCTGTGGCAGACAGCAGGGAAACTCCTCTGTAATTACCGCAATCGGACTTGTCACCTTTCTTGAAGATGATCACAATTACGGCATCTCTGAGATCCCTGGTATGCTCTCCTCCTTCCAGATAAGAAAAATGAGTTCATGAATTCGCACCAGTAGTGCTTCTCCGCCATGCTTTAGTGCCTCGGCGGGGATTCCATCTGCCCCTGAGGCCTTGCTGTTCTTCAGTTGTCGGATGGCCTTGTCAACCTCATGCCAGGCTGGTGTTGTGCTGAGATGGTGGCAGGTAGCATGCTGCGGGATGGAGTTGAGGACACTCGCGTCGAAGATAGAGTCGCGGTTAAGGAGATCTTTGAAGTGCTCCTTCCAGTGGGCACTGACTGCCTCTCCGTCCTTGATGAGTACCTCTCCGTTCTTGGTCCGCAGTGGGGTAGGGCCTTGGGTGCTTGGGCCGTAGATGGTCTTGACTGCGCTAAAGAATCCATGCACATCATGGTTGTCGGCTAGCTGCTGGATCTCCTGTGCTTTCTCCACCCACCATCTGTTCTTTAGGTCATGAGTTTTTTGTTGGACCTCGGCCTTCAGGCGTCTGTAGAGTTGCTTTCATGCTCTCGAGTTCTGTTGCTGTTTCCAGATCAGGAATGCCTTGCGCTTGCAGCTTATTAGCTCCTGGATCTCCTGGTCATTCTCGTCGAACCTGTTTTGGTGTTTCCTGGTCGAGTGACCGAGCGTCTCTTCACAGGTGCTGATTATGGAGGCCTTGAGCGCAGACCAGGCACTGCGGACACACTGGCCTCGATTTTCATTGGGCCGTGAGGCGGGCTTTTAGGCGTGCGGGGGTTTAAATTGCAAAACCTGGGGGTCGCGAACCCCCCCGCCTGGTTCCCACCTCCACGCTATTTTAACCTAGGTGTGTCTGATTGATCTGAATCAATCCCGCCTGCAACAGGCGGGACTGGTCTTTAGGGCCCTTAAAAAGCACTGATTGGCCTTAATAATCCCATTTTAACAGGCCCTTGCCTGTCTAACTCTTTTCCCACGTAAAACGCGCCTGGTGGGGATGGCGCCTGTGAAACCTGGCGTGAACGCTATTGGCTTGCTGACTATCAGCTGCAGGTCCAACATTAAAGAGGATATTTGATCAGTCATCATTTGCAGGTGGCAGGACTTTGTTGTCTCAGGTCTGGGGCAACTTTTACCAGGCCTAACCACACCTGTGGAAGGTTGGAGCCTCACTCACTTCTCCAGTGTGACCTCCTGCGAGACCCCTCTCGCCACCCTCACTCAGCGCTTCCTCAACTGAGGCACCTACCAGAAGCATGGGAGGCCTTTTTTTCCTTCCCCTCTTGGCATTAGAGGACCTCCAGCCCCATTCGCAAAATGACACACGCCACAACTGCAACAGTTGCCATCAGAAATTTTATTTACAATAACCAACTGATGGCATTTTAAAAATAAACACAACATTTCACCCGTTACTACACCTGTGACTATTTGTGCAGTATCTTTCTCTTATGCATGCTCCTACGTGGTGCTTCCCCTGTGGCTTCAGCAGATGTGGAGGCCCCTTGCTCACTTTCTTGCTGCTCCTGTCTCGACACCTTTGGCGGGCATCCTCTGAGATGGCGAGCCTGTGAGGGCTCGCCAGCAGTCTGCTGCTCCTGTGGCTGTGCAGTGGTTGAGACCTCTATCTCCGTTGGGTGTGGACTCCGGCGGGGCTCTGACCGAGGGGTCTGCAGTGGCATGGGTGTGAGCACTTGGAGAGGAGCCCCCACTTCCTTGAGGTCTGCCACCAACCTCCCTCTCATGGGTCAGGTCCCCCTCAGTGCCTGCAAGTGGCTTGACAGGAGCTTGCTGCACATCAGGGGGGCCATGGGGACCCATATCTGCAATGGCAGTCCTACTCAGAAGGACTTCCATGAAGGTCTGGTTTCTCTGTTCAATAGATGCCCATCGCTCCTCAAGAGATGTCATTCTATTCTGAACACTCACCATGTTTTCCATACCCTGGCGACTAACCTCCTCCATGGCCGTATCCCTCCTCTCCTCTACCGTTGCCCTCCTCTCCTCTACGGTAGCCAGCCTTACCACGGAGGCAGCAATCATTTCCACGTAGGTAGTCATCCTTTCCGTGTTGATGTGTTCATGCGCCACTGACTCCACAAAAGCTCTGCTCATGGTCGCTGTGGACTCCTCCATTCGCTCCACACTCGCAACGACGCTGGAGACAAAACCTGCCAGAGACTCCTGCATCTCTGCATGGAGTTCCATCACCTCTGATCTTACGGATGGACCCAGAGGCAGAGGGTCGACATGCAGCTGAGCCGAGCTGGCAGAGTCCTGCGCCCTCCGACGAGGACTCTCCACTGCTGTCCCTGACTCCACAATCTGCTGATGCTCACTTGTGAGCTGTGATACACCTGGTGACAACTCTACTCTATGTCCCGAAGGTCCCACTGAGGTATGAGTGTCCGCGCTGGTGCTGGGTGCGCTTATTTCTGATGATGCTGCGCCCTCAGAGGTTGCAGATTCCTCTGAGGCGTCTGGCTGCTCAGGCTCTTCCTCCTGCACAGTGGGGATGGGGGCTCCCGATGGTCCTGTGGGGGAGTCAAGGAAAAAGTTAGAGATGTGATGCCAAGGTTACATGATGTAGGTTCAGAATCATTATCAGCGACTCATGCAATGCCAATGAGAGAGATGGAAAACTATTCTGTCACCAGCTTGCGGGGATGCTCCTGCCTGTCCTTCCCCAATGTCCACATCTCGGTCAGCCCCAGCAATCTCCAGGACGCCTTCCTCCCAGGGGTGAGCTGGGCTAATGAGGGCAGCCCTCCTCCTGTCCTGGCTCGCTCTCTCCTGTTGTGAGCTCTCTTCTCCTGCAGTGAGGGAGACAAATGGAGGTTGAGTGAGAATAAAGGAGTGAGTGCAGAGATTGCATAGCATAGATACTTAGAAGGAGACAAAGATGGAGTGAGGTTGCAAGACCAAGGGCCCTCCCTGTGTGTTGTCAGTTGTGTTCAAAGCATCAGAGTGAGAGGGAGTGTGAGGGCTGCATGGTGGCATAGTTCTGTGAATGTGAGCCTAGAGAGAGAGGGAATGGGTAAGGGTGCATGGACGTGAGTGTCTAGTGGGATGTGCAGGAAGAGATTGCTAAAGCTGAGTGCTGGTGAGGAAAGGCAATGGGGATCAGATTGAGGGCGATGGAAACATCATACAGTACTTACTTTTCCAGTGCAAAGAAGGTCATGGAATCTTTTCCTGCACTGCAACCACGTTCTTCGTGTAAGCCCCAAGCAGTTGACTTGACCTGCCACCTCTAGCCACACAGCCTTGGTCTGGCTGGCAGGCCTCTTCCTCCCAGAAGAAGGGAAGAGGACCTCCCTGTGGGCCCTAGCACCATCCAGTAATGCCTGTAGTGAAGCCTCATCAAATTTGGGCGCAGATCTGTCCCTCCCGCTGGCCGTTCCTCCTGCAGGCTCCTGTGCCATCTTAATGTTGAAGGTTGGAAGCCTGCAGAGGAAGCAAGGCTTGCTGTGGACCTTAAAAGCAGCAGCAATGATGACATCATATTCTGCGACTTTCTGACTGGAAATACTCAATTGCTAAGGCTTCCCACACGCTGGAAATCAATTGGCCAATTGTGTTAAATTTGCATCAATCTCACAGACCCATTTACAATCGTGTCGGAATCACTAAATTCGGGGAACCCGCCAATTCCCCGCACCTGAAAAAAAATCGACCCCACTGTATCTCTGCATCACTGGGAGTCATCAGGTTGTTTGTGAGGCGCAGGCTGAATAGGGCTTTCTTAGCGGGGTCTTTGAGTGCTCCAGTGTTAATTTTCCTGTGGCATTGGTTTTGTTGCCACTGCTGTTTTGGGGCTACTTTGATGGAGATGACAGATTAGGCGGTGGTCTGCCCAGCAGTCGTCAGCTCCTGTCATGGCGCGGATGATGCGGACGTCCTTGCGGTCCCTCGCTCGGACGATGACGTAGTCCAGCAGGTGCCAGTGCTTGGAGCGAGGGTGCTGCCATGAAGCCTTGTACTTGTCTCTCTGATGGAACAAGGTGTTGGTTATGACAGGGCCATGTTCTAAGCATTTCAACAGGAGGAGGGTACCATTGGAGTTGGCTTTCCCTACCCCCTCTCTGCCGATCACACCTCCCCAGAGGTCAGTGTCCTTTCCAACTCTGGCGTTAAAGTCTCCAAGGAGGATCAGCTTGTCGCCCGTTGGGACTCGGGACAGGGATTGTTCGAGGCTGGAGTAGAATTCCTCTTTGGTCTCGTCTGTGGCTTCCAGTGTTGGGGCGTACGCACTGATGACCGTAGCGCACTGGTTCCGGGTTAGGGTGAGCTGAAGAGTCATGAGGCATTCGTTTATACCGCTGGGGGAGTTGGTCTACAGTATTACATAGGTAGAATACAATAACCCTTGAAAAGATAGAGGTGCACAACAAAGCTGATTCGTCGTAGCAGGAGTTTAACCCATGAGAAAAGGTTTGTTTAGTTTTAAAAAGATGGTGCTTTGAGGTTGTAATGATCAATAACATGTCATTCTATCGTGGACACTAGGTGGAGCCGTAGAGCTGTGTAGAGCTGTATATAGCTGTATGTATAAGACTACACTACCCAGCTGTATATATATTAAGACTACATTACCCATGAGGCACTAGGCTACCCAAAAGGCAGCAGTCAAGATGGAAGCCTCTACAGATACTGTACCTAGTCCACATGTGCTCAATAAAAGTAACTAGCAAAAGCTAGCTGTGTTCATAATAAGAATGTCTATTTATTAATGAACATAACAGAGGTGATCTTTTTGTGGTTTTTAAGATTATGAAGGGAATTGACAAAACTGCGTCAGACAAATTGTGCCCTATGATGGATGGTTTAAAATTAGGAAGTTAGGAGTAAGAAAAGAAGTCAGGCAGATAATATAGACTTGTGACTTACTGAGGAAGGCCATTGAGGGAGGTCGTTCAAGTGGATTCAAGAGATAATTAGATACATTTCTACAGAAAGATGCGATTGAGGGATGTGGTAAGAAGGTTAATAGTCGGGGTTGTTTAATGGGAAAGGGGTAGATTTGTTTCAGGCAAATGTTGGTTTCTTGTTCATTATAATTAATGGGCCAGAATTTGCTGTCAAAATAACGGTGAAGCTGATAGCACTCGCCGTTATTTATGCATAGGCGGTACAGCAACTTCAGGCGAGGAGCAGATGTGCAGTTAAACACTGAAATACAAAAGTTGCTGTCTGAGTCACGCCGCTCCATTGTTAGCTTCGCTGTCGGCCTCATCACTGAAATGCATTGAATGACGTGAAGCAGCTGTATTTGCACAGTAGATACAAAATAAACTCGCCCATTGTGCCTGTACTGGCTCTTTGAAAGAGCTATCGAATTAGTTCCACTCCCCTGCCCTTTCACCATAACCCTGCAAATCTTTCCCTTTCAAGTATTTATCCAATTCCCTTTTGAAACTTATTATTGTGTCTGATCCCACCACCCTTTCTGGCAGTGTATTCTAGCTCATAATATCTCACTGCGTAAAACCCATTCTGCCACTGGAAACAATTTTTCCTTATTTACCCTAGCAAATCTCTTCATGATTTTGAGCACCTTTATTAAATCTCCCCTTAAACTTCTCTGCTCTAAGGACAACAACCCAGTTTCTCTAATCTGTCCACATAAGAATTGTAAAAACGTAAGAACGTAATAACTTGCAATTATAAAATGTCTTTCACGACGTCAGGATGGCCCAAAGTGCTTTACAGCCAATGAAGTACTTTTGAAGAAACAACAGAAAACGCTGGAAATACTCAGCAGGCCAGGCAGCATCCGTGGAGAGAGAAACAGAGTTAACGTTTCAGGTCTGGGACCCTTCATCAGAACAGGAAAAAGCTGGAGATGTAACAGATATTATGCAGGTGCAGAGACAGGAGGGGATGAAGGAATATACTGTGCTTTTGTAAGAGGCAGGAAAGATAAAATGTTGCAAATGGGAATGGCAAAATCATAGAGCATGAAAAATGGGGGCAGGGGTTGTAGTGATCAATAACATGTCATTCTATAGTGGACACTAGGTGGAGCCGTAGAGCTGTGTAGAGCTGTATATAGCTGTATGTATAAGACTACACTACCCAGCTGTATATATATTAAGGCTACATTACCCATGAGGCACTAGGCTACCCACAAGGCAGCAGTCAAGATGGAAGCCTCTACAGATACTGTACCTAGAGAACGTGTACTGAATAAATGACTAGCTAGAAGCTAGCTGTGTTCATAATAAGAATGTCTAATTAATTAATGAACATAAGATGGTACCAGGGTGGTGAAGATCTGCTGAAAATTGTGAAAAGCGACATGGAGAATTTGAAGCCACCAGAGCATTTGAATCTCACAGAAAAAATCGACTACAATTGGCAGACTTTTAAACAGCAATTCGAACTCTACATTGCAGCCATCAGATTCGGTATGAAGCCAGACGCAAGGAAGATAGCGTTGCTGCTTACGGTTGCAGGCCCACAGGTGATAGAGGTATTTAATACATTTGTATTTAATCCAGCGGAGAACAGAGAAAAATTAGAAGATGTGCTAAAAAAATTTGATGCACATTGCTCTCCCAAAAAGAATGAGACGTATGAAAGATACATCTTCCGTTCTCGGACACAGCAACAAAATGAGACTTTTGATAGCTTTATAACTGATCTGAAACTGAAAGCACAGACATGTAATTTCTCTGAGCTCAAAGCATCCATGATTCGTGACCAGATTGTGTTTGGTATTCATGATAAAAAAGTCAGGGAACGTCTGTTGAGAGAAACCGAACTAAATTTGGAAAATGCGGTGAAAATATGCCAAGCCAGCGAGCTAGCTCTAAAGCACGCGAAGACTTTCAGTGAAATCAATAATGATGCGATTGTAATGAGTGATAATGCTGCTGTCGGTGCTGTGTCCTATAAGGGGAAGAAACGTGGGCAGAACAGAAATGAAAAGCAATCGGAGGATGAAATTTTTAATTGTAAACGCTGTGGTTACAAACACCAGTTAAGACAATGCCCAGTGTTTGGAAAAATGTGCACAAAGTGTAATGGAAAGAATCACTTTGCCAAACAATGCTTTTCAAAAGTAAAAACAATGAAAGGGCAACAAGTTAATGTGATTGAGGACACTGATTTAAGTGAGACATTTTTTGTAGGAATGGTGTCATGTGACGATATCAAAAAAGATACAGAAAATGTGCAGCCCTCAGAAATGGACAATGCTGAACATAAAGTTAATGCAGTAAAAGAGGACAAATGGATGATCCCACTGCAGGTAAATGGAGCATTAGTTACCTTGAAACTAGACACTGGGGCAAAAGCAAACTTAATCAGTATGAGTGACATTAACAATATGAAAGAAAAGCCCAAAATACAGAAAAAATCAGTACTACTGAAGGACTATAATGGACAGAAAATAGATAGCTTAGGTGTATGCAGACTTAAAGTGACAGTCAAAGACAAAGTGCATCATCTCATGTTTTCTGTTGTGGCTGAAAGACTTGATTCGATACTAGGTGACAAAGCTTGTGAAGACTTAGAACTGGTCAAGAGAGTCTACCGTATAAACTGTGCCATAAGCAGACCAGATGACTCAGGTGATGAAGCAGAGAGCCCATCAAGGATGAAAAGGCCAAAGGGTATCCATGTCTTCAAAAAGCCTAGTTTCTCCAAGAAGAAAGAAAAAGACTTTAAGGTCAAAGAGAAGCCAAAGGACGAAAAGCACAAAGAGGAAAAACACAAGGAGAAAAAGTCCAAAGATATAACCGCAGCAGATGTTGTTAAGCAGTGGAAAGAGAAAAAGAAAAAGAAGAAGCCTGCACCAGAGCAGGAAGCAGTTCCGGTGGATACTCCTTCTTCCCTCAGGCCAATCTTTGGTGTTCCATTAGCCGAGGCTGCTGAGAGGACTATGCTGTATAATGGGATCCAGCTGCCAGCAGTTTTTCGAGAGTGCATTGACTACATTGAGAGTTATGGCATGAAGAGTGAAGGAAACACTGAAACCCTCTCCAAGCAAAGATCGCAAGGAGACCTCGATCTATACAAGAGCAGATTGATGACAATGCCGCAACTGCATCTTGTCATTCACCGCCAGAACAATCTCATGAAGACACATCAGACGTACCCGTGTTGAGAAGATCCACACATGAAGTAAAAAAGCCTGATAGACTTAATCTTTGAGTACAATGTAAAGCTTTGAAAATGTGTTGACTGTTTTGAAAATGTTTATGTTTATAGAGCACTAACAAAAGTGTTACTGATATTATCTTTATTGTTTTCTTGAAAGTTGATTGATATTGATTTTGTTAAACCTCAAAGAAAGGGGGATGTAGTGATCAATAACATGTCATTCTATAGTGGACACTAGGTGGAGCCGTAGAGCTGTGTAGAGCTGTATATAGCTGTATGTATAAGACTACACTACCCAGCTGTATATATATTAAGACTACATTACCCATGAGGCACTAGGCTACCCACAAGGCAGCAGTCAAGATGGAAGCCTCTACAGATACTGTACCTAGAGAATGTGTACTGAATAAATGACTAGCTAGAAGCTAGCTGTGTTCATAATAAGATTGTCTAGTTATTAATGAACATAACAGGGGTTATAGTTTGAAATTGTTGAACTCAATGTTGAGGCCAGAAGGCTTTAAAGTGCCTAATCAAAAGATGAGGTGCTGAACATTGAGTTCAACAATTTCAAACTATAACCCCTACTCCCATTTTTCATGCTGTATGATTTTGCCATTCCCATTTGCAACATTTTACCTTTCCTGCCTCTTACAAAAGCACAGTATGTTCCTTCATCCCCTCCTGTCTCTGCATCTGCTTAATATCTGTTACATCTCTAGCTTTTTCCAGTTCTGATGAAGGGTCCCAGACCTGAAACGTTAACTCTGTTTCTCTCTCCACGGATGCTGCCTGGCTTGCTGAGTATTTCCAGCGTTTTCTGTTGTTATTTCAGATTTCCAGCATCTGCAGTATTTTGCTAAAGTACTTTTGAAGTGTAGGCACTGCTGTAATGTAGGAAAGGCAGCGGGCAATCTGGGCACAGCAAGGTCCCACAAACAGCAATGAGAAAATGACCAGATAATATTGGCCCGTAATTTCCGATAGGAGGCTTCCTACGTGCAGATGCCTCCTTCGGAAAAAAATCTATGCTCTTACTTGAGGGCTCCCGAGGTCCGGACACTTCCGATCCTGGGCCTCTCCACAGTTGAAATGCGCAGGGCCCACGTATCCCAGGGGCGCAAGCGGTTCGCAAGTGTCCCTGGGATCACATGGGCCAGGCGAGCCAATGAAAGAAGGGAATCACGCTTCATACTTTTGAGAGATCGACCGTCAAATATATGAATGGGGCTCACTTAAAAAAGACACTAAAACATTAAATAAGTTTTTTTAAATCACGTTTTTAAAATGAATTAAAATTACATTAAATTAAATATTTTAAGCAAAAATTTAATTTTTTGAAAAAAAAAATCGTGTTTTATGGGGCTAAAAATAAACTTACCTTTATTAAAAGTATTTTTAAATTATAAATGAGTGGAAATTTAAAAAAAAACTTTTTTCAACTTTTATGCTGGTAAAAGCAGACCTTACGCTTTTACCAGGCGTAAGATTTCTAAGGGTTTTCCGCGGGCGGAGATTCTGCAGAAAGAGGAACTCTCCACCCGCAGAGGCCCTTCTCCCGAGCAGGCATCCGAGGATTCTTGACAGATCGGAAATGCCGGTTTTCAGCACATGCGCTGTGCATGCCTGAAACCGGCATTTCCGATATCCCTAGGGGTGTCTACACAGCGCGTACCCACCCGTAGGCATCGGAAAATACGGACCATTCTGTTTTAATGATCTTGGTTGTGGGTTAAATATTGGCCAGGATAAACTATGCTGTCCCTGTGGATTTACCTATTAGTAATGTTTAGCATTATTGTAAGCAAGCACTGTAAATCTATTCCCATGGCAAGCATTGCCCATGGCTGTTTTTCTTATCAGAGTGGCACTAATCATCAGACAAGTCATTGTCTATTTAGCTGTGCTGCCTTGGAGTGTATTTCAGATCAAGAACACTTTTTGAATTTGAAAACCTATGAACAAAGATGATGTCATTTGTTTTGAAAGAAGGTTGTGGTAATCAGATTTGACTACCATTTACTTATGTGGCAACAAAATAACAGAATAAAGTACATCTGATTATCAGAAACCCTAGGTAAGTCTGATAATAATGAAATGTTTTAAGCATTATCTTCTAAAGGGAATCTCAACCCTTGGGGTTATAGGACCATTGTTGTCCTTCCAAAATCCTATTGTTAACTTTGACAGCCCTAGTTTTGAACATTGTGGTGTAGTGACTCATCAGATCTGTATTATGAGCAAGAACAATTGCTATGTGACAGTGATTGTCACATCAAATGCAATGCATGTGTGCATAAGCAGATCCTTAGAGTACAATGTCAAAGAAGTGATACTGACTCTATATAGCATGCCACAAAACTAATTAGGAGGAATATAGGCAAATTCGACAATCTTGCACTCCCAGCGGGAGCCATGTCCGAAGGGAATGCTGGTCAGAGAATTAGCGCTGCAGTGTTGTAGCTTTAGCTCTGACCCACGTTCCCTTCAACCACGGCTCCCCGCTAGGAGCACAAGATTGGTAAATTCATCCTTATATTTAAAACTGATCCATAAAAATGGAATCACCAAATTCCTAATTTATCAGTAGTAACTTCGGTCATCTCTCTCTCATCCTTGTTCACCCTGTTCCATGCTTTAGAACTGGGTTTATAGGTATTTTGTGAGCAGGCATTTTAACTCAGGTAGGGAATCAGGCAGGTGGGAGATTGGGTGAGCAGCACGCCCCATTAATGTCGCCAGCATACAGGCAATTTTAATCCCCAGGCCTCATTTAATACGATCGAAGGGGTCCCCACCTGATTGTGTCAGGAAACAGGCAGCCTGCCTATTTTCATGGGGAATTTTCCATTGGGCCCCCCCATGACCTATTTAAAGCAGGAATGCACCTCTTGAAGTGAGGTTTCATTCCCTGACACCAGATTTCTTTGCAACAGTGCGGAGAGAATTATTTTCACAGTAATGAGTCGCAGGGCTGCCCTCTGCTTTCCCGATGCCTCCCAGCAGGTCCTAGTGGATGAAGTCAGAGCAAGGAACGAGATCCTAGGAGAATTTTTTTACCCTGCGTGCTGTTATGATCTGGAACACGCTGTCAGAAAGGATGGTGGAAGCAGATTCAATAGTAACTTTCAAAAGGAAATTGGCTATATACTTAAAAAGGAAAAATATGCAGGGCTATTTGGAAAGAGCAGGGGAGTGTGGGAATGATTGGATGGGACTTCCAAAGAGCTGGCACAGGCACGATGGGCCGAATGGCCTCCCTCTGTGCTGTAAGATTCTACGATTCTATGATTCTATGATTAAGAATTTGACAGTAGAGCCTAGATTAAGAATTTAGAGGTTGAAGTTCCTCAGG
This sequence comes from Somniosus microcephalus, assembly GCF_052327205.1. Classification (NCBI taxonomy): domain Eukaryota; kingdom Metazoa; phylum Chordata; class Chondrichthyes; order Squaliformes; family Somniosidae; genus Somniosus; species Somniosus microcephalus. The sequence goes on along the minus strand of NC_141000.1, from coordinate 16,175,079 downwards.
CGTTCTTCCAACCGTCCGCCGTAATTTTGACAGAAGATCTGCAGAAACCCCAGAAAAATGGCATAAACACTTTATGCCGTTTCTTCAGGGTTTCTGCAGATCTTCTGACAAAGTTGTGGAATACAATGGGGAGAATCCTCGCAGAAATGAATGGCTTTACTGGTACAACATAAATCAAGAATTTGATGGTGCTCTATACATTAAGAATTTGAAGGTTATTGTCCTTTCCCGCACCTGCATGTTTTAACCTCTCTAATCAGGTTTCCACCCCAGCCACAGTGCTGAAACGGCCCTAATAAACAAAACACTAATGACATCCTCTATGATTGTGACCATGGTGCATTTTTGCCCCTCTTCCGACTCGACCTTACTTGCAGCCTTTGATATGGTTGACCACACCACCCTCCTCCAACACCTCTCCTCATTATCCAGCTCAGTGCTTTTGTTTGGTTCCATTTTTACATATCCAATCATAGCCAGAGCATCTCCAGTGATGCCTTCTCTTCTCACCCCAGCACTTTTAACATCTGGTGTCCCCCCAAGGATCGATCCTTGGCACCTTCCTCTTCCTCATCTATGTGCTGCTCCTTGGCAATATCATCTGAAGACATGGTGTCAGGTTCCACATGTATGCTGATGACACACACAGCTCGACCTCTCCACCACCCCTCTTGACCCTTCCACTGCCTCTGTGTAATCAAATTGCCTGTTTGACAGTCTTGGATGAGCCTCAATTTCCTCCAGTTAAATATTGTCAAGACCAAAGCCATCACCTTCAGCCCCAACACAAACTCACTCCGTACTCTTGCACTGATTCCATCTCTCTTCCCAGCCACTGTCTCAGGTTGAACCAGTCTGTTCACAACCTCAGTGTCATATTCGAACCGGAGCTGAGCCTCTCACCCCATGTCCTCTCCATCAAAAAGACTGCCTGCTTCCACCTCTGTAACATTGTCTGCTTCTGCTCCTGCCTCTGCCCATCTGTTGCTGATCTTCTTATTCCTGCCTTTGTCACCTCCAGACACAACTATTTCAATGCTGTCCTAACCTCCACACTCTATAAGCATCAGTGCATCCAAATCAATACCAACGATATTAACGATTTGGAGGAAGGGACCGAGTGCAACATATCCAAGTTTGCCGACGATACAAAGATGGGAGGGAAAGCAGTGAGTGAGGAGGACATAAAAAACCTGCAAAAGGACATAGACAGGCTAAGTGAGTGGGCAGAGATTTGGCAGATGCAATATAATGTTGGAAAGTGTGAGGTTATGCACTTTGACAGAAAAAATCAAAGAGCAAGTTATTATCTAAATGGAGAGAAACTGCAAAGTGCTACAGCACAAAGGGATCTGGGGGTCCTGGTGCATGAAACACAAAAAGTTAGTATGCAGGTGCAGCAGGTGATCGGGAAGGCCAATGGAATCTTGGCTTTTATTGCAAGGGGGATGGAGTATAAAAACAGGGAAGTCTTGCTGCAGTTATACAGGGTATTGGTGAGGCCACACCTGGAATACTGTGTGCAGTTTTGGTTTCCATATTTAAGAAAAGATATACTTGCTCTCGAGGCGGTTCAGAGAAGGTTCACTCAGTTGATTCCGGAGATGAGGGGGTTGACGTATGAGGAAAGGTTGAGTAGGTTGGGACTCTACTCATTGGAGTTCAGAAGAATGAGAGGCGATCTTATCGAAACATATAAGATTGTGAGGGGGCTTGATCGAGTGGATGCGGGGAGGATGTTTCCACTGATGGGTGAGACTAGAACTAGGGGGCATAATCTAAGAATAAGGGGCTGCCCTTTCAAAACTGAGATGAGGAGAAACTTCTTCACTCAGAGGGTAGTAAATCTATGGAATTTGCTGCCCCAGAAAGCTGTGGAAGCTGCAACATTAAATAAATTTAAAATGGAGATAGACAGTTTCCTAGCAGATAAGGGAATTAGGGGTTACGGGGAGAGGGCAGGGAAGTGGACGTGAGTCTAGATTCAGATCAGCCATGATCCTATTGAATGGCGGAGCAGGCCCGAGGGGCCGTATGGCCTACTCCTGCTCCTACTTCTTATGTATCCTGTACCACACCAAGTCCAGCTCATCCATCACTTCTGTCCTTCTTGATGTACATTGGCTCCTAGTCCCCCAATACCTCCAATTTAAAATTCTCATCTTCATGTTTAAATTCCTTCATGGCCTTGCACCTCCCTATCTCTGTAATCTCTCCCAGGCCTACAAGCTCCCCAGAAATCTCTATTCCTCCGACTCTGGCCTCTTGTTCACCCCCCCTCCTTTCGCCCCACCATCTGTATCTGTGTCCACACTCTAGAATTCCCCTCCTAAACCCTACTGCCTCTCCGCTCTGAAGACCTTCTTAAAACCCGACTCTTTGCCTAAGCTTTTGGTCACTCCCTCCCATCTCCTTCTTTGGCTTGGCGTCCATTTCTTTTGTTTGATTGCACCTCTGTGAAGCACCTTGGGATATTTTTCTACATTAAGGGTGTTAATACAAATACAAGTTGTTGTATAGTATAGCTGTGTGGCACCATCGGGTTGAGCCGACTTTATTGCTCTGTGATGCAGCACGTTAGTTTGGCATTGGAACATAGATTCATGCCACTTATTGATGTTCAATAGTATTGTAGTTTAGGCAAGGTTAGTGCATAAGCATGGCATTTACACTGGCTGGGCTGCAATACTTAGAGAATAATAAATTGTCAGTTACACGATAACAGTCACTGCACTTCAAAGTAATTCATTGTATGTCAAGCACTTTGAGATGTCTCTGAGACACATGATAAGGCGTTTTAGAAATGTAAATCTTACTTAGTGAATAATGAATTTAATTGGCACATTAAAAGGAGCATGTACAAGTTAGAAAAAGTGAGAATGGATCCAGTAATCTTACTCTACACTGCATTTAAAGTAGGAATAGAAAAATTATACAGCTCGGTCCCCAAACTCCATGGGGCTATTTGCGATGTTGCGATGCTGAGTTGATACTTTCACCCACCGATGCTGTCCAGCAGTGATCCCACAATAAATCGTGGGGTCAGCTCATTGAAATATCCATTAGTGTTTCAATAGTGTAACTCTTATGTAACACAGGAGCAGTGCGCTGGGGAGTTGGGGGCGGGGGGTTGAGGGGAGGGCGGGGGGGCTGGAAAATTCAGAGAGTGACCTTTAAAAAGCTAAGATTACAGCATCAGGCTGAGGGAGCAGCAGGTAAGCAGGAAAGTGTTTAGTGCGGTGAGTTTACTATCAGGTAGTTGTAAAGGATTGCTCAAGTGGCACTGTCAAAGCATGTCTTCAAGTGAAGTAGCTGGCAGAGGCAACAACAACAACAACTTGTATTTATATAACGCCTTTAACATAGTAAAACATCCCAAGGCGCTGCACAGGAGTATTTTAAGACAAAAAATTTGACACCGATCCACATAAGGATAAATTAGGGCAGGTGGCCGAATGCTTGGTCAAAGAGGTAGGTTTTAAGGAGCGTCTTCAAGGAGGAAAGAGAGGTAGCGAGGCGGAGAGGTTTAGGCAGGGAATTCCAGAGCTTAGGGCCTAGGCAACAGAAGGCATGGCCACCAATGGTTGAGCGATTATAATCAGGGATGCTCAAGGGGGCAGAATTAGAGGAGTGCAGATATCTCGGGGGGGTGGGGTTGTGGGGCTGAAGGAGCTTACAGAGATAGGGAGGGGCGAGGCCATGGAGGGATTTCAAAACAAGGATGAGAATTTTGAAATCGAGGCGCTGCTTAACCAGGAGCCAATGTAGGTCAGCAAGCACAGGGGTGATGGGCGAACGGGACTTGGTGCGAGTTAGGACACGGGCAGCTGATTTTTGGATGACCTCAAGTTTACGTAGGGTGGAATGTGGGAGGCCAGCCAGGAGTGCGTTGGAATAGTCAAGTCTAGAGGTAACAAAGGCATGGATGAGGGTTTCAGCAGCAGATGAGCTGAGGCAGGGGCGGAGACGGGCGATGTTACGGAGGTGGAAGTAGGCGGTCTTTGTTATGCTGCGGATATGTGGTCAGAAGCCCATTTCAGGGTCAAATATGACACCAAAGTTGCGAGCAGTGTGGTTCAGCCTCAGACAGATGTTAGGGAGAGGGATGGAGTCAGTGACTAGGGAACGGAGTTTGTGGCGGGGACTGAAAACAATGGCTTCGGTTTTCCTAATATTTAATTGGAGAAACTTTTTGCTCATCAAGAACTGCATGTTGGACAAGCAGTCTGACAATTTAGACACCGTGGAGGAGTCGAGAGAAGAAGTAGTGAGGTAGAGCTGGGTGTCGTCAGCGTACATGTGGGAACTGACGCTGTGTTTTCGGATGATGTTGCCACCGGGCAACATGTAGATGAGAAATAGGAGGGGGATAGATCCTTGCGGGACACCAGAGGTAACGATGCAGGAGCAGGAAGAGAAGCCATTGCAGGTGATTCTCTGGATATGATTAGATAGATAAGAATGGAACCAGGCGAGTACAGTCCCACCCAGCTGGACGACGGTGGAGAGGCGTTGGAGAAGGTACCTAAAGAAAGGAACAGGGTATTGGAATAAGACATAAAAGAGCGCACAATTTTACTGAGATCAACTTTCATATACTCCTGTATAGGAGAGAAAGACGGCTTTGCATGGTATGTGGAGGGAGGTGGCAGATTGCCATCACTCTCACCTCCAGCGCCAGAAGAAGTTCAACGACCTGATGAGGGCAGGCAAGGTAACAGAGCGGCTGCCTTGCCTTTCCTCCTTGGAGATGATATAATCGTCTATAAAATTATTAGCTGCAGAAGTACTTCTTTATATTGCACTGTGGTTAATGGAGTCACTAATGCACAAACTTACAATGTGTCACCATCTCCCCTAATATTAATTAGTTGCATACAGAACTTTAAAACCCCTTTCCTCCACTTTAACAAGGTGATAGCAGCAGATCTATTACATCAGCTGTCTGATGCTACCTAGGAGATATCCCACAATTGCTGGCCCTCACCAAATTCCTGCAATCTTGTTACAGGAGAAACTTGCACACAATGACCAGAGGGGGCAATCCAGCCATTGAGGAGCTCCATCACTATGAGGACCAGGCCACAGAGATGCTAATAAGGCACTCTGCTGTATAAGTGGGAGATGGTGAGATTGGTGGGACAGTGAAGGTTAGTGGGTGCACACCTAGACAGTCACCATGACATCCCTTGAAGCAGCAGACAGCCAGTAGCTTCCACATTTTTTTCTGCTTTCCAAGGGCATTATGCTCATCTGTTCTTAGGTTATACCCTCCTTTACTGACGATCATATGCAGCAACGGAGGCAGAGGATGATGAAGAAGAGGAAGAAGATGAGGAGGAAGAGCATGAGGGAAAACAATCCTTTCTAATGAACTATGGTCGTAAAAACCCATCTGGTTCACTAATGTCCTTTAGGGAAGGAAATCTGCTGTCCTTACCTGGTCTGGCCTATTTGTGACTCCAGACCCATAGCAATGTGGTTGACTCTTAACTGCCCTCTGAAATGGACTAGCAAGCCACTCAGTTGTAACAAACCGCTACGAACCAAAATAATAAAAATGAAAACAAACGGACCACCCGGCATCGAACTCGGCACCGGCTACAGACACGGCAATGGCATACCCAGCCCAGTCAACCCTGCAAAGTCCTCCTCACCAACATCTGGGGACTTGTGCCAAAATTGGGAGCGCTGTCCCACAGACTAGTCAAGCAACAGCCCGACATAGTCATACTCACAGAATCATACCTTTCAGCCAATGTCCCAAACTCCTCCATTACCATCCCTGGGTATGTCCTGTCCCACCGGCAGGACAGACCCACCAGGGGTGGTGGCACACTGGTATACAGTTGGGAAGCAGTGGCCCTGGGAGTCCTCAACATTGACACCGGACCCCATGAAGTCTCATGGCTTCAGGTCAAGCATGGGCAAGGAAACCTCCTGCTGATTACCACCTACCGCCCTCCCTCAGCTGATGAACCAGTACTCCGCCATGTTGAACACCACTTGGAAGAAGCACTGAGAGTAGCAAGGGCACAGAATGTACTCTGGGTGGGGGACTTCAATGTTCATCACCAAGAGTGGCTCGGTAGCACCACTACTGACCAAGCTGGCCGAGTCCTGAAGGACATAGCTGCCAGCCTGGGCCTGCGACAGGTGGTGAGAGAACCAACACAAGGGAAAAACCTACTTGACCTCATCCTCACCAATCTACCTGTTGCAGATGCATCTCTCCATGACAGTATTGGTAGCAGTGACCACCGCACAGTCATTGTGGAGACGAAGTCCCGTCTTCACACTGAGAACACCCTCCATTGTGTTGTGTGGCACTACCACCGTGCTAAATGGGATAGATTCAGAACAAATCTAGCAGCTCAAAATTGGGGCATCCATGAGGCGCTGTGGGCCATCAGCAGCAGCAGAATTGTATTCCACCACAATCTGTAACCTCATGGCCCGGCATATCCCTCACTCTACCATTACCATCAAGCCAGGGACCAACCCTGGTTCAATAAGGAGTGTAGAAGATTATGCCAGGAGCAGCAGCAGGCATACCTAAAAATGAGATGCCAACCTGGGGAAGCTGCAACACAGGACTACATGCATGCTAAAAAGCAGACGCAGCATGCTATAGACAGGGCTAAGCGATCCCACAATCAACGGATCAGATCAAAGCTCTGCAGTCCTGCCACATCCAGTCCTGAATGGTGGTGGACCATTAAACAACTAATGGGAGGCGGAGGCTCCATGAATATCCCCATCCTCAATGATGGTGGAGCCCAGCACATGAGTCCAAAAGACAAGGCTAAAGCATTTGCAACCATCTTCAGCCAGAAGTGCCAAGTGGATGATCCATATCAGCCTCCTCCTGAGGTCCCCACCATCACAGAAGCCAGTCTTCAGCCAATTCGATTCACTCCACGTGATATCAAGAAACGGCTGAGCGCACTGGTTACAGCAAAGGCTATGGGCCCCGACAACATCCCAGCTATCGTGCTGAAGACTTGTGCTCCAGAACTAGCCGTGCCTCTAGCCAAGCTGTTCCAGTACATCTAAAACACTGGCATCGAACCGACAATGTGGAAAACTGCCCAGTTGTGTCCTGTCCACAAAAAGCAGGACAAATCCAATCCGGCCAATTACCGCCCCATCAGTCTACTCTCAATCATCAGCAAAGTGATGGAAGGTGTCATCGACAGTGCTATCAAGCGGCACTTACTCACCAATAACCTGCTCATGATGCCCAGTTTGGGTTTCGCCAAGACCACTCGGCTCCCGACCTCATTACAGCCTTGGTCCAAGCATGGACAAAGGAGCTGAATTCCAGAGGTGAGGTGAGAGTGACTGCCCTTGACATCAAGGCAGCATTTGACTGAGTGTGGCATCAAGGAGCCCTAGTAAAGCTGAAGTCAATGGGAATCAGGGGGAAAACGCTCCACTGACTAGAGTCATACCTAGCACAAAAGAAGATGGTTGTGGTGAATAACGGTCAATCATCACAGCCCCAGGACATTGCTGCAGGAGTTCCTCAGGGCAGTGTCATAGGCCCAACCAACATTAGCTGCTTCATCAATGACCTACCCTCCAACATAAGGTCAGAAATAGAGATGTTCGCTGATGACTGCACAGTGTTCAGTGCCATTCACAACTCCTCAGATAATGAAGCAGTCCATGCCCACATGCAACAAGACCAGGACGACATTCAGGCTTGGGCTGATAAGTGGCAGGTAACATTCACGCCACAGAAGTGCCAGGCAATGACTATCCCCAACAATCGAGAGTCTAACCACCGCCCCTTGACATTCAGTGGCATTACCATCGCCGACTCCCCCACCATCAACATCCTGGGGGTCACCATTGACCAGAAACTTAACTGAACCAGCCACATACTGTGGCAACAAGGCCAGGTCAGAGGCTAGGTATTCTGCAGCGAGTGTCTCACCTCCTGACTCCCCAAAGCATACTCTCCACTTGCCTGGATGAGTGCAGCTCCAAAAACACTCAAGAAGCTCGACACCATCCAGGACAAAGCAGCCCGCTTGATTGGCACTCCATCCACCACCTTAAACATTCACTCCCTCCACCACCAGCGTACCGTGGCTGCAGTGCATACCATCTACAAGATGCACTGCAGCAACTCGTCAAGGCTTCTTCGGCAGCACCTCCCAAACCCACGACCTCTTCCACCTAGAAGGACAGGGGCAGCAGGCGCATGGGCACACCACCACCTCTGATGTAAGAAAAAGGAGACTTACCATCAAGTAACTTTAAAGTAAGCTTTAAGTAACTTATAAACACACTATATACACAAGAGAGGTCTTTACCATGCCTCTGGTAGAAGCCTCTTACAATACTGAACAGACCAGTATTTATACCAGTCCAACAGGAAGTGACATATGACAGGAAGTGAGGTATGTACACAGTTCATAGTTCATAGTTCATAGTTCACAGGAAGTGATGACATAACTTCCCGGATGTTATCATTTTTATCACATTCTTCCCTCCTGCAGGATTAGGAGGCTGTGGTCTACCTTTTGGTCCACAGCCGCCGAACAAGGAAGAGTCGCACCCGTTTGGATTCCCGTCGTAGAGGGTTGCTGGTCCGCTTACATGCGGTTGGCCATTGGTCAGAGTCTGTGTGGCCTGGATTGCCCTGTGAAGGGTCGGGGAGATCATGGCTTCGAGTACGAGCCCCAATAGGTTCAAAGTCGGACTGCCTCTGTTCAGAGGGAGGTGCAGAGCTGGTCTGTGGCGGATCAGTACTTTCATGCGCGGTACTGGGAGGGTCGCAACCTTGAGCAGTGGGTTCTACCGGCACCAAGCTAGTTGGTGTCCGATCAGGATCCTGGAGAGGGGTACCCGATAGGTCCCAAGAGTTTCCTGGTGAAATGCCATCACCCGATGTCCCACTAGGTCCTGGTGGGCAGGGAGCCAGATCCCGTAATGATACGGTAGATTCTCGGCCGTCGGAATATCGTATGTTTGCATAGGTGGGGTTGGCATCGGTTAGTTCGACCTCGTCTACAAGAGGGTCATTTTTAGACGTCCGAACGTATCTTCGGAGTAATACAGGTCCAGGAGTAGTTAGCCATGACGGGAGTGATGTCCCATGAGATGAGCGACGCTGGAATCCAAAGAACCGCTCATGAGGTGTAGTATTTGTGGCTGTAGAAAGCAGGGACCGTATAGAGTGCAATGCATCCGGAAGCACTGTTTCCCATTGCTGGTCTGGTAGGCCCCGAGATCTTAAAGCGAGACGTACGGAATTCCAGATGATACCGTTATACCTCTCTACCTGCCCATTTCCGATGGGATGGTATGGTGTTGTTTTGCTTGTAGCAATTCCCCGTTCTGAGAGGTAGTCCTTGAGTTCCCTTGACATAAAGGATGGACCCCGATCTGAGTGAATATAAGCCGGCATGCCACAGAGAGAAAATACCTGCTCAAGGCAGCAGATTACTGTGGACGCCAGCATATTGGAGCAGGGGAAGGCAAACGGAAAACGTGAATATTCGTCGATCATGGTGAGCAAATATGTGTTCCGAGTTGAAGAGGGCACTGGGCCCTTAAAATCGATGCTAAGTCGTTGCATCGGTTGGGTTGCATGTATGAGTATACCATCTGAGGGGCGGAAGAACTGAGGTTTTAATTCCGCACAAAGCCGGCATTCTGAGCATATTTTCTTTACATCTCCAGTGGAAAAAGGGAGATTCCGTGATCGTACGAAATGTAGCATGCGCGTAACGCCAGGATGACACAAACCATTGTGGACATCCATGAGAGTGGAGGATGACATAGTGGAGCAGAATGCCCGTGTGAGGGTGTCCGGGGCCACATTCTCCTTGCCAGGCCGATAGAGAATGGTATAACCAAAAGAGGCCAGTTCCATCCTCCAAAGTTATATTTTATTATTCTTAATTTTGGTTCGTTTTCGATTATCGAGCATGAAGGCAACTGATCGTTGGTCTGTGATCAATGTAAAGTGCTGGCGAGCTAGAAAATGGTTCCACTTCCGTACTGCCTCTATGATGGCTGTGGCTTCTTTCTCAACCGGAGGATAATGTAGCTCGGCACCTTGTAAGGTCCTGGACATAAATGCTACAGGACGACCTTCCTGATTCAGACTAGCCGAGATCGCCACCTCCGAGGCATCACATTCAACCACGAAAGGGAGATTCTCATCAATGGAGTGAAGAGCCGCTTTCTCCAACTGTTTTTTGAGAAGGTTAAAGGCTGCAACAGCCGCTGTTCCCAGTGGAAATGATCTAGCATGCAGCAAGGGTTGGATTTCGTCCGAAAAATGAGGAATCCATTTAGCGTAGTATGCAAACAGACCGAGAGCCCGACGTAAAGAAGCCGGATTCTTAGGTGACGGGAGCTCTTGGAGCGGGCGAAGTCTTTCTGGGTCTGGCTTAATGATACCATTGCCTACGCAGTAGCCAAGGATGTTGATGGTCGGTTGCGACTCAACAGATTTGGATTCATTCAGGGTCAAATTACGGCGATGGAGGGCATCCCGAAATTTTTGGAGGTTGGAGTCGTGTTCCTGTTGATCGTGACCTGCAATGGTAATGTTATCAAGATAGGGAAAAGTGTCCCTTAGGTTTTCCTGCTTAACCAGGCCATCCATTGCCCATTGAAAGACAGCCACTCCATTAGTAACCCCGAATGGGAGGCGACGAAATTGGTACAGCCGTCCATTAGCCTCAAAGGCTGTGTACTGCTTATCTGAGACCTTCAAGGGTAACTGATGATAGGCACTTTTTAAATCGTAAGTTGAGAACACTTTGTATTCGGCCAGTTTATTAACCATATCATCAATGCGTGGCAATGGGTAGGCGTCCAAGTCGGTATATTGATTGATGGTTTGCGAATAATCGATGCATAGTCGCTGTTTGTGAGGTTTTAGAGGGTTCTTGACAATGACGACTTGAGCCCGCCAGGGCGACGAACATGGTTCAATGATATCCTCTGCTAGAAGTCGAGAGATTTCAGCCGCAATAAAAGATTGGTCTTCCTGATTAAAGCGCCGCGATTTCGTTATTATCGGTTGGCATTGAGGCGGAATACTGGCAAATAATGAGGGTTCATCAAGTGAAGCTGCTGATAATGCACAAAATGGTAATTTAGATGGCATATTAGAAATAGTAAGTCCGGGTTTGGATCCACCAAACTCAATGGTGAGTTTCTTATGCTGTTTTTGGAAGTCCAGCCCTAAGAGGAGATCACTACATAAGTCTTTGAGCACCGAAAGTCGGGTGGAGGGATACATACGACCATGAAGTGTCATATCAACAACACAAAAGCCGGAGATTCTGGTATTAAGTGATGACTGGGCCATCGCAATTGCCTGGTCCGATGGGAAGACATGTAGTTTCAATTTCGCAACAATCTGTTCCTTAATGAAACTATCAGTACTTCCTGAGTCAATTAAGGCATCTAAGGTATGCCCTTTAATTGAAATTTTTGTGGCTGCCTGAGACAGGTTCTGTGGGCAAGCAGCTGTAATTGGTGTCGTTGCACAGAGAGTGGCTAAAACTCTCGGTGTGCTTCTTCGGGAGAGAGCTCGAGAGGAAGCTTGATAGGTCCTAGCTGGAGCATCTTGATAGGCCCTAATTGGGGCAGTTTGGTAGGCCTTAGCTGGATTGGCCCTCGTAGAGGCCCTTGATAGGCAAACTTTAGCAAAGTGTCCTTTTTTCCCGCAATAACTGCAGATTGCATTGCGAGCAGGGCAGGTTTTCCTAGGGTGAAAAGCATCTCCACAAAAGAAGCATTCCTTCCTAGATTGCCAAGAGGCTGCTAAAGTGGGGTCGTCCTCCTCTTCTTCATCAGAATTATCAGAATTAGATTCCCCCATGATAGGGTTCACCTGAGACCGCTTGAATTGTCTGGTTGCAGCTGCAGCAGCAGATCGAGATCTGGGCAGCTGATAGAGGTCTGCATTTCTCTTTGCCAAATCCAGTGAACAAGCTAGGTCAAAAGCTTTTTGTAGCTCAAGTGTTTTACTTTCTAGTAGACGCTGGCGTATAAATGGAGAGGCAATCCCGCAGATGAAAGCATCACGAATCATTTCTTGGCGGTACAGCTCAGCTGAGGCTGCCTGAAAGTTACAATCTACGCTGAGCCTGCGAAGTTCTTGCAGGAATTCGTCAATTGATTCCCCTGGCCCTTGTCGGGCTGTGGCCAGTAGATGTCTAGCATAGACCTCATTTGGGGTCTTCGCATACAGTTTCTTAAGTGCCCGAATCACCTCTTCGTAACTATCCCAGTCATCAACATATTCGAACACTTTTGGGGTCACATAATTGACAAGTATCTTCAATTTAGCAGGAGCATCCACTTTACATTCATCCAGAAAATTCTCAAAAGTACGATACCAATGCTTCCATACCCTGCCAGCTGCTGGTGTATTCGGGTCCAAGTCCAGACGAATAGGTCTAAGGATTTTCTCCATGATGGGTGGTTCCCTGGATCCTTAACTTCTGAGTTTGTCTGAAGGTCTAGTATTTGTCAGTGTAAATACTAAGTTACTTAAATTGATGTAAGAAAAAGGAGACTTACCATCAAGTAACTTTAAAGTAAGCTTTAAGTAACTTATAAACACACTATATACACAAGAGAGGTCTTTACCATGCCTCTGGTAGAAGCCTCTTACAATACTGAACAGACCAGTATTTATACCAGTCCAACAGGAAGTGACATATGACAGGAAGTGAGGTATGTACACAGTTCATAGTTCATAGTTCATAGTTCACAGGAAGTGATGACATAACTTCCCGGATGTTATCATTTTTATCACAACCTCCACGTTCCACTCCAAGTCACACACCATCCTGACTTAGAAGTATATCACCGATCCTTCATCATCGCTGGGTCAAAATCCTGGAACTCCCTCCCTAACAGCACTGTGGGAGTACCTTCACCACACGGACTGCAGCGGTTCAAGAAGGCGGCTCACCACCACCTTCTCAAGGGCAATTAGGGATGAGCAATAAATGCTGGCCTTGCCGGCGACGCCCACATCCCATAAACCAATTAAAAAAATGATAGGGATGACGATGATGAGGAAGGAAATGTTGAGGACAGGGACACAATTGGGTCCTAGGTGCAAAATCCTGTCCTAACTTCCTCCGCCCAATCCCATCAACATCCTGAGGGTCACCATCGACCAGAAACTTAACTGGACCAGCCACATAAATACTGTGGCAATAAGGCCAGGTCAGAGGCTAGGTATACTGCGGCGAGTGTCCCACCTCCTGACTCCCCAAAGCATTTCCACCATCTACAAGGCGCAAGGCAAGAGTGTGATGGGAATACTCTCCCCGTGTTTGCGTGGGTTTCCTCCGGGTGCTCCGGTTTCCTCCCACAGTCCAAAGATGTGCGGGTTAGGTTGATTGGCTATGATAAATTGACCCTTAGTGTTAGGGGGATTAAATACGTGGGGTTACGGGGATAGGGTGGGATATGTGTAGGGGTTACGGGGATCGGGTGGGATATGTGTCGGTGCAGGCTCGATGGGCCGAAATGGCCTCTATCTGCACTGTGGGGTTTCTGTGATTCTGTGATTCCACTTGCTTGTATGAGTGCAGCTCCAACAACAGTCAAGAAGCTTGACACCATCCAGGACAAAGCAGCCCACTTGATTGGCACCCCATCCACCACCTTAAACATTCACTCCCTCCACCACTGGTGTACCGTGGCTGCAGTGTGTACCATCTACAAAATGCACTGCAGCAACTCGCCAAGGCTTCTTCAGCAGCACCTCCCAAACCTGTGTCACCTGCTTTCTCACTCCCATGCACCAGCCGAGATACATTCACCCAAGCAGATTTAGACAGCCTAAGTGTGGGCGTGCCACTGGGTGATTCACAGCGTATGAGGAAACTGGAGGAGTGGGGAGTGCCACTTGCCCAGCATAGGCAAGGATGGTGCTGATCAGGGCTTTGGAGTGAATCTCACAAGTACTCTGCTGAAAAGTAGGATGCTCGAGAAACACGTTGGCCTTGATTTTCATTGGGCCGTGAGGCGGGCTTTTAGGCGTGCGGGGGGTTAAAATTGTAAAACCTAGGGGTCGCGACTCCCCCTCGTCTGGTTCCCGCCTCCACACCATTTTAACCTAGGTGTGTCTGATTGACCCGAATCAGTCCCGCCTGCAACAAGCGGGACTGGTCTTTAGGGCCCTTAAGCAGCACTGACTGGCCTTTATAATCCCATTTTAACAGGCCCTTGCCTGTTTAACCCTTTTCCCATGCAAAACGCACCTGGTGGGGATGACGCCTGTGAAACCTGGCGTGAACGCTATTGGCTTGCTGACTATCAGCTGCAGGTCCAACATTAAAGAGGATATTTGATCAGTCATCATTTGCAGGTGGCAGGACGTTGTTGTCTCAGGCCTGGGGGAACTTTTAGAAGGCATAACCACAGCTGTGGAAGTTTGGAGCCTCACACACTTCACCAGTGTGACCTCCTGCAAGACCCCTCTCGCCACCTTCACTCAGCACTTCCTCAACTGAGGAACCTACCAGAAGCATGGGAGGCCTTTTTTTCCTTCCCCTCTTGGCATTAGAGGACCTCCAGCCCCATTCGCGAAATGACACACGCCACAACTACAGAAGTTGCCATCAGAAATTTTATTTACAATAACCAACTGATGGCATTTTTTTTAAAAACACAACATTTTACCCAAGTGACTACCCTTGTGACTATTAGTGTTTTATTTTCCTCTTACGCGTGCTCCTATGTAGTGGTTCCCCTGTGGCTTCAGCAGATGCGGAGGCCCCTTGCTCACTTTCCTGCTGCTCCTGTCTCGACACCTTTGGTGGGCGTCCTCTGGGATGGTGAGCCTGTGAGGGCTCGCCAGCAGTCTGCTGCTCCTGCGGCTGTGCAGGGGTTGAGACCTCTATCTCCGTTGGGTGTGGACTCCGGCGGGGCTCTGACCGAGGGCTCTGCAGTGGCATGGAAGTGTGAGCGCTTGGAGAGGAGCCCCCACTTCCTTGAGGTCTGCCACCAACCTCCCTCTCATGGGTCAGGTCCCCCTCAGTGCCTGAAAGTGGCTTGAGAGCAGCTTGCTGCACATCAGGGGGGCCATGGGGACCCGTTTCTACAATGGCAGTCCTACTCAGAGGACCTGCCATGAAGGTTTGGTTTCTCTGTTCAATAGCTGACCATCGCTCCTCCAGAGACGTCAGTCTATTCTGAACACTCACCATATTTTCAAAACTCTGGCGACTTAGCTCCTCCATGGCCGTAGCCATCTTCTCCTCTACTGTAGCCATCCTTTCCACGGAAGTTGCCATCCTTTCCATGGTGATGCGTTCATGCGCCAATGACTCCACAAAGGCTCTGCTCATGTTCGCTATGGACTCTTCCATTCGCTCCACACTCGCAGCGACCCTAGAGACAAAACCTGCCAGAGACTCCTGCATCTGTGCCTGGAGTTCCATCACCTCTGAACTTACGGATGGACCCAGAGGCAGAGGGTCAACATGCAGCTGAGCCGAGCTGGCAGAGTCCTGCACCCTCCGACGAGGATTCTCCACTGCTGTCCCTGTCTCCACAATCTGCTGATGCTCACTTGTGAGCTGTGATACACCAGGTGACAACTCTACTCTGTGTCCTGAAGGTCCCACTGAGGTGTGAGTGTCTGCACTGGTGCTGTGTGCGCTTATTGCTGATGACGCTGCGCCCTCAGAGGTTGCAGATTCCTCTGAGGAGTCTGGCTGCTCAGGCTCTTCCTCCTGCAGAGTGGGGACGGGGGCTCTCGATGGTCCTGTGGGGGAGTCAAGGAAAAAGTTAGAGATGTGATGCCAAGGTTACATGCACATTGCATTCTGCAGATGATCATAAGCCCATATGATGTAGCTTCAGAATCATTATCAGCGACTCATGCAATGCCAATGAGAGAGATGGAAAACTATTCTGTCACCAGCTTGCGGGGATGTTCCTGCCTGTCCTTCCCCAACCTCCACATCTCGATCAGCCCCAGCAATCTGAAGGATGCCTTCCTCCCAGGGGGTGAGCTGGGCTAATGAGGGCGGCCCTCCTCCTGTCCTGGCTCGCTCTCTCCTGTTGTGAGCTCTCTTTTCCTGCAATGAGGGAGACAAGTAGAGGTTGAGTGAAAATGAAGGAGTGAGTGCAGAGATTGCATAGCATAGATACTTAGAAGGAGACAAAGATGGAGTGAGGTTGCAAGACCAAGGGCCCTCCCTGTGTGTTGTCAGTTGTGTTCAAAGCATCAGAGTGAGAGGGAGTGTGAGGGCTGCATGGTGGCATAGTTCTGTGAATGTGAGCATAGAGAGAGAGGGAATGGGTAAGGGTGCATGGATGTGAATGTCTAGTGGGATGTGCAGGAAGAGAATACAAAAACACACTCAGAACCAAAAAAGAGCAGTATATTAAGAATACACTCAGCTCCATTGAGGAATCAATTGATTCCAATTGTTTCTGGGACAACTGGAATGCATTACACAAAAAACAACACGACGAATTGGCCATTCAAAACGGAGACACATGGGAAAACCATTTTGAAAAATTATACCAGAAAAACACACTAAGCCCAGAGCAATACCAAATATGTAAAAAACTGGACAAGCTCGAACTGATCATGAAAGATAACCCAAACCCGCTAGACTCCATAATAACTGAAAAAGAGCTATTTGAAAAACTCAAGGACCTGCGACCAGGAAAAGCTTGCGGTGCAGATGGCATCCTAAGCGAGATGATTAAACACACGGACGATAAAATGAAATTGGCTATCCTAAAACTCTTCAACTTGGTTCTGAGTGTCGGTCACTTCCCTGATATCTGGAACAAAGGACTCATAACGCCCATATACAAAAGTGGAGACAAAGTTGACCCAAATAACTATCGAGGCATCGGTGTAAACAGTAACCTGGGGAAGGTATTCTGTAATATCATAAACAAAAGACTTATAAACTTCCTTGAGGAGCACAATGTCTTGAGTAAAAGCCAAATTGGATTCCTACCAAACTATAGAACATCAGATCATATCTTCACCCTACAGACCCTAATTGACAAACATGTTCATCAAAACAAAAGCAAAATTTTTGCCTGCTTTATAGATTTCCAGAAGGCTTTCGATTCCATCTGGCACGACGGTCTATTCGTGAAACTTATTGAAAGTGGTGTAGGGGGGAAACATATGATGTAATTAAATCAATGTATACAAACAATAAATGTGCAGTTAAAATTGGAGACAAACAAACAAAATACTTCCCACAGGGTCGTGGTGTGACGCAGGGCTCGCCCATCTCACCGACACTCTTTAATATTTACATAAATGAATTGGCAAAACTACTTGAACAATCTACAGCACCCGGCCTCACCCTATATGAATCCAAGGTTAAATTCCTCCTCTATGCAGATGACCTGGTTCTGCTGTCACCAACTAAGGAGGGTCTACAGCAGAACCTGGATCTGCTAGAGTCATACTGTCAGACCTGGGCCCTGACAATAAACCCCCAAAAAACCAAAGTCCTTGTGTTCCAGCAAAGATCCAGACATCAGGGACCCAGAATAAATTTCAAACTAGGAACAACTAAAATTGAACAAACCACTAGCTACACATACTTGGGCTTAAAAATCAGTTCTACGGGATATTTTCATCTGGCTGTGAATGAACTGAAAGAGAAAGCAAGAAGGGCTTTCTATGCCATTAAAAAATCAATCCAAATAGAAATCCCAATTAGCATTTGGCTCAAAATTTTCAAATCAGTAATTGAACCAATTGCACTCTATGGCAGTGAGGTGTGGGGACCACTAACACAACAAGAATTTGCAAAATGGGACAAACACCCAATTGAGATCCTACATGCAGAATTCTGTAGAGGTATCCTCCGGACTCAAAGGAAAACTGTAAACAATGCATGCAGGGCAGAACTAGGCCAATATCCATTAATAATTACTATCCAAAAAAGAGCCACCAAATTTTGGAATCACCTAAAAATGAGCAACCCCCACTGCTATCATTACGAAGCCCTGAAATGCCAAGAGAGGATCATAAATAAAGAATACCCTCAGTCAACTAGTCCTGGGACTCAGTGAAGTAACTACTAACACTACTAACAATAACCAGCCCCAGGACAGTGACATCGTAGCACAGAGAATTCGACCCAACACAATTGTCACTAAGCAAAAGGAAAAATATCTGTCATATTGGGCAGAAACAACAAAAACCCAAAACAAACTCAATTGCTACTTGGCCCTAAACAGACAATACAACATGGCTGAATACCTGACCACGGTAAAAGATAGCAAATTGAGAAAAACCTTGACTATGTACAGACTTAGTGAGCATAGCCTAGCTATCGAAAAAGGCAGACACAGACAGACCTGGCTGACAAGAGAGAACAGGATATGCTCTCACTGCAGTCAGTGGGTGGTGGAGACAGAGATGCACTTCCTCACAGCTTGTGGAAAATATCAGGGCATAAGGGAGAATTTCTACCCAAAATTCACAAAAATATGCCCGGAATTCAGAAATTTGAATGACGACCAAAAACTCCCATACCTACTAGGGGAACAGAGAAATTGTGTAACCTTAGCGGCACACTATGTTACAGCTTGCCATAAACAGAGGGGCAACCATTAAATCTAAGAAAAGAGTACATACAAATTATATGAATGTATATTTATACACTCAGGGATATACCTGTTTATACACTGTATGGATAGATCTGCGTTTATGTGTTCAACCATAAATGTTTTTCGATGCGTTGGCAACATAAGATGTACCTTGTCATGCCAATAAAGCGATTTGAATTGAATTGAATTGAATTGATTGCTAAAGCTGAGTGCTGGTGAGGAAAGGCAATGGGGATCAGATTGAGGGTGATGGAAACATCATACAGTACTTACTTTTCCAGTGTGAAGAAGGTCATGGAATCTTTTCCTGCACTGCAACCACGTTCTTCATGTTAGCCCCAAGGAGTTGACTTGACCTGCCACCTCTAGCCACACAGCCTTGGTCTGGCTGGGAGGCCTCTTCCTCCCTGAAGAAGGGAAGAGGACCTCCCTGTGGGCTCTAGCACCATCCAATAATGCCTGTAGTGAAGCCTCATCAAATTTGGGTGCAGATCTGGCCCTCCCACTGGCCGTTCCTCCTGCAGGCTCCTGTGCCATCTTAATGTGGAAGGTCGGAAGCCTGCAGAGGAAGCAAGGCTTGCTGTGAACCTTTAAAGCAGCAGCAATGATGACGTCATATTCTGTGACTTTCTGACTGGAAATACTCAATTGCCAAGGCTTCCCACACGCTGGAAATCAATTGGCCAATTGTGTTAAATTTGCATCAATCTCACAGACCCATTTAGAATCGTGTCGGAATCACTAAATTCGGGGAAACCGCCAATTCCCCGCACCTGAACGAAAATCGATCCCGTTGAATCTATGTGCAGGCTCTCAGGTCAGTCTCCAAGGATGTACGGCAAATGACATCTGTGACTCTGCAATTCACAGCCCACATATGTGGTAATAGCAGGGAAGTATTTTCTTCATTGCAAGCATCAATGGAGTGACAGGTAGCTTCATGGAATCTACAGCAACCCAACTCTGAACGTCAGAAGCAGCCCAAAACCAAACGGTGCCTCGTCCTCCATGCACTCCATACTGCAGACCTGGTGCCAGTAGTGAACAGATTAAGCAGTACCCTTGTACCACCTTTCAGGCACTGGCAGCCAGGATGTAGGCTATTAATCAGCAGGGTTTTCAGGATCTGATTATTTCCATTAGACTAGCCAGCCCATTGTTCTGTGGACACACAGATCCAGGGACCAGTGGAATGCTGACAACCTGCGTGAGGCTAATGTGTCTCAGGACAGCAATGCATGCCAGGCATTTGACCTTCCCCTCAGTGCACCACACAAGTGGCACATAGAAGGAAACATGACATTGAAACTGAGAACTCCTCTCGCGACAGTCATCTTGTTGCTCTCCTGCATGCTCTTCTGCCTTCAAAGAATCTAGGGTCATCTCCCCAGGAATCTCCATGTCCGTGTCATTTTGGAAGGTAAATTTGTGCAGGGCACCTATACAGGATACACGCCCTGGAGTGTATTCCATAGCCCCTCATGATCTATCAAGGCAGTGAAAGACCCTAATGGTCCTGCCAGTGACCACTCCAGTAGGCGTACGTTGCTTCATTGTGGTACTCCTCAACTCTGTTCTTGCAACTCTTAGAATTAGCCACCCACTTTCATTTAAATACGATGAGACAGTTAAGGGGCGGACAGGAGGAAACTTCCGAATTGCAATTTAAGGGGTGGGCATCTGGCGGTAGGCCTCACCGTCCAATGTTCCCTGCTCCACCTCTACTATACCACCCAATTTCAGGCAGTATAGCGGAGGAAAATTCAGGCTTTATCTCTTATTCCACAGAGCGCGGACCTGAGCGGGAGCGGTGGCAGCGGAGGCAGCATAAAGGGAGCTGAGCGGCGATTCAAAAAAAAACATGAGGAGTGACATCACAGGATAGCTGGTAACTGATTGGTTGGTAAAGGTCAAACCATTTTTTTTCTCTTCAAGTTAGGGGCCGGGGTTAAATAGCTGGTTAAGGGATAAAGCAGCAGCTTGGAGATCAGTAATTGTTAATACTATATTAAATTAGTAATTGTTAATACTATATTAAATTAGTGACTGTTAATAATATATTATATTAATAACTTGAATTAGTTACATCTTAGTCGCAAGTTTCTGTAAAGTTAGTTAATAGTCGAATAAATAAAGGCATGGCAGGGCACCTCGGTCCCGTGGAATGCACATCTTGTGCCATGTGAGAACTCCAGGCCGCTTCCCGTGTCCTCGACAACCATGTGTGCAGGAGGTGTCGTCAGCTGGAGGAGCCCAAGCTCCGGGTTTCGGAACTTGAGGAGCAGCTGGCGTCGCTGCGGTGCATCTGTGAGGCTGAGAGCTATGTGGATAGCACGTTTCAGGAGGTGGACACCCTGCAGCTAAGGAGTGTGCAGGCAGAGAGGGAATGGGCAACCACCAGACAGAAGAGGAGGACCAGGCAGGTGGTGCAGGAATCCCCTCAGTGCATCTCGCTCGCCAACCAGTATTCTGTTCTGAGTACTGGTGAGGGCGATGGTCCCTCTGGGGAGCACAGTCACAGCCAAGTCCATGGCACCACGGGTGGCTCAGCTGTACAGGGCAATAGTGGTAGGGGATTCAATAGTTAGGGGAGCAGACAGTCGTTTCTGTGGCCGCAGACGTGACTCCAGGATGGTATGTTGCCTCCCTGGTGCCAGGGTGAAGGATGTCACTGAGCGGCTGCAGAACATTATGAGGGGGGAGGGTGAACAGCCAGAGGTAATGGTCCATATTGGTACCAATGACATAGGTAGAAAGAGGGCTGAGGTCCTGCAGGCAGATTTTAGGGACTGAAATAGGTAGAGAGAGGGAAGACGTCCTGGAGGGGTCAAGGACAGAATCTATATGGCGAGAGTTAAGAAATAATAGAGGTGCCATTACACTACTAGGTGTATTCTATTGGCCACCTACTAGTGGGAATAATATGGAGGAGCAAATTTGCAGAGAAATTACAGAGAGATGCAAGAACAAGAGTAGTAATAATGGGGGATTTCAAAGATCCTAATATAGACTGGGATAGTAATAGTGTAAAGGGCAGAGAGGGGGAAGAATTTCTGAAGTGTGTTCAGGAGAACTTTCTTGACCAGTACATTTCCGGCCCAATGAGGAAGGAGGAATTGCTGGGTCTGGTTCTGGGGAATGAGATAGGTCAAATGGAGCAAGTGTCAGTAGGTGAACATTTAGGTAACAGTGATCATAGTATCATAAGGTTTAGATTAGCTATGGAAAAGGACAGGGAGCAATCTAGAGTAAAAATACTTAATTGGAGGAAGGCCAATTTCAGTGGGATGAGAACGGATCTGGCCCGGGTAAATTGGAATCAAAGATTGACAGGCAAAACTATAGTGGAACAATGGGCTGCCTTTAAAGAGGAAATAGTTCAGGTACAGTCGAGGTACATTCCCACGAGGAGGAAAGGTAGGGCAACTAAAGTCAGAGCTCCCTGGATGATGAAAGAGATAGAGAGTAAGATGAAGCAGAAAAAGAGCGCGTATGATAGATGTCAGGTCGAGAATACATCTGAGAATCAGGCTAAATATAGAAAGTTCAGAGGAGAAGTGAAAAAGAAAATAAATGGGGCAAAGAGAGGGTATGAGAATAGAATGGCAGCTAACATAAAAGGTAATCCAAAAGTCTTCTATAGGCATATAAATAGTAAACGGATAGTAAGAGGAAGGGTGGGGCCAATTAGGGACAAAAAGGAGACCTATGCATGAAGGCAGAGGGTATAGCTGAGGTACTAAATGAGTACTTTGCATCTGTCTTCACCAAGGAAGAAGATGCTGCCATAGACATAGACAGGCTAAGTGAGTGGGCAGAGATTTGGCAGATGCAATATAATGTTGGAAAGTGTGAGGTTATGCACTTTGGCAGAAAAAATCAAAGAGCAAGTTATTATCTAAATGGAGAGAAACTGCAAAGTGCTACAGTACAAAGGGATCTGGGGGTCCTGGTGCATGAAACACAAAAAGTTAGTATGCAGGTGCAGCAGGTGATCAGGAAGGCCAATGGAATCTTGGCTTTTATTGCAAGGGGGATGGAGTATAAAAACAGGGAAGTCTTGCTGCAGTTATACAGGGTATTGGTGAGGCCACACCTGGAATACTGCATGCAGTTTTGGTTTCCATATTTAAGAAAAGATATACTTGCTCTCGAGGCGGTTCAGAGAAGGTTCACTCGGTTGATTCCAGAGATGAGGGGGTTGACATATGAGGAAAGGTTGAGCAGGTTGGGACTCTACTCATTGGAGTTCAGAAGAATGAGAGGCGATCTTATCGAAACATATAAGATTGTGAGGGGGCTTGATCAGGTGGATGCGGGGAGGATGTTTCCACTGATGGGTGAGACTAGAACTAGGGGGCTAATCTTAGAATAAGGGGCTGCCCTTTCAAAACTGAGATGAGGAGAAACTTCTTCACTCAGAGGGTAGTAAATCTATGGAATTTGCTACCCCAGAGAGCTGTGGAAGCTGCAACATTAAATAAATTTAAAATGGAGATAGACATTTTCCTAGCAGATAAGGGAATTAGTGGTTACGGGGAGAGGGCAGGGAAGTGGACTTGAGTCTAGATTCAGATCAGCCATGATCCTATTGAATGGCGGAGCAGGCCCGAGGGGCCGTATGGCCTACTCCTGCTCCTATTTCTTATGTTCTTATGTTCTTATGAAGGAGGAGGTAGAGGAGATATTGGATGGAATAAAAATTGATAAAGATGAGGTACTAGAAAGGCTTGCTGTAGTTAAAGTAGATAAGCCACCAGGACCAGATGGGATGTATCCTAGGATGCTGAGGGAAGTAAAGGAAGAAATCGCGGAGGTACTGGCCATAATCTTCCAATCCTCCTTCGGAACAGGGGTGGTGCCAGAGGACTGGAGAATTGCAAATGTTACACCCTTGTTCAAAAAAGGGTGTAAGGATAAACCCAGCAACTACAGGCCAGTCAGTTTAACCTCGGTAACGGGGAATTAAGGAAAGCCAGCATGGATTTGTTAAAGGCAAATCGTGTTTAGCCGACTTGATTGAGTGTTTTGATGAGGTAACAGAGAGGGTTGATGAGGGCAATGCGGTTGACGTGGTGTACATGTGTTCGACAAAGTGCCACATAATAGGTTTGCCAACAAAGCTGAAGCCAATGGAATAAAAGGGATGGTGGCTGCATGGATATGAAATTGGCTAAGTAACAGGAAACAGAGAGTAGAGATGAACAGTTGTTTATCGGACTGGAGGAAGGTATACAGTGGTGTTCCCCAGAGGTCAGTACTAGGACCACCACTTTTCTTCATATATATTAATGACTTGGATGTGGGTGTCCAGGGCACAATTTCAAAATTTGCAAATGACACAAAACTTGGAAGTATAGTGAACAGTGAGGAGGAGAGTGATAGACTTCAAGAGAACATATACAGGCTGGTGGAATGGGCGGACACATGGCAGATGAAATTTAACACAGAAAAATGCGAAGTGATACATTTTGGTAGAAAGAATGAGGAGAGGCCATATAAACTAAAGGGTACAATCCTAAAGGGCATGCATGAACAGAGAGACCTGGGGGTTTATGTGCACAAATCGTTGAATGTGGCAGGGCAGGTTGAGAAAGTGATTAAAAAAGCTTACGGGATCCTGGGTTTCATGAATAGAGGTATAGGGTTCGATTTTGCCAGGCCGGAGGATGCGGGATTGGAGGCATGTGAGGTGTTAAAATCACAAAAAATGGCGTGCGGGCCCGATCCCGCCTTCATCTCGCCTCCCAGCAATTTTCCCAGAATCGGGGATTTAGATCCCGTTTCCATCCCGCTTCCAAGAGGCGGGATAGGCCCTTAAGCAACCACTTAATTGCCTCTATAATCCCATTTTGAGAGGCCTTTCTGATTTTTAGACATTTCCCCCATCCTACACGCCTCCTCTGGAACACACCATTTAACCCTGGCAGCCTCACAAGTGGATTGCTTAGTAACAGCTGCAGCTCCACCATTAAAAAGGAGTTTTCACCAATCATCATTTGCAGGTGGCAGAACTTTGTTGTCTCAGGTCTGGGGGAGCTTTTAGCAGGCCTACTCATTGTTGTGGAAGTTTGGAGCCTGACACCCATCTCCAGTGTGACCTCCTGGGAAACCCCTCTCCCCACCTTGATTGAGCGCTTCCTCAACTGAGGTATATCGCAGAAGCATGGCGAACATTTATTTCCTTTCCTCCTGGACATCAGATTCGGACAAAGACAGCAGCAGAACCATGAACAACAGCACCACCAACAGCAGCAGCAACAACAGGAGCGCCAAGCTGCTGCTCACCCACCTGAAACTGCACAGGCCAGAAGGCACCAGAGCGCGACCACATTGCTGCCCGGGATGCAAGGGACGCACTCATGTTGGCTAGATTTGCTTAGCCTGCACAATCAAACACTTTTGATTCGCACCTTCTTACCAGAGCATCGACAATGGGCAAGAACCTGCGGATTCCTATCACTCTGACCATCGTACTGACAATTGCAAGTCACCCTAAGCCCTCAATGTGAAAGTCCCATTTGCGAAATGACACAGGTCACAACTTCAACAGTTTGCCATCAAATCTGTTTATGATACCATGACAAGGATGGCTGGTCCAAATACAATACATCACCGCACCCAAGTGACTACTCTTGTGACTACCTGTGCATTATCTTCCTCTTACGCGTGCTCCTACGTGGTGCTTCCCCTGTGGCTTCAGCAGATGTGGAGGCCCCTTGCTCACTTTCTTGCTGCTCCTGTCTCAACGCCTTTGGCGGGCGTCCTCTGGGGTTGCAAACCTATAAGGGCTCGGCAACAGTCTGCTGCTCCTGTGGCTGTGCAGGGGCTGAGACGCCCATCTCAGTTGGGTGAGGACTCTGACCGCGGGCTCTGCAGTGGCATGGTTGTATGAGCGCTTGGAGAGGAGCCCCCACTTCCTTGTTGTCTGCCACCAACATCCCTCTCATGGGTCAGCCCCACTTCAGAGCTAGCAAGTGGCTTGACAGCACCTTGCTGCACTTCAGGGGGGCCATGAGGACCCGTTTCTGCACTGGAAGTTCTACTCTAGAGGGCTTCCATGAAGGTCTGGTTTCTATGCACAATAGCTGACCATCGCTCCTCAAGAGATGTCATTCTATCCTGAACAATGACCATGTTTTCAAGATCCTGGCGACTAAGCTCCTCCATGGCTGTAGCCATCCTCTCCTCTACCATAGCCATCCTCTCCTCTATGGTAGCCAGCCTTACCATGGAGTTAGCCATCCTTTCCACGAAGGTTGCCATCCTTTCTGCGGTGATGCGTTCATGCGCCAATGCCTCCACAAAGGCTCTGCTCATGTTCACGATGGACTCCTCCATTCGCTCCACATTCGCGGTGACCCTGGAGACAAAACCTGCCAGAGACTCCTGCAACTGTTCCTGGAGTTCCAGCACCGCTCTCCTTCTGGATGGACCCAGAGGCACAGGGTCAACATGCAGCTGAGCCGAGCTGGCAGAGTCCTGCGCCCTCCAACGAGGACTCTCCACTGCTGTCCTTGTCTCTACCATCTGTTGATGCTCACTTGTGAGCTGTGATACACCAGGTGCCAACACTACTCTATCTCGCGAAGGTCCCACTGAGGTGTGAATGTCTGCGCTGGTGTTGGGTGCGCTGAATTCTGCTGACGCTGCGCCCTCAGAGGTTGCAGCTTCCTCTGAGGAGTCTGGAAGATCAGGCTCTTCCTCCTGGACAGTGGGGACGGGAGCTTTCGATGGTCCTGTGGGGGAGTAAAGGAAAGAGTTAGAGATGTGAGGCCAAGGTTACATGCACATTGGATAGTGCAGATGATCATAAGTCAATCTGTTAGAGCATCAGAATCATTATCAGTGACTCATGCAATGTCATTGGCCCAGAAATTGGTGTCGGGGGCTTCCCGCGGGTGCAAGCCCCCGACCTACACTTACATAGCGCGCCGACAGTTGAAGCCTGGCCCTGCGTGGATTTCCTGTCAGTGGCCCGGTTCAGCTCCCGGCGCGCTGTGCTTGCGTGATCCAGCAGCGTAGTTAGTTCGATGAGCCGGCTGGGATCACGTGAGCACTGGGCAACCAATCGGAGGTTGCAAAAGTTCATTCATGAGTTTGATAGTAAGAACTGTCAAACTCATTAAAACTCCAGGCGCCCAAAACAGTACTTAAACTTCAAATAAAAGTTTTTTAAAATCCCACTAACTAAATGAACTATTAATAACTGTAAAAAACTATTTTAAACAATTATTCAAATTTCTGAAAAAATAAAATTTTTAAGAAATCGGGTCTAAAAATACACTTACCTTACTGTAAAGTCTTTAAAAATAATGAACCTGTGGAAAAAAATTTCTAACTTTAATTATTAGACCACTTCCCTTTTAAAACTAAGTCCTTACGTCTGCTTTTTTCATTCGTAAAAAGTTGAGGCCTTCACACAGGGGCAAACCTTTTAAAAAAAAGGAATTTCAGCGCGCACGCGCAGACTCCTGCGCGCACGCGTTCGACCTCTGAACCCCTTGGTTCAGAGGAAAGGAAATGCCGGTTTTCCGTGCATGCACTGTGCATACTGAAATCCGGCACTTCCATCGGGCCCACGCGTGAGTACCCCGTCCGTACTCACGCGTTGGGACCCGAATTACTGGGCCAATGAGAGAGATGCCAAACTATTCTGTCACCAGCTTGTTGTGATGCGCCCGTCTGTCCGTCCCCCACTTGGGAATCCTCCTCGATCCCGGCGATTTCCAGGGCCACCTCCTCCCAGGCAGTGAGCTGGGCTACTGAGGGTAGCCCTCCTCCTGTCATGGCTCTTTCCCTCTTATTGTGGGCTCTCTTTTCCTGCAATGAGGGACACAAGTGGAGTTTGAGTGAGAATGAAGGAGTGAGTGTAGAGAATCCATAGCATAGATGCTTAGAAGGAGACAAAGGGCCCTCCCTGTGTGTTGTAAGTTGTTGTTGTTGTTGCATCACAGTGATAGGGAGTGTGAGGGCTACATGGTCGAATAGTTAAGTGAATGTGACCATAGAGAGAGAGGCAATGGGTAAGGGTGCAGGGATGTAAGTGTCAAGTGGGATGTGGAGGAAGAGGTTAACAAAGCAGAGTGCTGGTGAGGAGAGGCGATGGGGATCAGATTGAGGGTGATGGGAAAGTCATACTCACTTTTCCTGTACGGAGAAGGTCATGAAACCTCTTCCTGCATTGCAGCCAGGTTCTGTGGCTCATCGACATGGAGTTGACCTCTTGGGCCACTTGCAGCCACACAGCTTTAGTCTGCTGGGGTGGGTTTTTTCTCCCTGAGGAAGGGAAGAGCACCTCCTTATTGGATCTTGCTCCCTCCAGCAGAGCTTGGAGGGAGGGCTCATCAAAGCGTGGAGCACACTTTGGCCTGCTGGTGGACATAGTCGATCAATGAATTCCTTACCACAATCACCATAAAGTTTGCAGTCTCCAGAAGAAGCAAGGCTGCTTGCAGGCCTTAAATCTAGCAGCATTGATGACGTCATCGGAGGCGACTTTCTGGATGAAAAGACTCATTGGGTCAGTGATTCCCACACGCTGGAAATCAATTGCCCAATTAGGGGAAAATCGCACTTTTTTCCCACTTCACTTCAGAGTCGGGGTCCTGACATGAATGCCACCTGACACGCCCCAACCTGCCCACACTGGCAAAATCGAGCCCATAGAGTACAAAATCATTGAAATTATGATGAACCTGCATAAAACACTAGTTTGGCCTCAACTGGAGTACTGTGTCCAATTCTGGGCACTGCACTTTAGGAAGGATGTGAAGACCTTAAAGAGGGTGCAACAAAGATTTACATGAATGATTAGAGTGGACTGGGAAAATAGATTAAAGGGTAAGACGGTACATGATCAGTGGTGTACATTTAAGGAGTTATTTTACAACTTCCAAAATAATATATTCCACTGAGGAAAAAAGGGTGTAAAAGAAAAGATAGCCATCCGTGGCTAAGTAAAGTAATTAAGGATAGTATCCGACTAAAAACAAGGGCATATAAGGTAGCCAAATCTAGTGGGAGGATGGAAGATTGGGAAGTCTTTAAAAGACAGCAAAAAATAACTAAAAGATTGATTAAGAAAGGGAAGATAGATTATGAAAGTAAATGAGCAAAAAATATAAAAACAGACAGCAAAAGTTTCTATAGTTATATAAAAAGAAAAAGGGTGGCTAAAGTAAATGTTGGTCCCTTAGAGGATGAGACCAGGAAATTAATGGTGGGAAACATGGAGATGGCAAAAACACTGAACAATTATTTTGTATCAGTCTTTACAGTAGAGGACACTAAGAATATCCCAACACTGGACAAACAGGGGGCTCTAGGGGGGGAGGAACTAAATACGATTAAAATCACTAAGGAAGTGGTACTTGGTAAAATAATGGGACTCAAGGCGGATAAATCCCCTGGACCTGATGGCTTGCATCCTAGGGTCTTGAGGGAAGTAGCGGTAGGGATTGTGGATGCATTGGTAATAATTTTCCAAAACTCACTGGACTCAGCAAAGGTCCCGGCAGATTGGAAAACTGCTAATGTAACACCCTTATTTAAAAAGGGTAGTAGGCAGAAGGCTGGAAACTATAGACCTGTTAGCCTAACATCTGTGGTTGGTAAAATGTTAGAGTCCATTATTAAGGAGACAGTAACGGGACATTTGGATAAACATAATTTAATAGGACTAACTCAGCATGGTTTCATGAAGGGGAAGTCATGTTTGACAAATTTGCTTGAGTTTTTTGAGGAAGTAACATACAGGGTGGATAAAGGGGAACCAGTGGACGTAGTGTATTTAGACTTCCAAAAGGCATTTGACAAGGTGCCACACAAAAGATTATTGCTCAAGATAAAAAAATCACGGGATTGGGGGTAATATTCTGGCGTGGGTGGAGGATTGGCTCTCTAACAGAAAGCAGAGAGTTGGGATAAATGGTTCGTTCTCAGATTGGCAACCAGTAACTAGTGGTGTTCCGCAGGGGTCAGTGCTGGGTCCCCAACTCTTTACAATCTATATTAACGATTTGGAGGAGGGGACCGAGTGTAACATATCAAAGTTTGCAGATGCTACAAAGATGGGACGGAAAGTAGTGAGTGAGGAGGACATAAAAAACCTGCAAAGGGACATAGACAGGCTAAGTAAGTGGGCAGAGATTTGGCAGATGGAATACAATACTGGAAAGTGTGAGGTTATGCACTTTGGCAGGAAAAATCATAGAGCAAGTTATTATCTTAATGGCAAGAAACTGGAAAGTACTGTAGTACAAAGGGATCTGGGGGTCCTGGTGCACGAAACTCAAAAAGTTAGTATGCAGGTGCAGCAAGTGATCAAGAAGGCCAATGGAATGTTGGCTTTTATTGCTAGGGGGATGGAATATAAAAACAGGGAGGTATTGCTGCAGTTGTACAAGGTATTGGTGAGACCGCACCTGGAATACTGCATACAGTTTTGGTGTCCATACTTAAGAAAAGACATACTTGCTCTCGAGTCAGTACAAAGAAGGTTCACTCGGTTAATCCCGGGGATGAGGGGGTGGTCATATGAGGAGAGGTTGAGTAGATTGGGACTCTACTCATTGGAGTTCAGAAGAATGAGAGGCGATCTTATTGAAACATATAAGATTGTGAAGGGGCTTGATCGGGTGGATGCGGTGAGGATGTTCCCAATGATGGGTGAAACTAGAACTAGGGGGCATAATCTTAAAATAAGGGGCTGCTCTTTCAAAGCTGAGATGAGGAGAAACTTCTTCACTCAGAGGGTGGTAGGTTTGTGGAATTTGCTGCCCCAGAAAGCTGTGGAAGCTACATTATTACATAAATTTAAAACAGAAGTAGATAGTTTCCTAGAAGTAAAGGGAATTAAGGGTTACGGGGAGCAGGCAGGAAATTGGACATGAGTCTAGGTTCGGAATGGTCATGGCCCTGTGGGTAGTGGAGTGGGCCCAGGGACCGTGTAGCCTGGTTCTGCTCCTACTGTGTTCTAATTCTGTGTTAGATTTCAGGAGATGGTTTTATTCCTGTTCCTGGCTGGGGTGGAGATCGCCTTTACAGAAGGTAAGTACTGCAGAAAATATAGGGACAGAGTGATCTCCTGGAAGAATTTTGATCGCCTAGATGGGTCGGAGAGGAATTTCCCAGATTTTTTTCTCCCAAATTGGTCATTGGGTCTTTATCTGGTTTTTCGCCTCTCCCGGGAGATCACATGGGTTCGGGTGGATGCAGAGTGATAGAAGATTTGAGGTTAGGATCAGATCAGCCATGATCTTATTGAATGGTGGAGCAGGCTCGAGGGGCCGATTGGCCTACTCCTGCTCCTATTTCTTATGTTCTTATGTTCTTATTCCAGGGATGAGGGACTTCAGTTACGTGGGTAGGCTGGAGAAGCTGGGGTTGTTCTCCTTAGAGCAGAGAAGTTTGAGAGGGGATTTGATAGAGGTGTTCAAAATCATGAGGGGTCCAGACCGAGTAGATAGAGAGAAACTGTTCCCATTGGCAAAGGGGTCGAGAACCAGAGGACACAGATTTAAGGTGATTGGCAAAAGAAGCAAAGGTGACATGAGGAAAAACTTTTTTACTCAGCGAGTGGTTATGATCTGGAATGCACTGCCTGAAAGGGTGGTGGAGGCAGACTCAGTCACCGCTTTCAAAAGGGAATTGGATAAGTACCTGAAAGAAAAGAATTGCAGGGCTACGGGGAAAGGGCGAGGGAGTGGGACTAGCTGAAGTGCTCTTGCAGAGAGCCGGGATGGACTCGATGGGCCGAATGGCCTCCTTCCGTGCCGTAACCATTCTATGATTCGATGATTCTAAGATTAAAGAATTAATCTTCAGGGGCTAATTGTCGGGTACAACTCTGAAATCAGAAGGCTTAAAAATCTACAAATTATTAAAGAATATGAGACTCATTCTTTGAATAATGCCTTGAGCTATTAACTTTCTGATTGCTGACATGAGGTATATTTGAACAGTGATTTAGTATTTATTTTACTTCAAAAAATATCTCATGGTTGAGAATACAGTAGGCATGGAACAATTTAGCTTTATTTGCATAATAAATACTTCAGCTTAAAACATATTTGAAGCTTGGGAGGAGGTTTGTACTTTCAAACTTCATGTTCCAATGGCTTATTGGTTAATTATGTACCACTTCAAAAAGCATACCGCAAGTATTGTCAGAAACTTGATCCATCTCTCTTGGAGACTTGATTACATTCAGTTTATGATTTATGATTTAATTATGGAGCTCGGTAGAAGGATGCAAGGTCATTCTGAGATAATGCTTCAGAGAAGAAGCCATTTTCTTTGTAACCGATTACTACCATTTCAAATATTGGCTGAAAAGCTGAACTATTGGTTGATTAACAATAAGCCCCACCACATTTTCCTATCCTGTTGCCCGGTGTTAATATGTGGCACACTGGCTATATGTTTTTTTCAGATGGCAGGTCTCATCGCACTGCAGAATATAATTTTCAACAAGATTTCAGCAATTGATTCTAAAGCAAATGACCTAATCATACAAAACTGCATTTAAAACTATTGGGAATGGTAAATATTGGTGACATGAACTTAAGTACTACTTTAAATCAAGTAACAAATGAACTTTTTGTAGGTTTTAGGAGGAATTGTAGAAAATAACGAAGTTAGGATAACTTGACATGAGCAGAAAGCATTATGGGTTAATGATCATAAAGAGTACAGCATGTGTTATAAACATCTCCTTGCAGAACATAAAGCCTGAGCTGAGCAAGATAAGGCAACTGTGTAGAAGTAACTGTATTCCTGTAAACAATAGGCTCTTAGATGAAACTATAAGTATAATAAAAGAGTTAAGGGGGGATTACGATGGTTACAGAAGTATAGTGGGAAAGTGCTGAACACAGAAACCTTGAAGAGATAAAGGATGAGGCCTGATGCCTGTCTTACTGAACTGGACTGGTGCAGTGGTTCCATCATGCTTAGTAACCAAAGTAGGTGTGTTATGGAAGAGGTCTAAAGTGTATT
Source organism: Somniosus microcephalus (assembly GCF_052327205.1). Lineage (NCBI taxonomy): Eukaryota > Metazoa > Chordata > Chondrichthyes > Squaliformes > Somniosidae > Somniosus > Somniosus microcephalus. The sequence continues at coordinate 16,142,475 of NC_141000.1, read as the reverse complement.
CTGGGATCAGCTTGAACTTAAGACACCAGAGATCGACCTCAGGGCATCCAAGGTTTTATCCAACGGGTTGGCTACATGTAAGCATGCAGACGTGTATCACTTATGTGTTTACTATGATTGATATATCAATATAATAAGATAAGGAAGAGGCTAAATCTTGTATTTCTTAATAATGTATTAAATTTCTTGGGCTAGATTTTCAGTATAGACAGTTTTGGGGCGCTAACCTTAGCGCCCGCCCGAAGTTAGCGCCCGCCCCAAAGTAGCGCCCCGTTGCCGGAAATTCAGTGGCTTCGCCCTAAGAGGTTGGTGGAGCGCTAAAAGAGGCGTTCCACTGCTATCTTTAGGCACTAAGCCGGCAGTGCAGAGCGCAACAGCCGAGCTCGGGCGCAGCGCACGGCAGACACTCTGGTGCCAGTGAGCTCTTAAAGGGGAAGGGTGCATGTGTTTTTTTCAAACGCAGAGTCTGGGGGGAAAACAGGAGGAGGAGGAGGAGGAGGAGGAGGAGGATGTGGTGGTGGTGGCCGGAAACATAAATACACCGTTCACAACAACACACTGGATCCTTCACACAACACATGCAGACTGCCTTTTATAGTGCAGGAGGAGTGCGCTTTAATTTGCGCTCCCCAGGGTGTGTTGCGTTCCATTTTACAAACGCTCTGGACGCCAGCCGCACAATGGGGCGGTCCGACTGAAGTTTGGATTCGGGGCGGCCAAAGGGCGTTGCACGAGGATGTGACGTCATTTTCTGCGCGCGCATCCGGGCGGCCGCTAAACTTTGCGCCGGCGCTAACGGGCAACTTAATTTGGGGCGGGGCGCAAACTGCGCTGCGCCCGGGCGCTACACGCATAGCGCCCGAAAATCACTTCTCTTAAGGCGCTAACTGCTGGCGCAAGCAACTGAAAATCTAGCCCCTTGACTCTAGATTTGTGGACCTATTAATTAATAAGATAAAGCATATGTCAAAATCTTACACATTTAAGAAAACTAGCTACCATTGTGAAGGAATAGCCATATTCAGAAAAATACACCATCCTATGAACAGAATTTTGACTTTATTAAAACATGACGGCCTAGAAATTGGGTTGTGGGCTCGCCAGGGCTGTAGCGCCAGAAATTTTGCGCCAGCGTTAATGCGGCAGCACCCGACGAAAATTCGGTTGCGCCGGCCCCAGACGGCGGCGGGCGCTAAAGGAGGGTTTTAGCGCCTGAAAACGGGCGTTGAATTGGGTTTCCCGGCGCTAATCCCCCGCTGTGGCACCCGATGCGGTGCGGCAGGCTGGGGAACTGCAGGCCTCCTCCTTCTGTTAAGGAGGAGCTGCCTGCAGCCGACAACTGTCCGGCGGATTCCCCCGACATCTGAGCCCGGCACCTCGGGGAAGTGCCGGGCTCGCAGCACACACTCATCAGGGCCGCGGGGGGGGGTGATGCAGGAGTCCGGGAAGGGAGGTGCGGGCAGGCGGCCGCCGGGAACGCGGCCGGCCGCCGCTCCACCTTTATGCGCCGGCGCAAAGGCGTGTAAGAACACTTTTCACATTCGTTAGTTGCGCCTGCCACGGGCGAGGCGGGCGCAACTGAATTTGGGCTTGGGGCCGGGTTACCACGGCAACCGGGACGCTGCGCACACCGATGACGTCATCGGTGCCGGCGCAGCGCTACCGGCTAACGCCGATGGTAAGGCCCAAGTCAATTTGCAAAACGGCTATAAGTCCGGCGCAAGGCCCTCTAGCGCCACTAATTGGGCGCTAAGCCCACTCAATTTCTAGGCCGACATACTGGGTCTGGAAGTCTGGAAGCCGTAACAATCAAAAGCTGTAAACAGCATACAGGCTTTTGAGATAAGATAAGTTGCTGACAGGCTTTTGAGATAAGATAAGTTGCTGACACTGAATCAATAGCCCTTTTGAAGTAGAAGGTTGGAGGTTCCTAAAAGACTGAAGCCTGGGAAAGAACACAATAGTTATACCCAGTTAAGGTGTTATAAACCAAAACTTTGGAAAGAAACACAGAACATTAAAGAAACATGTGCCTTTGTAAAAATAACATCAAATGAAACACGGAGACACGATTATGTGTTGCAACCAACTGTGGTAGCTAAGAAGACAATGGTGTAACCAGTTGAGGTGTTCTAAATGCAAAAGATACAAACAGGAGACTTTGATAAGAATGACATCAAATAGATGCACCTGTTACAACCGTTTTTTATGATAAGCTTGAGACACCTACACAGCAGACATAATTCTGCAAGCTACAAGCTGATCTAACTGTAAGAATAGCAGGGGTCAGCAGAAGAATGACTAGAGATAATTAGCTTACATCAGCAGAAAACTTCAAAGGATATACCACTGAGAGAGTATAAAAATTGGACTTTTAAATAGGAAGATAGATTCGCTTGAAGGGGCAAAGCGATTCTCAAGCTTCAGAGACAGGCTCTGTAAGCCTTCAACTCTTTGGGCTGGATTTTGATTGAGGAGGCGTGTAGGAGGCGGGACTACAACTTTCGGGGTTGTAGTCCCGCCTCCATCGAGTTGTGGCCAACCCACGCAATTTTCACTTGATTGATATTGTTGAGCCCACCCAGCGGGCTCAGCAGGCCAATTAAGGGCCACTCGGCAACAGGTGACGTCACAGATTGACATTTCATCTGTCAAAAGCTTTTGACAGAAGAAATATCAGCGTTTGATAGCTGTTTGAAGCTGTCAAACACTGACAATCTGTACTCCAAGTTAATTCCTTCCTCTCAGGCTGATTTAGAGATCTCTCCAGAACAGAAAGCTGAATGCTGCAACTTTTGACAGCTCGCGGCCATTCTGCTTTCTGTGCCGGTGAGATGAGGGACTCCTGAGACCTGAAGGAAGGAAGGCTGTAAAGGTAAGTAAATGTAAGTAAAACTTCTTTAAACACTTTACACACACCAAACACACTTACCTCTGAACTCATGCACACATCACTCACCTGAACACTGGACATCTCGACCCCTCCAAGCCCTTCAGCCCGAAGGTCCGCCTCGCTAACTTGGCGTGGTTTTGAGCCATCGGGAATCCCGCACTTCAGGAATAAAAATAGGGATTAAGCTAAAAACTGCCTGTTAACTACCTGTTAACAGGTAGTTAATTGGCACTAATCCCCTTCCCGCCTCGGGGAGGCGGGTCCCAGTACAGGTCGGGTATCCGCCTCCTTTGAAACTGGCATGGAGGCAGGTTGGGGGCGGGATGGGTTCGTGCCCCCCGATTTTGAGATTTTAACCCCCCACACACCTCCAATCCCACCTCCACAGCCCAGTGAAAATCCTGCCCTTTTAGTCTCAGGTATCAAAGGTATTTGATTTTGGTGGATATCCTGGAATAAGACTATGAAATGTAAAAATGTAACAAAGTTAAGATTTGAGATTAAGGATCTCTGATAATAGAATTGAAAGATTTTTGTATTTGGAACTGTTAATGTCGCGATTGAATCACCAACTGTAAATTATATGTCAGTTCTTTAATAAATATATATTTTTTTAGAATTGTCTCACATAATACTTCTGTATCAAACTCGCGAACTCAATCTCTGTACACTCTTTTGTGAGGAGTTGCAGAATTCTGGGGGAGTTTTCCGGACCCTCATAATATCCGGAAGGTTACAGTCTAGCTAAACTTCTTAAAAGTGCTATCTGGAGGACGGTAACATCTTCAGGCTGTTCCTTTCCTTTAGGGAGAGATGGTCTGGACCTTTAGACCCAATTAAGCGTCTTTAGGATTTGGCTATCTCCAACTTTAGTTGAAGGTGAATGTCTCGGGAATACGCCTGATCTGGGGTAGCCCAAAAGTGGCTCGGACTAGTAATAATCCCTTCACCATTAAGTTGATTTTCAATCAATAAAAGCAAATGAATATTGTGACTGGGATCCTTCTCTTCAGGGCGGAGTTGTGGTGGATGCGGCACTTCTGTCCACCACTCCGAATTGACTCCAACCCTGACTCATTTTCCTGAGTCGGGGATCATTAGTGATGAGCTGGTGGGCTCCCAATAGGATTTCCCTCTGGGCAAGAGGAAGCTTGCGAGGGTGGGAAATCCCCTTGCTGCAATGAGGACACCGCTGGAAAACCAGGAAAGGCAGCAGGAGACATTAAAGGAGCAGAAGCACCCTAAAAATGACATCAAGCCTCACACTAAAAGCCTCAACTGAGATCAAAGCCTTCAGCAAGCAATTGCTGGGCTGAATTACAGAGAGAGTAGGCCCCTCCACTGGGGGATCTTGGGCCCTTTACTGTTGCTTCCCAGGGCCTATTGACGCCTTCCACACAGCAGCCCCAGAAAGCAGTGACCAATGAGACAGACGGTAAGGAAAGCCTCCAGGGACGCAGGCCCCACTCCCCTATGACTGTGTGCATGCAGTGGACGGGGTAGGAGTGGGCAGTGGACGGGGTAGGAGTGGCCAGCGGCCGTCCCAGTGAGGGTGGGGGGCAAAGAGAAATTGTAGTTGGGGCAATGAGGCAGCAATAGGTCTCACCAACCAAATTTTCCCTCATTCTTCATGGTGATTCCACTTGATAGGATCACAGAGAAGAATCGCAGCCCAGTGCCTGGGAGAGGACAGGGGAGCCTGGGGGGCAGACAATTCTTCATCTGAACATTTCATATATCTTGGTCTCTTTACAAATATGATTTTAGTTTAGATAACATTAGCAAACATTGCAATATGACAAAAATGAGGCATTTTTGACTTTGTTAAAATTATATTTTGGATTCTTTATTACTAGTAACAGTACACACAGGGTTAAGATCAGTTGATCAAGCTGTGTTCTGCAAGCTGAAGGGAACTTACATTACAGCCTGGCTAATATTCACACCTCAGGGCAAGGCAAAAACATGCATACTTCTGGAGCTCTCTGGTATGCATGGTCTGGTTGTTGTCATTGTATGTGGATAAGGTAACTCAAAGTATTTGGCACAGACCAGTGAAACTGGCCATCTTATTCAATTCCAAAATCTCTGTCTAATAATGGCCCAAAAATTCGTGTCTCCACGGGTGAGTACACACGGGGTACTCACCCGTAGGCCCAATGGAAGTGCCAGTTTCATGCATGCACTGCGCATGCGCGGGAAACCGGAACTTCCGTTCCCTTAAAGGAAAGGGTTCAGAGGTCGAACGTGTGTGCCGGAGAGGCAGCGCGTGCGCCTGGAACTTACGTTTTTTTTGCAGGTTTCTCTGGGAGGGTAAGGCCTAGAAATTCATTATAGCCACTTTTGGGGCGGTAAAGTCGGGCGGCTGCTAAAGTTTGCGCCCGGCGCAAATTCGAGGCCACTTCTCCGATATTCATTAGCTTCGCCCTAAGAGTTTGCTCGAGCGCTAAAACTGGCGATGCACGTCTCTCTTTAGGCGCTAAGCCGGAGGTGCTGAGCGAGAGCGCCGAGGCCGGGCGCAGCACAGGTGCGGCCATTTCTTGATTGACAGCAGACACCCTGGCGCCGGCCAGCTCTTAAGGGGGAAGGGTCGACTTGGTCTGCTGCCACGCCCTGGATAGTGGAGCCCTGCAGCTAGGCCTGAACACTGCTGCTGGACCCAAATAGCGCCTGAAACCACGGAGAAAGCCCGTGAACGAGCGCAGCGCTTCTCAGAGCTTGATCTGAGGGTGCTGGTTGGTGCTGTGGAGAAGAGACGCCATATTTTGTTTCCGGACAATGGCAGGAAGCCGTCGGCCCGCGTCTACCAGAGAGCCTGGAGGCATGTCGCCACCAAGGTGTCATCCAACAGTGAGGTCCCCAGGAGCGGTGTCCAATGCCGCAAAAAGCTGAATGACCTCGCCAGGATTGTCAGGGTGAGTACCCTTTCCAGTGTCCTCCTCATCCTTGCATGTGCACCTCACATTATGGGCAAAGGGACCTGAAAGCCCTAATGGCCAGCCCTCATGCAGCAGCTATGGGACACTCATGAACATCAATTGCACATTGTGCACTTAACACACTGGCCAGGCTATTCAACCATGGGAGGCAGTGCACACAAGATCAGGGCTACACACTGGCCAGGCTATTCGACCATGGGAGGCAGTGCATACAAGATCAGGGCTACACACTGTACTTAGAGGCCGTCCTTTCTCTTGCAGGCCAAGCTGGCCAATAATAAGAGGAGCCGGACTGCAACCAGGGGAGGCGGACCCCAGATCCAGCCGCTCACCGAGCTGCAACATCGCATGGAGCGCATCATGGGTGCCCGGGTGATTGGGCCCGTTGCATCTGGAGATGCTGACCCTGTTCTGGGCACCAATGGTAAGGACATCACCTTTTGGACCTCTCTCGTCCCACTTGCGCATCAGATCTACATCCTTTGCCACTGTCCGACCAATGCGCTGAATGCCACCACTCATGCATCCCTCGCTGACGCCCTCTCCTCACTCTAAAGCTACTCTTGTGCCTTCCTGCTTTCAGATGGTGAGGAGGAGGTCCCTGAAGTTGCCAGTGACAGCCCCTCAGAAGAGGAGGAGGAGGAGGAGCAAGAGGAAGGCGGCCCATCAGGGGAACCCTCAGCCGCGGCAACCCATGCCAATGTAGGGGACACGTCTTCCCTGGAGGGGAGCGTGGGGGAAGTGTCAGAGGGGAGGGTAGCTCCTGGGACCAGCGGCCTGCAGAAACGCGGGAGGGGGGTGGAAGCTCAGCGGCCTTCTCCCCAGAGGGGGGAAGGGTCGGAGGGGAGTCCAATTGCTGGGCCCAGCGGTGTCCAGCAACGCAGGAAGGGTCAGCCAGCTCGGCGGCCTTCTCCCCAGAGGGAGAGTCCGGCCTCCAGTCCGGAGACGGCCAACGCCGAGGAGATGCGCCGCCTCGAGGACTTGTCCGCGGACTCGGAGCGCCGGCACACGGAGCTCATGGGGGTAGTGGCACGGTTGCCTGAGGCCATCGAGTCCCTGTCTCTGAGTGTGACCGAGTTCGGGGCCTCACAGGCCACCAGTCGGGCGGAATTTGGGGCAGCTCAGGCAGCGAGTGGCCAGGTGATCAGTGGTGCCGTGCAGTCACTGGGTGCTCTGATGCGGTCACTGAACAGGTCAACACGGGCACTCACTGCTGCCACACTCGCTGTGTCAGCCAGGCATCGCCAAGGCACCCGGCGTGCTGCAGCAGCACAGCGGTCTGTCCCTCGGCAGATTGGTGCGCATGCTGCAGTGCTGGCCCGGCCGAGTGCCAGTGTCTCAGGCGACCAGCGAGCGCCTGCCATCCGCCAGCTTGCCCCCATTCCTCCAGCCGCCACTGCCACTCCCCCAGTGGAGCTGCCAGGAGCTGCTGCAGCGACTGATGCTGGCCAGCCACAGCTGCAGCATTCACCAGCCGGCCCCTCGACGGCCAGACCTCATCTAGGCCGACCCCCAAGGGCATCTGCCGTCACGACATGTGCCCCTCAGGAGCCTGCCCCCAGCCTTGCAGCAGCCACTGGCCTCACTTTGAGGAGGAGCAGCATGTCGTGCAGGGGCCGCCAAAGTTTGCGGAAGGCATCGCCCTCGCGGGCCACTAAGTAGAGGGTGTGTCCAAATGTTGTGTTTTCGGGAATGTGTGTTTGGTGAAGGCCGAGGATGAAGGCCATTTTTGTTTACATCTTTTGTTAATGCTCCCCAGGTTGTGGGAGTGAGTCATGAGTGTGAGTGTCTTTTGGGGGTTTTGTCTGTTTTTGGTTTTCATGTGGGAAGGGCCCTGAGTTTGTACAATAAACCATTTTATTTATTCACATTGTCCATGTTTGATCTTTGAAGTGTTTGTTGCCTTAACCGGCTGACGGCTTGTGGAGCGGCTGCAATCATGTTCTTTCATTGGCACAAGCCATTCCCCGACAGGGAGCCTAGAAGTGACGGCCAATAAGCCGCCGACGGGCGGCCCTTGGACCTTCTGCCTCCCTCCTGGGCTGGTACTCCTCGTCCTCCTCCTCCTCCTGCTCCTCCTCCTGAGGTGGTGGTCCAACGTGAGGTGGCAGTGCCTGAGTCCTGCGGATAGCCAGGTTGTGCAGCATGCAGCAAACGACGACAAATTGGGAGACTCGCTCCTGCGAATACTGGAGGGCTCCCCCGGAGCGATCCAGACAGCGGAACCGTTGCTTGAGGACGCCGATTGTTTGTTCTATGATGTTCCTAGTCGCTTGATGGCTCTCGTTGTATGCCTCTTCAGCAGGGGTCGTGGGCGCGCAGAGCGGGGTCATGAGCCAGGTACACAAAGGATAACCTTTGTCCCCGATAAGCCATCCTCTTGGGTGAGGCTGTGCCTGGAACATGTCAGCCACAGTTGTCTGTCGCAGGATAAAGGCATCGTGGCTGCTGCCTGGAAAGCGGGCATTGACAGCTAGGATGCGCTGCCTGTGGTCACACACCAGCTGTACGTTGAGGGAATGGTAGCCCTTCCGGTTGCAGTAATCCTCGGCATGCTCCAGAGGTGCCCGCAAAGCCACATGCGTGCAGTCAATGGCGCCCTGCACCATGGGGAAGCCCGCTATTCTTGCAAATCCCACTGCACGCTGCTGCTGCTTGTCCAGGGTCATGGGGAAGGAGATGAATTGACGTCTCCTTCTGAAAAGGGCATTGGTCACCTGGCGGATGCAGCAATGCACGGCGAACTGGGAGATGTTAGCGATGTCCCCAGCAGCGGATTGGAAGGAGCCGGTGGCATAGAAGTTGAGAGCCACCGTCACCTTCACTGCCACCGACAGAGACGTCCTGCGCATCAGCTGTGGACGCAGATCTCTGTGCAGCAGCTGGCAGATGTCTGCAACCACCTCCCTTCTGAATCGCAGCCTCCTAACACACTGCGCGGCAGACATGGTCAGATAGGAGGACTGCTGGCGGTATACCCTGGGTGGGTAAGGCCTCACTTGGCGACGCCTGTTGCCCCCTCTGCATCTAGCCAGGGCTGCCACTCTCTCACGGCGTCTGTAAGCCCTTCCGGCATAAGGCTGAAACTCAGCGTTGGCACCCAATGCAGCCCCCATTATATGCTGGCAAACACTGAGATCTCAATGAAGGCAAAGATAATTGCTAAGCTCTGGCCTGAGCCAAAAATACCTGTCCTAGTGTTGGGCCAAAGCAGTAAGCTCTCCTCCTTGGTCTCTCTCCAAAAAACCGTTGCACAAGAGTGAATGCTGCAAAATGGCTGGCCTTTATAGTGCAGGGTAAGTGCCCTTTAATTTGCGCTCCCCGCGGCCCGCCTCGGCTGTCTACCGTTCCACTTCACAGTCGTTAGGGCCGCCCGGCGCACAATGGGGCGGCGCGAGTGAAGTTCCGGTTCTGGGCGCACAAAGGGCGTTGCACGACGAAATGACGTCATGATCTGTGCGCGCAGCAGGGCGCGCGCTAAGACTTTGCGCCGGCGCTAAATGTCTACTGAAGTTGGGGCGAGGCGCAGATCGCGCTGCGCCCGGGCGCTAAGCGCCTAGCGCTCGAGATCTACTCCTCCTAAGGCGCTAACGGCTGGCGCGCCCAACTGAATTTCTAGGCCTAAGTCTGCAGGAGTTACACATGTAAAAAGCAGGCACAAGGCCTGCTTTTAAAAGGTAAGTGATGAATTAATTAAAATTAAAACATTTTTTCCACAGGTTTATTATTTTAAAATACTTTAAAGAAAGGTAAGTTTATTTTTAGCCCTGTTAGAAAATGTAATTTTTTTTTCAAAAATTTAAATTATTGTTTAAAATAGTTGGTGCAGGAGGGAGGGCTTTAGTTTCCTGGGTCACTGGGCCTGCTTCTGGGGAAGGTGGGACTTGTACAAGTCAGACGGGTTGCACCTGAACCAGAGCGGGACAAATATCCTTGCGGGGAGGTTTGCTAGCACTGTTCGGGGGGGTTTAAACTAAAATGGCAGGGGGTTGGGAACCTGAGCAGGGAGACAGAGGAAAGGAAAATAGGGATAAAAGCAAAAGATAGGAAGGAGAAAAACAAAAGTGACAGTCAGAGAAATCAACGGTTTAAATCAAACGTGACCACAGTAAATAATAATTCTAATAGGTCTAAGAGCGTTAAAAAAACAAGCCTGAAGGCTTTGTGTCTTAATGCGAGGAGCATTTGTAATAAGGTGGATGAATTGGCTACGCAAATAGAGGTAAACGAATACGATTTGGTTGGGATTACGGAAACGTGGCTCAAGGATGGCCAAGACTGGGAACTCAACATCCAGGGGTATTCGATATTCAGGAAAGATAGGCAAAAAGGAAAGGGAGGTGGGGTAGCATTACTGGTTAAAGAAGGGATTAATACAATTGTAATGAAGGATATTAGCTCTGATGATGTGGAATCTGTATGGGTAGAATTGAGAAATACTAAGGGGATAAAAACATTAGTGGGAGTGGTATATAGACCTCCAAACAGTAAGGCGGAGGTTGGGGATGGCATTAAAAGGGAAATTAAAGAAGCGTGCAATAAGGGCACAGCAATCATCATGGGTGACTTTAATCTACATATAGATTGGGCCAACCAAATTAGTAACAATACTGTGGAGGAGGAATTCCTGGAGTGTTTACGGGATGGTTTCCTGGACCAATATGTCGAGGAACCAACCAGAGATCAGGCCATCTTAGACTGGGTATTATGTAACGAGAAAGGATTATTAGCAATCTTGTTGTACGAGGCCCCTTGGGTCAGAGCGATCATAATATGATCGAATTCTTCATTAAGATGGAGAATGAAGTAGTTGACTCAGAGACAAGGGTCCTCAATTTAAATAAAGGAAACTACAATGGTCTGAGGAGCGAGTTGGGTAGGATTGATTGGGGAATGGCGCTCAAAGGGTTGATGGTGGATAGGCAATGGCAAACATTCAAAGACCGAATGGGTGAGCTACAGAATTTGTTCATCCCAGTTTGGCATAAAAATAAAACAAAAAAGGTGACTCAACCGTGGCTAACAAGGGAAATTAGGGATAGCATAAGATCCAAGGAGAGGACATATAAATTGGCTAGAAAAAGCAATAATCCTGAGGATTGGGAGCAGTTTAGGAGTCAACAAAGGAGGACAAAGGGATAATTAAGAAAGGGAAAATAGAATATGAGAGTAAGCTTGCAGGGAACTTAAAAACTGACTGTAAACGCTTTTATAGATATGTGAAGAGAAAAAGATTGGTGAAGTCAAGCGTAGGTCCCTTACAGTCAGAATCAGGGGAATTTATAATGGGAAGCAAGGAAATAGCAGACCAACTAAATACACACTTTGGTTCTGTCTTCACAAAAGAGGACACAAATAACCTCCCAGAGATACCGTGGAACATAGGGTCTGATGAAAGAGAGGAACTGAAAGAAATCAGTATTTGTAGGAAAATGGTGTTAGGAAAATTGATGGGACTGAAGGCCGATAAATCCCCAGGGCCTGATGGTCTGCATCCCAGGGTACTTAAGGAAGTGGCCCTAGAGATAGTAGATGCATTACTGGTCATCTTCCAGAACTCGATAGGCTCTGGAACGGTACCCATGGATTGGAGGGTAGCTAATGTTACCCCACTATTCAAAAAAGGTGGTAGAGAAAAAGCGGGGAATTATAGACCGGTAAGCCTGACATCAGTAGTGGGGAAAATGCTAGAGTCTATTATAAAAGATGTAATAGCAGAGCACTTGGAAAGCAGTGACAGGATCGGACAAAGTCAACATGGATTTACAAAAGGTAAATCATGCTTGACTAATCTACTGGAATTTTTTGAGGATGTAACTGGTAAAATAGATAAGGGAGAACCAGTGGATGTGGTGTATTTGGACTTTCAGAAGGCTTTCGATAAGGTCCCACATAAGAGATTAGCGTGCAAAATTAAGGCACATGGGATTGGGGGCAAGGTATTGACTTGGATAGAGAACTGGTTGGCGGACAGAAAGCAAAGAGTTGGAATAAACGGGTCGTTTTCCGAGTGGCAGGCAGTGACTAGTGGGGTACCACAAGGATCGGTCCTAGGACCCCAGCTGTTCACAATATATATTAATGATCTGGACGAGGGAATTGGATGTAATATCTCCAAATTTGCAGACGACACAAAGCTGGGTGGGAGGGTAAGCTGCGAGGAGGATGTCGGGAAACTCCAGTACGATTTGGACAGGTTGAGTGATTGGGCAGAAACATGGCAAATGCACTATAATGTGGATAAATGTGCGGTTATCCACTTTGGTGGCAAAAACAGGAAGGCAGATTATTATTTGAATGGCAATAGATTGGGAGAAGGGGAAGTGCAAAGAGACCTGGGTGTCCTTGTGCACCTGTCGCTGAAGGTAAGCATGCAGGTGCAGCAGGCGGTTAAGAAGGCAAATGGTATGTTGGCCTTCGTAGCAAGAGGGTTCGAGTACAGGAACAAGGATGTCTTGCTACAGTTGTACAGGGCCTTGGTGAGACCGCACCTTGAGTATTGTGTGCAGTTTTGGTCACCTTACCTGAGGAAGGACGTTCTTGCCATGGAGGGAGTGCAGCGAAGATTCACCAGGCTGACACCTGGGATGGCAGTAATGACGTACGAGGAGAGATTGTGTCGATTGGGCTTATACTCACTGGAGTTTAGAAGATTTGAGAGGGGATCTCATCGAAACCTATAAAATTCTGTCAGGTCTGGACAGACTAGATGCAGGAAGGATGTTTCTGATGACCGGGGAGTCCAGAACCAGGGGTCAAAATCTAAGGATAAGGGGTAAGCCATTTAGAACTGAAATGAGGAGGAATTTCTTCACCCAGAGAGTGGTGAACCTGTGGAATTCTCTGCCACAGAGGGCGGTGGAGGCCAGTTCATTAAATATATTCAAGAAAGAGTTGGATATATTTCTTGAGGCTAAAGGGATCAAGGGATATGGGGAAAAGGCAGGGACAGGGTACTGAATTGATGAAATATGCCTTCATCAGACCTGCTTGTATTTTTACCTGCTTGTATTGTGTGAACCGCACCCTTTTGTTCCTATTGTGTGTATTGGCTACGCCCCTGTCTTTTGCCATATAAAGGTCTCAGGAGCTGCATGAGTCACTCACTACCAGACGAACCCGATGTGGGAAGACCTGCTATGCTGCTATGTTCTTAGTGATTAAAAGCCTTCAGTTGAATCCTTGTCTTTGAGTCATTGATGGCATATCATCTGCCACAGAGGGCGGTGGAGGCCAGTTCATTAAATATATTCAAGAAAGAGTTGGATATATTTCTTGAGGCTAAAGGGATCAAGGGATGTGGGGAAAAGGCAGGGACAGGGTACTGAATTCGAATGATCAGCCATGATCACATTGAATGGCGGAGCAGGCTCGAAGGGCCGAATGGCCTACTCCTGCTCCTATCTTCTATGTTTCTATGTTTCTATGTTTATGTAATTTATAGTTATTTTAAAAATGCGATTAAAAAAAAAAATTATTTAAAGTTTTAGTGATGTTTTGGGGCTTATAGTATTTATAGGTTTGACAGCTCTTCCTGTTAAACTTATGAATGAAGCATTCCCTGCTACCATTGGCTCTCCATGGCCCACGTGATCCCAGGGGACGCATCAAACTAACTGCGCCCCTGGGATACGCAAGCACTGCGTGCCGGCAGTTGGAGGAGGCCCAGGATCGGAATCGCACGCGGGCCCACAGCACAACGGCCGGCGCGCTAGGTAAGTGCAGGTCGGGGGCTTGCACCTGCGGGAAGCCCCCGACCCGAATTTCTGGACCAATGTGTATATTCAGCCTGCCTAATGCAAGACAGGGAGAGTCATGTGACCACATGTGGTAGATTCCAGTAAGCTGGTGTACAGTGGCAAAGGTTTGCTGTTTGATTCCTGGGTCTTAGTAACATTTACCTTGATACTGAGCAGATCAAGGCACACCCCAGTTCATAAGGGACGCATGGTCTGCTTATGGAAGTGGTTGGATGAGGTTGAAGCTGAATATAATGTCTAGCGTAAAACACCAAAATACATATCACAAATTCATTTATCCTGGTCTCTCTGCAAATATGTTCATTTGAATGCAATCAGCAAATGCTGCTAAGTTTATATGAATGACCTCTGTAGATTAATAATTGAGTTTGCAGGTGCCATCGTAAACTAAATAAGTGAGATTTAACAAGATAGTATGGGAGAATAAAATCAGAAAGACATATAAGCAAATAATGAGATGTTAATTATTGATGACAGGAGCATGTCAGTTTGAGTTTCAATGTTGAGAGCCTGGCATTTCTCTAGTACATTATGCACTACCCTTGCTGATCTTACCCAGCATCAGTGCTGTTAATGAATAGTGAGTCAGACAGCTTCAATACAGTCGCCATGTATGGAATAAGAGGGTGATATCTTTTATGAATAATCAAGAATTTCAATCAGGTTTGTCTCCGGATAATTACATAACATTTTGAAAACTTTACTTTTTCCACCACTGGCAATTTAAATTGTAATTTTGTTTTGTTATTACTGCTCATGCGATGTCTTCCAATTTGACTATTAACATTTTGCCATTTATTTCACTCCTTTATCTCTTCCCAGTATAAGTCGGGCAGTGCACCACGGGGAGCTGCTCAACCGGAACATAGCTGAATACTTTCCGAGTGGAAAAACCGCCTCTGAATCAGGGGAGAGAGTTGTGCCTGAGCCAGTGCAAATTCCCACCAGCCAGATGGCCTTCAGCCACATTGCTCTTTCCTGCTGGCCTATCATAATTTTCAACTTACCTGTCCGGGTGGCTGGAGAGATTACTGGCAGCTACTTTTCAGACCCTCTGATCTAAAGGGGCTGCTGCCAACTTCTAATGCCCACTTACTCTGGGTGACCATTTCAGAGCTGCCCGCCTGGCAGGAATCCCAGAAAATGAAATAGGAGACATAGGCCTCGATATTATCCCATCACCGTGGGTGGGAGAGGGTCAGGGGGAGGTTAAAGATTTTAAAACGGGGAACGCGTCCCCAACCCGTCGGGTTTTCTCCGCGCTACCCTGTAACCTCCCCGCCTCCCCGTAAATATTGGGGCCATAATGTCACTCACAAATCATTTACATTAAATTGAAATATCAATCGCCTGTTTCAGGTGGGAACTCCCTGCTCTCCCAGCCTGGAGCGTGCCTGCAGAATCCTTATGGTACGCCCAATGACAACTCTGGTGGTCCCATGAGCCTCATTGCATCGTTGCTCTTTGGGGGTCCTTGGATTCTGAATTAATGTCATCAACTATGGCCAAAGAGCTGCCTTGGTCACCAATCAGTCATCCAGGCATCTGCCTTTGAACTATGAACAGAAGTGGGATTTCAGATTGTCTTAAAATGAAGGAATGGTAGCAGCTCCCTGATAACATGCATTCACCTCATAATGAGGTGCCTTGCATTGCACACCAGCCACACATTGAGGGAATGATACCCTATCCTGTTGAGAAAGTTGATAGCATTCTCAAAAGGGGCATGCGTGACAACACTGTTGATGGAACTTTGCACCTGGAGAAATCCAGCCAGTCTGTAAAAATGGACATCCCTCTGACAGGAAAGCAGATAGTCTGGGTTGCTAGCACAAACAAGGCAATATTTATTTGTTTGATGCCATCTGGCTGATATTGCAAATGCCACCCAATGGTGCCTCAAATGACATGGAAGTTGTGTGTACAGTGTCTTTTACTGCCACTGGCAATGCTGAGCTCTTAGTTCAGGTGGGCTCTAGGTCACCCGACAAGTAGATGGTACAACTCCACTAGCAACTCATGATGGGAGTGCAGCATTCTGAAGCATTGTCTGTTGGAAAGGTTGAGATATGGCCACTTGAGTCTGTTATCATTGGGACTCTGAAGGCATGCTTCAGGTACCTGATAGATCTGGGGGAGCAGTCCGGTACAGTGCTGTTAGGTTGCCTCATAAAAATATAGCATGAGTGTTTTGCAAGTGAGTGCCAAATACCTCTAATGGTATTTCAAGCACCTGTCCTCCCCGAGATTGCTCCTCCTCCTCTTCTTCTCAAAGCACAGTTAAAGGGGAATCCCTAAGGGAAACACCACTGTGTCCTGTGCTTTATGGCTGTAATAATCTGCACAACACCTGGAGCAACGCTGAAGCTATTAGCAAGCCGGAAATAGAAACAGCTCCAAAACAGCAACAAAAAGAATTCTTCAGCAACTAAATTTGAGTAAGTAAATTATCCTAATATAGTGGCTTTTAACAGTTGTTATAAGTTTAGGGTCTTGCCTTAGCTATGCTTTGGGGTACAGTAGTGCTTGTCACTCCCATTAGTACCTTACATTTCAGGGTGTGCCCATAATACCAGAGGAGGGGGTCAGGAAATGTGGCACCAGGTGGCCGCCTAGGGAAGGTGCTGGCAGGCCCAGCCCACATGTTCTGGCAGACAAGTGGATCTGCCCCGTTTGTAGGGTCTGAGCAGATACCTGAAGAATTTCTGGAGTTTTCCAGGCCAGGACTCCAGCCTGCAGATTTTAGTGGGCACCACTATTTGCCTCTTGGCAGAGCTGCATGCCAGGCGGATCCCAGCATTCAGGTCACTGGGAGGTAGGGAGGCCGGGGCTGAGGAAATTCACACCAGGGAAATCCCTCCTGTCGGTCGCACCCCCTCTGACATCATGGGCCAGGAAGTTCTGCTTGCTCCAGGCCTGTTAGGAATTGTCACCAGTGTGATTCTGAGCAAAGACCCGGCATAGCTGGCTACCACCAAAATTTCCATCTCCTGCACTTGGCTTGTGTCCCGCATTCGCTGTTAGGTCCGAAAATGTTTGGGGTCCCAATACATTTAACCATAAAACCTTTTATGATAGAGGGCATGCTCCTAGTGTCTTCTATTATAAACATTTTCAGGAAATAATCATTTAGTATGCTCAAGATTCTTTCTTCATCCTTAGTTTCAAACATTTTTGAAACCTTAAGGACCCCAATTATTTTTTGACAACCTTCCTTCAGTTACAATAATTTCTTACTGTCATGTTTGGTTTCCACAGCTATGCTTGTTCACTTCATGCTGTCTCAATCTATTTAGGCTCACCTTTCTTTAATTGGCATTTACTAGCACTTGGTATAGGCTATATCCTGGATGTCCTTCAAGCTATTCTTTTTCTCATCAACTGAAGTTTTCTCCCCGGTGAATTTCTTTAAGCTCTTCTTCTATTGCTTTGAAGTTGGCCCTTTTAAAGTTGAATACCTGAGCATTGGTTTCTAGTATTGCTTTAATGCAGATGACATCCCATTTCATGAGCAGGCTGGGCCTATACCCATTGGAATTTAGAAGAATGAGAGGTGACCTTATCGAAACATATAAGATACTGAGGGGGCTCGACAAGGTAGATGCAGAGAGGATGTTTCCCCTCGTGGGTAAATCTGGAACTCGGGGGCACAGTCTCAGAATAAAGGGGCGCCCTTTTAGAACTGAGATGAGGAGGAATTTCTTCTCTCAGAGGTTCGTAAATCTGTGGAATTCTCTGCCCCAGAGAGCTGTGGAGGCTGGGTCATTAAATACATTTAAAGTGCAGATAGACAAATTTTTGCAAGATAAGGGAGCGAAGGGTTATGGGGAGCAGGCTGGGAAGTGGCTTTGAGCCCAAGATCAGCCATGATCTTAGTGAATGGCGGAGCAGGCTCGAGGGGCCAAGTGGCCTATTCCTGCTCCTATTTCTTATGTTCTTATCATGTTATGGTCACTGTTGCCAACGATAATGTCTTTCTCATTGGGTGAGGACAGGATTGAGTCTAGAAGTGATGTTTTCCATGGTCGAATACCATGGTGACACTCACTAATTTGGCTCAGTCAGTCAGCTTGATTTTACGATCCTGGTAAAATTGAGGCTGCGCACGAACGTGACATGGGCACATGCATGGGGGTAGAATGGGGGTCTGCCTCACCTAATTTTGCAATGTAAATCCTACCCCTTCATTTGCTTAGACTCCCTACACATGGAAAATGGGTGCAGCAAGTCAGGACTACAACCTGACGGGCTGCTAATCAAAAAATCTGACATGCCAGCAGCATTTAAAGGGATGATGTTTGCGTTTAAAGTGTGATAATTTGTAAGATTAGGATCACAGGCTCACACACAGATTACCCAACAGAGCTTTAGAGGTTGTAAGGCTTTTATTAAAGAGCTACAGTTTTAAAGCATAATCAGATATTACTTATGGTTTAAGCCGAGTATAATAGACATACAACCCGTGACAGTAGGAGCGATCTACGACTCCCGAATCGGAATGCCACAAACGGACGGACGGGGAGGCAGTACGGTGGTCTCGGATTGGGTGGATTCCTGCAGTCTGCTGCAATGGTCACTTCCGCTGGGTCATCTCTCAAGCTGTTGGAGGTATGAGGCCATCAGCCACCCCAGAGGCTAAACTTGACCAAGGTGTTAGGCCGTAGCCAGCTGGGGGAAGCCTTCACCCCTGACTGCCTGATTTCCTCTCTCGGTCGTCTATATTTATAGTTATTTCGGTGGGCTGGTAATCACCTGGTGTGAATCATTTGATCCCCATCCTATTGTCCAATTGTGAAGCGGGAAGGCAACCCTCACCGTCCCTTTCTGCATGACTGACAAGGCTTCCCTCTTATCTTTCTGAGGAATGTTTTGTCAAGTTTCTTCAAGGGCATTTTATGGCTTCGTGGCTCCTTGTTATCTAGCAGGTGCTATTCTCCCAGTTTCCTTGCATTTTACAATTCCCTTATCACTTCTATTTGTCTTTTGATGCTTGATATCCGACCTTGCTGGCATTTCTGCTCTCTGTTCCCGGCTGCATGTTGTCAGCCTCTGTTCTAAGAATTAAAACCCATCTTTGAATCTAACAGCTATTTCTTACAAATTTCCCTTAAAGAGGAGACACTTTTTTACTGACCTAACTATCATTCCTCTCTGAAAGAATGGCTGCAAGGAATAACATGGGTAAAACTACCTCTTTCAATGGTGAAGCCCTGAGGATCCCTCTGTGGGAGGTACAGCAAAGGGGGGTGGGAGGGGAGCTCTTTCTGTGGCAAAGGATGTGATGGAGCAGATTAGTGGGATCTCCTAGGTACAACAATAAGTGTGAAAGAAGTTCTCAGGCATCTGCATAAGTGCCAAGGTAAGTGAGCTTCCCTTTTCACACATGCTGCCTCATTCCAGGAGGATCGCAGCAACCCATCTATTTACCGCCACCATTGCTCCTCCTACTTGGGAGCATTTTAGCACAGTTTAAGGTTAAGGAGTAGCTCGAGCACACCTTACAGAGTCGGCAAGCAATGTACAGGCATAGGGATTAGGTGTGGTGGAGCCTGGTGACTGAAGATGCAGCTACCAAAGGCAGGGCAAAGGGAGGGGGATGCACAATAAGCCAGGGTCAGAGGAACCCAAAGTTCGGGGGTAAGAGAGATTGCATGGCTGGAGGAAGTAACAAAGATAGGATGGGGACGAGGGCGTGATGGGATTTTAACACGAGGAGTGGGGTTGCTGTGAGGAGGTCTGCTGGCCATGTAGGTTACATCAATACTAATCTGCTCTCTTGCGAATCCTGCCAGCTGGTAGAAGTTCAGTGCTCTCTCCATTTGGTGTGTCTTTTCTCCTGGGAATCTGATAAAGATGTTTGCCCTGACAAACATGGCATTAGTCACTTGCCTTACACAGGAATGAGTGCACTCTAGCTTATCAGGCAGATATCCGCTGCAGTGGCCTGGAAGGATCCTGTTGTATAGAAGCTTAATGACATGGTGACCCTGACAGCAACAGGTAGAACTGTCCCAGCCTTTGAAGTTGTTTGTAAGTCGGGCCACAGCAGATGGCATCACTTGGTCGCTGCTTTTGCAGTGACGCAGAGGCAATGAAGACAAGTCTCCTGCTTAGGTAGGAGTAGCATGGTCTGTCTACACTCCTGAGAACCTGTACACGTTATCAAGTCAGTGGCTGACAGCACCATAAAAAACATTTGTTCTGTCTTTGGATTTATTTGAATAGCCAATTTGGTTACAGGTGGAACAGAATTGGTTATTCAAGTTACAAGTGGAGTGTAATGCCTAAAAATAAAGCTGGGGCACATGACTCGCATTAGAATAATTATAATCAGAAAAAATATATATATAATGCATGACTTTAGGCGATGGCCTTTAATCATGAATAAAGTGTCTTCATTTTACCAAGTATATTGTAATGACTCTAAAGTAGATTTCATACACCTATGATTTATTAGTTAATTTTTCTTTATTAATCCCATTTTCTGAACATAATATTGCAGTAAGATCTCTGTATGATTTTATTGAGAAACAGGGCCTAATAGAACATGTATAATATCTTGTTAATGGAAATACTGCAGACTTTATTAGATCAAAGAAAGATGTACACATTAGTATTAAATCCCTGACGACAAGTGCTGCCCAAAGATTATCTATGCTGTGACATGAATTCTTTTGGAAGTAGTACTATCTTGATAGCCAAAACAAGATTATTTATAGAATAAAATTCTAATTTATATTGAGACGTGCAGAAAATTCTCCTTACTTTGACGAGCATTTTGCTTAATGGCCAATAAACATCACTCGCATACTTCAATCCCCTTTCTTAATTATTAGATTAACAAATTATACAGATTTCTGTGATTTCTAAGTACTTGAGCACATAATCATGGCTGACACTCCCCTGCAGTACTTGGGGACTGCTGTATTGTCAGAGGTGCTGTTGTTTGGATGAGACATTAAACTGACTGCTTATTCTGGTGGTTCATGTGGATGTTGAAGGTCCTATGGCACTTTCCAAAGAAGAGCAAGGAGTTCCAACCAACACCATAAACTAAACAGATTTATCCGGTCACCCATCTCATGGCTGTTTGTAGGATCTTGCTGTGTGCAAAATGGTGGTTACATAATGACATCTATTGCACTTCAGAATAACTGATTCTTTGTAAAAACACTTTGAGATATTTCTGAGAAACATGATGAGGCACATGTTCTTTCTTCTCTTCATTTAGTTCATCTTGCAGTGATGGCTAATTATTGTGCTCATTAAGGTAAGGGATCTTATCACTGAGGAATGGTATCCACTAACGCATTGTCAACTACAAGCATTGTCCAATCAGGTATCACATGGTTAGATGCAGAGTGAAGCCCTACTCTGACTAATAGTGCACCTTAAGCCCAATCTCAGAACAGCATCCACTGTTGCAAAAATGTGACAATTTCCCATTTCCCACACAGGAAGGCCTTGTGCCCTCTCTAAGTGATATTGGCCCAGATATTCTGGGCAGAGGGCAGCGATCTGGAAAAATCTGCGCCCTTACCTGAGGACTCCCAGGACACGCACAATTCCGGTGCTGGGCCTCTCCAAACTGCAAGTATGCAGGGCCCACGTATCCCAGGGGCGCAGGTAGTTCGCAGGGTCCCTGGGATCACGTGGGCCATGGGCCATGGGAAGCCAATCACAGAAGGGAATCTCCCTTCATACATTTGACAGGATAACCTGTCAAATATATGAATGGCGATCACCCCCAAAACATAGTAATAAATAAAAATTAAAAAATCACATTTTTAAAATGACTTGAAATTACAATAAACTAAGTATTTTAAACAAAAATTTAAAGTTTTGAAAAAAATAGTTGAAGTTTTTTACGGGGCTAAAAATAAACTTAGCTTTTTTAAAAGTATTTTTAAATGATAAATCAGTGAAACATAGAAACATAGAAACATAGAAGATAGGAGCAGGAGTAGGCCATTCGGCCCTTCGAGCCTGCTCCGCCATTCAATGAGATCATGGCTGATCATCCAAATTCAGTACCCTGTCCCTGCCTTCTCCCCATAACCCTTGATCCCTTTAGCCTTAAGAAATATATCCAACTCTTTTTTGAATATATTTAATGAACTGGCCTCCACCGCCCTCTGTGGCAGAGAATTCCACAGGTTCACCACTCTCTGGGTGAAGAAATTCCTCCTCATTTCAGTCCTAAATGGCTTACCCCTTATCCTTAGACTGTGACCCCTGGTTCTGGACTCCCCGGCCATCATAAACATCCTTCCTGCATCTAGTCTGTCCAGGCCTGACAGAATTTTATAAGTTTCGATGAGATCCCCTCTCAATCTTCTAAACTCCAGTGAGTATAAGCCCAATCGACACAATCTCTCCTCATACGTCATTCCTGCCATCCCAGGTATCAGCCTGGTGAATCTTCGCTGCACTCCTGCCATGGCAAGAACGTCCTTCCTCAGGTAAGGCGACCAAAACTGCACACAGTACTCAAGATGTGCTCTCACCAAGGCCCTGTACAACTGTAGCAAGACATCCTTGTTCCTGTACTCGAACCCTCTTGTTACGAAGGCCAACATACCATTTGCCTTCTTAACCGCCTGCTGCACCTGCATGCTTACCTTCAGCGACTGGTGCACAAGAACACCCAGGTCTCTTTGCACTTCCCCTTCTCCCAATCTATTGCCATTCAAATAATAATCTGCCTTCCTGTTTGTGCCACCAAAGTGGATAACCTCACATTTATCCACATTATAGTGCATTTGCCATGTTTCTGCCCAATCACCCAATCTGTCCAAATCGTACTGGAGTTTCACAACATCCTCCTCACAGCTTACCCTCCCACCCAGCTTTGTGTCGTCTGCAAATTTGGAGATATTACATCCAATTCCCTCATCCAGATCATTAATATATATTGTGAACAGCTGGGGTCCTAGGACCGATCCTTGCGGTACCCCACTAGTCACTGCCTGCCACTCGGAAAACGACCCATTTATTCCAACTCTTTGCTTTCTGTCCGCCAACCAGTTCTCTATCCAAGTCAATACCTTGCCCCCAATCCCATGTGCCTTAATTTTGCACGCTAATCTCTTATGTGGGACCTTATCGAAAGCCTTCTGAAAGTCCAAATACACCACATCCACTGGTTCTCCCTTATCTATTTTACCAGTTACATCCTCAAAAAATTCCAGTAGATTAGTCAAGCATGATTTACCTTTTGTAAATCCATGTTGACTTTGTCCGATCCTGTCACTGCTTACCAAGTGCTCTGCTATTACATCTTTTATAATAGATTCTAGCATTTTCCCCACTACCGATGTCAGGCTTACCGGTCTATAATTCCCCGCTTTTTCTCGACCACCTTTTTTGAATAGTGGGGTAACATTAGCTACCCTCCAATCCATGGGCACTGTTCCAGAGTCTATCGAGTTCTGGAAGATGACCAGCAATGCATCTACTATTTCCAGGGCCACTTCCTTAAGTACCCTGGGATGTAGATTATCAGGCCCTGGGGATTTATCGGCCTTTAGTCCCATCAATTTTCCTAACACCATTTCCCTACAAATACTAATTTCTTTCAGTTCCACCCTTTCATCAGGCCCTATGTTCCCCGGCATCTCTGGGAGGTTATTTGTGTCCTCCTTTGTGAAGACAGAACCAAAGTATGAATTTAGTTGGTCTGCCATTTCTTTGTTTCCCATTATAAATTCCCCTGATTCTGACTGTAAGGGACCTACGCTTGACTTCACCAATCTTTTTCCCTTCACATATCTATAAAAGCTTTTACAGTCAGTTTTTATGTTCCCTGATAGCTTACTCTCATATTCTATTTTCCCTTTCTTAATTAATCCCTTTGTCCTCCTTTGTTGAATCCTAAACTGCTCCCAATCCTCAGGATTATTGCTTTTTCTGGCCAATTTATATGTCGTCTCCTTGGATCTTATGCTATCCCTAATTTCCCTTGTTAGCCATGGCTGATTCACCTTTTTTGTTTTATTTTTATGCCAAACTGGGATGAACAACTTCTGTAGCTCATCCATTCGGTCTTTGAATGTTTGCCATTGCCTATCCACCGTCAACCCTTTGAGTGCCATTCCCCAATCAATCCTACCCAACTCGCTCCTCAGACCATCGTAGTTTCCTTTATTTAAATTGAGGACCCTAGTCTCTGAGTCAACTACTTCATTCTCCATCTTAATGAAGAATTCGATCATATTATGATCGCTCAGACCCAAGGGGCCTTGTACAACAAGATTGCTAATTAATCCTTTGTCGTTACATAATACCCAGTCTAAGATAGCCTGATCTCTGGTTGGTTCCTCGACATATTGGTAAAAAAAATTTTTTTCTTTTTTTTACTTTTTTCAATTCTTATCCTGGTAAAAGCAGCCCTTATGCCTGCTTTTACCAGGCACAAGAATTGTAAGGGTTTTCTGCAGGCGGAGGGTCTCCAAAAAGTGGAACTACAGGAAACTTTGCGATATCCGGCACCGACAGGACCGGCGTGATGCCAATCTATGAAAACTTCCGGACAGACCAGCGCTAATGTTGAAGGATACGGAGGTTTTCATCTCCGTATCTGACAACAAACACTGTTGCTTAGCAACAGCTTGTAAACAGTCGGCCTGTACCTTGGAAGCATCTCTGTAGCTTAGCAACAGCTTCAGAGAAGCTTTCCAGAGACTGACTGTTTAAAAAAATGCTAGGAGAAGAAAAAAAAACCGAACAAAACGGCTGCTGATTTCTGCCGTTAGATCGAGGTTTCCGGCCATACAATCTCCGGATAAACCAAAGTTTCCTGTATCCGCCCGCAGAGGCCCTTCTCCAGGGCAGCCAGAGGATCTGTCAAGACCATTCTTGACTGATCGGAAATGCCAGTTTCCAGTGCATGTGCTGTGCGTGCCTGAAACCGGCATTTCCGATGTCCCTACGGGTGGGTACACAGCGCATACACACCCATAGGGATCGGAATATCCGGCCCATTGTCAATTTAGTGCCAAATTATGGGCAATCCTTACAGACTCAAGCCCACTAGGAACTGGGTTGATGTTCCCAAATTTATTTCACATAGGTCCCAGAGGTAAAAAGACAATAAGAGGTGATTTTCTGCATCTGTACTGCCAGCGGGGAAGTTTGCCTACTGGCAGTGTACATCAGAAATTTAGGTGCCCGCTGCCTGTGAATTTCCAACTATTCATTTTAATGGAGGAAATGCTGCTTTATACTCGTCTGCTTTGACATGAAAAGAGGAATTTTAGCCCTTAAAAGAGAATAATAGAAATAACGTAGAAAGGTGAAGACTAACAGAGATAGAGGAGACAGTAAGAGAGGGAGAGAGAGAAATAGAGAAAGGGGTAGTGTAACAGAGATAGAGGAGACAGTAAGAGAGGGAGAGAGAGAAATAGAGAAAGGGGTAGTGTAACAGAGATAGAGGCGACAGTAAGAGAGGGAGAGAGAGAAATAGAGAAAGGGGTAGTGTAACAGAGATAGAGGAGACAGTAAGAGAGGGAGAGAGAGAAATAGAGAAAGGGGTAGTGTAACAGAGATAGTGGAGACAGTAAGAGAGGGAGAGAGAGAAATAGAGAAAGGGGTAGTGTAACAGAGATAGTGGAGACAGTAAGAGAGGGAGAGAGAGAAATAGAGAAAGGGGTAGTGTAACAGAGATAGAGGAGACAGTAAGAGAGGGAGAGAGAGAAATAGAGAAAGGGGTAGTGTAACAGAGATAGAGGAGACAGTAAGAGAGGGAGAGAGAGAAATAGAGAAAGGGGTAGTGTAACAGAGATAGAGGAGACAGTAGCAGAGAGAGAGAAACAAGAAACGGGAGAGTAACAGAAACAAGTATTTCTACTGATCCCATAAAAAGCAGGATTCAGACAGCCTCCCATCCAGATCTCAGTAAAATTGATGAATGAAGTAATTAGACCTTGTCTGAATATAATTCCTTATGTGTTATGAACAAAAGCAAATCAATAAATAAAATAAGGAAATACGCTAGATATATTGCTCCATTTCACTAGCACATTTCTGAATTTTCTAGATGGATGCAGGCCCTGAAATCTAGAATAACAACCCATCCCGTCAGTGATTCACTACCATAATCCAAGGTCTGGGGATTCACACAAAGTTACAAAGTCCCCATACCTCTTAAGTTAGCTCTGTATGGTGTTGAAAGTTGGTACTTGACTCTTTTCCTATATGAGAGACAGACAAGGGAGGTGTGAAAGGAAATAAGGCAAGGAGAAATGCTGAAAGTCAAGGAAGAGGGAGAAGTCAATGGTAATCGAATTTAACAGGCAAAATAGAATTTAACAGACAGAAACAGGCAAGGTCAGTATAAGTGGGAAAGAAAAATAGATACAGCTAGAAACTGAAACAGAGAGAAATAGAAGGAAAGCAAAAATATACAGAAGGAATATCACACGGGCACCAAATTTTGTGGGGGCAAGTAAGAATATGATACCTTTATATACTCGCAGGTTATGAAAGGACTGTGTTATAAATCTCATCATCAAGAAACTACTTATGAAATAACGCTGGCCGGCCAGCTGGTGGCGCCGTCCAAGGAGTATAAATACTCGGGCATGGGCCCCAGCTTTCCAGGGACATTTTGTAAGACAAGGAACTAGTGAAGTACAACTAGACTTCCATGTTCTGAAACAAGTTAATTAAAGCCTTGCTTTATGCTCAAACCAAGTGCGTAGTGAGTTTTATTATGTCCGACTGCACAAGCTTTGACCTTTTCCATCACCTCCTGCTAGGTTTGCTGCAATACTGTCCCCTGGGGAGGGAGCACTGGAATGCCAAGTCAAGTAACCCTTCTCATATCCACTTCATCCGCCATCAAACAGGGTTTTGGGTGCTGCAGCACTCCAACACGTGGGGGGGAGAAATTCGGAATCGCCCCGTTTGAGGCACAATTATCGGCCGGGTGTAAAGTTTAACGCCTGGCGCTAATTATCACCTCCGACTGCAAACTTGGCTAAATCAGGCGCTACACACCTGTCTTAAGGCGCAAAGGCCGAGGAGCGAGGCGCTACCTCAGAGCGCTAGCGAAGCTCATGTGATGTCAGTCAGCAATGGAACACAGACACACTGATGCTGGTCAGTTCTTAAAGGGGAGGGTCGATTTTGCTCTCCAGCCACACCCTGCTCATTGCAGCCTTGAATCTCGGCCTGGAGAGACCAATATATCAATTCTTCTGGAAAGAACAATAGAGAGGCCCAGGGAAAGAGCTCAGAGTGCGGCCCCCATATTCTCTTCTAAGTCGATGCAAGGAAAGTCAAATCAAAATGAACCTGCAAAGTGCTGCTCAGTACCCAAAACTCCTTCACACAGCCTTGAATCTCTCCAGAAGTCTCTCTCTCTCTCAGAATGTGTGGTGCAAAAATGTCACTGACAAGAAAAGGCAGGAAGCGGTCGCCTTTTAATAGCGCTCCCCCAGTACCTTCCTGACTGCAAAACGTTCCCCTCAACCCGTCGTTGCTAGTGGCAGGTGGAAAGGTAGGGGGCGCCACTCAATATCCAGTCCAGGGTGCTACTGGGGCATTGCACGCTCAACTTACGTCACAATCTGTGGACGCAGGAGATCGTGGCGGTAGTGTTTAGCGCCGCCGCAAAATGTCTGGTCAATTTCGCAAGGGCGCTAACGGCAGGCACTAATCAACTGAATTTTTCCCCCCTGGTTTCGTACCCACACATTGATCTCTCCTTCCATAGTCGCCATCTACAATTAATTAGGGCTGATCACAGAAAATCTGGTTGGGTTAGAGCTGTGCAATTTTAGCAACATCAGAACCACAGAGATACAGAAAAGGGAGAGTAAGTGCGTGACATGCACACAGTTAGATAGACATACAGAGAGAGAAAACATTTGAGAGGTGTAGAGAAAAGAGAGAGAACAGAGGAATGAAACTTGCAGAAAGAGGAAGAAAGAGAAAACGATTTGTAAAATAGAAGGAAATAGACAGAAAGGCCTCAAAATTCCAGCAGGGGCATGCCCTATAACAGACCCTAAGTCCTCCTGAGCCTGCTAGAGTGCATCGGGAAACCCATCTCAATGTCGGAGCAGTGGATGTTGCTCATGCAGCAGAGAGAAGGCCCAGCCAGGGCCAACCGGAAAAATATTTTTACATCTTTTGCTCCCGAGCATTTGAAAAGCTAGAAACAGTGGAGCGTCAAAGGGACTTGGTGGTCCATATACATAGATCATTAAAATGTCATGGACAGGTACAGAAAATAATCAAAAAGGCTAATGAAATGCTGGCCTTTATATCTAGAGGACTAGAATACAAGGGGGTAGAAGTTATGCTGCAGCTGTACAAAACCCTGGTTAGACCACACCTGGAGCACTGTGAGCAGTTCTGGGCACCACACCTTAGGAAGGATATATTGGCCTTGGAGGGAGTGCAGCATAGATTTACCAGAATGATACCCGGACTCCAAGAGTTAAATTACGAGGTGAGGTTATACAAACTCAGGTTGTATTCCCTGGAATTTAGAAGGTTAAGGGGCGATCTGATCAAAGTTTTCAAGATATTAAGGGGAACACATAGGATAGATAGAGAGAAACTATTTCCGCTGGTTGGGGATTCTAGGACTGGGGGCATAGTCTAAAAATTAGAGCCAGACCTTTCAGGAGTGAAATTAGGAAACACTTCTACACACAAAGGGTGGTAGAAGTGTAGTGTATGTACCCGTCTACCTTTAAGGGAACTATTGAATGTAACCGTTCACCTTTAAGAGAACTACTTTAGGTGTGGCACTATTTGTTTGGCTTCTGTATACTGTAATACCGATAGTGACCACACCAGTATATAAGTGTTGTGGCAGGATTGCTGGGGCAGATTCGCCCGGACCTTCGAATAGTAAAGGCCTGTTTTGTTTGTTACTTCTGAAGTCTGTGTATTTATTAACTGCACAACCCACAGACTTTACAGTGGCGACGAGTCCGATCGTACCCTGCGGCAAGATTACCAAAGCAAGAAGAGCGTCGAAGAGAGGCAACCGCCCTCGTCGTGCTGCTGGAAGAAAACACGAGGCTGCAGCAGGAGAAAGGTGGAAGACTTTAGCAACAAAAGCTTCCATTAGCAACAGGCACTGACTACCCTTCTACCACGGTGCGGAGTGAGCCGATCAGCAGGGAACAAGGCGGCCGAAGAGACTGTGAGTAGGGGAAGGTGTAGAAGTATCCGGAGGATAAGGGCAGAGCACTCGACCTCGGTCGAGGGGGAGCTGTGCCAGCCAAAAGTCGGGTCCAACGGCGTCGGGTGACAGCCGGACCGCGATCGGCGGGAAAAATCCGGGCAGCGGCCGCAGCCACGAAGCGCTGAGCCTGCGAGTAGGCGCGGGAAGAGAAACCCAGCCGCAGCCGGGGAGGGAAACACCGGTCTGCGAGAGGGCTGGGGAGGCGAACGGGAACCGTGCGGGTGAGAGCCGGGTGCGGAGAGAGAGACTGCGAGGAGCCAGTCCAGCGGCTGAGCTGTTCTCCACCAACGGGGTACTCAGAGCCGGCAAAACCGAACGTGCGGGAGTGGGTGAGAGACACAGCCGAAAACGGGGTGAGAGACTGCGCGAGAGCCAGTCCAGCGGCTGAACTGTTCTCCACCAACGGGGTACCCAGGGCCGGTAGCACCGAACGTGCGGGTGAGAGAGCGACAGAGCCGGGGACGGAGAGAGAGACTGCGCGAGAGCCAGTCCAGCGGCTGAACTGTCCTCCGTTAACGGGGTGTACCCAGCGCCGGTAGAGCCGTGCGGGCGGGAGGAAAAGACATAGCCGAGTAAGGGGAGCTGTGCGGAAGCCAGCCAGCGGCTGAACCTGTCCGCTGTGGGGGAAGCGTACCCCTTCCACCGGGAAGAAACGCGGGAAGCCGCCATTAGGCGGAGAAGACGCCAGAAGCGGGAAACCGCCATTGAAGTGGGCGGGGCGAGAAAGGAAGAGCGGGAAACCGCCATTTTCGCGGGAAAACCGCCATCTTGATTGACATACCGCCATTGAAGCGGGCGGGGAGAGAAGGAAAGAGCGGGAAACCGCCGATTTCGCGGGAAAACCGCCATCTTAGAAACAAACAAATAAATAAGAATACTTAAAGAAATACTGGTGCTGCTCCCAAGGGAAGAAAAATGCCTAAGCGAGGGAATATTAACAACTTTAATTCTGAAATAGAAGACTGGGCCACGTACGTGGAACGCATCGAGATCTATTGTGAAGCCAACAAAATAGAGGAAGACGACAAGGCGATAACATTGTTAAACTCGATGGGCGCAAAGACATACGGGCTCTTGAAGGATTTAGTAGCACCAGCTAAACCGGCGGATCAGTCTTTCGAAGAGATTGTGGTTGTTCTGAAGGACCACTTGAACCCCACACCGTTGATGTTGGCTGAACGATTCAAATTCTATGCAAGAACGCAACGGAAAGACGAAAACAACGCAGAATACTTGGTCGAACTGCGTAGGCTAGCGAAATACTGCCAGTTCGGAGGGAATCTGACAGAGGCACTGCGAGACAAGTTCGTAGGCGGATTGTCCAAGGAAGGGACGCAAAAGCGCCTACTAGAAGAGAACGACCTTACACTTGACAGGGCTGTCCTTATAGCCGCATCACACGAAGCCGCAGCGAAAGGAACGGCAGAAATGCAACTAAAGGCGGCGGCGCTCGGGGTGGACCAAATTACCTCGAGTACAACAAAATGCTATCGTTGTGGGAAGACAACACACGACCAGAATCAATGCTGGTTTAAGAACCAAGAATGTAGGAAATGTGGCAAACTGGGTCACATCGCTAAGGTATGCCGGTCAGGGAAGAAGACCAACAACCAAAGGAAGCCATCACAAGAAAAGTACAACAAGGTATACAAGGGGGCTGAGAAGAGTTCAGACGAACAGAATCCAGACTCAGATCCAAATGGCCAGGAGCTGGGTAGTCTGAGTATCCACCATGTGAGTAAGGAAGCTGACCTACAAACTATCTGGGTCATGCTAAAAATAGCTGGAGTCCAAGTGACAATGGAGTTGGACACTGGATCAGCTGTATCAGTCATAAATCGAGGGGATTACCACCGGCTATTCTCACACATACCCTTAAGAGATACCAAGTTCGTATTGCAGACATACACGGGGCATAAAGTATACCCCATGGGAAAAATAAGAGTCAAGGTGAGAGATAGGGGTAAAGAACACCCAAGAATGAACTTGTATGTACTACATGAGGGAGGACCACCACTTCTAGGACGGGAGTGGATCAAGAAAATAGACATGGAATGGCACTACCTACAAGCAATGACGAGTGAGGACTCGGTGCAGACAAGCAGCTCAGACTCTGAGCCGGAAGACCATAAGTCCAGCCCACGTATGAAAAACAAGGTTAACATGAACTCACTGACTAAGGTTGGAAAAACGATGGCGTGCATAAAGACAGAGAATTCTGAGTCTGTTCAAGTCACAGACATAGGCATTACGGAGGAACACCAAGCTCGAACTCAACGTTATTTCAAAGTACGACAACAATTCGAACAATTAAGTTACCGTCTCGTACAGGAGATGAAAACAATGAAAAAGTTCTATGACACCGAATGGGAGAGTCTGGAAAGACAACAGAACCTGCTGGCTCAAGCAGAGAGCGACCATAGAGCCATCGTGACCAATTACCGATCACACCTCCCTTATGATGTTCAGGAGTTAGAATATTTGCATGATCTAGAGATACAGCATAAAGGCAAACCACGCTACACTGAGGATTTTGTTCTGTAATTGGAGACGGAGCTAGTGCAGGCAAGGTTAAGAGAAGCTGAATCGCAGTGTGCACTTAAAGAGATGCAGAAAAAAATCTTGGACATGGAAAAGAGAAACGCTTCTTTACCTGATGTGAATAATGTGGCCATGTTGCAAGAGGAGCTTATCACTCAGTTAAATGAAAATAAAGGGAAAATGACTGAGATAGACTGCAAGAATAAAGAAGATTTGATGGCAGTGAGACTTCAAGAGGCAGATAACATAGCAGCCTTGGCTGAACTCCAACAGGAAATTGCGAAAGAAGCAAATGAAGAGGAATCTTCAGGAAGCCGGGATTTTATTCCAGTTCTTCTCTACGACTCCTTACAAGCAGAGTGTGAGAAGTGGAAAGAACAGTATGAACAGGCCCAGGCTACAATTCCGGAGGGGATTAACTCGGCAACCTCCGAAAAGCTAGTTTCAGTAGAAGCATATGAACAACTAAAGGTTGAACATGAGCAAGAAGTCCAAAGGCTGCAGGAAATTCTTGATGAGCTCAAGGCCAAGACAGACTCATCGGTAGAAGTTCCATCCATAGATGAGAATTTAGCGGTGAAAGACATGGCAGAACATGAAAGACAAGATGTCCAAGAACTCATAAAAATATTGGAGGAAACCCAAGACAAATATGAGGCGGCAATGACCGAGGTTCAACGACTTGAAGAGCAGAGTCAACTGGGAATCCTTTCAGTGGAAGGGAAGGAAACTGTAAGAAACACAGAGACTGTAAGAATGGGCTCTGAACATGAGCTTGGGAGCATCAAGGCGCAACTTCTTCGAGCGCTTGAAACCAAAGTACAAGAGGAAAGGAAGGTGAAAGCATTGGAGGGAAAGGTGGATGAAATGGTGAAGACTCTGATCCACAGAGTCCCCGCGGAAGAGTTAACGGTCAGCCAACTCCTTCACATGCTGAGAGACAAGACTCCACAATGGGAACACGAGCTTCAATCTGCAAAGGGAAGGAATTCGGAGCTCCCAAAAGTTACAGAAATAACTGAGGTGGCAACACAGATTTTGTGTTACAGTTTACTCTATGAAGAGTTCATTGAATCACGTCAATGTGAACAGAAGAATGTTGAAACAGCTGCTTCAGTAGAAGGATTAAATAGCCTGATACCGCAATCCCCGGTGGAAGGGAAGGTATTGAACTCACAAATGAGGTCAGTAGTGAAAGAATGGCAGTCAACCCAGGAAGAGCGGGATGAATATGAATGCATGAAGAAGTCTTTTCAAGAAAGATGTCTAGGGAAGGAACCACCGTCAGCTAACGTCCAGACGGGTGAGGAGGAAGAAGAAGGCTCTCTCGCTGGCCTAACTCAGGACGAACCCGAATATTACCATGACCTGTTGAGTGACACTGAATATTACGAGGATGTGGTCTGCCCAGCTTGTGATGAAAACTCCCAAAGTGCTGAAATCCGGAGGAAGCACTTAAGGTCTAAGGAACATAGAGAGTTGGTGGCGCTACAGCTGGCAGCCGAGAAAGGAGCTCCGAGAGTTTCAAAAAGGCAGAAAAGAAAAAGAAGAAGCAGAAGATAATAACTGTCTAAAATATTAGCACTTCTACCATCTCAGGCGGAACACTACGAAAGGAGCTAAATTAGTTGAAAAACTGGAAAATGTCAAGACAGCCAGTTGGTTGTAAAAGTCCGCACTGCTGGTTCAACAGGACGAAAGTTCAAGCTGTTACGTCAAGAAAAAGGCTATGGAGGAGTCACGCTAGCCAGGTGAACCGGCTACACCAAAGAAATGTTGTTCGGAACGAGTCAAGATCAGAGACTGAACCTATGAACTGTTTCTGCAGAGACTGAACCTGTGAACTGTTCCCACCGAGATTATATCTGTAAATTGTTTTATATGACATTGACTCCACTGAGATTATATCTGTAATTGTTTATAGGAAGTTGAAGATATGTATGTTTAACGGAGACTCTGTAAGTAATAAGCTAAAAAGGGAGGATTGTAGTGTATGTACCCGTCTACCTTTAAGGGAACTATTGAATGTAACCGTTCACCTTTAAGAGAACTACTTTAGGTGTGGCACTATTTGTTTGGCTTCTGTATACTGTAATACCGATAGTGACCACACCAGTATATAAGTGTTGTGGCAGGACTGCTGGGGCAGATTCGCCCAGACCTTCGAATAGTAAAGACCTGTTTTGTTTGTTACTTCTGAAGTCTGTGTATTTATTAACTGCACAACCCACAGACTTTACAGTGGCGACGAGTCCGATCGTACCCTGCGGCAAGATTACCAAAGCAAGAAGAGCGTCGAAGAGAGGCAACCGCCCTCGTCGTGCTGCTGGAAGAAAACACGAGGCTGCAGCAGGAGAAAGGTGGAAGACTTTAGCAACAAAAGCTTCCATTAGCAACAGGCACTGACTACCCTTCTACCACGGTGCGGAGTGAGCCGATCAGCAGGGAACAAGGCGGCCGAAGAGACTGTGAGTAGGGGAAGGTGTAGAAGTATCCGGAGGATAAGGGCAGAGCACTCGACCTCGGTCGAGGGGGAGCTGTGCCGGCCAAAAGTCGGGTCCAACGGCGTCGGGTGACAGCCGGACCGCGATCGGCGGGAAAAATCCGGGCAGCGACCGCAGCCACGAAGCGCTGAGCCTGCGAGTAGGCGCGGGAAGAGAAACCCAGCCGCAGCCGGGGAGGGAAACACCGGTCTGCGAGAGGGCTGGGGAGGCGAACGGGAACCGTGCGGGTGAGAGCCGGGTGCGGAGAGAGAGACTGCGAGGAGCCAGTCCAGCGGCTGAGCTGTTCTCCACCAACGGGGTACTCAGAGCCGGCAAAACCGAACGTGCGGGAGTGGGTGAGAGACACAGCCGAAAACGGGGTGAGAGACTGCGCGAGAGCCAGTCCAGCGGCTGAACTGTTCTCCACCAACGGGGTACCCAGGGCCGGTAGCACCGAACGTGCGGGTGAGAGAGCGACAGAGCCGGGGACGGAGAGAGAGACTGCGCGAGAGCCAGTCCAGCGGCTGAACTGTCCTCCGTTAACGGGGTGTACCCAGCGCCGGTAGAGCCGTGCGGGCGGGAGGAAAAGACATAGCCGAGTAAGGGGAGCTGTGCGGAAGCCAGCCAGCGGCTGAACCTGTCCGCTGTGGG
The DNA here is from genome assembly GCF_052327205.1 of Somniosus microcephalus. NCBI lineage: Eukaryota > Metazoa > Chordata > Chondrichthyes > Squaliformes > Somniosidae > Somniosus > Somniosus microcephalus. The sequence continues at coordinate 16,108,003 of NC_141000.1, read as the reverse complement.
GGAAGCGTACCCCTTCCACCGGGAAGAAACGCGGGAAGCCGCCATTAGGCGGAGAAGACGCCAGAAGCGGGAAACCGCCATTGAAGTGGGCGGGGCGAGAAAGGAAGAGCGGGAAACCGCCATTTTCGCGGGAAAACCGCCATCTTGATTGACATACCGCCATTGAAGCGGGCGGGGAGAGAAGGAAAGAGCGGGAAACCGCCGATTTCGCGGGAAAACCGCCATCTTAGAAACAAACAAATAAATAAGAATACTTAAAGAAATACTGGTGCTGCTCCCAAGGGAAGAAAAATGCCTAAGCGAGGGAATATTAACAACTTTAATTCTGAAATAGAAGACTGGGCCACGTACGTGGAACGCATCGAGATCTATTGTGAAGCCAACAAAATAGAGGAAGACGACAAGGCGATAACATTGTTAAACTCGATGGGCGCAAAGACATACGGGCTCTTGAAGGATTTAGTAGCACCAGCTAAACCGGCGGATCAGTCTTTCGAAGAGATTGTGGTTGTTCTGAAGGACCACTTGAACCCCACACCGTTGATGTTGGCTGAACGATTCAAATTCTATGCAAGAACGCAACGGAAAGACGAAAACAACGCAGAATACTTGGTCGAACTGCGTAGGCTAGCGAAATACTGCCAGTTCGGAGGGAATCTGACAGAGGCACTGCGAGACAAGTTCGTAGGCGGATTGTCCAAGGAAGGGACGCAAAAGCGCCTACTAGAAGAGAACGACCTTACACTTGACAGGGCTGTCCTTATAGCCGCATCACACGAAGCCGCAGCGAAAGGAACGGCGGAAATGCAACTAAAGGCGGCGGCGCTCGGGGTGGACCAAATTACCTCGAGTACAACAAAATGCTATCGTTGTGGGAAGACAACACACGACCAGAATCAATGCTGGTTTAAGAACCAAGAATGTAGGAAATGTGGCAAACTGGGTCACATCGCTAAGGTATGCCGGTCAGGGAAGAAGACCAACAACCAAAGGAAGCCATCACAAGAAAAGTACAACAAGGTATACAAGGGGGCTGAGAAGAGTTCAGACGAACAGAATCCAGACTCAGATCCAAACGGCCAGGAGCTGGGTAGTCTGAGTATCCACCATGTGAGTAAGGAAGCTGACCTACAAACTATCTGGGTCATGCTAAAAATAGCTGGAGTCCAAGTGACAATGGAGTTGGACACTGGATCAGCTGTATCAGTCATAAATCGAGGGGATTACCACCGGCTATTCTCACACATACCCTTAAGAGATACCAAGTTCTTATTGCAGACATACACGGGGCATAAAGTATACCCCATGGGAAAAATAAGAGTCAAGGTGAGAGATAGGGGTAAAGAACACCCAAGAATGAACTTGTATGTACTACATGAGGGAGGACCACCACTTCTAGGACGGGAGTGGATCAAGAAAATAGACATGGAATGGCACTACCTACAAGCAATGACGAGTGAGGACTCGGTGCAGACAAGCAGCTCAGACTCTGAGCCGGAAGACCATAAGTCCAGCCCACATATGAAAAACAAGGTTAACATGAACTCACTGACTAAGGTTGGAAAAACGATGGCGTGCATAAAGACAGAGAATTCTGAGTCTGTTCAAGTCACAGACATAGGCATTACGGAGGAACACCAAGCTCGAACTCAACGTTATTTCAAAGTACGACAACAATTCGAACAATTAAGTTACCGTCTCGTACAGGAGATGAAAACAATGAAAAAGTTCTATGACACCGAATGGGAGAGTTTGGAAAGACAACAGAACCTGCTGGCTCAAGCAGAGAGCGACCATAGAGCCATCGTGACCAATTACCGATCACACCTCCCTTATGATGTTCAGGAGTTAGAATATTTGCATGATCTAGAGATACAGCATAAAGGCAAACCACGCTACACTGAGGATTTTGTTCTGTAATTGGAGACGGAGCTAGTGCAGGCAAGGTTAAGAGAAGCTGAATCGCAGTGTGCACTTAATGAGATGCAGAAAAAAATCTTGGACATGGAAAAGAGAAACGCTTCTTTACCTGATGTGAATAATGTGGCCATGTTGCAAGAGGAGCTTATCACTCAGTTAAATGAAAATAAAGGGAAAATGACTGAGATAGACTGCAAGAATAAAGAAGATTTGATGGCAGTGAGACTTCAAGAGGCAGATAGCATAGCAGCCTTGGCTGAACTCCAACAGGAAATTGCGAAAGAAGCAAATGAAGAGGAATCTTCAGGAAGCCGGGATTTTATTCCAGTTCTTCTCTACGACTCCTTACAAGCAGAGTGTGAGAAGTGGAAAGAACAGTATGAACAGGCCCAGGCTACAATTCTGGAGGGGATTAACTCGGCAACCTCCGAAAAGCTAGTTTCAGTAGAAGCATATGAACAACTAAAGGTTGAACATGAGCAAGAAGTCCAAAGGCTGCAGGAAATTCTTGATGAGCTCAAGGCCAAGACAGACTCATCGGTAGAAGTTCCATCCATAGATGAGAATTTAGCGGTGAAAGACATGGCAGAACATGAAAGACAAGATGTCCAAGAACTCATAAAAATATTGGAGGAAACCCAAGACAAATATGAGGCGGCAATGACCGAGGTTCAACGATTTGAAGAGCAGAGTCAACTGGGAATCCTTTCAGTGGAAGGGAAGGAAACTGTAAGAAACACAGAGACTGTAAGAATGGGCTCTGAACATGAGCTTGGGAGCATCAAGGCGCAACTTCTTCGAGCGCTTGAAACCAAAGTACAAGAGGAAAGGAAGGTGAAAGCATTGGAGGGAAAGGTGGATGAAATGGTGAAGACTCTGATCCACAGAGTCCCCGCGGAAGAGTTAACGGTCAGCCAACTCCTTCACATGCTGAGAGACAAGACTCCACAATGGGAACACGAGCTTCAATCTGCAAAGGGAAGGAATTCGGAGCTCCCAAAAGTTACAGAAATAACTGAGGTGGCAACACAGATTTTGTGTTACAGTTTACTCTATGAAGAGTTCATTGAATCACGTCAATGTGAACAGAAGAATGTTGAAACAGCTGCTTCAGTAGAAGGATTAAATAGCCTGATACCGCAATCCCCGGTGGAAGGGAAGGTATTGAACTCACAAATGAGGTCAGTAGTGAAAGAATGGCAGTCAACCCAGGAAGAGCGGGATGAATATGAATGCATGAAGAAGTCTTTTCAAGAAAGATGTCTAGGGAAGGAACCACCGTCAGCTAACGTCCAGACGGGTGAGGAGGAAGAAGAAGGCTCTCTCGCTGGCCTAACTCAGGACGAACCCGAATATTACCATGACCTGTTGAGTGACACTGAATATTACGAGGATGTGGTCTGCCCAGCTTGTGATGAAAACTCCCAAAGTGCTGAAATCCAGAGGAAGCACTTAAGGTCTAAGGAACATAGAGAGTTGGTGGCGCTACAGCTGGCAGCCGAGAAAGGAGCTCCGAGAGTTTCAAAAAGGCAGAAAAGAAAAAGAAGAAGCAGAAGATAATAACTGTCTAAAATATTAGCACTTCTACCATCTCAGGCGGAACACTACGAAAGGAGCTAAATTAGTTGAAAAACTGGAAAATGTCAAGACAGCCAGTTGGTTGTAAAAGTCCGCACTGCTGGTTCAACAGGATGAAAGTTCAAGCTGTTACGTCAAGAAAAAGGCTATGGAGGAGTCACGCTAGCCAGGTGAACCGGCTACACCAAAGAAATGTTGTTCGGAACGAGTCAAGATCAGAGACTGAACCTATGAACTGTTTCTGCAGAGACTGAACCTGTGAACTGTTCCCACCGAGATTATATCTGTAAATTGTTTTATATGACATTGACTCCACTGAGATTATATCTGTAATTGTTTATAGGAAGTTGAAGATATGTATGTTTAACGGAGACTCTGTAAGTAATAAGCTAAAAAGGGAGGATTGTAGTGTATGTACCCGTCTACCTTTAAGGGAACTATTGAATGTAACCGTTCACCTTTAAGAGAACTACTTTAGGTGTGGCACTATTTGTTTGGCTTCTGTATACTGTAATACCGATAGTGACCACACCAGTATATAAGTGTTGTGGCAGGATTGCTGGGGCAGATTCGCCCGGACCTTCGAATAGTAAAGGCCTGTTTTGTTTGTTACTTCTGAAGTCTGTGTATTTATTAACTGCACAACCCACAGACTTTACAGTGGCGACGAGTCCGATCGTACCCTGCGGCAAGATTACCAAAGCAAGAAGAGCGTCGAAGAGAGGCAACCGCCCTCGTCGTGCTGCTGGAAGAAAACACGAGGCTGCAGCAGGAGAAAGGTGGAAGACTTTAGCAACAAAAGCTTCCATTAGCAACAGGCACTGACTACCCTTCTACCACGGTGCGGAGTGAGCCGATCAGCAGGGAACAAGGCGGCCGAAGAGACTGTGAGTAGGGGAAGGTGTAGAAGTATCCGGAGGATAAGGGCAGAGCACTCGACCTCGGTCGAGGGGGAGCTGTGCCGGCCAAAAGTCGGGTCCAACGGCGTCGGGTGACAGCCGGACCGCGATCGGCGGGAAAAATCCGGGCAGCGACCGCAGCCACGAAGCGCTGAGCCTGCGAGTAGGCGCGGGAAGAGAAACCCAGCCGCAGCCGGGGAGGGAAACACCGGTCTGCGAGAGGGCTGGGGAGGCGAACGGGAACCGTGCGGGTGAGAGCCGGGTGCGGAGAGAGAGACTGCGAGGAGCCAGTCCAGCGGCTGAGCTGTTCTCCACCAACGGGGTACTCAGAGCCGGCAAAACCGAACGTGCGGGAGTGGGTGAGAGACACAGCCGAAAACGGGGTGAGAGACTGCGCGAGAGCCAGTCCAGCGGCTGAACTGTTCTCCACCAACGGGGTACCCAGGGCCGGTAGCACCGAACGTGCGGGTGAGAGAGCGACAGAGCCGGGGACGGAGAGAGAGACTGCGCGAGAGCCAGTCCAGCGGCTGAACTGTCCTCCGTTAACGGGGTGTACCCAGCGCCGGTAGAGCCGTGCGGGCGGGAGGAAAAGACATAGCCGAGTAAGGGGAGCTGTGCGGAAGCCAGCCAGCGGCTGAACCTGTCCGCTGTGGGGGAAGCGTACCCCTTCCACCGGGAAGAAACGCGGGAAGCCGCCATTAGGCGGAGAAGACGCCAGAAGCGGGAAACCGCCATTGAAGTGGGCGGGGCGAGAAAGGAAGAGCGGGAAACCGCCATTTTCGCAGGAAAACCGCCATCTTGATTGACATACCGCCATTGAAGCGGGCGGGGAGAGAAGGAAAGAGCGGGAAACCGCCGATTTCGCGGGAAAACCGCCATCTTAGAAACAAACAAATAAATAAGAATACTTAAAGAAATACTGGTGCTGCTCCCAAGGGAAGAAAAATGCCTAAGCGAGGGAATATTAACAACTTTAATTCTGAAATAGAAGACTGGGCCACGTACGTGGAACGCATCGAGATCTATTGTGAAGCCAACAAAATAGAGGAAGACGACAAGGCGATAACATTGTTAAACTCGATGGGCGCAAAGACATACGGGCTCTTGAAGGATTTAGTAGCACCAGCTAAACCGGCGGATCAGTCTTTCGAAGAGATTGTGGTTGTTCTGAAGGACCACTTGAACCCCACACCGTTGATGTTGGCTGAACGATTCAAATTCTATGCAAGAACGCAACGGAAAGACGAAAACAACGCAGAATACTTGGTCGAACTGCGTAGGCTAGCAAAATACTGCCAGTTCGGAGGGAATCTGACAGAGGCACTGCGAGACAAGTTCGTAGGCGGATTGTCCAAGGAAGGGACGCAAAAGCGCCTACTAGAAGAGAACGACCTTACACTTGACAGGGCTGTCCTTATAGCCGCATCACACGAAGCCGCAGCGAAAGGAACGGCGGAAATGCAACTAAAGGCGGCGGCGCTCGGGGTGGACCAAATTACCTCGAGTACAACAAAATGCTATCGTTGTGGGAAGACAACACACGACCAGAATCAATGCTGGTTTAAGAACCAAGAATGTAGGAAATGTGGCAAACTGGGTCACATCGCTAAGGTATGCCGGTCAGGGAAGAAGACCAACAACCAAAGGAAGCCATCACAAGAAAAGTACAACAAGGTATACAAGGGGGCTGAGAAGAGTTCAGACGAACAGAATCCAGACTCAGGTCCAAACGGCCAGGAGCTGGGTAGTCTGAGTATCCACCATGTGAGTAAGGAAGCTGACCTACAAACTATCTGGGTCATGCTAAAAATAGCTGGAGTCCAAGTGACAATGGAGTTGGACACTGGATCAGCTGTATCAGTCATAAATCGAGGGGATTACCACCGGCTATTCTCACACATACCCTTAAGAGATACCAAGTTCTTATTGCAGACATACACGGGGCATAAAGTATACCCCATGGGAAAAATAAGAGTCAAGGTGAGAGATAGGGGTAAAGAACACCCAAGAATGAACTTGTATGTACTACATGAGGGAGGACCACCACTTCTAGGATGGGAGTGGATCAAGAAAATAGACATGGAATGGCACTACCTACAAGCAATGACGAGTGAGGACTCGGTGCAGACAAGCAGCTCAGACTCTGAGCCGGAAGACCATAAGTCCAGCCCACGTATGAAAAACAAGGTTAACATGAACTCACTGACTAAGGTTGGAAAAACGATGGCGTGCATAAAGACAGAGAATTCTGAGTCTGTTCAAGTCACAGACATAGGCATTACGGAGGAACACCAAGCTCGAACTCAACGTTATTTCAAAGTACGACAACAATTCGAACAATTAAGTTACCGTCTCGTACAGGAGATGAAAACAATGAAAAAGTTCTATGACACCGAATGGGAGAGTTTGGAAAGACAACAGAACCTGCTGGCTCAAGCAGAGAGCGACCATAGAGCCATCGTGACCAATTACCGATCACACCTCCCTTATGATGTTCAGGAGTTAGAATATTTGCATGATCTAGAGATACAGCATAAAGGCAAACCACGCTACACTGAGGATTTTGTTCTGTAATTGGAGACGGAGCTAGTGCAGGCAAGGTTAAGAGAAGCTGAATCGCAGTGTGCACTTAAAGAGATGCAGAAAAAAATCTTGGACATGGAAAAGAGAAACGCTTCTTTACCTGATGTGAATAATGTGGCCATGTTGCAAGAGGAGCTTATCACTCAGTTAAATGAAAATAAAGGGAAAATGACTGAGATAGACTGCAAGAATAAAGAAGATTTGATGGCAGTGAGACTTAACTGAGGTGGCAACACAGATTTTGTCTGTGTACTTATTAACTGCACAACCCATAGACTTTACAAGAAGCTTGGAGCTCTCTTCCACAAATGGCAATTGATGCTAGATCAATTGTTAATTTTAAATCTGAGATTGATAGATTTTTATTAACCAAAGGTATTAAGGGATCGTGGGGAAAAGGCGGGTATATGGAGTTGGGTCTGTAGGGGGGCATCTTTTTCGGGGTTTACGGTAATTTACCTGGTCAGCAGCCTTTGCCTGCACTCTGACCAATCCCAAACAACGGTTTCAAATTGCTAAACCCACCCTTCCAGTTCTGACTGGAGGACTTATAATTAATGATATATTAAAACGGACAACTGGTCTGGATGTGAGAAAATCAACTTTTATTAAACTAAAGAAAACTACACCACACAATTTTAGTAATCACTGTACAATTGCTTAAATGGGGGGAAGACAGACGGCAAAATGAGGGATAAATGGCTACAATGTTAATTAAACAATCTTAGCAATTTCCCTTAAATTACCACCCCTTTAACTCCTTACTAGATTGCCTTGCTGAGGAGTCAGAAACCTGCTCACCTGTGGTCCAAGGAAATAAGAGAGAGAGATAGCTTCTCAGGAGCTATCTTTATATCCTGCCAGCTCCTGCTGTTTGGCGCTGAAAGGGTCTGTGTGCAAATTGGCGCCCAAAAATTCAAATACACAAGAGAAAGGCTATGATTGGCTGAGTCAGAGTGGTTTGAATGTGTCTACGTTCTGGGGCCGAAATGTTCCCGCCCACATCTGGAGTTTAATGGGTGATTCAAAAACCCATTCATTCCTTATCAAAGTCCTTTCCGTAGTTTTGATGTGTCCCATTATGTGTAAGTGGTGTTGAATGGGGTTGGATTTCGGTGTAAACAGAAGCCCTTTGTTCTGCGGTTCCCTGAAACCGCAGCCTGAGTGCTTTGTCAACAAGACAGCAGTTTCAATAAATAAACATTGATTGTCAGCAGGGAAGGGAAATCCCCTTTGATTGACAGAATCTGTGCCACTGTTTGATCCTCCCATTTACACAGACACTTTGAGCTGCTTCTTTTGTCCTTTTGGCCATGCTTTTCTGACGGCCATTTTCAAACCCCTCTGCAATTTACATAGTTCGAAACTCAGAGGTACCATTTTAATCTTAAAGTCCTGATGTTGTCCAAGAGTTCTGGGTATGCTTTTAAAACATTGTCCAACCCAGAGACAATTCAAATCACACAATTCTTCGTCCACGATGTTATCCAATATTTTCCGATCTTCAGGGATTTAGAGGATTTTTGCAAACCCCTACAGTCCTCCCTTTGGATACTTCCAACTTGATTGTAGTATCCACTCGAAGGAGTGAGCAAAATTTTCTGGCCCCCGACAAACAACCATCCCCTGTATTTACCTAATAGCTACCTACCACTGATCCCCCGACCCGTCTATTCCCCTCAAATTCGAGAAAAAACCATGGTACAGTAGGCATCTTACAGATACATCAGTTTACAATAAGGGGTCTCATACCCCTGCATCCCTTGTTACATTATACAATGCAATCAAAATTTACAATCACTTGTTACATTACAACTTATTGCAAAATGTTGCAATCTTAGTTATACAATGTAATCAAAATGATCCCAAGCACAGAGAGGGTCCTACGCCTCTGCTCAACTTGGGGCTGTAACACAAAATACAAAAAACATCTTGAACAACATGCTTAAACAAACCCCGACCATCACGTGCCAATGATGGGTCGCGAAATGCGAGTGGGTATTGTTCCTCCCACCCAGGCAGTAAATGTTCCTTCCACCGCCCCCCCTTTGAATGGTCTTAAACTTTTAAAACATGCAGAATGGATTTTACAGAACAGTCTGCTCCACCAGCCCTGAGCCATTCCCTTGTCCCTTTGTGGAGGCGGGGTACCCCTCATGTTTAAATTTACCTTGGCACAGACCGAGACCGGGGAGTATGGGATCGCGACTCCCAGTCCCTCCCCCTCCTGTCTTCCCTCGACTGGCTGCAGAAAATGATGGGTGCCTGTGTGGCGGCTCTCACTGGCCCCTCAAACTTGGATCCCAGATTCGGCCACCCACTCATCCTCCCCAGCCACACTTCCACTCTAACCTTGCCTGTGGGCCCCCGGGTGAGTTCCTCCCTTCCCCGAACACACCCACATGACTCTTGGGTCTCCCCCTCCCCTTTACAATCTTTCCTGGGCCGTCACCACCCACCCCCAGGGAACACGTCCCTATCTGACAAGGCGCCCGCGCTTCCCCACCATGACTCCTCAAAAGCGAGGTCTCCCGCAAGTGAACTTCGGTCAGGATAGTGCTGGGTTGGGGGCCGTGCCCCACCCAGCTGGGGCCATCTCCTCCCCGTAGGAGGAGTAGGCAAGTTCCTCCGGACCCTGTCCGGTTTCTTCCGAAGGTCACTGCAGGGTTTCCTTCTGGATTTGTCCAGTGGCGAGGTGATCCCTAACATTCTGTATCCATATCTTCCTTCAATGCCCAGCTCGGGCTGGGTGAACAGGGCTGCTCCTTGGTTCATTCTCCTAAAAAAACTTAAAAGGACATGCAGCCAGGTCTCTCACTGACCTGCTGCCTTAGGTGGAGACATGGTCGGGTCCCTTGACCTCGAGCCAAAATACAAACATTTGGCACACTTATGAATAAACTATAAACTTAAAACTACAAAACTAGTTATATCAAAACTTAAAATTCACCTTAAAAGCACGCTATATTCAAATCAAAGCTATAATACAAATGCTGCCCGTCTCCAGGCGGCCAGGCTAATCTCTGGCACTGTCACAGATTACTGCCTCCTGCCTCTGGTCCCTCACAGCTTATGGCTGCTGGTTAGGGACCTCTGTTCTTTGGCTTCTCCCCAGTTCGGGAGATTGCTCTTTGTGGCAGGTACTCCAGGTTTGTCTCCTTTTCCCTACCCACTCCTGTGCTGGGGGCAGGTATTCCCTCACCACCCACTGCTGGTGGCTGAAAATCTTCCTCTCCAGGTCCAAAACCTGGTGCCAGCTCCTTCCCTATGTCCTCTGCAAGAGGGATTGCTATCCCTGCCTCCCCAGGGTCCCACATCATGGGGGGGGGGACTCTAGAAGCAGGCTGGGAAGCTTGTTCCTTTAAACAGGTGACTGCGCCTGCATGAATCTCCTCCCCGGAATCCCACAGCAGAGGCTGTGAAACCTCTGTATCCAAACAGGCAACTGCGCCTGCGCAGGGAAACTGAGAAAGAGCCGCTGTGGTCCCGCCGGCAGCTGCGCCTGCGCAAACCTCCTCCCCGGAGTCCCTCAGCAGAGGCTGTGAATCCTCTGGCTTCAAACAGGCTATTGTGCCTGCACGGGAAAACTGATGAGGAGCCGCTGGGGTCCCGCAGGCAACTGTGCCTGCACGAACAATCTCTTTAAAAGGCTGGGGAACTGCTACACTAGCACAGGCAACCACGCCTGCGCGTTCGGTTTGGCTGAAAAGGGTAGGAATAACCACTGGGTCTTCCAAGCAGGCTACTGTGCCTGCGCATATAGATTGGGAAGCGGGGACCTTTAAACGGCCGACTGCGCCTGCGGGCGCGGCTTCACAATGAACAGGAGCCACTGGGGGTTCCAAGTTCGCAACTGCGCCTGCGCGAACCTGGTGTTGGGATACCTCTCCCCTCAGGCGTGCGACTGCACCTGCGCAGGAAAACTGAAGAAGAGCCGCTTGGGTCACGGGCTGGGGAACCGCGCCTGCGCGAGCAGTCTCTGTGAATGGATTTGCAGCAGCCTGCAGATTTCTAATCTCAGGTTGCTGTTTCTCTGTTTCTGAGCCACATAACTTGTTCAAACTTTGGCCAAAACTTAGGTTCCACTGGGGCAGGGAAGTGTCCCAATTTGTGGACTGGACAACTTTTCCCTGGAAACAAGCCACAGCGCCTGTCTTAACAGGCTGTGAACTTGAACTTGTCTTGTCAGTTCAGGCTGTGCCCGCTTCAGGCGCAAGGCCAGTGATGTAATTTGGGAATTCCCAGACAGTGCAGCGGTGATGGGAGACTTGACCTCATGGTTCTCCAGGTTCAATGGAGAGGAAAATCCATCCTCGAGAGTGGGAAACAAACAGTAAGACAGGTACAGGAAGAAAATTATTTTTTATTTTTCTCTAGTAAGCAACAGCATAGGAGACCAACTGGTACATGACACTGAAACTCCAAGTTTGAAGTGACAGGTTAGGAGTGCAACACAATTTGAACGCTCCTGGTTCTTAGCAGGACCTGTTTCCGTCAATCTTCCGCCTATTTTCCATTCCCTTACTGTTTCCGATCCAGATGTGAAGTGCCATTAATTCCACCTACCCTGACACGCATATGCAAATGAGTTGGATGGCTTAAGGAGTCAGAGTTCATGGCATATATGCCTGCATTAGCTATCACATCCATCGGGTTAAGTTACCCTAAGCCTTCTGAAAAGTTGACCCAACTAGTGGAATTGAACCATTTAAAGGTGCTCACAGCATTGAATACTATGGCTGATATCTCACATTTGTTTGCATCTTTTGATCATTTGTTTTCTGTCGTGGGAGCTACTGAGCTGTACCTCAAACTGCCAAAGTGATAGTCTCTTTGGTCAGCAACATGTTTTCAGCCCCCACCTACAGGAAGGGATCACATAGAAAAGGATGTTTGCTACCTTAATCACGAAGGAGGAGGAGGCAGACGGACGCAAAGAAGAGTGAGGCAGAATCACAGGATAAGAACATAAGAACATAAGAAATAGGAGCAGGATTAGGCCAATCGGCCCCTCGAGCCTGCTCCGCCATTCAATAAGATCATGGCTGATCTGATCCTAACCGCCAATCTACTATCACAGAACTATCTCCTGAATCTAACAGAATTAGACACACGAAATAGGAGCAGGATCAGGCTACACGGCCCCTGGGCCCGCTCCGCTACCCACAGGGCCATGACCGACCCGAACCTAGACTCATGTCCAAATTCCTGCCCACTCCCCGTAACCCTTAATTCCCTTTACTTCTAGGAAACTGTCTATTTCTGTTTTAAATTTATGTAATGATGTAGGTTCTACAGCTTTTTGGGGCAGCATATTCCATGGACCTACCACCCTCTGAGTGAAGTAGTTCCTCCTCATCTCAGTTTTGAAAGAGCAGCCCCTTATTCTAAGACTATGCCCCCTAGTTCTAGTTTCACCCATCATCGGGAACACCCTCCCCGCATCCACCCGATCCAACCCCTTCACAATCTTATATGTTTCAATAAGATCGCCTCTCATTCTTCTGAACTCCAATGAGTAGAGTCCCAATCTACTCAACCTCTCCTCATATGTCCATCCCCTCATCCCCGGGATTAACCGAGTGAACCTTCTTTGTACTGACTCGAGAGCAAGTATGTCTTTTCTTAAGTATGGATACCAAAACTGTATGCAGTATTCCAGGTGCGGTCTCACCAATACCTTGTACAACTGAAGCAATACCTCCCTATTTTTATATTCTATCCCCCTAGCAATGAAAGCCAACATTCCATTGGCCTTCTTAATCACTTGCTGCACCTGCATACTAACCTTTTGAGTTTCGTGCACCAGGACCCCCAGATCCCTTTGTACTTCAGTACTTTCCAGTTTCTTGCCATTAAGATAATAACTTGCTCTACGATTTTTCCTGCCAAAGTGCATAACCTCACACTTTCCAGTATTGTATTCCATCTGCCAAATCTCTGCCCACTTACTTAGCCTGTCTATGTCCCCTTGCAGGTTTTTTATGTCCTCCTCACTCACTACTTTCCCCCCCATCTTAGTATCACCTGCAAACTTTGATATGTTACACTCGGTCCCCTCCTCCAAATCGTTAATATAGATTGTAAAGAGTTGGGGACCCAGCACTGACCCCTGCGGAACACCACTAGTTACTGATTGCCAGTCTGAGAATGAGCCATTTATCCCAACTCTCTGCCTTCTGTTAGATAGCCAAACCTCTATCCATGCCAGAATATTACCCCCAATCCCGTGATTTTTTATCTTAAGCAATAATCTTTTGTGTGGCACCTTGTCAAATGCCTTTTGGAAGTCTAAATACACTACGTCCACTGGTTCCCCTTTATCCACCCTGTATGTTACTTCCTTGATATGGACAATCCACTATTAACTCCCACAATCAATATTTATGCCCCACAAAGGAACTGATTGTGGATTCTGTCTTTAGTGACTTTGCTTCACTGATAAATCCCTGAATGAGCTTTGCCACCTTCTGTACGAGGCACTGAAACCCCGATCAAGTAACAGAACAGCTGTGCCTGTAGCTGTAAACATGAGCTCAGCTCTCAACTTTTATACCACAGGTACCTTCCAAACTGCACCAAGGAATTTATGCAACATCAGCCAGTTGAGCTATCCAGGCCTGTACATGCTGGCTCTCTGATAGCATCTTCATGAGAGCTAGGGAATTCATCCATTCATTTCTAGCATGTTGCTGGATTCCCCAGAGTTCAGGAGCAATGGATGGCACTCACATTGCACTGTAGTCTTCTACTGTGGAGCCATTGAATTTCCTGAACAGAAAGGGATTCCATTCCTTCAATGTTCAAATTTTCTGTGTGCAGCTATAATGAATTCTGCATGTTAATGCCAAATTTGCAGGGAATTGTCACAACATGTTCATCATGAGGAACTCTAGCCTCCCAGCTTTATTCAAGGATGAGAGTGGAGTATCAGGATGGCTTCTGGGAGAGAAGGCACGGCTACCGCTTACTTTCATAACTCATGACTCCATTTCAATTGCCAAACTCATTAAAGAATGAACTTGCATTTATATAGTGCCTTTCACAACCTCAGGATGTTCCAAAGCCAATGAAGTATTTTTGAAGGGTAGTCATTGTTGTAATGCAGCAAGGTCCTACAAACAGCAATGAGATAATGACCAGATAATGTTTTTTATAATAATGTTGGTTGAGGGATAAATGATAACCAGGACATCGGGAGCCTCCTTCTGTACTGTATGATTCTGATAAAATAGCTCCTATCAGATCCTGAAAGCCCTGAGAGATTGTTTTCAGTAACCTGGTCCCAAGTGTCTGACTGACTCTCTCAACCCTGAACCCCAGAGTCTTTAGGGCGATAGCCTGTGCATCCGATGTGCTGGAAGCCCTGGGATGGTGCTGTGTGGGAGGGTATGGGGGCAGATGGGAATGAAGCTGCAACACACTCCATTGATGTCTGTATCGAGGAAAAAGCTTCCCTGGTGTTGCTGAATATGAAGCCAGTGAACCAAAGTGGGATCCATGTCATATGCCATATATCCTGGTTATTAAATGTCTTTGTTGTCCATGGGGTGAGAGAAGTGACACTGAGTGCCACTGCTACCTCCCTCCACATGGCTCTAGTGACTGCTTCACTGAAAACCCAGCAAGCAAACCCTCCTCTGTTTGCTCTCATCAAGGAGGATTTGCAGATCAACATCTGAGAAATTCTGGGCTCACCACTTTCAGCCACCATTTGTCTTTAGCCTTCCTTGCGATCCACCAGAGCGTGAGACAGAAGTAATTGTGAAGTCTTCAGAAAACACATGGAATCCTTTGGTTGAAAATCACTACAGTTGAACAGGAGAAAAGATACACCATTTACCCAGGAATCTGCTGCCACCTTAAGTTGCTGCAGACTTTTAATTCCTACAGCACCGACTTTCCTCACCCTCCCAATAATCTACTCCTGTGTTGCATGGGGGAGTTGCACTCTTGGCCCACGAATGCATATTAGCTGACCCTGTGAATTCTGGCAGGATCAGGAGCACAGTTCATTGGCAGATGGAAGTTCTGCTATGTTGGCATAATGTGGGCCAAAACTACAATGCAGATTTTTGGGGCCTATATATTTATTATTTAAACAAAACCATTTGAAAATACAAAGTGCTCTGTTTAATAGCAATGACGCAGATTAGGTGACCATGAAGAAAGGGTTACTGCAGTTTCATAGTCTCCTGTCTATTTCTGTCAGTGTGGCAATATACAATTACTAGACCTCAGCTTGTCTCCTAGAGCACTGTTTGTTGCCTACAATAAATGGTGTGTGAAATCATTGACAGTAAAACAAGGCACTTGTTAATCAGTCTCTCAGCTCCGGCTTCTTAATTCTACAGTTACCAGAGTAATTAAACTGCTTGAGAGATTGATAGCTCGATAGTGACCATCATTTAGTGCTGGTCCATACTGGAGCTATATGCTCTGAACAATGACACAAAAAAAGTCAAAAACCAGTATGGGCTGATACCCAATCAACATCAAGATTATCTGTGACTGTTAATTGAGTGCGACCAATTCTTGACGATTCCTTGGCAGTTCATCGTGTGGAAACTAATGACTAAAATCGCAGGCAATTGTTTTATAGGCTTGACTGTCGAACATATGGACCTAATTTTTCACTTGTCAGCTTGAAAAATTGAATCATATCTCAATTCACTCCAAACAAAAAGTGATACACAATAGGTAAGAAAATGTGACATAGCAATGGCCCTGAGCAACAAACTGATTTAGTAACACATTATGAGCCCCAAAAACACATTCAGTTACTTTTTTGACTGTTTCTAAGCGGGCTTCAGTTTACACCTGGATAAATTAAATAAGAAACTGGGGACTGGAATCAAGAAACTGATGCTTCATGATTAAAGCAAAAAACAAGAAAAATATAAAGACAACGCTGATTGAGAAGCAATGGAGGCCGTTATAAATTGAAAAGATGGAAGAAAAATAAATTTAAGGGCAGTTGTTTGGATGAGACCTCCCACTCTCTTTCAGGCCCCTGTCTTCTGCTCCGTTCCAGGCCTCTCAGGCACTTTGCTCACTCCTAGCCTAAGTTTCAAAGTTGGTCATTATTATGGATCTTTGAAACTGTTAAAAAGACTATTAAGCTTCCCGATGGCTCATTGAGTAAATTAATCATGTGGGATAGTACTCTGCCGCCATGACCAGGATGGTTACAGATTTGATTCCTGGTCCATGCTGAATTAGCTCCTCTCAGGCAGGGTGACATTAAGGAAGCTACTCTTGGCCTCAGTTTTTCAGATGAGAGTGGAGGGGAAAATCAACAGGGTCGATATCATCATTGCTATCCAACAGCCCTGGCTCGAAGTGAACAGGTAAGGGTTGACTAATGGTCAGCTGTGGTGCCCTTTCACCCCATCTCATTCAAATAGTGTACCTGCATTCACTGCTTAGAATCACACATGAATAATACCTGTTTAGATGAAGTGCCAGAGGACTGTTAATACAGTCTGGATGCTTTCAACTACAACTCGTGTTTGTGTAGTGCACAACATCCCAAGGGTGTTTCTCAGGGGGTGAAAAACAGACACCAAGCAGGAAATGGGAGAAGAGTCAGGGAAGGTGACCAAAGGTGTAGACAAAGAGGACATTTTTGAGGAAGCTTTTAAAGAAGGGGTTTAGAAAGGGAAATCCAAAGTTGAGGACCATGATGACTGAAATCTCTATCAAGGATGGTGGAAAAGAGGGAGAGAGACACAAGAAGAGAAGAGGGAGAGACACAAGAAGAGAAGAGGGGGACACATGAAGAGAAGAGGGAGAGACACAAGAGAAGAGGGAGAGATACAAGAAGAGAAGAGGGAGAGACACAAGAAGAGAAGAGGGAGAGACACAAGAAGAGAAGAGGGAGAGACACAAGAAGTGAAGAGAGACACAAGAAGAGAAGAGGGAGAGACACAAGAAGTGAAGAGGGAGAGACACAAGAAGAGAAGAGGGAGAGACACAAGAAGTGAAGAGAGACACAAGAAGAGAAGAGGGAGAGACACAAGAAGTGAAGAGGGAGAGACACAAGAAGTGAAGAGGGAGAGATACAAGAAGAGAAGAGGGAGAGACACGAGAAGAGAAGAGGGAGAGACACAAGAAGAGAAGAGGGAGAGACACAAGAAGTGAAGAGAGACACAAGAGAAGAGGGAGAGACACAAGAAGTGAAGAGGGAGAGACACAAGAAGTGAAGAGGGAGAGACACAAGAAGAGAAGAGGGGGACACATGAAGAGAAGAGGGAGAGACACAAGAAGAGAAGAGGGAGAGATACAAGAAGAGAAGAGGGAGAGATACAAGAAGTGAAGAGGGAGAGACACAAGAAGAGAAGAGGGAGAGACACAAGAAGAGAAGAGGGAGAGACACAAGAAGAGAAGAGGGAGAGACACAAGAAGAGAAGAGGGAGAGATACAAGAAGTGAAGAGGGAGAGACACAAGAAGAGAAGAGGGAGAGACACAAGAAGAGAAGAGGGAGAGACACAAGAAGAGAAGAGGGAGAGACACAAGAAGAGAAGAGGGGGACACATGAAGAGAAGAGGGAGAGACACAAGAAGAGAAGAGGGAGAGACACAAGAATTGAAGAGGGAGAGACACAAGAAGAGAAGAGGGAGAGACACAAGAAGAGAAGAGGGAGAGACACAAGAAGAGAAGAGGGAGAGACACAAGAAGAGAAGAGGGAGAGACACAAGAAGAGAAGAGGGAGAGATACAAGAAGTGAAGAGGGAGAGACACAAGAAGAGAAGAGGGAGAGACACAAGAAGAGAAGAGGGAGAGACACAAGAAGAGAAGAGGGAGAGACACAAGAAGAGAAGAGGGAGAGACACAAGAAGAGAAGAGGGAGAGATACAAGAAGAGAAGAGGGAGAGGCACAAGAAGAGAAGAGGGAGAGATACAAGAAGTGAAGAGGGAGAGACACAAGAAGAGAAGAGGGAGAGACACAAGAAGTGAAGAGGGAGAGATACAAGAAGTGAAGAGGGAGAGGCACAAGAAGAGAAGAGGGAGAGATACAAGAAGTGAAGAGGGAGAGACACAAGAAGAGAAGAGGGAGAGACACAAGAAGTGAAGAGGGAGAGATACAAGAAGTGAAGAGGGAGAGACACAAGAAGAGAAGAGGGAGAGATACAAGAAGTGAAGAGGGAGAGATACAAGAAGAAGAGGGAGAGACACAAGAAGTGAAGAGGGAGAGACACAAGAAGAGAAGAGGGAGAGACACAAGAAGTGAAGAAGGAGAGATACAAGAAGTGAAGAGGGAGAGATACAAGAAGAGAAGAGGGAGAGACACAAGAAGAGAAGAGGGAGAGACACAAGAAGTGAAGAGGGAGAGACACAAGAAGTGAAGAGGGAGAGACACAAGAAGAGAAGAGAGAGAGACACAAAAAGTGAAGAGGGAGAGATACAAGAAGAGAAGAGGGAGAGACACAAGAAGAGGGAGACACATGAAGAGAAGAGGGAGAGACACAAGAAGAGAAGAGGGAGAGACACAAGAAGTGAAGAGGGAGAGACACAAGAAGAGAAGAGGGAGAGACACAAGAAGAGAAGAGGGAGAGACACAAGAAGTGAAGAGGGAGAGACACAAGAAGTGAAGAGGGAGAGACACAAGAAGAGAAGAGGGAGAGACACAAGAAGTGAAGAGGGAGAGATACAAGAAGAGAAGAGGGAGAGACACAAGCAGAGGGAGACACATGAAGAGAAGAGGGAGAGACACAAGAAGAGAAGAGGGAGAGACACAAGAAGTGAAGAGGGAGAGACAAGAGAAGAGGGAGAGACACAAGAAGAGAAGAGGGAGAGACACAAGAAGTGAAGAGGGGGAGACACAAGAAGAGAAGAGGGAGAGACACAAGAAGAGAAGAGGGAGAGACACAAGAAGAGAAGAGGGAGAGACACAAGAAGAGAAGAGGGAGAGACACAAGAAGTGAAGAGGGAGAGACACAAGAGGTGAAGAGGGAGAGATACAAGAAGAGAAGAGGGAGAGACAAGAAGAGAAGAGGGAGAGACACAAGAAGAGAAGAGGGAGAGACACAAGAAGTGAAGAGGGAGAGACACAAGAAGAGAAGAGGGAGAGACACAAGAAGAGAAGAGGGAGAGACACAAGAAGAGAAGAGGGAGAGATACAAGAAGAGAAGAGGGAGAGACACAAGAAGTGAAGAGGGGGAGACATAAGAAGTGAAGAGGGAGAGACACAAGAAGAGAAGAGGGAGAGACACAAGAAGTGAAGAGGGAGAGACACAAGAAGAGAAGAGGGAGAGACACAAGAAGTGAAGAGGGAGAGACACAAGAAGTGAAGAGGGAGAGGCACAAGAAGTGAAGAGGGAGACACAAGAAGAGAAGAGGGAGAGGCACAAGAAGAGAAGAGGGAGAGACACAAGAAGAGAAGAGGGAGAGACACAAGAAGAGAAGAGGGAGAGACACAAGAAGAGAAGAGGGAGAGACACAAGAATGGAAGAGGGAGAGACACAAGAAGTGAAGAGGGAGAGACACAAGAATGGAAGAGGGAGAGACACAAGAAGTGAAGAGGGAGAGACACAAGAGAAGAGGGAGAGATACAAGAAGAGAAGAGGGAGAGACACAAGAAGTGAAGAGGGAGAGACACAAGAAGAGAAGAGGGAGAGATACAAGAAGTGAAGAGGGAGAGACACAAGAAGTGAAGAGGGAGAGACACAAGAAGTGAAGAGGGAGAGACACAAGAAGAGAAGAGGGAGAGACACAAGAAGTGAAGAGGGAGAGGCACAAGAAGTGAAGAGGGAGAGACACAAGAAGAGAAGAGGGAGAGACACAAGAAGTGAAGAGGGAGAGATACAAGAAGAGAAGAGGGAGAGACACAAGCAGAGGGAGACACATGAAGAGAAGAGGGAGAGACACAAGAAGAGAAGAGGGAGAGACACAAGAAGTGAAGAGGGAGAGACAAGAGAAGAGGGAGAGACACAAGAAGAGAAGAGGGAGAGACACAAGAAGTGAAGAGGGGGAGACACAAGAAGAGAAGAGGGAGAGACACAAGAAGAGAAGAGGGAGAGACACAAGAAGAGAAGAGGGAGAGACACAAGAAGAGAAGAGGGAGAGACACAAGAAGTGAAGAGGGAGAGACACAAGAGGTGAAGAGGGAGAGATACAAGAAGAGAAGAGGGAGAGACAAGAAGAGAAGAGGGAGAGACACAAGAAGAGAAGAGGGAGAGACACAAGAAGTGAAGAGGGAGAGACACAAGAAGAGAAGAGGGAGAGACACAAGAAGAGAAGAGGGAGAGACACAAGAAGAGAAGAGGGAGAGATACAAGAAGAGAAGAGGGAGAGACACAAGAAGTGAAGAGGGGGAGACATAAGAAGTGAAGAGGGAGAGACACAAGAAGAGAAGAGGGAGAGACACAAGAAGTGAAGAGGGAGAGACACAAGAAGAGAAGAGGGAGAGACACAAGAAGTGAAGAGGGAGAGACACAAGAAGTGAAGAGGGAGAGGCACAAGAAGTGAAGAGGGAGACACAAGAAGAGAAGAGGGAGAGGCACAAGAAGAGAAGAGGGAGAGACACAAGAAGAGAAGAGGGAGAGACACAAGAAGAGAAGAGGGAGAGACACAAGAAGAGAAGAGGGAGAGACACAAGAATGGAAGAGGGAGAGACACAAGAAGTGAAGAGGGAGAGACACAAGAATGGAAGAGGGAGAGACACAAGAAGTGAAGAGGGAGAGACACAAGAGAAGAGGGAGAGATACAAGAAGAGAAGAGGGAGAGACACAAGAAGTGAAGAGGGAGAGACACAAGAAGAGAAGAGGGAGAGATACAAGAAGTGAAGAGGGAGAGACACAAGAAGTGAAGAGGGAGAGACACAAGAAGTGAAGAGGGAGAGACACAAGAAGAGAAGAGGGAGAGACACAAGAAGTGAAGAGGGAGAGGCACAAGAAGTGAAGAGGGAGAGGCACAAGAAGTGAAGAGGGAGAGACACAAGAAGAGAAGAGGGAGAGGCACAAGAAGAGAAGAGGGAGAGATACAAGAAGAGAAGAGGGAGAGACACAAGAAGAGAAGAGGGAGAGACACAAGAAGAGAAGAGGGAGAGATACAAGAAGAAAAGAGGGAGAGACACAAGAGAAGAGGGAGAGACACAAGAAGTGAAGAGGGAGAGACACAAGAAGAGAAGAGGGAGAGACACAAGAAGTGAAGAGGGAGAGACACAAGAAGAGAAGAGGGAGAGACACAAGAAGAAGAGGGAGAGACACAAGAAGTGAAGGGGGAGAGACACAAGAAGAGAAGAGGGAGAGACACAAGAAGTGAAGAGGGAGAGACACAAGAAGAAGAGGGAGAGATACAAGAAGTGAAGAGGGAGAGACACAAGAAGAGAAGAGGGAGAGACACAAGAAGTGAAGAGGGAGAGACACAAGAAGTGAAGAGGGAGAGACACAAGAAGAGAAGAGGGAGAGACACACGAAGAGAAGAGGGAGAGACACAAGAAGAGAAGAGGGAGAGACACAAGAAGAGAAGAGGGAGAGACACAAGAAGAGAAGAGGGAGAGACACAAGAAGAGAAGAGGGAGAGACACAAGAAGAGAAGAGGGGGACACATGAAGAGACGAGGGTGCAGGCTAGAATGTAGGTCTGGAGGAAGTGCAGTGAGGCCATGGTGGGATTTTTAAATGAGGGTGAGAATTTTGAATTGGATGCACTGGGAGCGGGAGAGCCAGTGAAGGCCAGTGAGAATGGTATGATAGGCAAGTGACTTAGGCCTATACAGACAACGGAGTTTGGATGATTTGGAGTTTGTGCAAATGGAGCTTTCGAGGCCAAATAGGAGTACTTAGAGGTGGCAAAGTCATGGATGAACATTTCAACAGCAGGGAGGGGGTTGGTGGTGAGATGGGGCCGATGGGGGCTGATATTTCAGAGCTAGGAATAGGAAATATCAAGAGAAGAGTGAAGTAAGTACAAAGCAGCTCCATTGATATGATCATTTTGAATAACCCCTCCTTCTCCCTCCTCCCCCTCCCTGCACCACCATCTCATGCAGCACTTTCTGCTCTTCCAAAGAAAAGCTCCGGAAAACACATCACAATCAACAGCTTGTTTACAGTATCAGCCCAGGACGGCCACAGCTCAACCAAGTTACCCTTGTAATTCACAAAAAAATGAACTGGCTGTGCTAACATTTTAAGATCAATATTAACATGCAGTCCCATGGTAGAATGAGAAACAATACAACTGTGAAATATATTTTATAAATCCCAATTGTCTTGATTACCATATGGAAAACCAATATGCTAGTGATTTTAGAGTGAAGCAGTAAATTGTTGGAGAATTGGCTTGACAATAGATCTATATAAATGGGAATGCTGTAGTTTATGCTGGGCAGGAATGACTAATGGAATCAGAAATGAAGGGCTCATGTATTCATAACATTTATGAAAAAACCTTGATGCCCATCATATGCAGAATGTCTACATCCAATAATGACATCAAATTGCACCACAAAGCATGATGTGCTGAGGAAGGAGATGTCATCCATACTGTTTAAACTTCTTAGCATCGGTGCAGACAAGTGGCAAATATTCAGTACTGACAAATGTAAGTTAATGCACGGGGCGCTACAAATCGTATATAACAGTATTCAGTATGGAACAAATCTTGCATATCTGGAGAAAGTCTTCCGTTTCATATGCCTGGAAATGACTGTGAATGATGTTATTGTACGGATGCTTAATGCATTCACGTCTAGCTCTGGTTACAATAATCAGGTTTACACATAAAGTGTTCATACGATCATTTCTAGTCATAGTCATTTCTAGACTGTAATGATTGAAAGCATTGATATCATTTAACAGAGTATTGCCAAGAGAAATGGAATTTTAGAGTATATGGCCAGACAAAGAGTGTAGGTCCAAGGAACTAATATTAATGCTCTATAATCCATTTATGAGACCACGCTATTTTTTCCTTATTTGTTTTACTGCTCCATTTTCTCTCCTTCTCATTCCGTTCCTGAAGACAATGTCTCAAGCTGGAATAAAATTCCACAGGTGCCTGCAGCCCTCTGGAACCTCATCCAACTCATCATTTTTTAATGTGACCAACAATGGGCTCTTCAAACGTAAAATGCAGCAGTGCTGAGCCCAATCCTGCCCTTATCCAATGTCCACAATGGGTATTAGGACTGTGATTAGGAATCCTGGTCAACTTTTCCCTTCTCCAGCCCAGTGATGCTGAGGCTAGTTGTCACTCTGCCCCCGCTGAGACTGGCAAAGACTAAAAATAAAAACCTATTAAAAAATTGAAAAGTATATTTGCAGATTGATTATTTGAGGTGCCATCATACAATCACAAATTACAACAACTCACATTTAGATGATGTCATTAACGTAGCAAAGCATCCCAAAACACTTCCCTTTTTAGAGGTCAGACTTAAGCAAGAGGCTTTTGAAGGTTGGGACAGATAGAGCAAGGTCAAGGATTTGGGGGAGAAAGTTCCAAAGTGTGGGCATGAGCTAGCTGAAGGCTCTGCCGCCAGTGGTAGAGCGAGAGAGGGGTGAGGAGCCAATGAGGAGGGTATTGGAAAAGTCAAATGTGGAGGTGGCAAAAGCATGGGGGTTTCAACTACATTTCTTAAATATTTATACCATCTTTTATTAAAATGTTATTGGTTGTATTTATTTTTAATGCTACAGTAACATCCCTGGACCAAAATAAATTATTAAGTGATATTATGTTTTAATTTGCAATAGTTATGTAAGGAGTGTACATGGTATCATCTCTAGTACAGTATGGGATAATAGACACACTATAGAAAGAAAGACTCGGACTTATGTAGCGCCTTTCACGACCACCGGACATCCCAAAGCACTTTACAACCAATTAAGTACTTTTTTTGGAGTGTAGTCACGGTTGGAATGTAGGAAACGCGGCAGGCAATTTGCGCACAGCAAGCTCCCACAAACAGCAATGTGATAATGGCCAGATATTTGGATGATTTGTTTCGCCCCAATTAAAAAATGACTAAGTCGGCAGGGCTAATGCACATCACTGACCCATGACACATTTTTGGCACATTAGCAGTGCTGGAATGGCACAGTACCTTTTTCCACGAGGAAATTCAGGTGGAAGTTGTTTCCAGCACTGCTGTGCCTTTAAAACGCTTCCGCAGAGTTTCCTCCCACATTTTGAGCCTTCCTGCTATCAGCCCATTGAATCCCTTTCTGCTCCTATTTGCATATAGCCGCGTGTCAGCCATTGGTACTCTGGATGCGAGTTTCTTTGACTTTACCCTGCTATTGTACTCGGGGTAAGTTAGACTTATATATAAGAGGCATAGCAGCCTGTATCACCCGATCAAGGTAGAAGTAAAGGGTTTGTGAATGTTGAAGTGTCTGGAAAGTTTAAATATGCCTCTAGTCATTTTTCTTTTGTAGTTAATGCGACCTGCCCTTGATTTAGACTGCTTGCTGTTGATGTTAGGACCCCCACCCCCCACAAACTAAAGCAACTCTGAACTCAGGCTTTTGAACATACCACTCTATGCCTTTATTACTATGGAGGAGGAAAAACATAACAGGTTAGAGGGAAGAAGAGACAGGCACCATGCCAGAGGAACGCAGCTCACCAGATATTACTGCCACAGGTTTCACATACAGCACAGGTCCAATGAGGAACCCTCTGAGGAGCTCTGCATCAGAAAAATTTACTTCTCCAAAGTTGCAATAGGGCATCTCTGTGACCTGTTGCCTGAAGCTCTCAAGCCACACTCACACTGTTCTCTCTGTAGCTATGAAGATGACCACCGCCCGCAACTTGTACAGCTCAGGCTCCTTTCAGACAAGTCTTGGGAGAACTGTACAACATAAGCCAGAGAGCAGTATGGGGCAGCACATACCAGGTTACAGACACCCTTTACAGCAGAGCACCCTACTCGGTAAGCTTCAGCATCACAGTAAGGCAGGAGAGAGAAAGGGCTATACTAATTATCACCCCCGTGTCCGCTGACCTACGTTGGATCCCGGTCCAGCAACACCTTGATTTTAATATTCTCATCCTTGTTTTCAAATCCCTCCATCGTCTTGCTCCTCCCCATCTCTGTAACCTCCTCCAGCCCTACAACCCTCAGAGATCTCTGCACTCCTCCAATTCTGGCCTCTTGAGCATCCCCCATTTTAATCGCTCCACCATTGGCGGCCGTGCCGTCAGCTGCCGAGGCTCTAGGCTCTGGAATTCCCTCCCTAAGCCTCTCTTCCTCTCTCTCCTCCATTAAGACGTCCCTTAAAACCTACATTTTGACCAAGCTTTATTTCACCTGTCCTAATACCTCGGTGGGTCGTGTCAAATTTTGTTTGATAACTCTCCTGTGAAGCATCTTGGGACACTTTACTACGTTAAAAGCGATATATAAATGCAAGCTGTTGTTGTTCTATGGGGTGCAGAATTCCCCAAAGTCCATCATGGCATCAATAGCTCCCACGTCACTATGAAGGTGAAGGCGCCCACAGAGCACCTCCTCACCTACATGGACAGGAAGGGATTGCACTGCATGAACGTATAGATATTTTGCGATGGCACTCAGAAGATTTTTCATGTCAATAAAAGCAGGGATTTACTAAAGTTCTTTGAACTTTTTATCTGCGTCAGCCTGCCATAAATCGCCTGATAACCCTGATGTGGGGACCAAACACAGATGAGGTGATGGGATCGCTAAGCATGATGCCACTGACACTTCAAGGGCAGGATTTTCATTGGACTGTGGAGGCGGGTTTGGAGGCGTGTGGGGGGATGAAATCCCGAAATCAGGGGGGCATGACCCCATCCCGCCCCCAACCCGCCTCCATGCCAGTTTCAAAGGAGGCGGGTACCCGATCTGTGCTGGGAGCCGCCTCCCCGAGGCAGGAAGGGGATTAGTGCCAATTAATTTAGTTTTTAGTTTTTAGCCTAATCCCTATTTTCATTGTTGAAATGTGGGGTTCCCAATGGCTCCAAACCACGCCAAGTTAGCGAGGCGGGCTGTCGGGATGAAGGGCTTGGAGGGGTCGAGATGTCCGGTGTTCAGGTGAGTGATGGGTGCATGAATGCAGAGGTAAGTGTGTTTGGTGTATTTAAAGAGTTTAAAGAAGTTTTACTTACATTTACAGCCTTCCTTCCCTCAGGTGTCGGGAGTCCCTCATCTCACCGGCACAGAAAGCAGAATGGCCACAATCTGTCAAAAGTTCCAGCATTCAGCTTTCTATTCCGGGGAGATTGCTAAATCATCCTGACAGGAAGGAATTAACTTGGAGTGCAGATTGTCAGTGTTTGACAGCTTCAAACAGCTGTGAAACGCTGATATTTCATCTGTCAAAAGGTCTTGACAGATGAAATATCGATTTCTGACGTCACCTGTTGCCAGGTGGCCCTTAATTGGCCTGCTGAGCCCGCTGGGCGGGCTCAACAAGGTCAATCGAGTCAAAATTGCGTGGGTTGGCTAGAACTCGATGGAGGTGGGACTACAACCCCGAAAGTTGTAGTCCCGCCTCCTACACGCCTCCTCAATGAAAATCCAGCCCGATGTGCAACTGTTCAGTGTTAGTTCTGACATAGAAGAGTGGGATGGATGGAAACTCATTCTGCTCCATTTGCACTGAAAATCTGGAAAGTAAAGATCGGTGCACATCACATACATTCCTCTTTGCCATATGTTGGGCAATGCATTGTATGGTCTGTACAAATCCCAGATTCGCAAGTCAATATGTTGAAAGCAAATGTGACAATTTGAATGTAGTTATAGTACTGATAATGTACTAAAAGCAAAAGCTGTTGCTATGTGCTGTAATGCCAGCTGTGTTTAAAGCACAACACCTGGAAATGTTCATCTCTTCATCACTAAGGCAGCAAAACCAAAGAGACTTTATGGCATTTACATTTTTCAATCCAAACAATGCTGCAGCTGTTCCCAGTCACGAATCCACGTCTGAATATTTCAGTCCCAGCTGGCATTCTTTGCCAGTTTGTGGACACTATAGAGATTTTTTACGATGGAGTTCCCCTGGCACTCTCCCTGGAGCAATAAACCTCTGCTGGGAATCCCGCCCTCTCCCATTTGGTGGGCACTCAAGATTCACTCCTAGTGGCGTGGCTACTTACCATTGACATTTTAGTGAGAGGACCTTCCCTGGCCCTCAAACTTTGGTTGGATCACCACTGGAAGTCGCTCACAGGTGGATCCCAGCACTTACACCAGGATCGACAACCCATAGACTTTTAGGCCTATACTGTAGAAAAAGTGTATTAAATTTGCATCAGAAAAAAATAGCACTAGTTAGGAGTAGGTAATGGAAATGAAATATAGTACGATCATGTAAAGACCAATTGACTTTCCTAACTCTATTGAGTGTGTTCAAATATATGCTCTAAATTAATATATTCTCTGGCCTAGAAATTCGGTATGGCCCCGCCAGGTCTTTTGCGCCCGAAATTTAGCGCTCGCCAGGATTCCCGTAGCGCCCGCCTAAAATTCAGTTGCGACGGGCCAAGACGGCGGCGGGCGCTATTGCAGGGTTTGGCCGCCTCACTAGGGGCGTTAAATGTCACTTTCAGGCGTTCAGCTCCCGCTGCGGCACCCGATGCGGTGCGGCAGGCTGGGGTACTGCAGGCCTCCTCCTTCTCTTAAGGAGGAGCTGCCTGCAGCCGTCAGATCACCGGTGAATTCCCCCGGCAAATGAGCCCGGCACCACGGAGAAGTGCCGGGCTCGCGGGACACAGACATCAGTGCCGCGGGGGGGTGGTGCAGGAGTCCGGGGAGGGAGGTGCGGGCAGGCGGCCGCCGGGAAAGCGGCCGGCCGCCGCTCCACCTTTATGCGCCGGCCTTTCGGAGCTGCAAGACCCCGTTTCACAAACGCTGTTTGCGGCTGCCACGGGCGAGGCGGCCGCAACTGAATTTGGCCATCGGGCCGGAATAGCATTGCAACCGGGGCGCTGCGCACACCGATGACGTCATCGGTGCCGGCGCAGCGCTACCGGCTAATGCCGATGTTAGGGTCCATCTGAATTTCGAGCGGTAAAAAACTTTAGGCGCAAACCACTTTATAGCCAATAAGTGGGCGCAAACGCAACTGAATTTCTAGGCCAGATCTTTCAAATTAACCCCAGTTTTTCAATGTAGCTTTAACATACAGACTATAGAAGTGCAGGTTCAGATTGCCTACAGCCACATATACAAATCTTTGAATGGCTGGAAAGACTTATTTCATGAAAAATCATCAGGCATGAATTAAAGGGCCAGATCTTGCTCGAAAGATAATGGTGTGTTTACGATGTATGGCGTTATTAACGTGCAAATCGGCCAGCAAGTTCCGAGGATTAAGAGCTACATCCTGAGTTGAGAATCTCCAGAAGTTGCTGGTCAATTTGCCGTTTGCTTCCCACAATCAGCATCTCGTCCTTAGCCTCCCGTTATTTTTAAGAATTAACTGGGTTTGCACATTAATTGCCCATTAAACTCACCACAGAAAGTTAAGTTTGGTAAAAAAGCACTGTAATTACCTTTTTAATGAAGTGATAATTGTTAATGTAGTGTCAATCAACCTCTCTGACCCGGAAATTGAACAATTTAAACTATGGAGTCTCATTCCTTCAGGTGGTAAATTGTTGTTTGAGATTATTTTAATTTTAAATTTTAAATGTTACATTTTTTTTCTTGCTTTTCCTTTCTGGCTCTTTTTTCTCTTGTGCACGCTAACAGAATTACCAGTGCCACAGGCAACTGGAGCTAATGGCCGCCGAAAATGGCTGCAGCACTACCATTGAAAAATTGGCCCTGGAGGTTTGTGATGTGGAGTGCAGCGCTAATTTACCATGCAACGCCCTCCTGTTGGCATTAATGGAGGCCTCCGACCCGAAGTTCCCATCCACAATCGGCGTTGCTGCTTCTTACAGCCTGTGGGAGCGAGTCTGTGGAGTTCGCAAGGCATTGTGGGAAATTAAAGGGGCTATGAATTAAAGGGAAATGCATTCAAAACTAATAAAAATTAAAATCAAGTGAAAAAATGCATTTTCAGCCATTACTGCCTTTCAAAAAAAACATAAACATTAAAAAATAATTCGCAAATGGGAGTCTTCAGCTCTTAAAGCTGAATTGTCGAACACACCAAAAAACAGTGCTTCAGCACTAACACAACTGGCTCAGCAAGCCAGGGAAGGGGCACCCAGGGTCTCGCATGCAGCACTCCAGCTTTGTGCAGGGGGTCAACACTGCAAGGGAGGTCCTCTACCCACAGGGGCCAGGAGGCCCTCCAGAAAGAACGATGTGGGACCAGATCACCGAGGCCGTCACTGCCAGCAGTGTCGCCCCCACCACCTGGCTCCAGTGTCCAAAGAAGCTTCGTGACCTCAGTCCACTAGTCAAGGGCAATGAATGCATCTTCAAAAACCGTCTCCTACCAACTGCATCACTAGTCTCACACACTTCTCAATGCATGATTCCCCCACTCCATCACTCACCTACCAACAATCTGTATCAATCATGAGGCACATCTCCCATTCCTAGCCTCACCTCACCCCCTTGGAGGAGACGGTGCTGGCCATTCTTGGCACGGGCATGGCTGAACCCTTGGCCAGCAGCAGGGGTGAAAGAATACAAGGTGCTGGTATTCTCACATGCACCTCTTGCTTTCTTGCCCTCCCTTCACCACAACCGCACCCTTGTGCCTTCCTCATTTCACACACCCAAGAAATGCAGCCTGCCCAGCCAGTGGTTGACCAAAAAGAGAGATGGTGGGTGGAGAAAGTGCAGGAGATCCAGCAGCTAGCCAACAACCATGACATGCATGGATTCTTTAGCGCAGTCTACAGCCATCTACGGCCCAAGCACCTAAGGCCCTACCCCACTGGAGAGGTACTCATCAAGGACAGAGAGGCAGTCAGTGCCCGCTGGAAGGAGCACTTTGAAGATCTCCTTAACTGAGACTCTGTCTTCGACACGAGTGTGCTCAACTCGATCCTGCAGCATGCTACCCACCACCATCTCAGCACAATCCCAGCCCGGTTGAAAAGGCCATCCGACAACTGAAGAACAACAAGGCCTCAGGAGCAGATGGAATCCCTGCCGAGGCACTAAAGCATGGCGGAGAAGCATGACTGGTGCGAATTCATGAACTAATTTCTGTTATCTGGAAGGAGGAGAGCATGCCAAGAGATCTCAGAGATGCCGTAATTGTGACCATCTTCAAGAAAGGTGACAAGTCCGATTGCGTTAATTACAGAGGAGTTTCCCTGCTGTCTGCCACAGGGAAAGTCACCGCAAGAATCCTCCTCAATTGCCTTCTCCCAGTGGCCGAGGAGCTCCTCCCAGAGTCGCAATGCGGATTCCACCCACTAAGGGGCACAATGGACATGATCTTCACTGCGCGTCAATTACAAGAGAAATGCAGGGAATAGCACCAACTGCTGTACATGGCCTTCTTTGACCTCACAAAGGCCTTCGACACTGTCAACCGTGAGGGATTATGGAGTGTCCTCCTCAAATTCGGCTGCCCTCAAAAGTTTGTCACTATCCTCCGCCTGCTTCACGACGACATGCAAGCCGTGATCTTGACCAACGGTTCCACCACAGACCCAATTCATGTACGAACCGGAGTCAAGCAAGGCTGTGTGGAGCTAATTTACAGAACAAACGGGAAACTGTTCAACCTCCGTCGCCTCCAGTCCAGATCCAAGGTCGTCCCATCCTCTGTCATCGAATTACAGTATGCAGACAACGCTTGCGTCTGCGCTTACTCGGAGGTCGAACTCCAAACCACCGTCAACACCTTCACCAAAGCGCACGAGAGCATGGGCCTTACACTAAACATCCGTAAGACAAAGGTCCTCTACCAACCTGCCCCCGCCACACAGTAATGCCCCCCCGATTATCAAAATCCACGACAAGGCCTTGGACAATGTGGACTTTCCATATCTCGGGAGCCTACTGTCAACAAGGGCAGACGTCGATAATGAAGTCCAACACCGCCTTAAGTGTGTCAGTGCAGCCTTCGGTTGCCTGAGGAAGAGAGTGTTTGAAGACCAGGACCTCAAACCCAGCACTAAGCTCATGGTCTACAGAGCAGCAGTGATACCTGCCCTGCTGTATGCCTCAGAGACATGGACCATATACAGCAGACACCTCAAAACACTGGAGAGGTACCACCAAAGCTGCCTACGCAAGATCCTGCAAATCCATTGGCAGGATAGGCGCAACAACGTCAGTGTTCTCGCTCAGGCCAACATCCCCAGCATCGAAGCTTTGACCACGCTCGATCAGCTCCGATGGACACTTCACATCGTCCGCATGCCCGATATGAGACTCCCAAAACAAGCGCTCTATTCAGAGCTCCGACACGGCAAGAGTGCCCCAGGTGGGCAGAGGAAATGCTTCAAGGACACCCTCAAAGCCTTCTTGAAAAAGTGCAATACCCCCACCGACACCTGGGAATCCCTGGCCCAAGACCGCACAAAGTGGAGGAGAAGCATCCGGGAAGGCGCCGAACACCTCGAGTCTCTTCGCCGGGAGCAAGCGGAAGCCAAGTGCAGGCAGTGCAAGGAGCACACGTCAACCCAAGCACCCCACCCACCCGCCCCTTCAACCACCGTCTGCCCCACCTGTGACAGAGACTGTAGGTCCCACATTGGACTCATCAGTCACCTGAGAACTCGTTTTTAATGGGGAAGCAAGTCACTCTCGGTTCCGAGGGACTGCTTAAGAAGAAGAAGGTTGACCAAGAAGAGAGAGAGGAGAGTGAAGAAGAGGAAGAAACACTGTCACTTGATTTCACACTCCCAGCCACCAGCTCCTCAAGGTCGACCAGCAAGGCCATTTGCAGTGTCCCCACTGAAAGTCAGCAGCCTTCCACCAGCCATGCTGCAGCTACTGGGATAGCACTACGTGACCTCAGTGGGATAGGCAAAGGCAGACACAAGATAGTCACTAAGAGAATGCATAAGGGTGATGAGTTGGTTTCTTGAGGTCATATTGGAAGGATAGATGTATAATGTTGGATTGGAAGGTTTGCTTTGTGGTGGCTTTTATTTTAGCATTGTGGCCAAGAGGATGCTGTGATGGTCAGTAACAGAGGAAAGGGAAGGTGTGGGACAAATGTTGAAAGGGGAATTGGGGTTGTGGTCACTGGTACTGCAGGCGGATGATGTAAATCTGAAATGACAGCATAAAATGCTGGAAATACTCAGCTGGTCAGGCAGCATCTCGACCTGAGACATGAACTCTGTTTCTCTCTCCATGGATGTTGCCTGACCTGCTGAGTATTTGCAGCATTTTCTGTCTTCTCAGAGGCCTTCCTTTACCATCCGAGGCCTTGCAAGCATCCAGCAACACTCCCTGCATACTTAAAAAAACTTTTAACATCTTTTGCAGCAAGCCACTTCAATCAAATTTTTAAAAAGTCCAAAAGCTTAAACCCAAACTTACCTGAAAGATACGTGTGTCCTTTTAAGAGGTGCTGACATCCCCACTGTCAGCCTGCTTGCACGCCAGGTTTACCATTCTTGGCACGGGCATGACTGAACCCTGGCGTGCTTAGGACACAACGCTGAATTCAGCGTTAGGGTCGAAGTTTGGAATGGTGACCTTAAGTCGGCGTTGCACGCCAATTGACGTCACCATGCCGCCATTTTTTTCCCCCAGGGCAATGCCAGTTACTGGCAGCTCAACGGGAGGGAGGAAAATGTCAGTCACCGCGGGACCCACCACCAGCTGGTGAAAGAGCGGCAGCTGCCATTTTTTTGCCATTTCATGGCGCTATGGAGTGGCGGTAAGTAGATGAATTTCTAGCCTTCTCTCTCTTAATCCAATCTTTATTTCCCTCTCTTTATCTCTTTTTCTGTACCTGAATTGACTCCTTCTCCGTCGTTCCTCTGTTTATTTCTCAATCCTTAAATCTCATGGGTTACTGAGATACACTGTTGGACCCACCATTTACTGAGGTCCCAGATGCCCCGTTGCCCTCACTGCACTGTTATCAGCTCGCACTTCCAACAAGTTATGGCGCAAAAAGTATTTGCGCTGAAGGATGCAGGAAAAAGTTTAACTAACGACGCACACTTTGAGATGCCCCACTTCAGAAAGCTCTGGCCATTCTCACAGGCATTATACCCAAGCATGGCTTTATGTTATAGTTTTCTACTAACAAGTGACAAAAAGCCAGTAGCAACATTTTACTAAAACAAACAGTTCAGAAACATTTGAAACAACATGAAATATAGACTACTCCTGATTATTGTCATTTTTTGCACTAAAAAATTGAGTTGTCTAATAATTTGAGTTAAACAACCTAAATATAATTGAAAGTAGAACTAAAAATTGAATGATTACTTAACTTGACTTCAGTGACTTTGAAGTAAGAGGAGTAGACGATAATCTTATTCTAGAGTACAGAACTGTAAATCTAATTTATCAGCCTTAGCCAGAAACTTAAGTAAATTCTTGGCCAGCGTTTTGCATTCTGACTCTTCCATATAGATGTAAAGTTAGAAAAATAACAAAAGCTAACGAACAGCTTCATAAAAGCTGGTACAGGCTCCAAAAACTGAATATTCAAGGAAGGTTCCTGACATGTGAAGACAAGTACACGGGTTCGTACCTTGAGCTGTAGGCAAACACAATGGTCTGGATTATCTTCCCATTGGTAGGGAGCGGAACTGAAGTCTGCCCACATAACTCTGCTGCTAGCCCATTGCAATTCCCTCCAGGGTCCTCATTATATATGCAACATGGAGAGGAGACAGGGACCTATTGCACTGTATTAGCCACTGAAGCACAGGAGCAGCAGGACTGGGGCCAAATGAAGAGCAGTGAGAGTGAAGATTGGGAAATGGAGGAGAAAAGCTGACACACTGACTCCACCCTCGAAAGGCTGACGATCAGCCTGAAACAGTGACAGTTGGCATGTATAATTCATCTCGTTGTTGTCTGTGGGATCTTGCTGTGTACAGAATGGCTGTCACATTTGTCTACAGTCACTGCACTTCAAAGTATCTCACTGTGTGAAGCACCCTGAGATGTGATAAGTCTATATCAATGGGAAGCAATTTTTAAGGATAGCAGATAAGAAAGTAGAATGTAAGGATAAAAATGAGAGAGGAGGGAAAAGGGAGGGAATGAAAGATAAGACCTAATGGATTAACAAGTTCATCTGATTGATTAAGAAGTAATTATTAAGATTTTGCAATTCTAAATCTAGGCAGCAGATAAATCAGTAGTTTATTCAGAAAATATCTCATTAAAATTGACCTATCATTACACTGACTATAACTTCCCTGTTATCGCTCTCTATATGAGAGCCCTGTAACCCCAGCAGATACCTGCATATCCATGGGACTTGTCGGTTTCTTCGTTCCTCTGTTGATTAAGTCAAAATGAGTCAACGCTAACATAAACACTCACTTGGGAAATGCTGCGGAGTCCGGGGACTAGCACTGAACGAAAGAACTTAAATTTATATAGTGCCATTTACGTCCCCAAAGCACTTCATATCCAATGAATGCTTTTGAAGTGTAGTCACTGTTGACATGTAAACAAACTCAGCAGTCAATTTGAACACAGCAATGAGATTAATCAGCAGTTAATCTGTTCTGGTGGTGTTCATTTTGGGATAACTGCTGACCAGGATAAGAACATAAGAAATAGAAGCAGGAGTCGGCCATTTGGTCCCTCGAGTCTGCTCCGCCATTCAATAAGATCATGGCTGATCTTCTACCTCATCTCCACTTTCCTGAACTATCCCCATATCCTTTGATTCCCTTAATATCCCAAAATCTATCGATCTCTGTCTTGAATATACTCAACGACTGAGCTTGCACAGCCCTCTGGGGTAAAGAATTCCAAAGATTCACCACCCTCTGAGTGAAGAAATTTCTCCTC
Organism: Somniosus microcephalus; assembly: GCF_052327205.1. Taxonomy (NCBI): domain Eukaryota; kingdom Metazoa; phylum Chordata; class Chondrichthyes; order Squaliformes; family Somniosidae; genus Somniosus; species Somniosus microcephalus. The sequence goes on along the minus strand of NC_141000.1, from coordinate 16,073,176 downwards.
ATCTCAGTCCTAAATGGCCGACCCCTTGTTCTGAGACTGTGACCCCTGGTTCTAGACTCCCCAGCCAGGGGAAACATCCTCCCTGCATCTACCCTGTCAAGCCCTGTAAGAATTTTGTATGTTTCAATGAGATCACCTCTCATTCTTCTAAACTCGAACGAATATATGCGTAGTCTACTCAATCTCTCCTCATAGGACAACACCCCCGCCCCCTCCCCATCCCAGGAACCAGTCTGGTGAATCTTCGTTGCACTCCCTCTATGGCAAGTATATCCTTCCTTAGGTAAGGAGATCAAAACTGTACACAATTCTCCAGGTGTGGTCTCACCAGGGCCCTATATAATTGCAGTAAGACATCTTGGGGGAGAAATTGGGTGAGTAGCGCCACCTGTTAGCGCCTAAAGAGGCAGTCAGTGGCTGTAGCGCCACTGGCTGCGTCTCCAGCGATATTCAGTAGGGGCGCTAATGGTGGCGTTAGGCATTTGCGCTGCGCCACCACCGATGATGTCATCGGTGTGCGCAGCGCCCCATTCGTGCCCCGTTCACGATATTTGGTAGCGAACGCCGCAGTTGCGCAGCTCGCTACCCGCGCCCGGTTCATGGGGCCTTACTGTGCCGGCAGCAGCGCAAGTTAAGGTGGAGGTGCGGGGCGGCTGCCTGCCAGCACCTCTGTCCCCGGCCTCGTAACCGCCCCCCCCCCCCCGCGGCATTACCGGCTGTTTCCCGAGAGCCCGGCACTTCTCCTTGGTGCCGGGCTCATTTGCCGGCACTCGCGAGCGGGGATCACGCTGTTGCAGGCACCTCCCCCTTAACAGTGGGAGGAAGGCCTGCAGTACCGCAGCGTGCCGTGCCGCAGTGTGTGGCGCTGTGGCACGTTGTGCTGCGATAATCAGTTTCAGCGCCCTAAGAGGGACGCGGAGCGCCTCGAGCCTCGCCCCGTGTCCCTCGAGGGGCAATGAAACTGAATTTCTGGCGATCGGTATCACTCCGATCGCTGCGCTAAATCCTGTGCGCAGGCGACTTTTGCGCCACTTTGGCGCCCCAACTCAATTTCTAGGCCCTTTACTCTTATACTCAAATCCTCTTCTAATAAAGGCAACATACCATTTGCTTTACTAATTGCTTGCTGTACCTGCATGTTAACTTTCAGTGATTCATGTACAAGGACACCCAGGTCCCTCTGAACACCAACATTTCCCAATCTCTCACCCTTTAAAAAATACTCTGCTTTTCTGTTTTTCCTACCAAAGTGGATAACTTCACATTTCTCCACATTATATTCCATTTGTCATGATCTTGCCCATTTACTTAGCCTGCCTATATCCCCTTGAAGCCTCCTTGCATCCTCCTCACAACTTACATTCCCACCCAGCTTTGTATCATCAGCAAACTTGGATGTATTACATTTGGTCCCCTCATCCAAATCATTGATGTAGATTGTGAATAGCTGAAGCCCCAGCACTGATCCTTGCGGTACCCCACTAGTGACAGACTGCCAACCCGTTTATTCCTACTCTCTATTTTCTGTCTGTTAACTAATCCTCAATCCATGCTAGTATATTACCCCCAATCCCATAAGCCCTAATTTTGTTTAATAACTTCTTGTGTGGCGCCTTATCGAATGCCTTCTGAAAATCCAAATACACCATATCCACTGGTTCTCCCTTATCTATTCTGCTAGTTACAACCTCAAAAATGAACAGATTTCTCAAACACTATTTCCAAATTCATAAATCCGTGTTGACTCTGCCCAATCCTAATATTTTCTAAGTGCCCTGTTACCACATCCTTAATAATAGATTCTAGCATTTTCCCTACTACTGGTGTCAGGCTAACTGGTCTGTAGTTCCCCGTTTTCTCTCTCCCTCCTTTCTTAAATAGTGGGGTTACATTTGCTACCTTCCAATCTGTGGGAACTGTTCTAAAATCTATGGAATTTTGGAAAATGACAACCAATGCATCCACTATCTCTATAGCCAACTCTTTCAAAACCCTAGGATGTAGGCCATCAGGTCCAGGGGATTTATCAGCTATCAGTCCCATTAATTTCTCCAGTACTACTTTTTTACTAATACTAATATCTTTCAGTTCTTCATTCTTTCTAGACCCTTGGTTCTCCACTATTTCCAGGAAGTTTTTTGCATCTTCTTCCATGAAGACAGGCACAAAGGGCTGGATTTTACTTACCGAGACGAGTTGGGGGCGGGACTGCTACCTTCCGGGTTCTAGTCCCGCCCCAGTGACGTCTGAGGAACTGACGCTATTTTGCCCTGATTGGTCTTGTTAAGCCCGCCCTGTGGGCTTGCCGGCCAATTAAGGGGAAGCCGGTGTCAGATGACGTCAGTTGATGACGCTTCATCTGCCGGTTTTCTTAAAGGCATATGCACCACACTTGTTTGACAGGTGATGTGACAGTGTTTGACAGCATTGAGGTGCTGTCAAACATTGACAATCACTGTCCAAAGGTGAGCCCTTGCACACAGACTCTCCAATTACTCTCTCCTTAGGATGAAACAGATGGCAGCTGCAACTGAGATTGCAGAAGCCACCCCGATGAGATGAGACTACACAAACACTTCACAGCTTGTCGCCTGCAGAAACATCTAAACACGTTAAACATTACTTTCATACCACTTCCTTACCTCTGATACTAACCATTTTCACGTTGCATCCTTCACACCAATTCTGCAGCTGTCATCCAAACACCAACATAACAACAGACCCACAGCACGCCGCTCTTACCCTGGCAGGGTTCCTCGATGTCGGGAAGCCCGCAGCAGAAGGCTCGAAAATGGGAAAAAGCCACTTAACTGCCTGTTAACTACCTGTTAACAGGCAGTTAAGTGGCGATAATCCTCTTCCAGCCACTAGGAGTAAGGTTCCTGCACAAATCAGGTACCAGACTCCCGGGAAGATTGGTTGGAGGTGGATTGGCAGCGGGTTCGGGACCCTCTCCCATTGTTTTTAAATTTCCCAGCAGTTCCGCCTCCAAACTCGCCTCCTCAGGGCTGGTAAAATCCAGCCCAAAGTATTTGTTCTCTGCCATTTCCTTATTCCCCATTATAATTTCTCCTGTCTCAGCCTGTAAGGGTCCCACATTTATTTTTGCTAATCTTTTCCTCTTTACATACCTATAGAAGCTTTTACAGTCTGTTTTTATGTCTCTCGCTAGTTTATTGTCATATTCTATTTTCCCTTTCTTTAATTCTAAAATCTTCCCAATCCTCAGGCTTACTACTCTTTTTGGCAGCATTATAAGCCTCTTCCTTTGATCTAATACTATCTTTAACTTCTCTTGTTAGCTATGGTTGGACCAATTTTCCTGTGGGGTTTTTGTGCCTTAAAGGAGTGTATATTTGTTGTAAATTATGTATTAATTCTTTAAATGCTAGCCATTGCTCGTCCACTGTCATACCTTTTAATGTAATTTCCCAATCCACCTTACCCAACTCACTAAAAGAGCCATCAATTGGTCCAGGCAGCGGGCGGTCGAGGGGGTCGTCCAGCCGGATTGCCTGCCTCTCTTCCGCGGCCATGTTCGCGCCCCGGTGGCCCTGGAGATGGAGCACGCGGTGTCCGCCGGTGCGCTTGAGTATTTCCGCGACCGGTGGGCGCCGCGGGGACTGGAGTGCATCATCAACCCGGATAACCAAATTTTAATATGATTTGTTAAGTTTTAGTTGAACTTTTGTTTACAGTCAATTTGGGTTTTTTTTGGTACGAACAAAAAGAGTACCCAACTCACCCCTCATACCTACGTAGTTTGCTTTGTTTAGATTTAAAACCCTAGTTTCGGATATAAATAAATCACTTTCAAACTCAATCTAAAATTCTATCATATTATGGTCATTCTTCCCTAAAGGCCCCTTTACTACAAGGTTATTAATTAACCCTTTCTCGCTGCACAATACTAGATCTAAAATAGCCTGTTGCCTAGTTGGTTCCTCAACATACTGATCTAGAAAACTATCTTGCATACATTCTATGAATTTGTCCTCCACACTATTACTGCAAATTTGGTTTGCCCAGTCTATATGTAGATTAAAGTCCCCCATGATTACTGTATTACCCTTGTTACATGCGCCTCTAATTTCCTGATATATACTCTGCCCTACATTATAACTATTGTTTGGGGGCCTATAAACAACTCCCACCAATGTTTTCTGCCCCTTGCTATTTCTTAGCTCCACCCAAACTGATTCTACTTCTTGATTTTCAGAGCTAAGATCCTTTCTCTCTACTGTCTTTATCCCATCCTTTATTATCAGGACTACCCCTCCTCCTTTTTCATTTTGCCTATTCCTTCTAAAAGTTATGTATTCTGGAATATTTCATTCCCAACCTTGGCCACTTTGCAACCACCTCTCCGTAATGGCTATTAGATCAAACCTGTTAATTTCTATCTGCTCTATTAATTCATCTATTTTGTTGCGAATGCTTCGTGCATTCAGATATAGTGCCTTTAATCTTTGAATTATTTCTCTTTTTTCCTGATGTTAGCTTAGTCACTGATTCCTTATTACCTTTGTTACTCTCTCTGTCCCTTCCTGACCCACCCTGTTTATTTTTACCCCAAACTCTACTCTGCTCCAGAGCCTTGACATTTCGCTCACTGCTTTTAAATATACTCTTTCCTGAATCCTCCCGCGCCCCCACCCCTTCATTAGTCTACTGCCCTAGTTATGCAGTTTGCCAGGACACCGGTCCCAGCCCGGTTCAAGTGGAGCCCATCCCAATGGAAGAGCTCTCTTTTTCCCCCCAGTATCGGTGCCAGTGCCCCATGAACCGAAACCCCTTCCACGCACAGCACTCTTTGAGTCACGCACTTAAACCTCTAATCTGTTTGTCCCTATGCCAATTTGCACGTGGCTCAGGTAACAATCCAGAAATTATTACCTTTGAGGTTTTGCTTTTTAATCTGGATCCTAGCTCCTCAAACTCCCTCAACAGAACCTCATTCCTAGTTCTACCGATGTCATTGGTTCCTACGTGGACTACGACAACTGGATCCTCCCCCTCCCCACTCCAAGTTCTTCTCCAGCCGCGAGGAGATGTCTTTAACTCTGGCACCGGGCAACTCAACCTTCGGAACTCTCGGTCGCGGCTGCAGAGAACAGTATCTACCCCCTGAATATACTGTCCCCTACCACAACTACATTCCCTTTCAGTAAACCCACTTGAATGGCGCCATGGTCAGCCTGCTCATCAATCCTACAGGCTTTTCCCTCATCCACACAGGCAGCAAGAATTTCATACATGTTGGACAAGGGCAAAGGCTGAGGCTCCTCCAGCACCGCACCTCGGGTCCCCTTACCTGCCTGAGTTGCAGTCACACCCTCCTGTCCCTGACCACTAACCAGACCTGTACCACTACCTAACCTAAGGGGTGTGACTGCCTCCTGGATCAAAGTGTCCAGGTAACTCTCCCCCTCCCTGATGCCCCACAATGTCTGCACCTCAGACACCAGCTCAAAAACTCTGAGCTGAAGTTCCTCAAGATGCAGGCACTTACTGCAAACGTGGTTGTCCGGGATTACAATGCCCTCCACAAACTCCCACATGCGGCAGTTGCGGCACACCACCTGCACTGCCGTCCCTATATGACCTTGATTTATTTAAATAAATTTGTAATTAGGTAACTTAGTTTACAGGCTACTTACTTGATCTAGATTAAGTTAAGGGTACTGAAATTAAATATCTACCTGTAACACAAAGCACTACAAGTAGTGTAGGCAAAAAACAACAACTCCTTCCCCGTCTTCCTCGAATTCCAACTCTTTCCAAATTCCCAACCAAATCAGTCTGTTCAAGTCAACTCCATTTAATCCCACTCAGTGCAGACTGCTCTGTGCTCTGTGTGCTGCAGAAATGTTTACTTTTATACACTTGCAGCCTCACCAATTTACAAGTGATGATTCTGGTCCCCTGCTCCTGGTGATTAGCGCCTATTCAAGTCAAGCACTTACACCTGACTGACCATGTGGAGTGATCCCGTCCGAACTGACCCCCGTTCAGACGGAATTCCTCATCGGCACCCGGCCCCGAAGCCCCTCTCGGGAGCCGGCGCCTCACAACTTGAGCCGTCTCGGGGAAATGCCCTCCGTGCCTTTTCATTCTGCACGGAGGGGTTTCCTCTACGGGCTGCCCCTGCACACTCTCCACTTTGCCATCTTCATCTGCCGTCCGGATACGCTTCCATCTTGCCGTCCGGTGAAGGCGGAGGTCCCCAGTGGAGGGTTCTCTACACGGGAGTCCTCCCTTTATCTATTGGGGACCTGGCCTGGAGGGTGTTGCACGGAGCAGTCCCGTGCAACAAGGTTTTAAGTAGGTTCGTGGACTCCCAGGCTGCCTGCCTCTTCTGCGGCCTGGAGGAGTCTGTGTTCCACGTTTATATGCAGCCCCTCTTCCTTTTTTGAAGGGGCTGCTCCTCAATTTTTGGCTGCACTTCAGTCCCACGCTCCTGATCTTTGGTCACCTGGTGCGGAGGGGAGCGGGCAGATCGGAGGACCTCCTCATAGGACTGCTCCTGGGCCTCGCCAAAGTGGCCATGAACTGGTCCAGGCAGTGGGCAGTCGAGGGGGTCGTTCGGCCCGACTGCCTGCCTCTGTTCCGCGACCATGTTCGTGCCCGGGTGGCCCTGGAGATGGAGCACGTGGTGTCCGCCAGCACGCTCGAGGCCTTCCGCGACCGGTGGGCACCGGAGGGACTGGAGTGCATCATCACCCCGGCCAATCAAATTTTAATTTAAGTTGTTAAGTTTCCTTTAATGTTTTATTAGTTACAGTTTATTTGTTTTAGCACCCAATCAAAAGTGTACACCTGACTGACAGTTAACTGTCACTGGCAGTCAGCTTCTGTTAACTTCAGTTTAAAGTTCTATGTTAAAATCATTGGCCCAGAAATTAGTGTCCCGACGCGCGAGTAAGCATCGTGTACTCACGCGTGGGACCGATGGAATTGCCGGAATCTTGCATGCACTACGCATGCGCGGGAAACCGGCATTTCCGATCCTCTGAACCAAGGGGTTCAGAGGTCGAACGCGTGCGCGCAGGAGTCTGCGCGTGCGCGTTGAACTTCCTTTTTTTTTCCAGGTTTGCCCGTGCGTGAAGGCCTCCACTTTTTACACTTTAAAAAAGCAGACATAAGGACTTAATTTTAAAAGGTAAGTGGTCTATTAATTAAAATTAGAATTATTTTTCCACAGGTTTATTATTTTTAAAGACTTTACAGTAAGGTTAGTGTATTTTTAGCCCCGATTTTTTATAAAATGATTTTTTTCAAAAATTTAAATTATTGTTTAAAATAGTTATTTAAAGTTATTTATAGTTCATTTAAATAGTGTGATGTTTTTTTAAATTTTATTTCAAGTTTAAGTGCTGTTTTGGGCACCCGGAGTTTTCATGAGTTTGACAGTTCTTACTGTCAAACTCATGAATGAACTTTTGCATCCTCCGATTGGTTGCCCAGTGCTCACGTGATCCCAGCCGACACATCGCACTAAGTACGCCGCTGGATCACGCAAGCACAGCGCGCCAGGAGCTGAACCGGGCCACAGACAGGAAATCCACGCAGGCCCAGGCTTCAACTGCCGGTGCGCTAGGTAAGTGTAGGTTGGGGGCTTGCACCCGCGGGAAGCCCCCGACACGAATTTCTGGGCCAATATCTTAAACTAAATTTCACTTTTTACAGCTTCTACTTACTCAATACTTACCAGAAGTTCCCACTCTTTCCAAAGACACCAGAAGAATTTGCCTGTTTGGGCTCTATGTCCCTGGGCCTTCGAGGGGAAAGTCAACCTGGATTTCTGACTCGAATTGACCTCTGCTAGCAAGCTGAGTGTGCGGTTGTTAGATGAGGATAGGACTAGGGTCACCTGTAATGCTCCACACAGACTGGAGATTGCTTCCTTATACTCAAGCCTAGATTTTCTGACTGGCATGAATTAGTCCATTTATGTTAAATGGGTTAATGCTGGTGGGAAAATAGCACCGATCGGAAAATCTTGGCTTCAATGTCTGAACTCACCAAAGTAGGCCTCTTGGGTGAGGTACCAGGTATGGCCAGCAACTCTAGAAACATATCCCAGCGTGAGTTAGCGTGTGGAGGAGAAAATTACAGAAACTCGATGGAAACTAAAATATAAATTAGTTCATGTGGGGTTCAGGCTGACTAAATATGCTCTGTAAATCAATTTTAACTGAGAGGAATATTTTACTTAAACTTAAACCACTTAATAGGAGACCTCTGCATTAGTTATTAATTACTTTTTTTTTAAATTCGTTTATGGGATGTGGGCATCGCTGGCAAGGCCAGCATTTATTGCCCATCCCTAATTGCCCTTGAGAAGGTGGTGGTGAGCTGCCTTCTTGAACCGCTGCAGTCCGTGTGGTGAAGGTACTCCCACAGTGCTGTTAGAGAGAGAGTTCCAGGATTTTGACCCAGCGACGATGAAGGATCGGCGATATATTTCTAAGTCAGGATGGTGTGTAACTTGGAGGGGAACTTGCAGATGGTGGTGTTCCCATGCGCCTGCTGCCCTTGTCCTTCTAGGTGGAAGAGGTCACGGGTTTGGGAGGTGCTGCCGAAGAAGGCTTGGCGAGTTCCTGCAGTGCATCTTGTAGATGGCACACACTGCAGCCATAGCACGTCGGTGGTGGAGGAAGTGAATGTTTAAGGTGGTGGATAGGGTGCCAATCAAGCAGACTGCTTTGTCCTGGATGGTGTCAAGCTTCTTGAGTGTTGTTGGAGCTGCACACATCCAAGCAGGTGGAGAGTATTCCATCGCACTCCTTACTTAAGAACATAAGAACATAAGAAATAGGAACAGGAGTAGGCAATTCGGCCCTTCGAGCCTGCTCCGCCATTCAATGAGATCATGGCTGATCTTCTGCCTCAACTCCATTCACAGGCCCTATCGCCATATCCCTTGATGCCCTTACTAGTCAGAAATCTATCAACTTCTGTTTTGAATATACCTAATGACTGAGCCTCCACAGCCCTCTGGGGTAGAGAATTCCAAAGATTCACCACCCTCTGTGTGAAGACATTTTTTCTCATCTCAGTCCTGAATGGCCTACCCTTTATCCTGAGGCTGTGCCCCCTGGTTCTAGACTCCCCAGCCAAGGGAATCTTTCTCCCAGCATCCACCCTATCAAGCCCTGTAATAATTTTGTATGCTTCAATGAGATCCCCTCTCATTCTCCTGAATTCAAGCGAATACAGGCCTACTTTACTCAATCTTTTCTCATATGACAGTCCTGCCATCCCAGGAATCAATCTCGTGAACCTTCACTGCACTCCCTCTATGGCAAGTATATCCTTCCTTAGGTAAGGAGACTCCAGGTGTGGTCTCAATTGGAGTAAGGCTTCTTTACTCCTGTACTCAAATCCTCTTGTAGTGAAGGCCAGCCTCCCTAATGGCTTGCTGCACCTGCACATTCACTTTCAGTGACTCATGTACAAGGACACCCAGGTCCCTTTGAGCATCTGCATTCCCCAATCTTTCACTATTTAGGAAATACTCTACCTTTCTGTTTTTTCTACCAAAGTGGATAACTTCACATTTATCCACATTATATTCCATCTGCCGTGTTCTTGCCCACTCACTGAGCCTGTCGAGATCCTCTTGAAGCCTCTTCACATCCTCTTCACAACTGACACTGCCACCTAGCTTTGTACCATCTTGTAGATGGTAGAAAGGCTTTAGGGAGTCAGGAGGTGATACATTCACTGCAGAATACCTAGCCTCTGACCTGCTCTTGTTGCCACAGTATTTATGTGGCTGGTCCAGTTAAGTTTCTGGTCAATGGTGACCCCCAGGATGTTGATGGTGAGGGATTCAGCGATGGTAATGCCGTTGAGTGTCAAGGGGCGGTAGTTAGACTCTCACTTGTTGGAGATAGTCATTGCCTGGAATTTCTGTGGCTGAATGTTACCTGCCACTTATCAGCCTAAGCCTGAACATCGTCCAGGTCTTGTTGCATGCGGGCATGGACTGCTTCATTATCTGAAGAGTTGTGAATGGAGCTGAACACTGTGCAGTCATCAGTGAACATCCCCATTTCTGACCTTATATTGGAGGGAAGGTCATTGATGAAGCAGCTGAAGATGGTTGGGCCTAGGACACTGCCCTGAGGAACTCCTTCATTGATGTCCTGGGGCTGTGATGATTGACCTTCAACCACCACAACCATCTTCCTTTGTGCTCGGTATGACTCCAGCCAGTGGAGAGTTTCCCCCCCGATTCCCATTGACTTGAGTTTTACCAGGGCTCCTTGATGCCACACTCAGTCAAATGCTGCCTTGATGTCAAGGGCAGTCACTCTCACCTCACCTCTGGACTCAATGAACTTGTTGTAGTGTATGTAACCGTTCTACCTTTAAGAGAACTATTGTATGTAACCGTCCACCTTTAAGAGAACTATTTTAGGTGTTGCACTACTTTATCTTGGCTGCTGTATACTGTAATACCGGGAGTGACCACACCGGTATATAAGTGCTGTGTAAGGATTTATTGTGCAGATTCGCCCTGACCTTCGAATAGTAAAGTCCTGTTAAAGTTACTCTTGTGGTCTGTGTATTAATTCACCATATAACCCACAGACTTTACAGTGGCGACGGGTTCGATCTTACCCTGCGGCAGCGACACACCCGAAGCAGTTAACGAGCGTCAAGAAGAGGCACCCGCCCTCGTCGTTCTGCTGAGAGAAGACTCGAGTCTGCAGAGCAAGGAAGAAGGAAGGATTCTGACACGAAGCCTTCCATCAGCAACAGGCTGTTATTGTCCCTTCTGCCACGGCGGTGAGTGAGCCGATCAGCCAAGAGAAGCAAGTCGGCCACGTTGACTGTGAGTAGGGGGAAAATAAATAGAAACGGAGGATAAGGGCGGTGAACTCGACCACGGTCGGGGGAAAGGAGCCGGACAGAAGTCGGGCCCAAAGGCGCTGAGACTGGGGCAGCGTAGGGCACGGAAGCCGCGGTACAAGCGGGAACGCAGCCGGTGTGAGAGACCGGGCTACAAGCGGGAACGCAGCCGGTGTGAGAGACCGGGCTACAAGCCGGCTGGGAGACACAACAGCGTCGTGAGACAGCTAGACCGCGACCGGCGGAAAAGGCCGGGCAGCTACCGAGGCCACGAGGCGCTGCGACCGGGATCGTAAGGCGCGGGAAGATATAAAAATAAATAAAACCGCAGAGAACTCAGCCGCAGCCGGGGGAGGAAAGGACCGGACTGCGAGAGGGCTGGGAGGCGCGATTGGAAGCCGCTGAGGGAGAGACAGAGCCCGAGTGAAGGGGGAGCGGGACCGAGCGAGGGAGACCGAGCGAGATTCCGCCCAGCGGCTGGAACTGTTCGCCGCCAACGGGTTGTCCCCAGCGCCGGTTGCCGGCCGAGAAAAGGGAACAAGGAACGCACTGAAGCCGGCGCGCAGGCTGCGAACTCCGAAAGCCAGCGGTCGTCGCCCGAAGGAAAGCTTACCCCTCCCACCAGGGGAAGAAACGCGGGAAGCCGCCAGTAGGTGGGGAAGAAGACAGAAGCGGGAAACCGCCATTTTGAAAGTGGGCGGGGAAGAAGACAAGCGCGGGAAACCGCCATTTTTGGAAAAAAAAAAGTAACGAACAAATTCGTTGTGGGTTCTCAAAAAGATAGTGAAGATGCCTAAGCATGGTAACATCAACAACTTCGATTCCGAGGTGGAAGATTGGGCCACGTACGTAGAACGCATCGATATATTTTGTGAGGCCAATAAAATAGCAGATGATAAAGCTCTCACCTTATTAAACGCAATGGGGGCAAAGACATACGGGCTATTGAAGCATCTTCTATCACCAGCTAAACCAGCGGATCAGACTTTCACTGATATTGTTGCTGTCCTGAAGGATCATTTGAACCCCACACCGCTGATGTTGGCGGAACGATTCAAATTTTATGCGAGAACGCAACGGAAAGAGGAAAGCAACGCGGAATACTTGGTCGAACTGCGTAGACTAGCGAAATACTGCCAGTTTGGGGAAAATCTGACAGAGGCATTGAGAGACAAGTTCGTGTGCGGGTTGTCGAAGGAAGGAACACAAAAGCGACTGCTCGAAGAGAACGATCTTACACTTGACAAGGCTGTCCTTATTGCAGCATCACACGAAGCAGCCGCGAGAGGCACTGCGGAAATGCAGCTGAAGGCAGAGGTACTCAGCGTGGATCAAATGACTTCGGGTACAACAAAATGTTATCGTTGTGGGAAGACAACACACGACCAGAACCAATGCTGGTTTAAAAACCAGGAATGTAGAAAATGTGGCAAGCTTGGTCACATAGCTAAAGTATGCCGGTCAGGAAAGAAGACCAACAACAGAAAAAAGTCACCGCAGGAAAAGTACAGCAAGATACACAAGGTGGCTGAGAAGAGTTCAGATGAACAGAATTCGGATTCAGACCCGAACAGCCAGGAACTGGGTAGTCTGAGAATTTACAATGTGAGTAAGGAAGCTGACCTACAAACTATCTGGGTCACACTAAAAGTAGCCGGAGTCCAAGTGAAAATGGAATTGGACACAGGATCAGCCCTATCAGTCATAAATCGAAGGGATTACAACCGGCTATTCTCACATATACCCTTGAGAGATACCAAGATCGTATTGCAGACATACACGGGGCATAAAGTATACCCCATGGGAAAGATACAAGTCAAGGTGAGAGACAGGGGCAAAGAACACCAAGGAATGGACCTATATGTACTACCTGAGGGAGGTCCACCACTTCTGGGACGGGAGTGGATCAGGGAAATAAACATGGAATGGCACTACCTAAAAGCAATAACGAGTGAGAACTCGGTGAAGACAATCAGCTCAGACTCTGAAACGGATGACGACAAGACCAGCCCAGGTGCGAAAGACAAGTCTAAAATGGACTTGCTGACTAAGGTTGGAAAAATGAAGGAGTGCATAAATACTGATGCTTCAAAGGAGAACAAAGTTTCAGAACAGAATTCCACTGAACAACAACAACATAGTTTGGCAGAGAATTCTGAGTCTGTCCAGTTTACAGACATGCACAAGTCTGAGGAACACCGGGCTCGAACTCAACTCCATTTCAAATTACAACAGCAATTAGAACAATTGAGTTGCCGTCTTGAGCAAGAGATAAAAGCAATGAAAACGTTCTTTGACACAGAGTGGGAGAATCTGGAAAGACAACAGAAACAGCTGAGGGAGAAAAGGGAGCAGGAGCACACAAACCGTCTGCGCAAGGAGGCCAAACGAATCAAAGCTGATTCGGTTTCTGAAGGTGCGTGCTCTAATCTGGTGGAGCAAGATGTTCAGCAACTGAAGGCGCTTGTTAGCAGATTGCAGGCAGAAAAGGCTGAGTTGGTCGCCATGAATTCCGAGCTCCTACTGAAGTTGGGTGCAGCATCACCGGACGATTCATTTGTGGAAATTCGAATGGTGGAGGCTGCGGATGATGGCAAAGTAGAAACAGCAAAGGAGCCCCAGGGCAAGGTTATAAACAGCCCTGCAGCTACTGGGAAACGGATGAGGTCAGAAGAGTCAACGGTCAGCCAACTCCTTCATATGCTGAGGGACAAGACTCTGAAATGGGAACAATTTGGACATGAGTCTAAACCTTCAAAGGAGAGGGGTTTGGAGCTCCCAAAAGTTATTGGAATAGCTGAGGTTGCAACACAGACTGAGAAGATGGCAGCAGAGCAAACCTTGGATGCCAAAAGTACGCTGATTCACGTCAATGTTGAACAACAGAATGCTGAAACAGCTGCTCCAGTAGAGGGATTGAATAATACAATCAATCAATCTCCCAATGAAGTTGAAGTATTGAAATCACGAATGAGGTCATTAGTAAAAGACTTGCAGGAAGCCCAGAAAAAGCTGGATGAAACTGAACGCATGAAGAAGTCTCTTCAGGAAAGATGTCTGGATTTGGAACAAAAGCTGGCTAACGTCCAGCTGGGTATGGAGGAAATAGAAGACCCTCTCGCTGGCCTAGCTCAGGACGACACCGAATATTACCATGACCTGTTGGACGACACCGAATATTACGATGACCTGCTCTGCCCAGCTTGTGATAAACTCCCAAAGTGCAGAAACCATGAAGAATCACCTAAAGTCTAAGGAACATCGGGAGATGGTGGCATAACTATGGAAAAAGGAGGACGAGAAGGAGGAACGGTGCATGCAGCTGACAGTGGAGCCCAGAGAGTCTCCAAGAAGCAGAAAAGGAAAAGACGAAGCAGAAGATGATGACCATCTGAACCATTATCACCTCTACCAGGTCACACACGTGGTCTCTCCGTACGGAGCCAAATCAGTTTGGAAGTAGAAAAACTTCCCAAGGTACTCAAGCTTTTAAAAGTCAACAATGCTGGTTCAGAAGTGATGGAAGTTCAAGCTGTTAAGTCCAGTGAAGGACTATTGGATGAGTCACTCCAGCAACGTGAACCGACTACACCGAGACTGAATCTGTGAACTGTTTTCCACAGAGACTGAACCTGTGAACTGTTTCCCGCAGAGACTGAATCTGTGAACTGTTTCCGCAGAGACTACATCTGTGAACTGTTTTTACATGAAGTTGGATATATGTTATGTTTAATGGGGAATAAGTATGTTGTAAGCTAAAAAGGGAGGATTGTAGTGTATGTAACCGTTCTACCTTTAAGAGAACTATTGTATGTAACCGTCCACCTTTAAGAGAACTATTTTAGGCGTTGCACTACTTTATCTTGGCTGCTGTATACTGTAATACCGGGAGTGACCACACCGGTATATAAGTGCTGTGTAAGGATTTATTGGGCAGATTCGCCCTGACCTTCGAATAGTAAAATCCTGTTAAAGTTACTCTTGTGGTCTGTGTATTAATTCACCATATAACCCACAGACTTTACACTTGTAGTCAACATTCTGCCTCATATTGACATCATTGGTAATTTTACTTACATTTGAGAGCGTTGGTACATTCAGATCTTCAAAGATCTTCATACTTAACGTCATTGTAACACAATCTAACTTACTGACACACAGGATGGGCCGCAGCTTGGTCATGTGAGTCACTATTAATTCGCTCCTTTAACTTCTATGTCAAGACTGCTTCTGTGTTTGCATGACGAGATGGCTCATTATACATAATACAGGAAACCGAAACAAAATGGAGAAGGGCTCAGAAATTACAAGCCCTTGACTCCTTTGAAGGAGGCCATAGTGAACATCCTGGCAAATACGAATGTAGAATGACTAGGAGAAGGTGTTTAGGGCTAGTACAAGCTTACTCTTATGTCTTTCCCCTCTTCTCACAGACTGCAACACAGACAATACATAAAATATCACAAACATATTGCAATGTAAGTACTGTTTGAAGGTGTCTTTGAACCAGAATTCTGCCTTTTTTGCCATTATAGGCCTGAAAGAGCAGACCAAAATAAGTCAGTACCTCTGGCCTTGGAGGGCCCGGATGCTGACTGCTCCAACTGTGCATGGGTGGAAGCAGTCTGTCCTGCAGGTGCTGGCAGCTGCAGTGGAGACGTGACAGCGGTGGCATCAGGAATGCTGACATCCTGAGAGCGGACAGCAGCTCCCTGGTCGACCGACACACTGGCACTCTGACGGGGCAGCACCGCAGCATGCGCACCAATCGGCTGGTCCACAGATTGATGCCCTGCGGTGGTGCTGCAAGGGCCCCGGGTAATACCGCCTGATCCATCGAGGGTGGCAGCAGTCATTGGTCGCATGGCGTCAATATGTGTCTGCATGAGACCAGCGAGTGACTGCGTGGCAGCACTCAGCACTTGCGTGGCAGGTGCCAGTGCTTCGGTGAAGCCCTGGACAGTCCTTTCCAGTGCTGCCCCGAAGCCGTGGACAGTCCTTTCCAGTGCTGCCCCGAAGTCCTGCGCACTCCTTGCCTGTGCTGCCCCGAAGTCCTGCGCACTCCTTGCCTGTGCTGCCCTGAAGTCTTGGACACTCCTTGCCAGTGTCTCGATGGATTCAGGCAACCTTGCCACTGCAGCCATGAGCTCAGTGTGCCTGAGCTGAGCCTGGGCGCTCATTTCTGCGAGGGAACGCACCTCTTCTGCGCTCTGTGCAGCAGTACTCACGGCCTGACTCGCCCTCCAGGGAGACGCCCCGAGCTTCCCTACCCCCCTTGCGTTGCTGCAGCCCACTGGTTCCTGGAACTGGTTCCTCAGAGCATTCCCTCCCCGCTCCCATCCAGGGAAGTAGTCTCCCCAGTCTGCAGAGGGGCTGGCTCACCTGAGCGTGGCAGGGATGGTCCGGCTCCCTCCTGCTCGTCGCCTCCGGAGTCAGTGGCAGTGGCAGCTTGAGGGCTCGGCTCCCGAGCTGGTGATGCAGCATCTGAAAGCAGGGAGGTTGAAGAGTGGCTTTAGCGAAAGGACAGGGTGGCAGCAAGGGATGCATGAGTGCTGCAATGCTCTGACATGGGTCCAGAGTGGTGGGGGGAACAAGTGGAAGGAGAGAGTTCAAAAAGGTGATGACCTTACCATCGCTGTGCACAATGGGGTCGGCAGCTCCAGTGGTGACAGGACCAATCATCCGGCCTCCAATAATCTGGTGGACTCGTTCCTCCAGGTCCGTCAGAGTCTGCAGCTGAGGAGGGCCTCCTCCGGTACGAAGCTGCTCCCTCCGGTTCCTGGCCAGCTTGGCCTGCAGGAGAAAGGACGGGAAGTGATGAAACATGCTGGCCTGAGCTGACATCACATGCCCCCCATGGTAGAATAGCCCTTCCATTATGCATTGAGCTGACATCACATGCCCCCCATGGTAGAATAGCCCTTCCATTATGCATTGAGCTGACATCACATGCCCCCCATGGTAGAATAGCCCTTCCATTATGCATTGAGCTGACATCACATGCCCCCCATGGTAGAATAGCCCTTCTACTATGCATTGAGCAGAATGTGCGTGTGTGTTTCCAGAAAGGGCCATGGGTGCTGGCTGACAGATGGCCATTGGGGCTTCGCGCACCCTCTGGCCATAATGTCAGGTGCAGATGGAGGGATGAAGAAGATGGCGGAAAAGGCACTCACCCTAACGACCCGAGTGAGGTCGTTGAACTTCTTCCTGCATTGCACCGGAGTCCTGGGCACCACGCTGCTTGAGGTGACTCTTTGACAAACTTCCCTCCAAGCTCTGCGGTACTCACTCTGATGAGGCCTCCTGCCATTGTCGGGGTACAGCACAGCTCGCCGGCGCTCCACTTCGCCAACCAAAGCATCCAATGCCCCATCGGTAAAGCGCTCCGCTCTCTGCCTCACCCTCTCCATCTGTTCAAAGTCTGGAACGCCACAGAAAGCACAGCGCCGATTTTGAGGCCTACAAGGCGCAGAGTGTGGCTGCTGCTCCTAATTGACCCGCCCCTTTAAGAGCTGGCCGGCGCCAGCATGTCTCGGGGTAATCGATTATTGACAGCACCTGCGCTGCGCCCGGCCGCCGACATATTGAGTAGCGCCACCGGGTTAGCGCCTTAAGACTCCCGTGCAGCGCCTGAATCAACGCCGCAATCACCTTTAGGGGCGCAGCAACCCAATATCGCTCGAGGTGGCGATAAGTTGAGCCTGGCGATAAAATTTGCGCAGCGCCAATTCTAGCGCCCCGAGTGGGGCTATACCCAATTTCATCCCCATAGAGTCATAACAGCACAGAAGGAGGCTATTCGGCCCATCGAGTCCGTGCCGGCTCTCTGTAGAGCAATCCAGTCAGTCCCATTCCCCCGCTCTATCCCCGTAACCCTGCAAGTTTATTTCCCTCAAGTGCCTATCCAGTCTCCCCTTGAAAACATTGAGTGTCTCCGCTTCCACCACTTCCTTCGGCAGCGAGTTCCAGGTCCTCAGCACTCGCTGCGTAAAAAAGTTTCTCCTCACTTCCCCCCCAGCATCCCTTGCCCAAAACCTTAAATCTGTGTCCCCCAGTCCTTGTACCATCAACTATTGGGAACAGCCTTTCCCCGTCTAGCCTATCCAAACCCGTCATAATCTTGTACACCTCTATCAAATCACCCCTCAACCTCCTTTGCTCTAATGAAAACAAATCCAGCTTCTCCAACCTGTCCTTGTAACTAAGATCCCCCATTCCCAGAACCATTCTGGTAAATCTCCTCTGCACCCTCTCAAGGGCCTTCACATCCTTCCTAAAGTTTGGTGACCAGAACTGGATGCAATACTCCAGTTGTGGCCTAACCAGCGCTTTATAACGGTTAGAGGAGGAACAGAAACTTGATGCCCAAATGGTCAGATGGCTACATTCAATGACCGCCCTATACTTTGGGAAATGAGGCCGTGCAGTGACATTGGGCAGCATGTCATTCTCCTGATCTCGACTGCTATGGCCAATGGGGTCCCTGTGGTGCAAATTGTCTATCGCTGTCCTTGCAGCAAATGGCACAGCTTTGCACCTGGCGCCATGCTGACCCAGAGCCTGCAGAGGCAGTGGTCCTCAGCCCTTGGCGAGTGCATCTAAATAACTTGGAGACTACAAAAATAAAAGGTGGCAGCTAAATAAACTCTTGGATATTAGTCACACCAAAATTGTACATATGAAATACAAAACTTTCTTAAAAGAGCAAAACACAGACCTATAAATGAGCTAACATAGAAACATAGAAGATAGGAGCAGGAGTAGGCCATTCGGCCCCTCGAGCCTGCAAAAAGTTCAGCAGAAAGGCCTAACGGGGATTTGTTCTGGAGGAATATTGCTCTACAAGGTTGCACCTTAATCTTGATTTAAAATTCACCTCGATCATTGGGTACAGATTTCTCTAATACATACACGTCTATCTTTGTCTCTGTAACAATAAGCATATATGGACAATCCATCACTGGACTCACCAAGAATGGATACAAAGGATGGGATGAGAAGAAAAAACTGAAACTGCTGCAAATCTGAAATGAAAAGAGAAACTACTGCAAATATACATCGTGGTACATATCTTTGAACTGTAGCTATTGTTTAAAATGCTATTAGTAGTTGAGGCAGTGTTAGTACTGTGCCACCCTCTTCCTCTTTATGCGATATGGCTTACCTGATGGCAGAAGAGGGAAAACAACCACAAGCCCCTTGACAGCCGCTGAAGTCATTTATCTTGGCTTCTCCTGGCCACTAACACCCGTCTCCCTACCTCAGAATAGGAATTATCCCCTCACCCTGACAATGCCACCTAGAATAAAAAGGGGAGCCTCACAGTCAAACCAGCCCCCATCTTCCTATTCCCACACAATCATTCGTCATTCCACACTTGTTTTCCACCTACAGCTTGATGCAAGGGCGCAGCCATTTTACCAGCTCCCTCCAGGGTAACCGAAAGAATGCCTGAACTGCTGCTTGCAGTGGTGTTGCCATCTCAGCCACGGCACAGCAGCATGAACTGATTCACAGGGGACGGAAGCTTTAAATACCCACGAACATCACCAACATGTAACTCACAGCCTCTGACACACATAAATTAAATTACGAGTTTACAAACCTGCCTCATTACCTGAAAATATCAAATTCCTCTGCCTCTCCCATGGGCCTTTAACTATCCCTGCCCCAGTAGTAGTGCTAGGACCTTTAAGGCCCAAAGCAATGCATAGACTTCCTCTTCTGTCTGGCTCTGCGCCCAGGAGTGCTCCTTCTTCATTATAACGAGTGTGGAAGCACTTTCTATTTATAATTTTTGTAAAGGTCTAGTGTAGGAGCATTCAATGCTATGTGAGTGCCATCTATTGTATCCTGCACTTTGAGGGACCGAGCAACTTGATAAAACTGGGTCTATCATGCTGCTGCTTGGCATTCATGCCAACCTGAGTGAACTCCAATCACCTCCTAAAAATGGTGTCAGTGACCTGATGAATGAATGCCCGGACATGTGATATTACACAGGTCCTTTGAGGCTGCTCAGAATAAGCTGATGGGATAACAGTTGAGGGCCACGGCTACTTTGGATGCCACAGGCAGAGCTGTGCATCCAGACTGATGACGTTGGCTGCAGGTCTTCATGCAGAAGGTGACACAGATCTCCTATAGCCTCTTTTGGGGCGTACACTCTTCTCATGTCCAGCTCCTCACTAAGGTCTGTAAGTTTATACAGGGGGGTGATACCTTGTAGGGTACATCCTCCTCAAATACGGCCTCACCTTCTGTCCTCCATCCTATGCCACTCCTTCTCCCCAACTGCAACTCAGAATCTCTTACTTTGTGGGTGTATTTTAACTCCAGCAAACACTCCTCAAAGAGTCTTCAGGCTGCAGACTTCAAAGTATAAAGAAAAAAGAAAGACTTGCATTTATATAGCGTCTTTCACAACCACCGGATGTCCCAAACTGCTTTACAGCCAATGAAGTACTATTGAAGTGTAGTCACTGTTATAATGTAGGAAACACGGCAACCAATTTGCGCACAGGAAGCTCCCACAAACAGCAATGTTTACAATGACCAGATAATCTGTTTTAGTAATGTTGACTGAGGGATAAATATTGGTTAGGACACCATTGGGATAACTCCCCTGCTCTTCTTCGAAATAGTGCCATGGGATCTTTTACATCTACCTGAGAGAGCAGACGGGGACTTGGTTTAACGTCTCATCCAAAAGACAGCACCTCTGACAGTGCAGCACTCCCTCAGCACTGCACTGGAGTGTCAGCCTGGAGTTTTGTGCACAAGTCTCTGGAATGGGACTTGAACCCACAACCTTCTGACTCAGAGGCGAGAGTGTTACCCACTTTTTTTTATTACTTTATTGAACATTAAGAACATTTACAACATCGTGATCATTTCATTGTATGATACAAATCAATTCCGCCGCTCTGCACAGCCATTCCGCCACCACATTTTAACATCAAAACCTGAAGTTTAATTTGTCTCCTGTAACATATATTAATCGATTGTACTTTAAAAATTGGTTGTAAAATACTATCCTTAAATTCCTTTCTGAATAAAACATCCACAGAGCCTTATAATGATCTTTTAGTTTATATTTAAAATACTCTTTTAGATTGATTCTCCTCCCCTTAAAAAACAGAGCATTCCTTCTTTGCACAATCACGAATCTAGCCAAACTGAACATTAAATTAATTGCCGCTCCGCTAGACTCGGGCAGGCTCTCCTGCAATCCCCATCTCAAAATTGAGTCCCACGGGATTCCCATTCTCGCTCTTCGGTCCCCACCCAGCAAAAAAACTCCACACAACTGTCGAACATAGTACTTAAAATCATTTAACTGCGGACAAAACACCAGTAAATGGGACAGAGTCTCATCCCGTGTCCCACACACTGGGTAAGTTGCCGCCTCCACTCGTCCAATCTTGCACAATACCGTCATGGTAAAAATCCGGTTATGAGCCATTTTTAAATCCAGTTCAATCCATTCTGGACATTTAAAATTCACCCACACTCCCTTCCAAATCCTGTTGAAGTCCAGCTGTGGGTATATACTCTGCCAAAACTCCTGACCAGCAGGTGTCTTGAATCGCCATTCTCTAAATACCTCATAGAAATCTCGAGTATTACAGTTGTCAAATTGGGCCAACTCTCCACCTTTCTCCAGTACAAAGCTTGGAAAAGCAGGACGCATTTTACTTTCTTTGGAGATTTCCGCATTTATTTCTTCCATCCAATCCTGTGGCATTGCCCTCACAATCTTCTCATACATGATTCCTATTGCTTTTTCCTCTACCTCCTGATCCTCCTCCCACACCATGTCCCTCACTATCGCTTCCAGCAACCAACCTGGAATTACCTCGTATAATACATCTTTCACAGATATAATCCCAGCTTTTATAAAAGCTTGATTAAATAAAACCTCTCCTTCAATGTTGACCCACCTGTTCAAAAATAAGGGCTGTTCTAAAAATTCCTCAGCCCCCTTGGGCATAAACTGCACACTTTTTAAAAATTGGGCCCAAGTCTCTACAACCCCCTTATAAAATCTTGGGAGAAGTTTAATCGATTTCAAAAACATATTATTGTATTCCATATACAATATTCCCTGCCCTCCTATCCCACTTTGTTTTAAAAAATGCTCAAAACAACCCTTCCAAAAACTTGTATTTGGCTTCTGAAGAAATATCTTCACCCATTTGATTCTAAAGGATTTTCAGGGAAATTGAGTCCGCCCTGATTTCTCTGTCCAATGATGGTATTGTAAGCCACCAAGGCTGGTTTCCCTTCCCATAAAAACCTCACACAAGCCTCTCGGATGGACTTTTCTGCCCACTCAGGAATATCCTCCACCGTCAATAAGTACCATAGCTTAGATAGCAGGAGAGCAGACACCCTGTCACTCTTCCTTGCACTTTCAACCACCTTCTTTCCCATCTTCCCAAAATCTTTTTAATTTTCATAACCTTCGGTTCCCAATTTAATCGATCCACTTCATCCCTGTCTTTCTTGCACCCCATATGCACCCCCAGAACTTTCAAAACCTGCACCACCTTAAAGGGACATTCCCCCAACCCTTCCCCCCTACCCCTCCCTGCAACCAGGCATTGGGACTTACTATAATTCACTCTGGCTCCTGAAGCTCTACAATATTCCTCCACTACATCCATAGCTTTCCTCACTGACTCCCCCTTTCTTAATGTTAAGGTTGTGTCATCTGCATATTGGTGTATCACTGACACCAGCCCAGAACTGGGGACCACAATCCCAACTACACCTTGTTTCTTTCGCATCATGTAACCTAATGGTTCTGCTACCAATGTGTACAACAATGGGGACAGGGGACAACCCTGTCTCACTGATCTCTGTATCGGAAAATACTTGGATAAAAAACCATTACATTTAACACAGCTAAATATGTTTGAATAAAAAAATCCTCATCCACCGAATGATTTTTTCCCCGAAACCAAATGCTTCCAAAACCTTCAATAAAAACTCATGAGAGACCCTATCAAAGGCTTTCTCTTGATCTATCTTTAATACATAAGCCTCCCTCCCACTCTCTTCCAGGAGCTCTATCGCATCTCAGATTGAGACCACAGCGTCTGCGATGTCCCGGCCTATGACTCCATAGGACTGAGAGGGCAAAACTATCTGCGGTAACACCTCCTTCAAACGATTCGCCATAACCCTCGCCAAGATCTTATAATCCACATTTAATAATGTGATGGGCCTCCAATTCTTCAGATCCAGTCTATCCCCTTTATTTTTATAAGCTAAGCTTATGATACCTCTCCTCATAGATGGGGCCAGGCTTCCCTCAATTTTAATTTCCTTAAAAACTTCTAAGAGCAATGGACTTAAAATCTCGAAAAATTCTTTATAAAATTCTACACTTAGTCCATCGGACCCTGGGCTTTCCCCCCCCCCTCATTCCACTTATTGCTACTTTTATTTCCGCTAATCCTACTTCTTTGTCACACATGCTTCTCTCATCTTCCTTTAAACCCTCTTCAATAAAAGCAGTAACCTTCTCCATCGCCAAATTGGAAATGTCTTCTTTTGTATATAACTCTTGATAAAAGCTGCTAGCCGCCTCTAAAATCTCCCCACTTTCATGAATGATCTTCTCCCCAACCTTCAACTCTTCAATTAACGATAATCTCTGTCGCAGCTTCTCTTGCTCTAGAAAATATCTAGTGCATCTTTCGCCCTCCAATGCATCTCTAGCCTTTGCACGGAAAATGGCCCCCTTGCATTTTTCAGCTTGCAATAATTCCCACTCTTCCTTTAGCACCCGGAACTTAGTCTCCACTCCCTTATCCCCTCCGTCAACTGCTTTACAGACATCCGTAAACCTTTTGTTTATATTCTCTTCTCGACGCCGGTTAGCTGCCGCCCTCTTTTTCCCATAACGTACCGAAAAAACTTTTACCTCATATTTGAAATTGTCCCACCAAACTCTTCTTTCTTTCAAGAACAAAGGTTCCTTCCAAGCATTATTATATTTAAAATCCCTTCTTTATAAGCAATTTCTTACAGATATTGATTGTTTAAAATCCACACCTCTGAACTGATCTTAACTCTGCTGTTCCTAATTCTAAGAGCCAAAGCCGAGTGATCACTAAAAAATACTTTTTTATAATAAATCTCCATCACCTCAGAACTTAACCCTTCCCGCATTAACACAAAATCTATTCAGCTCTGTTTTAAAACATCACCCACCCAACCTGATCTGGAGAACTCTCTTTTTATGGGGTTCCGGTCCCTCCATAAGTCTCTCAAATTTAAAGTTGCCATCATTTTTACAATCATCCCTCTGGAGTTATCATCCTTAAAGGTCATCTGGGCTGAAATGTCCATCCGAGATAAAGTACATTAAAATCCCCCATTATACAAGGATTTTCCACCTCTGCCGCTTCAGTGAATAACCCCCGAAAAAACTCGCGACGCTTGCAATAGTCGTTTGGTGCATAGATATTAAAGAGATCGCAATTAAATCCCTCCATTTTTACCCTTAGCCGTAAAAATCTCCCCTCAGTGTCCTTGTCCACCAAGGCAATGTTCTCTTTTATGGACGGACTCACCAAAACAGCCACTCCTCTACAGTTATTGTTTGCACAACTTGCAAACACCTCACCCTTCCAAACCTTCTGAACTCTTTCTAGGATATCCTCATCCCAAAAGGTTTCTTGCAGACACAACAAGTCCGTACCTTTAAAACCCTGCAACAACTGCTGCAATTTCTTCTCACCCCTCAGTCCGTTCACATTAATCGAGACCAATGTAATCATGGCTCCAAAGAAGGGAAGTATGCCTGATAATCTCCCCATCATTTAATCTCTGGCCCTTCCCTCCTCACATGCTCCTTCCCAACTTTTCAGGCAGCTATTGCTTTTTCCTGCAGCCTCCGACTCTTTTTCACCTCCTGTTTGAACCTTCCCTGCTGTTTCAGCTTCTTCCGTGCATTAAGTTTGGGCCCAGGAGCTGCCCTTTCTCCCTCCTTCTGCCCCTCACTAACCATTCCCTTTCCACATGATGCCACCCCAGCCCCGACTTCCATGTCTCTGTCCCCCTCTAATTCCTCACTCTCAAGCTCTTCTGCAACCCTCTGTGCCTGCTCCCCGTCAGATACATAATCCTGCTCCCCGTCAGATACATCATCTCCCATAGAGAGTCTTCCTGCTATCGCGGTTTCTCCAACAGTGCCGCTCCCTTCGACCTTATCTCCACCTCTGACCCTTGCTCCCTGATCCTTCTCTCTATGGGACAATGGCGCACCTATAGTGCTCCCTTCTGCCATCTTTGTCTCGCCGCTCCCATCCTGCTGCCCCTTTAAGGCTCCTGCCTCTTGTACCCTCTCCTTGTCTTGCCCCCTCCTGCTCACTGAGATGTCCAACTCCCCATCTTTCTTTGGAATACTTACATTTACCACGCACCCCGCTCCCGCCTCCTCTCCCCCCCACGGACACCAGATTCTTTAGGGAGAGCTGAACCGTATTAAGGCTTGAGTCTGCACTCGACCCTTGCTGCCCGCTGCTGTCTTTGTTCTTTTCCACTGTACTTGGTGCGTTTTCCACCATCTCCATCCTGTTCTCTGCTCCGCAATTTTCTGCCTCTTCCTGTGCTCTTTTCTCCTTCAATTTACCAGCTGTGTCCTCCGACTGCTCCGCTCCTACAGCCATTCCACTCCTCATCACTCATAGAGCTTCCTTCTGCCTCACACTCACAGCGGGTGGGGCCTTTGTGACACACCCTACAGCTCGCCACCTTGCAGCTCCGAGCGATGTGTCAAGACTCATCGCAATTATAACAGTACAAGTCTGGACAGTTTCTTACAAGATGGTCATGTCCAAGACAATAATAGCAAACCTTCACTTGGTTATCATGCAGCACTCGAAACTACTGCACTCCTTCCAGTGTCTCGAATTTCATGCTGTACGGTAATGACCTCACCCCCACTGGGAACCGCACCTTTACGTAATGGTACCTGTGTTCCTGGATTCCTCTTTATTGCTGAGCAAATTTTAATGTCCCACGACTCCAACTTTTTGATTACCACATTGTCCTCAATATAAACTGGCAAGTTTAAGAATGAGACCACCACCTCTTCCGAATATAGCAGAGATACCTCCAAGAACTTATCACCAACTTTCTGACTGAGTAAAAGTCTTTCCACCTCCTCTCGGCCACTAACCGTCACCTCGAACCCAACATTCGGCTTTGGTCGGCAGGCAAAGCAGCTTCCCTCGCCACAGTCCTCATGTGCCGCCTGGATAATATCCCAAGCTTGTATCTCCTTATCCTCACACTGAACCACCACCATGTTTTCTTTTCCAAACCTCCTGTGGTCCCGGCCCAAATCTTTGGGCTTTTTTCTTTCCCTTCCAACCACAGTTTCTTCCCTAATTAAATTCCTCTTGGGAACACTGTCCTCTGAGGGGCCCGGCACTCCGGACCCCTCAGCAGCCATCTGGCTGTTTTTGTGGGCCAAAAAGGCCCTAAAAACTGAAAACAAAAACCCCAAAACCCACCACCAACTTTTTACAAACTCACTCCAACTCCCTGCTGCAATCAGGCAACCAGTAACACCTGGTTCACTCCTAGCCCCTCCCACCTAGAGAGTTCCAGCCACTGAGCCACAGCTGACATTTTAAAGTATAGCACTTCCACCAGTATCAGCAGATACTAGCAACAGATACCCCTCTTTTAATCCAAGATTAATTACGCTTAGTACTTTGGAGGTCAAGTCGCATGTTATGGGAACTTCAACCTCTCAGTAACACTGGCAGCACACGCATGGAAGGCTGCGACAGAAATGCCTGCATAACGATTATGCAGCAGGAGCCCATTGGAACAGGGTACCATCCCTGAATACACCCCAAACGATGCCAGTACACTCAAATTATGTCCTGCAATTGCTTCAAAACTGTCTTTTTCTGTTGATGATCATAATGGAATGTTGCACAAGCTACATGGCTTCAGTCAAAGGAGTTCTGCCCCTGGAAATGCCACATCTTGCATAGCATCATCTATGCTTTCCCTGCTTATGGTGAAGTCTTGTCCTGGAAGTTTAAGTTAAATGACACCAGGACATCTGTGGCCATGGTAATGCAGTAGTGAAACATAAACTGGCTGAGTATTGTCAAGTCTACTGATGTTACTGGAAGGATCCTGTTGCCAAAATGTTGAGCATTGTTGTTACTTTTACTGCTACTCGCAGTGCAAAGCAGGTCTAATTCCAGGAGGTTGCACAATTCACCTATAGCTTCCTTGGTGCGGTCATGGTCGTTCTGTTGCCTGAAGCAGGCTTGCTGCCTTGGGTAGTAGCAGGTCCTGATGGTTGTCCTCCTATGTCCTTGGATCTTCCTGGCTATCCTCTACAGCTCATCCTCCTCCTTCACCTCTAGCATGTCCAGCAAAATGAGATTTTCGCATTCACCCATGTTGCTGAAACAGTGAATCATTCCTTACAATATATATTGCCCTGCTCCATGCTGGAGCTCTGCCAAATCTCTTCCCTGCCTTTAATGTCATAATTATAGCACAGCAACAGTACAGTAACGTGATGTGACCTGAAATAATACTTACTGCTGTTAATTTGCATTAGCAAATTGTTTAGTAGACAGTGGTAGTGCAGTGGGACCCTTGTATAGTGAAATTGTGCTTGCTACAATTGTCTGCCCTGTATCGTGAGTCACAATATATCAGAAGGAAGCTTACTTTGAACATTCACTCTTAATTGGCATTTAATAGACCGTAACAAACCATAAAAATGTAACATTGAGTCTGTGGGTTGACTGCGCATTAAGCCAAATTACTACCCCATAGCAATTTTGGGAGAAGGATAAATATTTGTGAATGTTCCAAATTACTAAACATTCATTTGTGCTGATAACGTGCATTAAATGTAATGCACAGAGGAATTTCAATCTCAATGTGTGCTTCCTCCTGAGACTAATGATACAGTGAAGACAACAGTAGCAAGCGCAATTTCACTATAAAAGTGCCCCACTGTACTAATAGTATTTGCCAAAGGATTTGCTAATGCACTTTAACAGCGGTATGATGTTTCTTTAAAAGATTCATATAATGGCAGGAACGTTAATATAAGGCTAGAAATTATTCTTGCTGATAATAGTGGAAAAAATGCTTAATGCACTTGTATGGCATTCCACAGACATTAACCCATTTAAAATTAAGTCTGCCTTTGTCATTATCTAGATCAGACATGGTTTTGTTTAGGCTCACTGTTTGTCAGTCATGTCATGCACACAACTTCGAACTAATCTTCTTAGACCAACTGTGGCAGAAATTCATTTGCTCAGCAATCTGTTCGTAATGTCCAGGCCAAATAATTGTTGGGTTGGTAAACAATTAGTATTCAGCACTAGTGTTAACATTTCAATTTACATTAGTGTTCTGGGTACTGCAGCCTAGTTTAGAATCATTTTGTAAGAACCAGAACTCCTGTATAATTAGTTGACAAACCACTTTCTACAACTGGAAGTTTTTGTGCAGTATTTCATATTTCTAGCTGTATCAAGGTAATATAAACTATACTAAAAATGTTAAGAAAGCAATGGAAAAAAATACATTTACATTGTGCCTTTCACAACCTCAGCGCATCTCAAAGTACTTCACAGCCAATTCAATGATTTTGAAGTGTACTCACTGTTGGTATGTAGGCAAATGCTGCAGCTAATTTGCACACAGCCAGGTCATAGAAACATAGAAGATAGGAGCAGGAGTAGGCCATTCGGCCCCTCGAGCCTGCTCCACGATTCAATGAGATCATGGCTGATCATCCAAATTCAGTACCCTGTCCCTCAAATAGCATTGAGATAACTGACCAGTTGATCTAACATAGAAACATAGAAGATAGGAGCAGGTGTAGGCCATTCGGCCCCTCGAGCCTGCTCTGCCATTCAATGCGATCATGGCTGATCATCCAAACTCAGTACCCGGTCCCTGCTTTCTCCCCATACCCCTTGATCCCTTTAGCCTTAAGAAATAGATCCAACTCCTTCTTGAATATATTTAATGAATTGGCCTCTACTGCCTTCTGTGGTAGAGAATTCCACAGGTTCACCACTCTCTGGGTGAAGAAATTCCTCCTCATTTCTGTCCTAAATGGCCTACCCCTTATCCTTAGACTGTGACCCCTGGTTCTGGACTCCCCGACCATCGGGAACATCCTTCCTGCATCTAGTCTGTCCAGTCCTGTCAGAATTTTATCTGTTTTGATGGTGTTGGTTGAGGGATAAATGCTGGGCAGGACACCAGGAGAACTCCCCTGCCCTTCTGCAAATAGTGCCTTGGTATCTTTTACATCCACTTGAACAGGCAGACAGGGCCTCATCCAAAAGGCACCATTTTCATCAGTTTAGCACCCCCCCCCCCCACCCCCCACCTCAGTACTGCACTGGAATATCAGCCTGGATTAGGTGCACAAGTCCCAAGAGAGGGATGAAAACTATATATTTTTTGTTGAAGTGGTGTTCAAAAGCAAGATAAATTTCAACAAAAGTATTTTAACTTTGGGGATCTTATTCCCAACTTATGTTCATTCAGCTTTCCATTTATCAACCATAACAGCATCTCAGTGGGTTCTTCTGAGATAGAACAAGCACTTAAGGGGTAACTTTCCAACTTCACACTACCAGCAGAGAACATCATCCAACAGGTGCGTGCTTGGCATGACTTTCCAACCATTAATATAAATGGTCAGAAAATTATACACAACACATGAATTGTAATAACAAAATATTGTGGATGCTGGAAATCTGAAATAACAACAGAAAATGCTGGAAACACTCAGCAGGCCAGGCAGCATCCGTGGAGAGAGAAACAGAGTTAATCATAATTATCATAGCAGTCATGAGTAGGAGGGGCTGACCTAGGTTTTTTGATGCCATCCTGGAGTTCCCAGTGGAGGATGTTAGGGCCAGGAGGAAAATAGTGTTTCTCAGCATTCACAGGAATATACACAGGACTAATATCCAGCAGGCCTGGATAGAGGTGGCTGAGAGGGTCAGTGCCCGGAGCATCACCCCCAGGACCTGGGCTCAATGGAGAGTCAATGACCTCACAAGAGTAGTAAGGGTGAGTACAGCTCTTTAGTTCTCCATCTCTCGTAACAGCACCTGCCAACACTCCTTTCATCTCCTCCACCAGCACTCTCAACAATTCCCTCGCCTCCATCACATCCTTCACTGTACAATCGCAAGGGCACACTGGACCAACTCTCTTTCTCATTCCAAACACACTCACCTCTTCCTTTGCTGTCTTCACACCAGAGACTATCAGCATTCTCTTCTCATATAGTAACACTTGCAGAACCAGAAACCCCTCCCAGGACTCCTTCCTCACGTTACATTCCAGACACTTCAGGGGAAATATTTATAATAAGATGCGCAAAATGGGAATATTAAAAAGACTTGCAAGGAATATTAAAGCTAACGATAAAAGTTTTTATAAATATGTTAGGTGAAAAAAAGTGGTAAAGGGGAATGTGGGCCCATTAAAGACAGATGCAGGTGAGACTATAATGGATAATAAAGAAATTGCAGACTTGTTAAATGAATACCAGCGGTGCAAGGGAACCTAAAATTAAGTCAAAGTTAGGAAGTTATTGGCCCGGAATTTGTGGTCAGTGTCGAAGCGACGGAGCTCGCTGTTGACCTCGAAGAAAGCTGTTCACAAAAATCTAACAATTTCTGTGGCGTGAATTTTAGCTCTACCGACTTTAGTTTGAATCTAGCACCAAATCAAGCGAATCTCCAGCATTCAGCAACAGTGATGTCATCAAGCAGACTAATCAGCCAATCACTTTCAAGAATTCTCACAGACAGCAAACCAGGAAGTAAAATGCACAGACAATAATTTACTTTTTTATAAATTTTACAAAGAGTAGTACATACACATGGGATTAAGGTATAAACTGAAATATCATAAACAAACCTTTTTTTAAATTACTATATTAAAGCCATGTCATTCTTATCATATTAATGGAAAAATTTGACATTCTACAAATATATATTTAGTTTTTCCAGGGCCAGAGCAGTTGTTCAGCAGTCCATATGCCATTTAAAACCCAGTTACACCTCTTACAACAACCTTAACTTTTTCAGGAGGTTTAATAGCAATATTCCAGTGCAACAGAGGACGTTTTCAGCAGGAACTGTGATTTAAATTGGTTGCCGGCTCTGGGGAGTTCCATAGTGCAATCTGTGGAGGAGGAGGGAATGATTGACAGCAACTTTCCTACATTACAACAGTGATTATACTTCAAAAAGTACTTAATTGGCTGTACAGTGCTTTGGGATGTCCCGTGGTCGTGAATGATGCTATGTAAATGCAGGTCCTTCTTTCTTTATCTTCTGGATTTCCATGTTTACCTGTGCATGCACTGACTCCAGAAGTTGTTATCACTTTCAGAGGAGTAATGACGGCGAGCGCTGACAGTTTCACTGTCATTACCACTGCGCAATCCAGGCCATTGTATTTAATGTAAGTCAAAAGTTGGTAATGTAGAAAATAATTAGACGTGACATAGACAAATCTCCAGGACCTGATGGTTTCCACCTCAGAGTATTAAAATAAATAGGTCAGAAAATTGCAGATGCATTGGTCATAATATTTCAAAGCTCTCTTGATTCGGGAATTGTGCCTTTGGATTGGAAAATTGCAAATGTCATTCCATTATTTAGAAGGGAAGGAGGGAAATAACAGGAAACTACAGACCCATCAGTTTAACATCAGTTCTCAGGAAATTACTGGAATCTATCATCAGCGACCGAGTGACGAAGCACTTGGACAAGTATGAGCTAATCAAAGAGTGTCAGCATGGATTTGCAAAGGGTAGGTCATGTCTAAATAATTTAGTTAACATTTTTGAGGAGATCACTAGCATGGTGGATAGGGGAGTGTCTATGGGTGTTGTCTATATGGACTTCCAGTAGGTATTTGATAAGGTTCTGGACAAGAGATTATTAGCAAAAATGAAAGCGCACGAAACTGGAGATAACCTTGTGGCATGAGTTGGTAATTGGTTGAAAGGTAGGAGACAAAAAGTAGGGATAAAGGGAATGTGCTCTATTTGGCGGGATGTGACAAGAGGATCTGTACTGGGCCTCAGGTTTTCACCATATATATCAACGACTTGGGTGAAAGTATAGAGAGTTGTATATCCAATTTTGCAGATGTCACTAAGTTAGGAATCACTCTAAGTTGTGCAGATGGGAGCAGGATGTTATAAATGGTCATAGACATATTCAGTGAGTGGGCAAAACTGTGGCAGATGAAGTTCAATGGGGGGGATGGGGGGGAAGTGTGAGGTCATCCACTTTGGATCCAAGAAAGACAAATCAGAATATTTTCTTAATGGTTTGAAACTAGGAACTGTGGAAGTGCAAGGGGCTATTGGTGCCCATGTACACAAGTCGCTAAAAGTTAGTGTACATGTACAAAAGTAATCAAAGAGGCTAATGGAATGTTGGCCTTTACCTCAAGGGGGCTGGAGTACAAAGGGGAGGAAGCGATGCTTCAGTTGTACAGAGCCTACGGTCAGACCCCATGTGGAGTGCTGTGTTCAATTTTGGGCACCGCACCTCACGAAGGATACATTGGCCTCGGAGGGAGCACAGTGCAGTTTCACCAGAAGGAAACCAGGGCTTATAGGGTTAAATTATGAAGATAGGTTACATAAAATTGGTATGTATTTTCTTTAGTTTAAAAGGTCGAAGGGAGGTCTAATCGAGGTCTTTCGATAGGGTAGATATAGAGAAACTATTTCCTTTGGTGGGGGAATCCAAAACAAGAGGGCGTGCTCTTAAAGTTAGAGCGAGGCCATTTAGGAGTGAAATCAGGAGCACTTTTTCACACAAAGGGTGATGGAAATCTACAATTCTCCCCTCCAAAAGGCTGTGGATGTGGGTCAATTGAAATTTTCAAGTCTGAGATCAATAAATTTTTATTAGGTAAGGGTATCAAGAGCTATGGAGCAAAGGCAAAGGTAAATGGAGTTGGCATACAGATCATCCATGATCTAATAAAATGATGGAACGGCCTTGAGGGGCAGAATGGCCTACTCCTGTTCCTATGATTTTATGTCCCTAAACCTTCTTTTAAGAAAGGCACCTTCGGTTGACACTTGGGTAAGAGATGAATTCAGGGCAATTATTTTATTTGACATTAAATGAATCACTTTTATCACATTTAGTACGTTGGTCAGCAGGTTCTGAGTCTGCATTGTCTATGTCATTGATACAGAAGTTGTCTAAATGGTACAATGTTCTTTAATGCAGGATTAAGGGAGTGGTGAAGGATGTAACAAGGACTGTTAATGCAGAGAGGCTTTGTGTAAGTTTTCAGAGTGGGGGAAGTGCAGATCACCATGCAATTGATTCATCCCTCACATCTCTGGCTGCAAGGCGTTGAGGTGACCATCCTTCTACTGCTCCTTCCTTGCCTTCACTTTGGTCTTCCTTGTCCAATACTGACTGCTGCTGTTGCTGTGCTGCTTCCAAATGCGGGTCTCTTTGTATGGCAAGGTTGTGCAGGATGTAACACAGCACTATGATGCAGGAGACTCTTTATGGGGCATATTGTCGGGAGCCCCCAGACCTGTTGAGACACCTGAACCTTTGTTTGAGAAGCCCACTGGTGTGCTCAATTATGATCCTGATGGTGCAATGGCTCTGACTATACCTGTGTTGTTCAGGTGTGGTGGGGTTGCCATGAGCCATGTCTGTAGGGGGCATCCCTTGTCCCCCAGCAACCATCCTGTTACTTTCCTGGATGGGTCAAATATTGGGGGGTAATTGAGTGTTGCAGGATAAAAGCATCATGACAGCTGCCTGGGAACGTTTCACAAACTTATATTATCCTGTTTCAGTGATCAGAGAATTGAATGATCGCACTTCCTATTTACTAAAGCTACTGGCTGGTCCTCTGCTGGCTTCATAGCTACATGTGTGCTGTCTATCAGGCACACACGAGTGCAAGGGAAGCCAGCCACTGCTGCAAAGCCCTGAGCTCTTTCCTGTTGACTGTTGACATCAGTGGGGAACGTGATGTGCTGGTTAGCCTTGGCGAATAGGGCAATTGTGATCTGCTTAATGCAGCTGTGCACTGCAGACTGGGATATGCGGGAGATGTTCCCCGTAGCAGCCTGGAATGAGCCATTGGTAAAGAAGTTAAGGGCTGCGGTGACTTTGACAGCCACTGGCAAAGCACGGCCATCTGATACAGTAGACAGCCGTTCTTGTTGCAGATATCTGCGACTGTCTTCCTAGAGAAGCACAGCCTCCTGCTGCACTGCTCCTCAGATAGATCCAAAAAGGTGATTCTTGGCCTATAGGCCCTGTGGGCTGGGTATATATGAGCAGCTCCCCTCACCCGCTGTCTTCTAATAGACCCCGCTGCTGCTGGTGGTGTTGGTTGCTGGGACAGCTGCTGCTCTTTCCGATCCACCTCTTCCTCAATCCAAATCAAAGTGGCTAGAATGGCACTTATGATAAGCCGTGAGAACTTGATAAGAGTAAGTAAAGCAAAAAATCTCAAAAAGAAGCAATCTGGAAGCTGGATACTCATGGCAATCCAGACAGCACAATGGCACACAGATCTCTATGATCCAATTACCTGCAGCGAGATGCCCCATTAAATACTACTTCAGTGTAGCTGAGAGACCAATCCCACGATTTTGCATTAAAATCACATCAGAGTCATAATGACAGTATAGGACCACGTTTTGCAAGCATTCATGTCGTCCCCCACCTATCTCCAGCAGGCGCCTCAACAACTAACAAAAGTGCGTGATTAAAATGGCGGTTGGTGGGAAAGCAGAAGGAACAGGGCACCAACTACTCTGAAGCAATGTTAACAGTGCGCCCGCCCCATTCCCGAGCTTGGCTAATATCACCCCGTATGTGTTGTTAAGGAAACTACATCAGATAATATATTAACCCAACTGTAGCACAATTAGCGATAGACTTAGCAGATCAACCTTAACAATATATACAGTAATAAATCTATAACTATTTATTAAATAACAACAGAAAACACTGGAAAAACTCAGCATCCATGGAGAGAGAAACAGAGTTAACATTTCAGGTCAAAGACCTTTCGTCAGAACTGGAAAAAATCAGGA
Source organism: Somniosus microcephalus (assembly GCF_052327205.1). Taxonomy (NCBI): domain Eukaryota; kingdom Metazoa; phylum Chordata; class Chondrichthyes; order Squaliformes; family Somniosidae; genus Somniosus; species Somniosus microcephalus. The sequence goes on along the minus strand of NC_141000.1, from coordinate 16,038,159 downwards.
AATGGAACAGATTTTTAAGCAAGTGTAGGGGCTGGGAAATGGGGGAGGGGATGAAAGAACAAAAGGGAAGGTCTGTGATAGGCTGGAAGACAGGAGAAGTAAAGAGGCATTAAGAGATATTCAAGGCAAGAGGAGATGGTAATGGGACAGGTTAAGAAACAAAGGATGGCTCTAGATGAAGTGTGAATTGCGCTGGCAGAATGAAAGACAGTTGCCATGTAGGAGGGAAGAAAAAAAGGCACAAACAAAAAGAGTGGATAAAATATATATATATATGATAGGAGCCGAGGTTATGATCTGAAATTGTTGAACTCTATGTTGAGTCCAGAAGGCTGTAAAGTGCGTAATCGGAAGATGAGGTGCTGTTCCTCGAGCTTACGCTGAGCTTCCGTGGAACAATGCAAGAGGCTGAGGACGGTGAGGTCCGAGTGGGAATGGAGCGGTGAATTAAAGTGACAGGCGACCGGAAGTTCGGGGTCACCCTTACGGACTGAACGGAGGTGTTCCGCAAAGCAGTCACCCAATCTGCGTTTGGTCTCCCCAATGTAGAGGAGACCACATCGTGAGCAGCAAATACAGCAAATAACTATTTATTGATTGATTGTGGGTATGTAGCTTCCTGAGAGGGCATGAATCCTCTTTTTCCAATTTTTCCTTTTATGGTTCCTCACAATAGCCTCACAGCACTGGTCATGGATCTTCAATGTCTCGTGCGCTGCAACACCCAGGTCTTTCTGCTCAGCAGCCTTAAACACATAGGCCTAGAAATTCAGTATAGCCACGTTTGGGGCGCTACAGCCGGGCGGCCGCTAAAGTTTGCGCCCGGCGCAACTTCGCGCCACCTTCACCGATATTCAGTGGCATCGCCCCAAGAGGTTGCTGCTGCGCTAAAACAGGCGATGCACGACTATCATTAGGCGCTAAGCCGGCGGCCCGGGGCGAAACCCCCGAGGGCGGGCGCAGCGCAGGTGCGGCGAGCTGCTGATTGACGGCAGACACTCTGGCGCCGGTGAGCTCTTAAAGGGGGAGGGCGAATTTGTTTGCCTGCCACGCCCTGCACACTGCAGCCCTGAAGCAAGGCCTGACCACTGCTGCTTCATCTGTGCAACGCCCAGGACTATGGAGAAGGCCAGGGAGAGAGCGCAGCGCTTCAGCGACGGTGACCTGAGGGTGCTGGTTGGCGCAGTGGAGCGCAGGCACCATGTTCTGTTCCCTGAAGGTGTCAGGAGGCCGCTGCCCAGCGCCTATCGGAAAGCCTGGAGGGAGGTGTCAAACAGGGTGACCTCCAACAGCGTGGTTGCCAGGACTCCTGTGCAATGCCGGAAAAAGTTCAACGACCTCACTCGGGTTGTCAGGGTGAGTACCCTTTCCAGTGTCCTCCTCATCTCTGCATGTGCACCTCAGTTTATGGGCAAAGGGACCTGAAAGCCCTAATGCCCAGCCCTCATCCAGCAGCTATGGGACTGTCATGAAAATCACTTGCACATTCAGCACTTTACACACTGTGCAAGCTATTCGACCATGGGAGGCAGTACAGCCAAGATCAGGGCTTCACACTGTCAGGGCTAGTCCACCATGGGAGGCAGTACAGCTAAGATCAGGGCTTCACACTGTCAGGGCTAGTCCACCATAGGAGGCAGTGCAGCCAAGATCAGGGCTTCACACTGTCAGGGCTAGTCCACCATGGGAGGCAGTGCAGACAAGATCAGGGCTTGACACTGTACTTAGAGGCTGTCCTTTCTCTTGCAGGCCAAGGTGGCGCACAACCGGAGGCAGCATCGTGACTACATTTCAAAAAGTACTTCATTGGCTGTAAAGCGGTTTGGGACGTCCAGTGGTCATGAAAGGTGTTATATAGATTAAAGTTTTTATTTTTTTAATTTTAATTAAAAAACACACAGTCCATCGGGGATCTCACGGTGCCGCAGCAGGCCAGCTATCTGTGCTCGAGCAGGTTGTTCCGGATACTGAAGTTCTGCCCCGGGGGAGCGGCAGTGTGTCGGTCGAGCAGGAAGGTCCTGTCCTCTCTCAGGATGACAGCATTCCTGCTCCCACCACTGCCACTCCGTCATTGCACTTGCCACAGCCTGTAACCCAGCCAGCCCAGACTGCTGCCGCCCATGCTGAGTTGGTGTAGTCTGCGGCCGGGCCTTCCAGGCCCAGAGGTAGCCGAGGGCGCCCTGCAAGGCCATCTGCAGTCTCTGGCTCCCAGACTCAGCAGCCTTCCACCAGCCTTGCTGCAGCCACTGGGGCCACATTACAGAGGAGCAGTAGGGTTAGGAGGGGGGACTCAAAAGGGGAGGGAAATCATTGAGGAAGGGGGAGTAAAGAATACTTTAGTAGCAAATGGGGGCAAGTGTGTTTTAATAAATTGATGTGTTTGTAAATATATTGTTGAATTTGTGAAAAAATAGTTATGCTTGTAAATAAATATTTGTGCTTGGTAACAAATAGTTCAGTTTGATAAGAAAGAGTTGTGTTTGTTGATAAATGGTTGTGTTTGTTTATAAATAGTTGTTTTTCATAAAAGAGAGTAGTGTTCGATAATAAATTGTTAATTTGACATTGCACATTTTGTGATGTTTCTCATTTGACCTTTGCCCAGTGATAGGGGCTGCGAGCGGGCTGTAATGATGAGGTTGTGCTGCACAAAGGCCACGTGTTATATCATTGATTGGAAGCTCTGTCTAATGAGACGATCATGAACGGTTCTTGCAGAAGCAAAATTGAGTGGTTCCCTCCTACGTTGCTGCTGCTCCTCCTCCTCTTCATCTTCCTCCTCCACCTCTTCCTCCGCCTCCTCCTCCCTCCTCCTGAGATGGATCTGCAATCCCTGACAGCAATGGCTGGGCCCTCAGAATGGCCAGGTTGTACAGCATGCAGCACACAACAATGAAAAGGGAGACTCGATCAGGGGAGTACTGCAGGGCTCCTCCAGAGCAGTCAAGGTAGCGGAACCATTGCTTTAGCACCTCGATAGTCTGTTCGATCAGGTTCCTGGTGGCGCTATGGCTGCCATTGTATGCTGAGCAGGAGTGTTGGGGTTGAGGAGGGGTGTCATCAGCCAGGTGGCGAGTGGATAACCCTTGTCTCCGAGCAGCCAGCCACGAGCTTCATGTGGTGGGTGGAACAGTGCTGGGACTCCAGTCTGTCGCAGGATGAATGCATCGTGGCTGCTGCCAGGATAGCGGGCATTGACGGCAAGGATGAGCTGTCTGTGGTCGCACACCAACTGAACGTTCAGAGAGTGGTAACCATTGCGGTTACGGAACCCCTCTGCATTATGATGAGGTGCCCACAATGCCACATGGGTGCAGTCAATGGCGCCCTGAACCATGGGGAAGCCCGCTATCCTTGCAAAGCCACATGAGCAGTTGTCCTGCTTCTGATGATGGGGAATGAGATGTACTCCCTTCTCCTTCTGTAAAGAGCATCTGTCACCTCCCGGATGCAGCAATGGACGGCGAACTGCAAAATGTTTGCAATATCCCCTGTTGAAGCCTGGAAGGAGCCGCTGGCGTAGAAATTGAGAGCGACTGTGACCTTCACTGCCACCGAGAGAGACGTCCTGGCCCTGAGCTGAGGCTGGAGGTCTGGCTGGAGGAGGTGGCAGAGCTCTGTAACCACCTCTTGCTGAGGCGGAGCCTTCTAAGGCACTGCTCCTCTGAGAGATGAATGTAGGCGAACTGCTCCTGGAAAACCCTGGGAGGGTAAGGCCTCCAGTTGCGAGGCCTGTCGGCCCTCCTCCTACCTCTGGCCACATTTGGTAATCTCTGTCTCTGCATCCGCTGCCTCTGATGTAGTTGCCAGAGGGCAAGATGGAGCGCCAACACAGCCTCCATGAATGAGAGAAAAGAGGACGTAGAAATATTCAGAACAATACAAGTGAAGAAACGGTTAGAGCAGCAACAAACCAAAAATGGAGAACATGTGAACGCAGCCAAAATGCTATCTGACAAGCCAGCAATGAATCTGACTTCCCAATGAACCGAATAGTGAACCCTTTAAATAGCGCCCCCGGAGCGGCAATCCCAGATATCAATGCCAGCTATTTCTGTCGTTCTCAGCGCCAGGCGGTAAGTCAGGGGAAGCGGCTGAATTTCGCATCTGGGGCATTACACGCTCATTGACATCATGGTCTGAGCGGTGCTAGAGGGCCAGGTGCTAAGTGTTAGCGCCAGCGCTAAATGCTGACTGAATTTCGCGGGCAACATTGGAATCACTGCGCCCGGGCGATAAGTCCTTAGCGCCCCATTAGTGCCCCACCCAGACGCTAACAGGAGGCACTATGGTGCCGAATCTTATATCTAGGAATATCTAGTACCCAATCCTGCCTTTTTTTGAGCCAGTCTCCGTTATCGCCACGACATCATATTCCCATGTGGCTATTTGCAGCTCACCAACCTTATTTACCACACTTTGTGCTTTCACACACATGCACTGTAAACCTATCTTAGACCTTCTTGTATTCTCTCTTAGCCTGACCTCACCTAATACCGTACTATTTCATACTCTAGAGCTATCTGTCTCTCCCAATCCTTTATGCACCTTGTTTCTCCTTTCTATTGCTACATCCTGGTGCCCATCCCCCTGCCAAATTAGTTTAAACCCTCCCCAACAGCACTAGCAAACCCCCCCGCGAGGACATTGGTCCCAGCTCTGTTGAGGTACAACCCGTCCAGCCTGTACAGGTCCCACCTCCCCCAGAACTGGTCCCAATGTCCCAGGAATCTAAAGCCCTCCCTCCTGCACCATTTCTCCAGCCAGCTGCTCTATCCTTCTATTTCTACCAGCTTAAAGAAGATGCTTCTAGTTGTATGTTTCAGCATTTGAAAAACCAACAACTTCCAGATATACGTATATTTCTCTGCTTTATTTAATCACCACCA